>NC_047663.1:107197115-107797115 GCF_011762505.2 Arvicanthis niloticus
AGCCACAGGCTGGACATGCCAGGGAGGCCCCAGCCTGGTGGTGGCACCAGTTTGGGAAACCCTAGCCCAACCCTGGCTGGGACCTGGGGGTTGGGGACCATGCCTGCCACAGGCTTCCCAGGCTCTTGGACCCACAGGAGGTGTCTTCTTTCTATGCCCACACCAGGCTCAGCCCACAGCTACTACTATCCACAGCTCTGTTCTTGGCTTTGAGGACCAGAGCCTTCTTGGTTCATGGCAAGGAGGCAGGCCACCCACGAGGGACAAGGATGTGACTTGTTGAGATCTCTCGGGTGGAGAGAGAGAGAGAGAGAGAGAGAGAGAGAGAGAGAGAGAGAGAGAGAATTAAATCCTGCTATTTCAAGACCCCTGGTCTGTGGTGCTCTGACACATACAACATGTATCGTGGCATTTTGGATTTTCCAAGGAGATATGACAAAATTGGGTTATGGACACTGGTGAGATGTCCTGGTGCCTTATACCCTATGGCATGGTCAGTAGCTACCTGGAGTGGTCTCCTAAGTACCTAGGACTCCATCCCAGGCTACTCAGGACCCATGCTGGGAGCTTTTTGCACGAAGGCAATGAACTCTTCAAATGGACAGCACACAGTAAGTCCTCAACTCTGCTGTCTTGACTGCCATTTCCAAATCAGCTGTCCTGTCAGCTGCTGTAAGCCACAAGGAGCCAGTGTCTACAGACAGCTATTCCCACCCACCTGCTGCTCCACTTCACTCCTACAGCCTGGGATCTGCAGGCCCCTCCCCTCCCTTACTTCCTCCCTCTCCCAAGCTGTCAGCTCACAATAAGCAACTCCCAGGGGCTGTCCCTGCCATCACCCTTGCCCTGGGTTGTCTGGAGCCAGCCTTCCTTCCACCTCAAGACTGCTTCCTATGGCCAACCAATTGCTCACCATGCAGCCCCTGTGCCTCAGGTACTCTGGGTCCTTGTTGGGAACCAAGACATCCATGTTCACATGCATAGGACAGAAAACTGAGGCAGGCCCAGAAAGGGTAGTCAAACAGTTAAGGCCACAACACTCTGGAGGGGTAGGGCCAGACATGCCCAGATGCTGGTTGGATTCCCATCCCTGTCCCTGGTCTCTGATCCTTCCCCGACTTGAGCCTCTAAAGGGTAGCCCCAACATCTGGGAAAGGCCACTTTCATTGCCTCAAACTAAAGCCTTTTATAGAATCTCTGGAATGACTTTGAACAAATACTCCAGTTTGCTGTCCTTGGTTCCCCTCTGGGACTATAGTGTGAATCTCTACAACCCTGCCATCTGCATTGAGTGGATAGGGAAGTAGGAAACAGTATCCCTGGGTTATTCCTGGGGATACCTTTGAGTGGTACCAGTTATCTCCATGGGCCCTGAGTCCCTTTCCCCATTTCTCCCTGCTCTTCCTGGTCAAAAGTACATCTTTCCATCCATTCATCCATCTAAGTAGTATGTACCTATAATCCTCACCAAGTTGGGTCTTGTGTGAGGCACAGGAGTGTTCTAGGGAACTCAACATGCTGATAGCCCCAGAAACATAAACCCTTATTGTGTAAGTTTCCTTCCAGATTGAAACATTCCATCCCACAGGGAAAATCCTTATGCAATCCGCAATCCTTTCATAAACAACTCAAAATATCTCCAGGAAGTCCCTGAAACTAACAAGATTCACTAGCCGCCCACCCCTTCCTACCAGAGTAAACTATAGAAGCTGAGCTGCTGCTTAGAGTTCTCAGAGGACAAAATCTGTGAAGAAAACCCCGAGTCTGGACCTGGCAGAATCAGAAACTGATAATCCCTCAGATATGTGGAGAAAGACCACTGAGCCAAATCATGGCCAAATTAATTAAATCAAGCTTTATTTGTGTAGGTAGACACTTTGTGATTTCTTTTGATGCAATTGTTTGTTCAGGCAATCTGCTGAACTGAAGGTGTGCACCTGGGCTTTGAAATCTCCTCAAGAAACATACTTCATAGGGTATGCAGCTCTTCAGTCCCTGAGGGCTGTAGGGAAGGGTTTGCCTTCTGTATTTGGGGCCTGATCTCATTGGGCCCTCCAAATGTTAATTCCACAGATGTGAGAAAGACCAGCAACCTCAATCATGGCCAGATTAACAAAAGCAAACTTTTTAATTAGAATTAGTGTACATGGGTTGTCTGTGCCTAAGGTGAAGTTCAAGAGATCAGCATGGAGAAGATAAGGGTTTCTACTCAGGAGTAGAGAGGTTTCCAAATGGATGATTTGACAGGCAAATAGGAGGGGCTTACCAAAGCAGAATATAAGCATACCAAGTTGGTCATAACAACCTTCTGAAGCAAAGGCATGGTTGCAAGGTGATCATAACAATGTGATCATAACAACCTTTTGAAACAAAGACAGGATTGCTGTTTCCTGGAAGAGACAGTCAAGAACCATTTGTAGTTAAGGCTACAGGTAGGGCATTACCCATTCCTTGGGAAATAGAGGTTTAATCAAAAATAGAAGTAAGCTTAGTTTGTCTTTACTGTGGCTTTCAAGCCCAAGAATGAGGCAGGCTGGTTTATTATTCCTCCTGGTCTTATGTGACCCCATCAAATCCTTGATAGGGTCCCTTTGTTTCTCATTTGTTTGTTTGTTTTGTTTTATTTTGTTTGTTTAAGATGTACTTTTCCTGGTTGGTATGTCAGTAGACCATATAGGTAGCCGTTTTGTCCCCTTTTTCAGGGTGTCTACTTTTAACTTAACATTTCAGCCTTTTACTGAAGATAAGGGGCAACACACTCCCTTCTGTAACTGCTTTCCCAGCTGAAATTAGAATGTCATTGTCAGGGCCCAGGAAGGCTGGAATGTTAAGTCAGAAGCCAGGATGGGATTCAGGCAATGGCACTTTGATCAGCAGTACCTGGTTCACTAACCCAGCTGAAGAGACAGGGAGCAATCACATTGGCTGGACTGGTTCACGTTAGCTTTCAGCAAGTCCAGGGCTTTCCAGTTTTGTAGGACTACCTGGGGCTGACATGGTGTGGACTGCTTTTGGAGCAGTTTGTAATCTACAGCCTATTTCTGTACAGTATCTACTAGCTGAGTGGAAATCTGTTGGGACAGATATAGATTAGGGACAGAAATCAAAGTTAAGAAACTTAAAAGGAAAATCTGACATTTGGAACTCTCAGGTCCATGGTTCTGGTAGTTGGGGAGGGAAGGAGTCCCAAGATGAGGACATGGGGTAGAGATCCCACCCTCAGAAATAGGAGGTGGGGAAATTTAGGGTGTTGATTGACAGGAGTACTTGTCTAGAGTTCACTTGAACTCTAAGAATTGGATTCAAATTTTATGACTCCTTTGACTCCCTGAAGCTACATTAAAGAGATAAAGGTTTTAAATATATTAGCATTCCAACCAATCTTTGTAATCTATACTAAGATCCACACTGTAGAAAATGCAACTAATAGGTATCTGTAAACAGCTGGAGGAGGCTCACTCCTGCTGTGAATCATAGCAAAGGTGATGGCCTTGGGTTTTAGAGAAAGTTCTTGTCTCTGTCTGGAGGTCTGGAAAAGTAGATTGGACAGAGATGTCTTAGCATGATGAGACGCATCTTTAAGTTTATATTTAGAAGGCAACCAGAATGAATTAAAATCTTGCTTCTCTGACTGATAATAGTAGGTAGTGCGTTTCAGAGTTTATTTGCAGCTTCCCAGAACTTCACTGACTAATGTTTAAATTGTGAACTTCTGAAGTTTTAGTATAATACTACATAGAGGGGAAAATTTTTTTGAAACGTCTCTCATTTTAAATTATGTTTATATCTTTCTACCTTGTATTTATGTACTTTAAGCTATTTTCTTAGACCTTCATACTTTATTTAACCTTTCATATCCTCGGCTATTGATAATTTGTATTTATATACTTTAAATTATTTTTGGATCATTATAATTTTTATAAATCTGAAAAATTCTAAGCCTAATTATTTAATAATTATTTAATTATTAGAAAACTAACCAAGAGGGGCTGGAGAGATGGCTCAGTGCTTGGGAGCACTGGCTGATCTTCCAGAGGACCTGGGTTCAATTCCCAGCACCCACATGGCAGCTGACAACGGTAACTCAGGGTCCAGGGGATCTGACTCCCTTACATGTAGCCCAAACACCAAATACTGATCAAAAGAAATTTAAAAAAGAAAACCAACCAAGCATTGCCACCAAAGGCCGTGTGGATGTCCATGGTCTGTGCTGTCACTAGAAACCATCTGGAAGTCTGTGATCCATGCTACCACTGACTGTGAAGGGTGGGAAGCTACTTTTGCAGTGGTGTCAATGATTGAGGACTCACAGTTGAGAAAGAGGGACACAGAAAGCTTCTGTGACAACCCCTACCTCCTACCCTCACTCAGTCCCCTGCAAAGTAACAGCCTGGAGAGGAAGCCATCGAAGAGAACTCTTTAAAAATTGTGATGAGGACACTAAAGTGTAGCCTTCCACAACTGATGGCTTCTGGTGAGGCTGAGGGTGGGGAAGGACTCGGCTGTTCTTAAGGGACTGGCCACTGGGATTTTGACCATGTTCTAGTGTCTAGTGAGCATATAGGCAACACAAATTGGACTTTTCTTCTTCTTCTTCTTCTTCTTCTTCTTCTTCTTCTTCTTCTTCTTCTTCTTCTTCTTCTTCTTCTTCTTCTTCTTCTTCTTCTTCTTTGTAGGGGAGAGGTCACAAGGGTGGGTGGCAGATCTGAGAGAACTGGGAAATGATTGTGATGGGGTAACTGGGAAATGATTGTGATGGGGTGCATGATGTGAAATTTCCAAGTAATCAATAAAAATATTATGTTGTAGAAGAAGGAGAAAGAAGAGGAAAGAGAAGAAGAGAAGAAAAGAGAAGAGAAGAGAAGAGAAAAGAAGAGAAAACCAACCAAGCTACCTGGAAGAGGTTTAGACCAGCGTCACTTGGAAAAGACAATCTCCAACCTGTTGAGCTGCCTGCAGACTGCACAGTTGCTCCAGATTCCCAGCTCTGTGAGCTGTTACCCATGGTGGGTGGGCTTTGGTGACATAGCTGTCTTTGAGTCATTTCTGCTCCTGTAAATAAACCCAATAAAACTCATTCATTGGTTTTGCCAAGTTGGACTTTGATGGTGCCCTACTTTGGTCTGTCGTGGGTTCCTTTTCTGAAGTGAGTAGACAGGTGTATTGTGTCTCCCCAGGAAAAGTTTTGTCACACAACACAGTGTGTACAAGGAGACCACAAGAATCCTGAAGTTAGTGTTGAAACGGGGTGGAGGGGATTGGTAAACTTACAAAACCACATGGGATCAGTAAACTGGGAATATAATTTACTAGATAAAGTATTTCCCCACACTGTAAAAACAAGTAAGTGGTTAAAAGCACTTACTGCTCTTGCAGAGGACCCAGGTTCAGTTCCCAGAACCCACACCCCAGCACTGACATAGAGGCCAGGTTCAAGAGAGCCAATGAGCTCTCAGGCTCTCAAGGGAGGCAAGAGGACCTTCTTGAAGAAGTGTGAAGTGTACAGAGTCTGGGGACTCCAAAGGAGGGGGGCTTTTGTGTCATTTCTGCAGAGTTTGGTGGCTCCAGAGGCCAGAAGAAGAGGACTAGGCCCACTTCCACTACACATGTGCTCCCTGCACACTCACCTGCCTATGATCACATATAAGGTCATGCCACCATGACACGGAGGCATGGTAAAGTGCACAGGTGAAGGGTGCGCTGAAGAGCGGAAAGGGCTGGGACAAGGTGCTTGTTTGTCCTCTAGGACAACAGGTGGTGTGGGGAGCCTGAACCCCAGAGCCAGTTCCTAAGACACTCATGCAAGGATTTGTGCGTGCGCGCGCGCGTGCGTGCGTGCGTGCGTGCGTGCGTGTGTGTGTGTGTGTGTGTGTGTGTGTGTGTGTGTGAATTCCAAGTGGCAGGAGCCAACCTGAAAAAGCAGCTCACTCATTTGGTTATGTGAAGGGGACCTATCTAGTCTCTACTCCCTGAGTTTGGTAGCTGGAAACAATCTCGGCTACACTGGGCCAAAGCTAACTTCTTGCAGCGTGGCAGGTGTCTGCCTATCTCTGGACACACACCTCTCCTCTGTCCAGGTCTACAATGCTGCTACCCCTGCAGGCTTCAGGAAGAGAGGCCTGTCCTGTGAGGCTTTGTGGTGGTTTTTGGAGCCTCCTGGGTCAGGCCATATTGACTCTGCTCTGAGTCTTCACTGGTACACAGCCTGGCAGAGCTGCACTGGAAAAGGCTTGGTGTGAATGGCTATGTGAAACAGTCACTTACCCCACAGAGTGTGTGCTCCAGAAACAGCTTTGTGGTGTACAAATATGTGAGTGTGTCTTCATGTGTATACGTGCCTATATGTGACTTTTGCTCAAGTGCTTGCTGTCATGTATGAAAGTATATATACATTTGTGAGTATGTGGGTGTGTTCACATGCATGTGTAAGTTCCTGTTTTCATACTCTTACTGGTATGTGGCCTGTGGTGTGTGCATGTGTAAGCATATACATATAAAATAATAACATCTGCACTTGGTTGTGTTTGTATGGGGGGAGGGGAAAGAGGGAGGAAAGTCACCTGGGTCTGTCTTAGAGGACATGGGTCTCTAGCATGGGGATGGCCTGCAGAGGCTGAGTTCCAGGAGTCCCTTGGATGCTTCACAGTGATACAGAGGTGAGCAGAACAGAGCTCCTCTTCTTCCATGTGAACCTGATGTGCTGACCCTGTACAGCCTCTAACATCTCCTCTAACATCCTCAACTACAGCATGGGGGACAGAGGCCAGGCAGGCTCAGGGAGGCACTGTAGCCTGAGCTCTGTGCTGGTCACACTCAGGGGGCCTGGGTTCCTACTTTCAAACAGGTTAACCTGGTGGCCTCCCCATCCTTGGCCTCCCTTTTGGTGCAAAGGTGCCACACGGAGGACTAGCATCGCTCTAGTTCTGATGTTCTTACCTGTGTCCTCAGAATAGATCTGCACCCCTGCAGCTCCTACTCATTCCAGGCTGGGCTCCCTAGAGAAAACATTTCCTCACACCACCCCCCATGGGCGACAGTCCCAACATCTGGTTGGTGTTTGTAGCAAGCTGGCGGCGGAGGAGCATCTGCTGAGAGCATCAGCCATGTGGGAGTCTGGGTCCTGCTTCTGGGACTGTGAGAACTGGTGTGTGGAGGGCGGAGCTGGCCTGCCGGTCACACTGACAGATCACATTTCCTGGTACGTCCCAGGCTAGTGTGTGTATGTTGGGGGGAGGGGGTGGCCCAGGACATGACTCAGAGAATTGGTGAGCAGGCCAAAGCAGCACATGAGATGTTCAGATCAGGTGTTGATGCTGGTGTGGGGGTGGGATGGGATCGGGGAAGGAAGGGGTGCCTCCTCCGTGGACCAGGCTCCTGGTCTGGAAGATTTAGTGTTGTCTAACTCTGTATCCTAGGCTGACTCTGAAGCAGCCCCCATGCTTCAGCTTCCCCAGTGCTGGGATTACAGGTATAAACCGCTAATTTATACGTAAGGGAATTATAATGCTAAGGAATCAGACCCAGGGTGTCATGCAAGCAAAGGGAAGAACTCTACCAACTGTGCCCAAGAGTTCATCCACGTTCATGCAGAGAGGATTCCAGAAAAACACATGATCCTGGGCGTTAGAGAGGACCGCAGGTGGACACAAAGGTACATTGGGGCTGCACCTGGGGTCTCGTGGACTTACTACATACCTACTCCTAAACTGGTCCCAGCTGGAAGGAGACCCCTACTTAGGTTTTGGGCTTGGGGTACACATCTGCAGGGACGGCTCAGATCAGATCCATAACCCACTGAGAGCCTCTGCTCAGCCCTTCCGGTGAGGTAATGGGAAAAGCTTGCCTTGGCTGCCTGGCCCCCCTGCCAGAACTGAACATCCCAGAACCCCAGAGCTGCCTGTGAGTTTATTCTGTGCTGCAGGGTGGGTGGATGGGGTGGGATGTCTGAGCTTTGTAGCAAAAGCAGGAGCTGATGTTACCCCTCCCTCAGCCTCACCAGGCCTGGCTCCTGGTCAGGTGTGTGCTCCTCCACCCCCACTCCAAACCCCCTTTGCATCTTAGCTCTAGCCTGGGCCTGGGGAAGCGTTTCCTGGTTCCCAGACTCTACACGCCAGGGACTTATTTATTGCTGAACGTTGTTTTTTGTTGTGTTTTTTTCACATAACCCTCCCCCCCATCCCAAGTCTCAGGAAAGCCAGGCGCCAGGAGCTCGGAGGAGCCTGGCCGGAAAGGGGACAATTAAATCCAGGGGAGAAAGAGTTAAAGCCAGCCCCCAGCCACTTTCCCACCCTCCACAATTCACCAGGAAATAAACAAGAAGGTTTGCTTCCATTCACCCTCGGAAAATTCAAGGATTTCCTCTGGTCGGGTGGGACTGTCCCCCACATCCCTGGAGCCATGGAGTGGCAGGGCAGGAAGGGAACCCTGGGTGGGCAAGTGCTCCCCTGGCCAACCTTCCTGGTGACTGGGAGAAGGCCTCTTATTCTCTGTCTCCAGAAATTCCAGCTAGGTGGTCAGGGGTCACTTGGGATTCTGAGAGACACCTGGGCCTGTGGGAATTGAGCTCTTCTGGAATCACAGGGCACACCCAGAGCCACTCAGTATAGACTGCTCCTCCTCCTTTGTTTCAGGGACTCTGCTGCGGCCTTAGCAAGACACCTCCTGACTCCAAGTGGGAGACCCACTCGGAAGCCCACAGTTGCACCTGCATTAAAGTGATGGGAACAGGCTGGTTGTGGCTGCACATCCCTTTGATCCCAGTACTTGAGAGGCAGAAGCAGGCTGATCTCTGTGTTCGAGGCCACCCTGGTCTAAGAGCTATTTCCAGGACAGCCAGGACTATACAGAGAAACCCTGTCTTGAAAAACCACCACCAACAAAAAAATGTCGAGCAATCTGAAGAGGGTGAGCCGGGCCCCTGTTCCCCTAGAGGAGGCAGCCTTGGTAGGAAGGTACTCTGTGCCTCCGAAAAACAGAAAAGGGTGACTTGGGCTGACAGGCGGCCGGCCGGCAGGCAAAGCCACCAACCACCACATGCTACTTCCTAGGCTCTGGAACGCCCTCTGAATTTTGTTGTTGAGACAAACTGTCATTGTATAGAGGCCACATTGGCCTCAAATCACAATCTTCCTGCCTCAGTCTCCTGAGTGCTGGGATGGCAGGTGTAGCCCACAATACCTGTAGTTACACTGCATCCTCATCTCATCCTTAGGGGAAGGACCTGAGGGAGTGGAGGCCAGGACCCATGATTCTCTATCAGAAGCTGGCTGGGGTTAGACCCAGGATTGAAGAAGAAAAGGAAGCTGCTGCAACTGTGCTTGAAGGATAGGCTGGCGGACAGATTCCCTAAGTGGAATGTTCAGAAGCCTGCCTGTAGGGCAAAAGGTTCAAGTTCACTTCTAGGTTTGAAAACCCACCAACTCGGCCGGGCAGTGGTGGCGCACGCCTTTAATCCCAGCACTTGGGAGGCAGAGGCAGGCGGATTTCTGAGTTTGAGGCCAGCCTGGTCTACAGAGTGAGTTCCAGGACAGCCAGGATTACACAGAGAAACCCTGTCTCAAAAAAAAAAAAAAAACAAAAAAAAAAAAAACAAAAAAAAAAAAACAAAAAAAAAAAAGAAAGAAAAAAAGAAAAAGAAAAGAAAAGAAAACACCCTGGAAAACTCTGCCCCCAATAAACGCCATATAAAGCCTGTCTCTTGCTCAGTTCAATGCTGTTTCTCACCCAAGTAGAGGTAACCACCCTCTTTTGTCTCTACCAATAAATATCTAGTGTTAGGTTGGCTACAGTGTGACTTTGTGGTATCCCTTGGTTTCTAACTGCCAGGATACTTTTCTCAGAGCTCCAACACTTCCACCGGGGAAGCCTTTTCCTCAGAGCTACAACACTTAAACTGCCTTCTCCCAGCAGGAGTTGCTTCAGTGGGGCCTAGCCACAGACCTCAGGCATACACCATGGGCAGTTTCTGAGCACCAAGGGGCTCCCAACCTGACTGGGGAACTGGGACCTTTAAAGTGAAGGTAGGCAAGAGGCTGAACACAGGGCTGGCTCCTCAGGTGCTCAGTTGCTGTACCCCTGGCCCAGGCAGAAAACATGTTCTCAGGCCAGTGAGAAAGCTTAGAAGGTAAAGAGCCTGATTGTTATAGCTTCCATTATGAAGGGAAGTCAAGGCAGCCATAGAAGAGCTGCCCTGCTCAACAACCTAAGTTTGATGCCCAAGATCCACATGGGGAAGGAGAGAAGCAACTACTAAAGCTTAGTCACTGACTACCAGGTGACATATAGCACACACACATCACACTAAATGTAAGCACATTTAGAATACCTGATCTTCCTCCTTGTCTCAATGTTACAGCAGCCACAGGGAGATCCTTATGTGTGAATAAGGTCCAGAGAAGGAGGTATCCACCCAGGGTTCGGGGGAGGCTGAGACCCAAGTTGAGGAAGGCTTCCTGGGTTTCCTTTCAGAGGGTTGAGGTCTTCCTCCCCATTGTGCGCTCTCTCTCTCTCTCTCTCTCTCTCTCTCTCTCTCTCTCTCTCTCTCTCTCTCACCCTTGAGGGCCCTTGTCTTAGAGTTTCCTCCACAGTGATAAAACACCATGGCAAAAAGCAAATTGGGAAGAAAAGGGTTTATTTTATCTTATAGATTGTTACAGCTTCCATTATCAAGGGAAGTCAAGGCAGCCATAGAAGAGCTGCCCTGCTTATTGGCTTGCTCCCCACTGCTTAGTCAGAAACTGCTTTCCCATCTGCCCTAGGACCCCTGCCCAGGGGTGGCACTGTTCGTAGTGAACTGGGCCCTCTCACAATAGTCATTAATAAAGATCATACCTCTACAGACTTGCCTACAGGCCAATCTTAAGGCTTTTTTTTTTTTTCTGTTATAAGGCTCGCTTCAGGCTGTAACTTTAGTCCTAACACTTAGGAAACAGAGGCACCTGTGAGTTCGAGGCCAGCCTGATTTATAGAGTGAGTTCCAAGATAGTCAGGACTACACAGAGAAACCCTGTCTTACAACAACAACAACCAAGATTCTCTCTTTCATTTGTATCTAGGTTTGTTTAAGTTGACAAAAATCAATGAGCAGAAGTGCTGTTCCAAACCTGGCACTTGGCCAGCAGCCTCTTGGTCTTCACCAATGTTAGTAAGCAGGTTCCACCTGTCACTACTAGGAAGTGTGCAGGGGATGGATGTGGGCCCATGCAATGCCCTTGGAAGTGCTATCGAGACACTGACTGTGAAGATGGTCATAGTTGGCCAGGGATGATTCTCTTCAATTGTCTCCTACCCAAAGGTAAAGACAGGTTCCTCAGGGGCCTTCTGGCTTTGTCCTGTGGCTAGATTTGGATCTGGCAAACCTTGGCCTGCTGTTGGATTCCTGGAGACCTCTTTGATTGTGATTGGTGCTTTAGAGGAGGCTCCAGGGCAGTCTGGGTTCAGCTCTGGGCCATGAAGTAGGAGTTCACCACAGCCGGTGCTGCTCACCCCACCTACGGCATGTCTTGGCACATCTACTCAGGAGGATCCGCTGGGGAAGCAGGTTTTGTAAGGGAAGCTTACTTACCTGCCTACTGGGGATGAACCTAGAGAGACTGGGGTGCCTTTACATCTAATTTCTGGGGTACTGGTCTAGCAACAAGGGTAGAACTTCCCAAATCCATGTTGACAGCACCTTATACTGTAGCCTTAGTTGGAACCAAAGTTTGAGTTGAAGTAATTTAATGAGGAATCTTGAGTTGAGGCTATCCTAAGTTCAGGGTCACTCTCAATCTAATACCAGGTGTCTTTCAAAGAGGAGGGTACACAGGGGGAAGAGGAGCAGCAGTTGGAGCGATGCTGGCACAGGGATCTGGAAGAGACAGGAAGGTTCCTGAACAGACCTGGAGATCCTCCCATACCTCCCCCCAGATCTCAGAGAAAAACTCCTTCCACAGCCCTAAGCCTCCTGCTTTGTGACATTTTGTTATGGCAGCTGGGGACAATAACAGAGTGCTGACTACTGGACACAGGACATGGGGATTGAACCGCATAAACCTCTTGCCAGGTCACATGACTGGGCATTAACACACCTGGGTATTCGTAATGGAAGCTGTGGTGCTGCCCAGCACTGCAGATGCTTCCTGCACTGAACTGTGCTCGTGAAACAGGTAAGACAGTAGGTTTTGTGTCATGTACATTTTAACACTATTTTAAAAAGAAGGTCAGAACCTGTAAGAGATGCCTTAAAGACTGAGAGAAGGCAGAATGATTCAGCCTGAGCACAGTTCTCTAGGGGTGCAACTGTGGCTGTGGTCAGGACATCCTAGGGTTAGGGGATATGGGAGTCCTGCTTGAGACAAGGACAGAGATGCTCATGGATCTGGGGTTCATCCTCTCTGGCATCATACTGGATCTCTTCCTGGGTATGGGAGGGTCCTGGTGGACATTAAAATGTGGAAGACCTACTCAGACCCATAGCTTGGGACTCAATCCCTAAAGGCCTGGAAAAGGCAATGTTCTATGAGCAGTTACAAAGTCAGACAGATGGTATGTCTTCACTGGCGGGCACAGCTTGGGTTACCACCACCGCCGCCCCATGCCATGGTCTTCTCATCTGCGTAGTAGGCTTAAACCAGTTCACACCTACAGGGATGGTTCCAAGAACCTCATTTCTGCAAAGAGTGGCATAAAAACGTCACACTGTGGGCTGGTGAGATGGCTCTGAGGTTAAGAGCCCTGGCTGCTCTTCCAGGGGACCTGGGTTCAACTCCTCTGGCAGCTCACAACTGTTTATAACTCCAGTTACAGTGGCCCTGACACCCTCACCTAGACATATATGCAGGCAAAACACAAATGCACATAGAACAAGTGAATACATGAATTTCTTTAAAGACATCACACTATGCCAACGTGTTGAATAATGGAGCTTGTCATGTCTCCTGCAGAATCCACCATGATGGGACAGGGCACGTGGCAGGAGACTGTTTAAAGAGAATTTGGGCAGTGATGGAGAGCTGGTCCCATATGCAGATTTCATGTGGTCTAATGCGTGGCCTTGATAAACCATAGGGCAAAGCAGGGCTGAGCTCAGCTGTTTCAACAGTGTCCCTGGGATGAGTAAGGCCGTGAATAATTACTTACTCACGGAGGGAATGAATGGCTAACAAACAAATGAAAGCATGATTCTAATTTTGTAAAGCAGGATGCAAATTATAAACATAGAAAAAATATAGGCTGCCTTATATCTTTGTGTGCACCAGTGTGTGTGCACATGTGGTGAGGCCATTTGTGTGCACATGGGATGGGATGGGTGTATATTTGCACACATGATTGTGTGTAATTTTGTATTGTGTGTAATTTTGTATTCAAGTCACACTTGTCAGTGTGACTGTGAATATGTAACTGTGTGTCTGCTTGTGTCTATGTGTGTGTGTGCATGACTGTGTGTGTAACTGTGTGTATCCGTGTGTGAGCATGCATACTTCTTTTGTTACTTCAGTGACTGAGAAACTCTTGCAATCACAGAAAGGAACCCTGAGGTGATGTGTGTGTGTGGTGTACAGTGGCGTGTGGGACCTTCAGATTCACCCTTCACTCCCATGTTCTATGAGGGTGGGTTGTTAGATGGGGTCATTTTTAACCTAGGTACGGCTGCCCTCCTGGACTTCCCAGCTTCTGCATGCCCTCCCTCCTGTATGTAGAAAGCCTCTGTGACTGCTATGAACCTGCCGTCTGTAACAGGATGATTCTGTGCTGGGAAAGGAGAAGCTATGCAAAAGGATCCCTGGTACCTCCTCCTGCATTTGGAGGGAAAACACTGTGCTTGTCACTCAGAGGCTGCACAAAGCCTCTTTGTTCCTCCCAGCACTGATGGAGAGATAGAATTTATCTTCTCAGCAAAGGACAGGGCAAGGGTCCAAGCCTAGGCTGGCCCATTTTTATGTGACCAGAAGGACACTCCTCTCTGGGCCCCTCACACCAGGACATTTCTCTTGCCCCAGCTCCTTAGAGGAGATGTTGTCAAGTGGCCAGTGGTTCACCAGGGTCTGACAAGGCAGGTGCTGTATTGAGTATGAGCCAGGGACTTGGTTGAGCCAGGGACTTGGTACAGCCACCAGCCACCTAGTGACAATGGGGGAGACTGAGGTGGGAAGGCAGTAACAACAGCCCCTCTGGAGCTAACTCTGGATGGGAAGATGATCATGTCAGAGAGCAAAGTCTGACCGCTCACTCGGGATCAGAGGGGCCTCGCCAGACACTTACTGAAGCCCCGGGTAGGGCACCCTGAAACCAGCACGCCTTTCGTTGCCACTGGCTCCGCTCTGGTTGGACTAATCCTGGTTTCAGCCTCCATGATGAGCTGGGGAAGGTACATCCCCAACAGGAAGGAGGTGCTGGGCTGGCTTCAGCACAGGAAAAAGGCTATGCTGCCAGGTTTAGGGGCAAGCCTGAACAGGCCTGGGCCACCTTCTTCACCAAACCAGCTTCAAACTGGCCCCAGAAATGGGTTGGGGGCAGGGGTTTACAGCCTACATGGAAACAGGAGCAGAGTCTATACCCTTAGCAAAAGAGGACAAACTGAGGCTACTCAAGTCTGTGGGCAGGGTAGTGAGGTGCTCTGAGGGCATTGCCCCTTCCCACCCTCTCTGGTAGATTCTAGCCTCAGAAGGAGTGTGCTGGGCCCAGGCTGCAGATGTTGGGTCTGTAAAAGCCCTGGCTGGTTGGGATGGATACTAAAACTAAGAAGATATAGCACAGTGCACGTTCACACTGTGCCTGGCCTGGGCCTGCCCCTCTTTGTCATTTATCCTGAGCATATGGTTGGACATCTTTAGGTTACTGGCCATCTCCTTTTGCTCTATACCTCCCTAGTTTCCCCTCCAGGCCTGGAAACATCTGCAGTGGTGCTATAGCAGACACTGTATCTATGGTCCAGCTGCTGTCCATGGGGAAACCAGAGGCCCCATAGTATAGGTGGAGCAGAGAGCTGCAGCAGGGCAGGGACTCACACCCTGTACATGGGCACAAGCACCTCGGTCACCAGTGCCTGGTGTGTGGGGCTGGGTACTAGTGAGTATGAAGGCCTGTAGGCCTGTGGCAATGTCACTGGAGTAGCAGAGCTATTAAGGCCTCTGCGGGATGGCTGACTTGAACTAGCTAGGAGACTTCTTCTGGCCTGTCTAAAGTGGCTGGGCCCTTGTGGGCAGGCCTGAAGGACAGGCTGTGTTGAAATGCCTCTGGACCCTCATGTCACTTGGCAGCTGTCATATGGCAGCCTGACACCCCTCGTTTATCCCAGTCACAGGTCTTCAGACCTCCCAACAAGACCATCAGGGCCATTCCTTGTCTATGGGACATGTGTCCCTGGAGTGGTCTGTCATGTAGGTAGGTTTCTCAGGACTTGAGAGTCCTGCTGGGTATAGGAGGAAATCTCATACAGTCCTGAATTTCTGCTAGGCCTGTCCTAGACTCCATGCTATAAACTGGAAGAGCCTCATAGGTCATGTACTGCCTTTGCTGTCCTCAGGCTCTCCAGCCACCCCTGCTCAGGCCCAACTATGGGGTTGATGCCATCCTTCTCTGCCCATCCCCCTGCCCATCTCCCTGCCCATCCCACTGCCCATCTCCTTGATCACTTCTACAATGCAGTCCACAATAGACCTTATACACAGCGAGTCATGGAGAACTGGCCCATCTCAGATGGGTCTTGGACTGTCCTCAGTGCCAAGGGACAGGAACCTATTGGCTGATTCCTAGGAGCCTGAGATATCCCAACACACATACTGTGGTCTTCATTCTTCAGGGCTAGGCTCCCTGTGTCTCTTCCAGTGCTGGATAGGGTACATTGCATTTAAGGGTACCCCATCCTATCTTTCCATGGCAGAGTCCAGTGAGGCTCAAAGGGAAGGGCAAGCTGGCTTGGGTCTGAGTCCTGACCCCTGTCACCCTCCCCCTAAGCCTCTTTTTGCACTTGATCCTGTGACCTGTATCTCAGGCAGAGACCCAGCTGACAGTGAATGGTGGTGCCCAGTGGAGGGCTGGTGGGCCGAGGGCCTTGGGGGTCCTGGGCTCCCATGTCCAAGAGAGGCCTCTGAGGTTGAAGGTCAAGTCCCTTATCCTATGACCAACTTGGCTGGGGTGCCTGGGAGGAACCTATGCTAATGGCCATTGTCTGTCCCTGTGACTTTGGCATGCAGAGGGAGGACTGCCTCCAAGGGGCTCATTTAGCTGCCTTAACCCAAGGCAGAGGGGCCTTGGCTGCAATACAAAGGCCTCTTTGTCTCTGGCTGCTCGGCCCTGTAGCCCCTCTGTCTATGTCTAGAGCCATTTTTCAGTGCCGGTGACATTGAGGTAGCTGGAAGGCAAAGCTTCCTTTCTATGTCCATGACCAGCTACCCCAGGGTCTGAAAGAGTAGACATCCCCACCCTACCAAGCCTCAGTCTTTTGAAGACCAGCAGAGTCCTCTGAACACCATTCTAGACCCAGGGACAGAGGCCCATAAGCACAGTATACAGGACTTCTGGGCTCAGGGTGGCTCCCCAATCCAAGCATGTGGAGGGTTTGCACATTCGTGCATGCCTCTGCATCTGTTGAACAAGTCAAGCTCTGCTGATGTAGACACTTCCTTCCCAGCTTCCTGGGGGTACTCTCAGACTTGAGCTTGGTTGGCACATAGCCTAGGGCACCAGCATCCTTCCCATGGACTCAGGGAACCTGAACATCCCAGCCAAAGGTGGGGGGGTAGCAGCAGAGACAAACTTCCACTTAGCTCTAGTGAACTCTGCAAGGTTGTGGGCATTAGGATGCCATGTCTGTGTAGGTCAACCTGGGGAGTCACTGAGAGAGCCTGGACAGACCCTGTTTTGCTCTTGAGCTGCCAGGCTGGTATGGGTAACACAGAATAAGAAACTGAGGCTGGGCGGGCTAGCATGGAAAGGCTCAAAG
Organism: Arvicanthis niloticus; assembly: GCF_011762505.2. NCBI lineage: Eukaryota > Metazoa > Chordata > Mammalia > Rodentia > Muridae > Arvicanthis > Arvicanthis niloticus. Next base: position 107,214,040 of record NC_047663.1, read on the forward strand.
GGAGAGGCATGTGTGAACTTCAGAGACCCTGATTTTAGACATCTGATCAGGAGGGCATATGAAGGCCTTCCTGTGCACTGGCTCAGCACTGGCAGGTGACAGCAGGTGGCAGCTGTGATTTTTTTTTTTTTTAAGTATTGTATGTAAAAGGAGCCCCAGCCATTGGCCTGGTGTCGTGGGAACTGGTTCTGGGCTGCACACCTTTACTCCCAAGAGGCCTGCAGGGCAAGAGAAAGGAGGGACTGAACATCTGGGATGGTGGTCCCTTGTTGATCCCATGGCAAGAGCCATGGGAACCCTGAGAAGGGAGCCCTGTTTCAGCCCCTCCACGGTTTCCTCCAACCCCTTTACCAAGGCTGTTTGCTTAGATTGAGTATAACCACACTCAGTGTCTAAGTATGGTCAGTCAGCAGCCACTTACACTTAGTGAGAATGGTGTGCTTGTCTGTACACCCTGTGGGTCCCTAATATAGCAACTCTGATCTCTGCCAAATGCCTGGCACTGCTTAGTTGTCCAGAACCACCTGTCCATGCCTTCTCCCCCTGGGTGATCTCCTCACAACAAGCCCTTGGCTCTTGTGTCTGAGGACCACAAGCCCTGGAGAGTAATACAGGACAGAGCTTTGTGCACAGTACCCTAGACACATGCCAGGCCCTTCTGGTCCTTCAGTACTTAGCAGACTCTTTTCCAGGCCTCCCATAATCTTAGGTGACATTCACATCCCAGCTGGGGACACTATGGCTGGGCTCATATTCTGCTGGTATCTACAGGGTGAAGTAGATGGATTTATTCACAGTACACCTGGCTAGAGTATCTACACAGCAGCCTAGATTTTTACAAAAGTACCCTGGACTTTGGTCTCTTTTAGATACTGGAGGTTGTGCCTCTATGAGTTGGAGAAACTGAGGTAAAGGGGGACTACACATAATTCCAGACTGCATAGCCAACTGGGGCTGGGGCTGAGATTGGAGCCTAGAGGTCAGGCTCTTTCTATGCTAGAATTCTGGGCCTGGAACTGGGCAGAGTAGGTGACTATAAAAGGCTGTCCAGCTGGGAACTGCCTGCCTGCCCAGAGCAGCTCCGACTGCTCAGCTGCCAACACGCTCACACCATGCACCATGGTGTCTGACAGAGATGGGCACGCACTCCACATACTGCTCAGGCCTCATGCTTCCCTGCTCAGAAAAGAGTCGCCTTTCTTTTCAAATGTTGGTTTTACTGTGGTTTGCTTTGGGGTCTTGCTTGGTAGTCCAGGCTATCCTTGAATTCATGAGCCTCCTACGTTGAGTGCCGGGACTGTAGACGTGCAGTGTTCCACGTCTGCTCTAAAGCTATTTTCTTCTCTTCCTTTCCTAGCTTCCCCACTTCCTCCCAGACATCACCTCGTTTGTTCTTCTTCTTCCCCTCCAACACTAGGGGTTGGATTGAATCTGGGCTTTGCACATGCCCAGCAGGTGCTCTGCCACCGTATTTTATCTCCAGTACCTTTTCTTTTATTTTAATGTGTGTATTGTGTTCACACACATGTGCACATGTGTGTATATGGTAATGCATATAGACCAGGCTGTCTCCAAGCTAACAGAGAACTGTCTGCCTCTGCCCTCTGAGTGTCAGGCTAAAGGCATGTACCACTATGCCTGGCCCTTTCTTATTTTTGAAATGGGGCTTTATTAGGTGGCTCAGGTGGCACTCTGTAGCCCAGGCAGGACTTGAACTTGCAAATCTTCTCACCTCAGCACTCCAAGTTACTGAGATTACAGGCTTGTGTCACCTGTCCTGGCTTTAAACTTTGTTTTGAGGCAAAGTCTCAATATGTGGTGAAGGATGACTTTAAATTTTTGATCCACCTGTCTTAGCTTCCTGAGGGCTGGACTATAGATGTAAACACATCTGGCTGAGACAAGGGCCCAGCCTATGATCCCTCTTAGGGCAGAGATGGGGGCTTCCTGGGCCCTGGGATTCTAGGACTCGAAAGCTGTGAACTTCCACATTTTCTGAGAAGGACTACTGTGTCTGAGACTGTGTCTGCAGCCCTTAGAGACCAGGGTCAGAGTTGAGGACGGGCAGCTTAGGACTGGAGCCAAAGAGGCATCCAGATGTGGAGGGTGTAGGGAAGGTCTGTGGTTGTAGGCACTGTGGAAGGTCAGAAGGTTGTCTCAGATGCTAGACAAGTCCTTGTTGAACCCTGAGACACCCCCTCCAACCCCAGGACCAGGGTTTCCTGAATGACTACACCTTAGAGCACATGGATGGGCTGTATTCCCATAGCAGTTCCTAAACAAGAAGTCCCAGACTCGCCACAAAGCAATCTGCCCAAAGTCAGTGGTGAGGAATGGAGAGAAGAAAAAAGAGCAGCCATCTGATGGCCAGACCCTCCTCTGTCAGCAGACCTCCCTAGCATTGCTCTATCCACAGGATGCAAGCTCCCTTGCCTGAAAGCTGGTCCCTAAATCTGATGCTCATCCCCAACTTAAGAGCCCTGAAACTCCCTACCACTGCACACCAAAATATTCCCAGAAATTCTGCAGAACACTCCTAGAGTTGTCTCCACTTCTGTTTGTTAGGGCTAAGGAAACCTCTTCCTTTGGGAAGCCTAGTGTTCCTACCCCACCCTGGGCTTTACTGGTCAATCTGAGATGCTCAGCCAGATCCCACCTGTGATGGGGCCTTTCCGAGGTATCCCTTCAAGGCAAAGCAGGTAGCTCTAGACCCTGCTAAGGTCTACCGACACAAAGTGTGGTTTTTTGAGGAAGGGAAGGAGGCAGGGATGGAAGAAAGGCAGGAGGAATGGAAAGATAAAGGGATGGAGAGAAAAATGGAAGGAGAGACAGAAGGGACAGAGAGAAGGAAGCAGACATGGAAAGAAGGAAGACAAAGTGAAGGAGCCCCAGCCCTAAGCACGCTGTCCCATCAACATGGAGCTGGGCTTCAGAGTCATCCAATGGGGAGCTGGCATGTTGCTTGGGGACAGAGTGACTGTAGCTCAGTCTGGACTGTGCTCCCAGGAAAAGGAACCTCACCTAGCCTGGGCTTGTTTTCTGCTCCAAACTCCTGAGTCTAAAAACAGAATATGGGATACTAGGCAACAGGAAGCAGACTCAGCAGCAAGGAATACTGCAGGGAGCTAACACTTCTACCTGGCCTTCCTAGTACATCTTGGGCTACAGCCACTCACTCTCCTGGGTGACAAGCCACAGAACTAGCTGGAGACCTGGGTCAGGGAGTGAGGCCAGCTCTGTGCTGGGAGTCAGGACTGGTTTTACTCCCTGTGAGAGTGAAACTTGCTGTAATTGCAGCTTGAAGGTCTCACCTCCCAGGCTGCCCCACTTCAAAGACAGTTGGCCTCAGGCAGCCAGGGAAAGTTTCTGGGTGTCTGTGAGCCCTCCCTCTCCACCTACCCCTTCAGGAGCAGCTGCCTCAGGCAGAGGTGCCGTGTGGAGACTCTGGGGTCCTATCCCACTCCAGCCCTTTGCTCCAGCGTGGGCGTAGGCAGGAGGGGTCCCGAGAGTTAGCAGGTTACCCCGACTGCACAGGTGGCAGGTACTGAGGCTTTCACTGTAGCATGCTGAACAGCCCCGATTCTGGAATTAGCTCATTTCCTGGGGCAGACCACACTTTCACTCAGCTCTCTGAGTTCATATCCATCTTGATCAACGGTCCTGGCCATCCTGCACACTAACCTTTATTCAGGCTCTGTCCACAGTGAGCACATGGTCAGGGCTGAGGCTAGATGGGAAGGTGTGAATGGGAAGAAGCTTCCCTGGAAGCTCATGGAGCAATGACCTGGGGGTGGAGGTGAGGTCTGAAGAGGCAGTACCCAGGTTCCCAGGACGTGACTCACGGGTGGGACCAGGGGCTAATTAGAAAGGGAGCCTCTTTAGGGAAGGCTCTGATAGAGTGGGGTGAGGTGGCTGAGCAATTCCCCATAGCTCAAGTTATTGGATGATTCCCATAGAGGCAGGAGGGACTGGGTACCAAAAGGAGCCTGAGCTAAATAGCACTGGAACTGAGATGCCAAAAGGAGTTGGCTGTGTTGGGAAGACACCAGCCTCAGAAGCTTGCCATATGGCGTTGATAGAGGCAGTGTCTAAAATGAGGGCGGTGGCTACTGCCTATTCTATAGCTACAGCCTAATCCCACTGTGCCCGGGATGATCCAGTCCACTGGTCTAGGCAGCCTTCCCGGTTCATATTCTGCACTTTCTGAGCTATAGTCCCCGATACTCTTCTATTAGCCTTTCTCATAGTCACCTGCTGAGCTTGCCAACAGGCAAGCAGGTGGTCTCCAGGCTTAACTTGGATGGTCCCCTCTGCCTCTCTGGCCCAACCTGAGCCTGTCCTGGGTCAGCACTGGCTGGTTGAACAAGTCTCTCTGGCCTCCTACCTCCTTTCGGGATCCCTGTGGCCTTTGAAGCAGCTCCTGCTAGCGTGCTAGAGCAGAGCTCAAATAAAGCAAGCATCTGATGTTGATTTCAAAGGGGTCTTTGTTCCAGCCGGTGCCCTGCTGGCGTGTGGGCCTGACAGGGCTCCTGGTTTACCTGCACTTCTACCAGCCAGATGGTCTGAGAACATCTCCCTATAACACCATACAGACTGTTGTCTGTCCTTGGTCAACACTGGGATTCCAAGATATTTCTGCTCCCCACCCCCCTCTGTGTGTGTGTGTGTGTGTGTGTGTGTGTGTGTGTGTGTGTGTGTGAGCGAGAGACACAGACAGACAGACAGATAGAGGTAGAGAGAGACAGAGACAGAGAGGCAGAGAGAGAGAGAGACTTTTCCTCTCAGCTTAGGTCTCTGTGTCCTTTACCACCTCTGGGCCTCTGGATGTTTCTGCATTTCTCTCTCTCTTTCTCTCTTTCTCTCTCTCTCTCTCTCTCTCTCTCTCTCTCTCTCTCTCTCTCTCTCTCTCTCTGTGTGTCCCGCTGCAGTTCATACTTCCTAGGAAAATAGCCACTACAGGTCTCTTTGAATGGGAACAAATGGCCAATGGGCTGGATCTGTCTCCTGGGTTGGGGGGTAGGGGACCTAGCTGACAGCTGGCTCACAGCCTCACCAAATGGTGTATGTGGTATGGGCACCTGGCTCCCACAAGGTCCCTCCCTTCTATTGGTGCTGTGCTTCCTTTAAGTGATGGACAGGGTACACAGTGGCCAGAGAAGGGAGAGTCCAGTGATACCATGATCTGAGCTGGACACAGCCCATTTTTATTTCATGAGAAACCCAAGGCCCCTAGGCAGGGCTGGGCTGGATGGTTGTAGCTTCAGCCAAGTGGAGGCTGCAGCAGCCAGCTTTGCACCCATCCCTCCCTCCAGCTGCCCCTGAGGGCAGTCATAGAAACCACTAGAGCTCCCGGCCCTAGCAAGCTGCTGGCACTCACATTTCTCTTTGGGTGCTCCTCCCATGCATCAAGTACATGTCCCAGGGCAGTTTTATCTTGGTCATGTTTCTTCCATAACCCCTATGGCTCAGTTTCTTTGAGACACATTACTTATCAAGTACCTAGGTGGCCTCATCCCCACCTGCCAGGACTCCTTAGCTTGGCTAGGGCTTGCTCTAGGATTCATTCCTCAACTTGAGGGTAACAGGCCAGGCTTCTGGGGAGATGCCTCTCTAGGGACAATCAGTGTGGTAGACTCTGCCTTCCTAGAGGACTGGAGGTGACTCTGACACCCTCTTACTCAAATCTTTCCGAACACATGTTGTGCAAAGGGCCCTTAGTACTCTGTGTTCCACAGAGCTCTACGCGGGCCCCAGATACAGTCCGGTAGAGTGGTAGAACTGAGATCCATACTGCTAGGTTGTGACCACTCACCTTGGGGTTCTGGGTACCTCTAGTCTGCCTTGGAAGCCATTGGTGGGGCTCAGGGTTTAATCTTCACCCTTACCCTGGCTCTTGTCTTTTCACTTAGCCATTTGTGGCAAAAACTTCTTCCCAGGCCCTGTGAAATGACAGGCCTGACTCCATATAGGGCAGCCTACAAGGCACAACAGCATTGTGGGTAGGGAAGGCTGCCGCATCCCTAGTCCTTGTAGGAAGGAAAGAACCTGGCATGTCTAGTCAGGGAAGGAGCAGTGGTTTCTAGGGAGCAAATAAACGAAGTTTTTACACTTAAAAGGTCTGAGGACCTATTACATTCTATCAGAGCACAGTGCCACAACTCAGCCAAGCCCTGAAAGACCAAATGACCACAGTATCAGGGACCAGGAGAGCCAGGGTGCTGTAGCTGCTCCTGTCCAGATTCCCCAGTTCCTGCCAGGTGCCATCTTGGAGGAAAACAGTGACTCAAATTTTAGTTTCTGCACAAATGTAGATGGCACACTCACCTCTCAGGGTATTAGAAGAAAAATGACAGGCATTCAGTATGGGGATAGGGTGGACGCTGGCAGCTGGTGTGCCAATGCATGTAATGGCTGGTCTGGGTACAGAATTCTGTGTGTGTGTGTGTGTGTGTGTGTGTGTGTGTGTGTGTGTGTGTGTGCGTGTGTGTGTGTGCACACACGCAAATGGAAGCCAGAGGTCATCCTTGGGTATCATTGCACACACTGCCTTGTTATTTTGAGACAGGTCTCTCATTGGAACTCAAAGATTAAGCTAGGCTGGCTAGTGAGCCTCAGGGGTCTGCCTGACTCTGCTTGCATACTGCTAGAATTATAAGTATAAACCATTAAGCCTGGCTTTTTTAAAATGGAGGTTCTGAGGAAACTTAGGTTTTCATGCTTGTGTGGCATTACCAACTGAGCCATCTCCTAGCCCTCCAGGATGCCTTTTTATAGGAGGGCCAAGTCAGCTTACCTTCTAGGCTGACCTGATAGCCCCACATCCACCTAACTGGCAATAATCCTCATTGTGAGGCTGGCCTTGCTACAAGAGGTTGTTGGGACTGTTAGGGACAACAAGGGTGCTCACACTGCATATCCAGGCCAGCTGGGTGAGTAGCTGACCAGCAGGATGCTGTGCATTTGACCCTGCCTCGGGCTTCCTGGGCTGCAGCCAAGCACTCAGAAACAAAAGGCCTGTGGTATGAGGGAGACCAGAGTTGGAGCCTGTGACGTCTGGATCTGGAGTTAGGGAGCTCCAGATGCTTGCAGAAATTTCCAGAATTCATGATAACCTTCTTTAACCTTACACTTGAGTTCTCAGCTTCCAGGTTCAATAGCCAAGTCGAACCCTGGGCAGATGTGAGACCTGAGGGCAGGAGTGTCCCATGCTCCTGGGGAAAGCCTAGAAAAAACTAACCAGTGGGGACCAGCTGCAGCATCCACCTCTAAGCCCACATCTCCACTGGAAGCTGGTACCAGATGATTCTGCCACTAGACATGGCCACAGACCTGTCCTCAGATGTGGAGTAAATACCCTGTAAGGACATCACATCCACAGAAAGCCAGGCATTGAAACCTGCAGCCCAAAAGCATAGCTGTTTGTGGGGAGCTTGACATCAGCTGCCCCCAACAGCAAAGCTGAGTGACCACTTACACCAGGGATGTGTGCAGCTTTGTCCACACAGCCTCATGGCTAATACCATGCGAGAACACTCCCAACAGCAGTCACCAACAACCGGCATGGCTATTGTGGGTAGCAGACACACACGTGTGACTCAGCTCTCAGATGGATCAGCCACAATCAGGAAAGCTGGTCCGACAGCTGCTGGTCTAGGAGGAACCTAGAAGGAACTCAGAGAGCCATGGAAGTCACACAGCAGGCCACAATTTATTTCACTGTCTCAGACACAAGTCCACAGGATGGGACCCATCACGCAATACCTACTTGAGGTACTATGAATGGATGGATCTGTGGGGTGAGCCGGCCTGTAAATGTGCCAGCTGAATTATTTCATAATAAAGTTGGAAAAACCTAAAATGCTTGCCCTGCACCCACAACCTGGATATCACGGTTTATGTGGACCTGGGGCAGGGCTGTCCCTTTCCTTATGGCCTTTTACAGTACAGAAGGGGGGGGAGGGGTTCAGCTGGCTGCAGTTTGCTCAGCAGGCCAGGCCCCAACTCTGACCCTGCTAGGCCTCCTCCCCTCCCACAATCTTCCCAGAAGGAAACAGAAGAGCAAATGGCATTTGGACTCTGGCCCAGGAAGCCTGGTGGGGACTGCCGACATCCCACCCCTGCTAACAAGTGGCCTGTGTCCAGCATCAAGGCAGAGACCCTCTGAGTGGTGAGATCCAGGAGTGCCACCCTCACACTGCCCAGACTGTGAGAAGGCTGTGTTCCACATACAGGGCCTCAGACCTTGAGTATGAGGGCCTTAAAGAGAGACTTGGGAAGGAGACTCATTCAGTTCCCTCTCTGGGCGACATTCAGGCCTCTGACCCTTGTCCAAGAATGAAGGAATGCTGAGCCAGAGAGGTCTAGGACAGCTAGGCTATCCGTTGCTTGGTGGCCCAGAGACCTGTCCTTTTTTTGGGCTCCTTTCTTTCCCACCCAGTACTGGCCTTAGACACAGTCACACTTCTTTCTGTAGCTGACCCTATACTGAGCCCTGGGCCATCAGGATACAGAGGCAGGGGTTCCCAGAAACTGGCATGTTAGTCACCAGTTGCCAAGGTATCTACTTACTGTCCAGCTCCACTGGCTGACCCTGGGTCCTATGGATCACAGACTAGGATGGTGTCATGCAGTGCCCTGAACTGACTATGTGTCCCCCAGGACTGACTGTGCACTCTTTTTTTTTTTTTTTTTTTTTTTTTTTTTTTTTTTTTTTGGTTTTTTGAGACAGGGCTTCTCTGTGTAGCTCTGGCTGTCCTGGAACTCACTCTGTAGACCAGGCTGGCCTCGAACTCAGAAATCCGTCTGCCTCTGCCTCCCAAGTGCTGGGATTAAAGGCGTGTGCCACCACTGCCCGGCCGACTGTGCACTCTTAGGACTGCCCAATGAGGACAGACCACATGCTCTTAGCAGTGACACATGTCTTCCAGGACTGACCACATGACCTCAGACATCACATGCCTTTGAAATGTCACTATTGATCATTACCTCTCCCCCAGGAAAGACTGCATGCACCCCAAACTGACCACATGATTCTAGGACTAACCAATGACTGCCCAAGCAACCTATGTGACACTGGGACTCAGTTCCCACTCCCAGGAATGACCATTACCTCCAGTACCGAACACATGCTCTGGAACTGGCCACGTGCCTTCCGTACCCAGCTTCAAGTGGTGCCAGTCAGTAGTCGTGACTCAAAGGACTTCCACCTCTGTTTTCATTGTTCTTGTTGGGGTGTAGGATACTTAGGTACCCCAAAGAGAAGTGTCTCAGGGTGGGCTGAGGCATCTCCTCCCTGAGAGATTGCTGGACAATGTATGTGTAGCTACACGGGATATGTGATGTGGGGCCTCTCGAACCTTCTGTGTCCCAGAAGCCAAGAGGAGGCTGGGAAAGGCAATTTCTGACTCCCTATAAACCAGTAGACCCCCAACAACTACAACTGGGGCTGTGATTGTTAAAAAGACCAAAGGGAAGCTGCACAAGTTGAGCCCATGAACCCAGACCTGGGCATTAGGGGAGCATTCACCCATCCATGCCCATCTCCCTAGTGGGGTGAGGACAAGGGGCCCAGATCTATTACTTTGCTTGGGCTGTGGTAACAGAGTCACATAGACTGGCAACTTAAACAATGTGAACTTATGGTCTCAAGGTTCCTTATAGCCAGATGTCTGAGATGGAGGTGTGACATAGGTTGCTGGAGGCCCTGGGCTCCATTTCTCCTGCCACATATATGGAAAGCAGTCTGAGATCAGAATGTCACTCTTGTAGAAATTTTTAATCCCAATTTGGGGTTTTTGCCCTGCCAGGATTAGCATTAAAATACAAGCAGCATCAGGCCAACCGACAGGTCACAGGGCTGGTTCCTCTGAAGATATCCTTCTAAGCTTGCAAATGCCATCTATTCCCTGGTTCCTTGTATGACCACCCTTCCGGGTGTGTCCTAGTCTCTTCCTATAAGAAGACATCAGCCATATTGGCCAGGGATTTCTCTCACACCCTACTTTTTAACACAAGCTCTTTAAAGGCCCTGTCCCCAACTAGGGATTGGAGCTTCAACACAGGAATTTTGGGAGGCCACCACTCAGACCCTAAAACCACTGGGGATGAGGCTAATCCTGGAGGGCTTCCTCCTGGATAGGGAGTGCTTCCTTCCAGGGTCAGCCCCCTCCCAATGTCTCAGGTCTTTCAGCTGGTATACACCACCCAAGTCAGGAGAACTGGCCTTCCGTCCCTGATGGAGCTCTCAGTCTTCATTAGCTAAGGAGATCCATGCTGCCCAGATGCCTCCTCTTCCCTGAGGTCAAGGTCTCAGCTGACCCCAAACACCCATTTGGTCCTACCACAAGGCCTTTAGCCACTCCCCTCCTGGGGAAGCCACTCCCCTCCTGTGGAGGCCAGCCATCCTGCATACCTCATCTTAGCTGTGGTATTGTTTGACCTTCCTTCTGGGATCAAGGGCATGAACAGAGTGTGGAAAGCAGCACTGTGAAGTCAGTTACTGATCTGTATGGAGCTTGGGGTAAACTGCCCAACCTCTCTGAGCTACAAAGGCCTCATTAGGTGATTGGAGCCTTTCACCTCACAGGGCTGCTTTGAGCATGCCCTGGGCTTGGTCAGGCCTGATAAACAAGCATCACTTTGCAGCTAGGAGGTTCTCAAGAGCTGTCCCTCTGGGTTGTCAGAACAGAGGGACCCAGAGGGTCCCAGAGCAAGCACCTTACTGACCAAAAGGAAGGTCTGCTGGCAGCCACACCCTGTCCCCATAGTAAGGACATTTCTCTCCAGCTGCCCCACTGGACTCCATCTCTTCTTCTAACTTTGAGAGACCATCTAGATTGACCTACAGGCCTCTCACGGCCTTTTCTGTCTCCTAAGAACCTCCCTTGAAGCCTGTCCCTGGCTCAGGCCCCAGGGACTCACCATGATGGGCTTCACTGTGTTTCAAGAAGGGATTCCGCTTTAAACTAGAGGAGCCTTCAGACTCCCAGGAGCCTGGAGCACACACACGGAGAAGGCTTCCCACAAGCTTCACTCAGAGATAGATTCCACCTGGCACCCCAGGGACTCATCCATCCCTACTCATGGCTGCTTTGGGGATGTACTTTGAGCTATGCCCTAATCATTATGGCAGGGCCAGACTGCTGCTGAGGTGGACAGCTGGCCACCAGAGGCATGAATGGGAGCACCACACCCTAGACATCTCTACCAGCTATTCTGGGGGCCATAGTAGCTCTTTCTCACATGCTTCCATAGCCCCACCTCTGTGCTCTCAGCAGGGGAATGTGGTCGGCAGGTGGCAGGGGGCTTTGCTGTCTCTGGCCACAGAAAGACCTTTCTCACATATTTCTGAAGCCTTTGGGAGCCACACATTCCAGAGCCTTCTCCCAGAGCCAACACCCTCTCTGTGTCCTCCCTATTTCGGGCCCAGAGTCCCCTCTCCCATCAGGTCACCATCACTGTAAGGCACTTCCCTCCCTCTCAAGGAGTCCCACAGTAGTGTGCAGCTGTCCACACAGCCCGCAGAGCCACCTGGGGGCACTTTCTACTGATCTCACCCCTCCAACCTGCCTTCCCAGGCCCTGAGCTGTGGGATCAAGCTGGGGGGTGGAAAGAACTTCCTGCATGGCTTGAATGCTGTCATGTCTGGGTTTGAAGAAGGGGACAGAGAGGGTACCATGAGGAGCCCCTCAGGACTATGAAGGACATAGGGTAGCCATGTGCCAGTGGGTTTGTAAGGAAGGACCAGTGGGGTTTGGCCTTCCTTAGGTGTGAGGAACCTAGCAGGATGCCAGGTCTCAGCCGGCGCCCAGGCTGTACTTGAGACACAGATTTGTGGATGGGGTAGCAACAGCCCATTGGTTTGGGGGATCTTGCCATATGTCTGCTGCATGGATGTTCTGTGTCTCTGCTGAAAGGCCCATGTAGGTCCAGCTCAGGCCTGTGCTCCAGGGAATTGGGTCTGACTGTGACTGGAGGCCTGGTGAAGGCAGTTATGTCTCAGTGTTCATGGAGGGATGCGCAGTAAGGGGGTACTGGAGGAGGCTCAGATCACCCTCGAGGGAACTTCTTACTCTCTGGGCCTGAGTCTAATTTGTGGGTTGCCTGGCAGCTGCCTGGGGGTTTCTCACTTTTGGCATAATCAGGAGGGGGCTGCAGGACAAAGCTGTTCACACTCTTCCTAGGGATTCAGAGGCTGAGCCAGGGCACCTTCTGACAGGTGCAAGCAGTCCGGCCACAGCTGTGTATAGAACCTGTGTTTCGGGGGCAATTAACTCCCCAGCAGCCGAAACCTGGAGGCAGATGAACCAGCCTCTGCCCAGGCCTGCTCAGGCCCAGCCCAACATCACCTGGGCAGCCCCACCTACTTGCTGGAGCCCACAGGTGACTAGAAAGGGGGTGGCTTGCAGGGCTGGGTGACACAGAGGGTTCTTGAGGAAGAGGGTTGAGGCTGAGTGGGGAGTCACTCTCTTGTGGAAAAGACGACCAAGCAACACGTCTTGAAATAAAATGGAAAAAAGCTGGCAAGCTCCTGCCTGCAATCAGGGCAGTTAGATTCTGTGAGACCTGCTTAGAAGGCCTGAGACTCAGGCCGCTAAGTAACAGGGATGTTCTGTCTTTCTTCCCTCTGCATTTGCCAGCTTCCCCACATCAACAGAACCTGCTGCTTGTAAGCCTTTGGCTGAGCCAGTTCTGCATGCTTCAGGCAGTACTTGTCTCCAAACTTGGCTTGGGTGACAGGTGTAGGTGTGCAGGCTGCCCCACACAGTGTCTTTGCCTCCTGCACATTCTCTGAAGTATACAAGTGGCCCCAAGGCCAAGTCCCAGAAGAGAACACTCAGCAGAATAGGACCTTGTGGGCAGGACTGTGGCTGACCCCTGCTCAACAGGATTGGGCCAAACATGGACCGGCCTCGCTTCATCTCCTTGTTTCTTCACCCTGGGAAGAAATTACCTAACAGAACAACAACAACAACAACAACAACAACAACACCCCACAAACAAACACCAAAGAAACAACAACAAAAAACCAGGCTAGTACTCTGTTACATGGCCAGCATGAGGGAGATCCAACTCGTCTCTGTGGCATTGAGATCAGGCTCTGAATTATGTTCCAGCCTCCATGGCAGGGCTGGGCTGCTTGCTTCTGGGGTAGGCAGCTGGACACATAGGCTCTGGACACAGAGGCCATAGCATTAGGCAAGAACAAAGGTTCTGGATTCTGCCAGACTGTCCTAGCTCTCCACAGCCACTGTCTTGGAGCAGACAGATCTGACTGTGTGGTTTAGAGAAGGTTTCGATGCCAGGATGGCTGTCTAGGTAGAGAGCGGATAGTTAAAGGATGTGTTAATCAGGTGAAGAAATCAATAAACACTTATGGAGTGCCAAATGTATAGAGGATGCAAGAAGTTAGGGAGGCAGACAGAGGCCTGTCCCCTGAGAAGACAAACACCTCTGTGGGGAGGGTTGCCATCCAGAAGGCCTTCCTGGAGGCACAGGACCATTTCTGGGGTTTTCAGAGGCTAAGCAACCGTCTGCGTGATGGGAAGCAGAGCTGGCTGGCCCTGTCTGCCTTGGCTGTTTCTCATGTGGACAGATGAACCTGTAGGCAAGGTTCCAGGCTCCTTCCTAGTCTGTGCTTCTGTCTCTGTGTTTTGGGACAGGTCTGCCAGACATGGTGCTTTGGTGTTCTCTGGGGAGCCGGGTGATCTGGGGGGCTGAACCCACCTCACAAAGCTTGAAGTTTCAATGATTTACTAAGCACACGGGCTCCCTGGATGAGCAGGATCACAGCAAATGGGCCTCTGTTTGCCTTTGGCTAAGATCTCAGCAGAGCAAAGAGGAAGCCGACACGAGTTCTGGTGCAAGAGAGATGTTTGTGTAGATGACCCATGAGCTTGTGCAATGAATGTGGGGCCTGGAAAGCTGGCTGCCTGTGGCCTCACGCGAGAGGCAGCTGTGGGTCATCAGGAGTAACCCGATGGCCAGGGCGCCTCCACTGAGCCATAGCCAGGGTTGGACCCACCAGCTGGGTTTCCATCCTGCAGGCTGAACTGGCCAGGGGATCCTATACCACAGACTTGCCACTCCTCAGCTCTGCACCTACCCTTGATGTGGCTCCTGTGCCACCTACTCTAGAGCCTGGGGGACAAGACCACACTCCTCACCACATATGTAGACACCATCTTCCCTGCCAACCCCGGATGAGTCCTTGGTGTCTCTTAGAACAAAGCTGGTGGCCTGGCCCTTGGGTCAGAGCCAAACTCTGGTCTGAAGATGGTCTGTCCAAATCCTTCTCTCAGAAGTCCTTGTGGGAACTGAAGCAGGTCCTTTCTCTGTTGTTGGGTGAGCACTGGAGCACTCTGGGTAGAGCAGGCAGGAAAGGTGCCAGGGAAGACCTTGAACTAGGCTATGAAGGAAAATCTGTAGTAGCCTAGGGAGCCTGGAGCAAGGGCAAGCACCATAGTCACTGAGCTTGGCATCTTCCCTAACTAGCAAGATAAACTGGGGAGGAGCTACCCTCTTCCCCCGAGCCTACGGGAGGGTCTGGGTTGTATTGAGCGTGGAGCAATGGCAGCAATAAACATAAGATGTTTTGTGGGAGCCCTGCCCATCCTCCACAGAAAGGTTTCCGGAAAGCAGGTGGGTTTCCAAGTGCCCCAGTTGCCTTCAGGAGTAACAGTGTCCTGAGGGACAACCCTGAAAGTTCAGGGGAGGGAAGGGAAGGGGCAGTTGATTATTATGGTGCCCTTGCTTAAGCATAGAACAGTTCCAGGGCTCCACCCTGGCCACCACTATCAGGGCTGTGTGCATGACCTCAGCAAGCCAGGTTGGCACGGGGAGGAGCGTGGGTTCCCCCTGTCCTCCAGGCAGCATTATCTGGGGCTGCCTTGCCCTGCCAGAGATAATTGTTTATAGCTGGAGCAGATGCTGGGAACTTGTCACAGGACCAAGGAGGGAGATCTCACAAACATGATCAGGGGCTGTGGCCCCTGGCCAGGGAATCTCAGAGGTCTATAGGGGCTGATTCGGCCATAGTGGCTCTTTGAGGGAAATCGAGGCTAGGAAAAGGGAGGTGACATACCCTGGGGCTACAGGTACATTTCTGTGGACTACACTGAACCCTCCTCCTCTCATCCTGTGTCCACAACACTGCAAGCCCTGCTAGATGCTCTCTGGAAAGGGGTAAGTGGGATGGAGGGACAGCCAGCCAGTTCCCAAGAGCTTGCCTGTGCTGTTTCAGGCCGTACTCTGAAATCTCTTTGCAGCCAGGCATATAATTCATGACTGGAGACCAGAAAAGAGACACCTGCTTCTCCCAACATTACCAAAGGGGCACCAACAAAGGCTTCCTAGGAGCAGATGAGGAGTTGCCTCCCCATGTGGGGGTTCTCAGAGAAACTGGGGCTCTCTGGGATCCCACAGAGCCCCTCTTCCCACACCAGAGCCTTTCAGTCACCCCCACCCGCCCCGGTCCCACCCAGTGCCCGCAGCCAGCCTTCTTGCTCCTCTTGCAACATCCTATGAAGGCTGTGGTGGCGGAAATCCTCATCACTTTCAGGCCCCAACCTGCTGCCTGCCTCGGGCTCCCAGGCGCCTCTCCCACGGGGGAGGGGGTATCAGCCCAAAGACCCTGTGGAGACATGTCCCTGGGTTGCAGGTCCCTGAGAGAGTGGTGGTGGGCACTGCGTACCTCAGCTGCCTGGGGAAGAATGCCCTATGCCCAGACCCCAAACAACCAGGGCCTTCTCAATAACTACTGGGTCCTGCTGCCTTGGTCTCCGTATCTTCAAAGGGTCCTCTGCCCAAACCTCCCATCAGATGCCTAGGGATGGCACTTCTCAGCCAGCCTGGCCCACTTCTGAGAAATGTATGTGAGCAGAGGGACACATTGAGATTGGCTCCTCTTCCAGGTCCCCGGTTGCACCCTATGCCCTTGGGTGGTAAGAGTCCTATTTCTCAGAGACCCTGGGTACTTAACGGAACTATGAGTTTTGCCTAGGCATGTCTGGAAACCAAGAAGTCTTTTTGGAGTGTGGATAGAGCTGGAGAGAAAGGCAGTTTAGGGTAGACTCACAGGTGTGTGTGGGGGGGGGGGGGGGGGCTTATGTGTAGCCAAGACCCAAATGGCCCCTTCCTTGCTTGCTTCTCATGGCTGTAGGCAGGTAGGTGGTGGCCTCATGCCCTAGGCTTCCTGTTCACAGAACAGGCTGCTGTGGGGTTGGGTGTGGGGTGTGTTTGGGAGGGCAGGTTTTCCTTCCTCTGGGCAGATGAAGTAGAGGTAGTAAGTTGGGGATAAACCAGGAAGATAATCTCACTGCTAGAGGTGAGAGAGAGGGTTCTACAGAGGCTCCTGGGGGTAGCAGCTTCCTCTCTGTACCAAGCCAATGCTTCTTTGGCCATTCTGGAGGTGGCCAGCAAAGCCCCCCTGTGCCATTATGTAAGCTGTATACTGCTCGCAGGACTTAGCACTGCAGCACCAGGCCTACCCTAAGGCCTCTTTCAATGGTGCACATTGGAACTTAAACCACCTACAACTTATCCACCTACAACTTGGAAAAAAAATTGGAACTTATCCATCTACAACTCTTCTAAAGCTCCCTGGTCTCTTCTTTCTTTGGTTTCTTTCTTGTCCCATCAGTGTTTAGTCATGGTACAGAGCCTGAGTTACCTCTGCACTCACTGTTCTGGGGCTTTGCTACGGCTAGTAGGAAGCTGAGTAAGGCCTCTCTGGGGGCCTCTGCCCTCAGTGTCCAGGACACAGACCCATGGAAGCTTGGTAGTGGTGGGGAAGGATTCAGAACAGACATGGCTGAACAAAGTGGGGCAACAAACAGCCCTGGGTAGGGGCTCTGGTCAGGGCCAGGCACAGTCTTCAGCAGCAAGTGACAGTCCACACCTCCTGCCCCTTCCTGCCTTGTAGGGCACCCAGCCTGGACCTTCATGGCTAAAGTTCCCTGCTTCATGTTCCTCCCTAGCCTCTGCTCCTCAGAATGCATCTTTTCAGCCACTCCAAACAGAGCCTGACTCTGTGGTCCAGGGCATGGCCACCTCTTCCAAGAGCCTTCCCAGGGCTCCCTGCCCTTGACTCAACTCCTTCATGTCCTAGGACCTGGACAGGCTCTGAAACCACATCAGGGTACAGAGGCTGGATGTCCTGGGCAAGCTACTTGTCAGTGCCTGAAGACCACTACTCAGCTTCTCTAGTGGTAAGCTACTTACCAGTGATGCCTCTCAGGGCAGCTGCTGTATCAAGCAGGGCACATGCCCGGGCAATGCTCGCTGCAACCAGATGCTAGAGATGGATCTCCTAGCCCCTAGAGCTCACTCCCATCCCAGGGATCCCTCTTGTTGTCTCTCAGTTATTGAGTGGCTCCTAAGGGACCAGAGATCACCCCCGTTTGCCAAGCCCTGAGTGTCCCCAGTGCAGTGGTTCTTCACCTCCATATCTGAGCAGTCACAGTGGTCCCAGAAGACTCTAGACCCAGCTCTCCATCCTCACACAAGGGGACAGTAGCCTCAAGGGGTACTTAGACTCCATAACTCTGGCCTTTACTGATCATGTGGTCAAAATTCTCAGTTCTATCTACCTCCTGGTAGAAGCGATTACTGAGCGCCGGCTGTGTACTGTGCAATGTCAATGTGGGTAAAGCTAATGGGTAGATAGAGCTGCAGCCTGGTCAACTTGAGAGTAGAGAGGGAGGGTCCTTTACCAGCCCCAGTGGTATCCTGGACAACCAGCCAGGGAGCAGCTGGGGCTGGACAGCTTTGTGGCTTCTCGAGGGGCACTTGCTGGTGCTCATACCTGGCCACCTGCCACTCTTCCCTCCTCTGCTCAGCATGTTCTCACGCTCGGAGCTGGCACAGAGACCAGGCCATGCTGAGACTTGCTGTCCTCGTCTTGGGAAGGTAGGTGAGGCTCTCCTCTGGGCCTGGGGGCAGGAGTTGTGGCAAGTCTGGACATGGCAGGAATAGAGAAGTTGTAACACGGGCCAAACAGCTCTAGGAGGCCCTGAGAAACACACCTCCCAGCTCCTAGGCCAGCTAGGGCATAAGCTCCTGTCTGTCCTCCCGGAAGCTAGTCTAGAGGCCTGGCCCTCTCTGGTCCCATTCTCACCTCTTGAAGCTGGGGTGATAAAGTTGTTTGGGACATGTATGTGGAGCCTTGCTCAGTTGCATACTTTATCTCTACCACAGACAGTGGCACCATCATTGCAGGCCCCAGTGAGACTCCTTGGAGAAAAACACGATGATGGAAATGGCCACCTGAGTGTACAGCTCTTGTCTCCACCAGGTGGTCGTCTCTTTAAGGCACAAAACCAGGAATCTTAAGGTCCTGTGACTAACAGAGCTGGTTGTGGCTTCTGCCTCTCTGATCTTATCTGATATTGGACTCAGTCCCTGGATATGTCTAGCCACACTGGCAGATCTCCTTGGCCCCACAGAACCAAGAACTCTCTTGCTGTCTGGCCATGGGTCTGCACTTCCTGTGTGTACCTGCCTTCTGAAAGCTAGCTGCACTCCTCTGGTAACAGGCCTGAGGAGAGTGAAAATCCTTAGAGGCCAGGCCAGGCCCTCAGACCCCTGAATCTTGCCTCTATCCATCCCCCCAGGCCCTGGGATGGGCCTGTATTTTTAAGGACACACCCCTCTCTAGGAGTACCCAGGCTAACAGACGTCCTCAAGGAAAAAAAAAATGAAACCCCTGCATATCTCTGACCTATCAGAGCTGCCCCAGCAGAGGGCCCTTGAATAGATTTTGTCCTAGTTGTCATCTGTCCTCACTCTGTTATCATTTTGGGAAGCTGAGGCCCAAGGAATCACAAGCCCACACTCAACCTCAGGAACTACTACTTCCCTTGGGGGAAGTAACTTGGTCTTTTAGCTTTGGGGAGCAAATCCCCCAAATGCTCCATCTTCTGATCCTTGCTAGGGTAGGAGAATGATGGACCCCTGAGCAGGGGTTATTCTGCAGGAGCCTCCTATGGGTGGCAGTGGCAACACCTAGGAGGGTAAGACACAAGCCCCCTAGAAGGCAGCCCCCCAACACTTCCCACCCACTGGCACCTTTCCAGGCAAGCGTGGGAATGTGGCTGGCAGGAACAGGCCTCTCCCCCGGGAATCAGCACCTGGGTGCTGGCCAAGAACACTCTGATCTGAAGAGGAAGCACAGTTCAGTTGCCCAACATGACCCAAGACCACTGGAAAGTGAGGAAGTCCTGGGTGGATGTACAATGTCCAAGACCACTGGGAAATGAAGAAGCCTTGGGTGGATGTATACTGTCCAGGCTCAGGCCCGGACTGAGCCCCAATCCAAACCTTGGGATGATCCCCAATTCCTGCTATAGTCAGAGCCGGGATCCCAATTATAGTGTGATCCCTGATCCCAGCCACAGATGGAGGCTCTGCACAGGTACAGACTGCCGTAGTCATGAGTACCCCTCCTGATCGCTGATCCCAGATACAGACTGGCTAAGGAGATTCACACACTGAGTTTTGATTCTATCTGCGTAACAATGTTTGATCCAAGCCACGAACAAATCACGTACAAGTTTGTCTTTGATCCTCGGCACAGCCTGAGTCTGTCAACAACAGTCCAAGGTGAGCCCTGATTCTAACCCAAGCTGAGCCCTAATCAAAGTTCATAGATGAGTCTCTGATCCTACCTACAAACTGAGCCATGGTCCTAGCCATAAACTGAGTCCTGATCCCAGCCACACACTGACATAGCACTGACTAAACCTTGACTTCTGCCACACACTGAGCTCTGACAAAGCACAGAATGACGGACTGACCAACTCCAACCCGAGCTTGCTTTCTCTTTGCAAGTCTCCAGCTCTAGCTGTACCTGTCTCAGCCCTATGTCCCTTCATTTCCTAGACTGCAGCCACTGAGGGTTAGTTGCCTTAGCTGAGGTGGACAGTGGAACACAGACGGTAACAACCCTTCCCCACTGGGCTCTGAACCTTCCCTGGGTGCTGTGTTCATTTTCAAAGTAAATTAGGGCAGCTAGTATAGGGTTAAGAACAGAGCCTGGGCTGTAGACCTACAGAAAGGCTGGGGCAGGGGTGGGGGGGGTGGGGGAGGTGGAGAGTGGAACTGGGCTACCAGGTCTTCTGAGCACTTGCTGTATCCTGGCCTTTTCCTAGTTAGCTCCAAGGAGTAAACAGGACTCACTGGGCTTTGCCCAGGCTAGTCCACCCTGTGCTTAAGTATGTACAACTGTGGTTGGTGTGCTGAACTCTGACTGAGTCAGTTACATTCAGACACGTGAAGCAGGGTGCCCGGATAGGCTGCTCTTCAAATGGGCGTGGCCAGGAGAACTAGAGACAGCAGAGGGCAGGAACGTCATAGAGACTCAGCCAACAGACAGCACCAGCATGCCTGTCCAGCTCCCCATGCCTGCCCAAGTCTCACGCTAGCAATCTTGTACTTAGGGAGGAAGCTGCTTGTCAGAGATGAACTACTCCTCGAATCTCTGCCCCTCACCTGCCTCCTATTTGCCCAGTGAGAGTTTAAACACAGGGCCTGGAGGTTGAGGGGAGTGGGGAGGGACAGCTGATGTTTGCCCGGCTACTCTCAACCATGTTATAAATAGCCTGGAGCTTCTTGGCAGTGGGTGGTGGCAGGGTCCCCCCACAGGCACTGCCTAGCACTTGGGCTCCAGGTGGCAAGCCTGAGCTATTGACATTCCCCAGCTCTGTGTTTGGCTTCTGATACAGGCTGACAACGGTAGGGCTGGAAGAGCCTTTTCTCATAGGAAGGCTCCCTGCTCCCACAGGCTACTCTCCCAAGTTGTCTGGGACCACACCTGTGCTGCGGGAAAGCCCCAAGGCTGTGTTGTTTGTGCTGAGAGCCTCAGTGGGTCCAGAGCTGGGCTAAGCCTCACACATGGCTCTGGCTCTTGCTCTACCAACTGGTTAGATTTGGGGAGTGACAGGAAGTAGAGCCCTGCCCTGGGTCAGAGCCCTTCCATGGAATGCCAGACTGAGAAACCTGCCACTGATTACCCAGAAGGTGTCACTGCCAAGAGCATCATGAAACTAACGAGCCACAGTTTTCTGGCTATAAAATGAGATGCTTAAAGCTGGGCAAATGGAAGCTGGGCACAGTGGTGCACACCTTTAATCCGGAAGCAGAAGCAAGTGGATCTCTGTAAGTTTAAGGCCAGTTCAGTCTACATAGTGAGTTCCTGGACAACCAGAGTTACACAGTGAGACTGTGTCTTGAAAAAACAACAAAACGACATCAAAACCACAAACAAACAAACAAGCTAGAGAACTGGTTCACTGGATAGAGTGTCTGCTGAGTGTCCTAAGCATGGGAACCCAAATTTGGATTGCCAGCAACAGGTAAAAAGCTGGAAATGGTGGAGCCCATCAGTACAGTAATACCAATACTAGAGACAGAAAGACAAGCAGACCCCAGGGCTCTGCTGGCCAACTAGCCTAGCCAAAATGGTGAGTTCCAGGTTTAAGGAGACTCTCTGTCTCGAAACATAAGGTATAGAGCAATAGAAAAAGACACCTAATGTTGACCTCTGACCCTCACATATACATACATGAGCACCACTGTGCATACATATATTACATACACATGTATAATGTAGACACACACACTGGTTTGCTTGTGGTACCTCATCCCAGCCTTGTGGAAGAAGATGAACTCACTGTCAAACTGTCAACAAACCTCAACTATATGAAGAACTATACATTTTGTAGAGCCATGGGGCCACCCCACAGGCTATAAGCCAAGAGAGCATGTTGGGGAGCTAGGTGGGTTTGCTGTCCTTGAGGACCTCAGTAGGGCAGTCAGACCTGTGGGTATCATAGCCATGTGTAGCTGGCCCTGCTCTCAGTCCAGCAGGATGTCACAGTAGTCAGGCTGAGATGAGAGAGGCTGGGGCTGGTAAATGTGGTACACAAGTCATCTTCCCTTCCCACCACAGAAAGTCAAACTAGTTCAGGAAATCCCAGCACTCAGGAGGCAGACGCAGCAAAATCTCTACAAGTTCAAGGCCAGCCTGATCTACAGAAAGACTTCCAGGACAGCCAATGCTTTATAGAGAAATTCTGTCTTAAAAACCAAAACCAACCAATTAACCAAACCAAACCAAAACCAAACAAACCTACAAAGCTCTTTGTCTCATCTACTAGGAGAAAGAAGACCATTCTCAGCTTTAGACTGTCGATGCCCCGGACAATGTCAAAATCACTCTGAAGATGCACAGTGACTGTGAGGAACCCTCAGAAAGGAACTCAGCCACAGCAGTGCAGAGCTGAGTCTCCTTGGAAAGAAAAAGAAGAGGCTCTGGACTGACAAATATTGGGATAATAGAAAGGACCTGGCTACTGTCCGAACCATCTGCAGTCATGTGCAGAACATGACAAGGGTGCAATGCTGGGCTTCCATAACAAGATGGAAGCTCACTTCCCCATCAAAGTCCTTGTTTAGAAGAATGGGTCTTTGGTTGAAATCCAAAATTTCTCAGGTGAAAAAAAGTACATCTGCAGGGCCTGGATGCAGGGTGTTGCTTGTTCTTTTTCTCAAACCCAGAAGGATGAATTAATCCTTGAAGGAAATGATATTGAATTTGTTTCAAATTCATCAGCTCTGATTCAGCAAGCCACAACAGGGCATCAGAAAACAAAGGCAAAAGCAGTGGCATCAGAAAGTTTTTGAATGGTATCTATGTGTCTAAAAAGGGAACAGAACAGCAGGTTGACAAGTAAGACCTAAGTTAACCAGCTTCAGAAACAAGATTCTGATTACAAGTATAATTTGGGGTGTCTTTTGGCACAATAACTGACTTATATTAGAAAAAGAAGAAAGAGCTGGGCAGTGGTGGCACACACCTTTAATCCCAGCAGTTGGGAGGCAGAGGCAGGTGGATTTCTGAGTTCGATACCAGCCTGGTCTACAGAGTGAGTTCCAGGACAGCCTGGGCTACACAGAGAAACCCTGTCTCGAAAAACAGAAGAAGAAGAAGAAGAAGAGGAAGAGGAAGAGGAAGAGGAAGAGGAAGAGGAAGAGGAAGGAAGAAAAAAGACAGAAAGAAAAAAGAAAACCAAACTAGCAAAAGTAACTCTATTAATACTATAAGTAAAACATTTTATTACCTCCAAAGGTCACTTTTCTACCTCATTTTAAAAGAAATTAAGATAATCCATGTGATGCTCTAAGAGGGAGCCCACCCCTTATATTGTTAATGATTTTTGGCTATAGTTGCAGGTAGGAGCGAGCATCACTGTCCAGACAGGCTTCGCCCAGCAGCTGATGGAAACAGACACAGAAACCTAGAGCCAAACATTAGGTAGAGCTTGGGGAATCCTGTGGAAGATGGAGAGGAAGGATTACAGGAGCCGGGGGGGGGGGGGGTCAAAGACACCACAAGAAAACAGAGAATCAACTAACTTGGGCCCACAGGGGCCGACAGAGACTGAACCAAGGAGCCTGCTTGGGACAGACCTAGGCCCTTTGCAAATATGTAACAGACGTGTATCTTTGTCTTCATGTGCTCCTAACAGTGGGAGTAGGGGCTGTCTCTGACTCTGTTGCCTGCCTTTGGGATCCTTTCCCCCTCCTGGGCTGCCTCATCTAGTCTAAATAGGAGAAGATGCCCTGTGCCCTAGTCTTACTGCAACTTGATATACCAGGGCTGTTTGATAACCATGGGAGGCCTCCCTTTTCCTGAAGAAGAATGGGAGGAGGAGTGGATGGGGGAGTGGGGAAGACTAGAAGGAGAGGAGGTGGGAGAAACTTCAGTAGGGATGTAATTTAATTAATTAATTAAGTAAGTAATTAAAAAGCTAATTTATGTGCTATGCATGTCTGTTTGTCAGAGAACAGAGAAGTCTGTCAGGAGGGTAAGCTGTATAGCGGAGGGCAGAGGGGCCCAGTGGCCTTTGTGACCCTGGACATTCAGTAGAGTCTAAGTCCAGGGTCTGGTCTGAATCTCAGAGCAGGTCAGACTGGACTAGGAGGGCTGGGAATAGTGACAAACTGAGGCTGCAGCCTGGGGCCTCAGGGAGGCTGCTGGGGTGTAGACAGCTACGTGTGCCTGCTCCTATGCTTCCACAGGCTCACTGGGCAGAAAAGCTGCTAGACAGATCAAGAGGACAGGCTTCAGTCTGCAAAGACAGCCTTGGAGAGCTTGCTTAAATCCAAGGAGCGAGGTGTGGGCTGAGGGAAAGAGTCTTCACCAGCATCTCGAGCTGAGGCTCAGGTAGCACTGGGCCTGTAGCCGCACCTGCACAAAGCCCTGGACCCGCTTTTCTCACCCCACCCCTGACCCCCTCCAGCCACCTGGGGGTGCTTGCCTAGCAGCCACACAGGGTCAGCCTAAAGTCATCCCTCTACCTCGCTTGTGAATAACAGCTCTTCCCATCCCCAGGGAGCCTGTGGCCACCAGTGACATCTGCTTTCTCCCTGATCCCACAGTCCTTGTCCTCCACAGTCTGTCTTGGCACCTGATTGGGGCCTGTCACACTCCACTGGCTTCTAAAGGCTTTCAGAGACACTGAGGCATGCCATCCAGGATGTAGCCCACCTTCCTTCTTCAGTCCTGTGAATGCTGGGCAAGCAGCTTGAGGCCTGCAGCCAGGCACCCTAAAGTTAAAACTGTACCCTATTTCTCAGAAAAG
The DNA here is from genome assembly GCF_011762505.2 of Arvicanthis niloticus. Lineage (NCBI taxonomy): Eukaryota > Metazoa > Chordata > Mammalia > Rodentia > Muridae > Arvicanthis > Arvicanthis niloticus. The sequence continues at coordinate 107,238,681 of NC_047663.1, forward strand.
AAAAACTAGACAGATCTCTGGACAAAGCCTGTAGGCTGCCCTCCCCAGCTGTTGTACCTGAGTGCAGAGTACAGAGCCCTAACCTGCCTTCCAGTACTGTGAGTGTGGATGTGGCACCATGCCTCTGTTTAACAGAGCTCTGTATGTGCAGACTCAGATGTGGCCTGTATCTTGTTAGGGATCTTGGAGACTGAGGTCCTCACTGGACACTGTACCCTCCCACTGCCTGTTCTGTACCCTGGTTTCTCTGACAGCACAGTTACCTGTTGCTCTGGGCCAGCTGGGGGCCAGACTCGGCTGTTGCCAGAGCCAGGGATGGAGCTGAACAGAGACAGTAAGGCAGAACAGGGATGGGCCTGTGATGGGACCTTGGCAATGTCTCAGCCCACTCTTCTGGGCACACAAAGGCCTGCTGACCATATGCTGCTGCTCTGATTTGTTGGGGCGAGGGCTGGAAGTGGCTGACACACTCTACCCTACCCACCTTGGCACAATGGAACACCCTACAGTCAGGCTGTACGTGTCCTTGTGCCCCCTTACCCTTCTCAGAATGCCTCCTCAACTGGGCTACAAGCGAACCAGCTGCCACAAGCCAAAGGAGTTACAACTCAGCCCCATGCTTTGCTGGCTAAGCACTAGGTACCCTGTGAGGGGCTAACAAGGGGATGTCAGTACATGCAACCTGAGAGCAGCATCAGCCCCGGAGGCAGTAAAGGAAGCCCTGTCCTCATCCTCTTCTGCCTTGACAAAGGCCTCTCCATTCTACAACAGCATTGGTGTGCACCCACCTGTGGCCCTGGGCTGACTTCCAGACAGGACCATCAAGTTCCTCAGCTCTTGAGGTCTGTGTCTCTGTGAATGGGGAGCTCCCCTCTGAGGGGAGGCTAGAGAGGAGGCCTGGACTGAGGGTGGGGAACACTCCTCTGCCTCTTTCAGGAGTGCTCCCTCCTTCATCCCCCACAGTCATGTCTTCTCTCATCCCCAACAAACCTTCCTAGTCCTCCAGCAGCTGGTACCCCTTGGTAGGCCATGGATACTGAAGGGTTTTTAGAGCCTTGGATGTGCATTGGTGTTTTGCCTGCATGTATGTCTGTGTGAGGGTGCTGGATCTCCTGACACTGGAGTTCCACACAGTTGTAAGCTGCCATATGTGCCATAGGTGCTGATACTTGAACTCAGGTCCTTTCCTCTCCAGCTCCTTGTTGGTTCTGACCATTGGGTGTAGGTGGGAGAGAAGCTGAGGAAGGTACAGGATCCAGACAAACCGTGGGTACCTGGAAGGGAGTGGGATCACACATACAGCTATGTCCATGGCTGTTTCTAAAGCCACACTGTCCCCTTGTGGTCACTTGTGGTTCTGCATCAGCTGGGTTCCCTTCCAGACTAGAAGTGAGATAGATACAAGGTGCTGAGAGCTGACTGGCAAGGATGCTGGCCACTTGGGGCCCACAGGGACTGAGGAAGGGAAGAAACTGGGAGCCTCTTGCTCTAAACACTGTGGTTTGGACTCAGAGCCAGGGTTTCTGGCCTGAAAACCTACACTTCTCTCATCCACCCCAGTGCTTGAAGAAGAGGACTCAGGACCTTTCCAGAGAAGCAGGACCAGGGCCAACAGAGGTAGGTAGGGACCTGCTCTGCCCCATGATCCAGGCTTGCGGGGGAGGCACAGCAGGACTGCCACCTCCAAGGACTGTAGACGAAGAGATTACATAGCAATAAAGCAGAAGAAAAATGAGTAGTTAGAATTGCAATTAGAGTGGACCAACAGGGAGCTGGAGAGGGGAGGACTTGAGTTCAAATCCCAGAACCAACAAGGAGCTGGAGAGGAGAAGACCTGGGTTCAAGTCCCAGCACCCACATGGCAGCTTACAACAGTCTGTAACTCCAGTTTCAGGGGATCCGGCACCCTCACACAGACATACACACAGGCCAAAACACCAATGCACATAAAAATAAACATAAAAAGTCTTTTTAAAATGAATAAATAAATAAAATGGACCAACCAGAAAGTCAGTGTAACACAGTTAAATCTGGAAAGACTTGTAACAAGATAGCAGACATGAAGAGGACCTGAGTTCAAATCCTCAGCAACAACATGAAACGTGGACATGGCTACAGACAGCACATGTGGATATGGATAGCCTGAGCTATGTGGATACAGATAGCCTGAGATGTGTGGATACAGATAGCCTGAGCTATGTGGATACAGATAGCCTGAGGTATGTGGATACAGATAGCCTGAGATATGTGGATACAGATAGCCTGAGATATGTGGATACAGATAGCCTGAGATATGTGGATATGGATAGCCTGAGCTATGTGGATACAGATAGCCTGAGATATGTGGATACAGATAGCCTGAGATATGTGGACCAACAAGCTTGATGGCCAGGCAACCTAGCAGAAGTGAGGAGTGTCTGATTCAGTGAAAGAGTGTCTCGAAGTCATGTGATAGAGAAAGATGACCTACTCTGACCTCTACATGTGAATTCATGGGTGTACACACCTGCACACTAATGTGCATGCACTCCCCCTCGATATATAAAAAAATAAAACAAGAAATGCTAATGAAACATTGACAATAACATCCAAGCCAAAACTCAGAAGTGGCTGGATATCTGTCAACTGGCTGCAAATCAGTACCTAGGGGATCAGTACCATAATTAGCTGTATAGTAAAGGAGACAGTGCAGTATCCAACCCAGTGGGTACCAAGAGCACCCCATTAATATGATTGAGTGGCTGACCCTGGACTTAGCACTCAGGTGGGCAAGACAGTTAGGGAATGACTGTCCCCACTACCACAGAAATTAGAGGCTAGACAGAGGCAGGGGGCAGGGATCCCCGTGCTAATGCATCCGAGACACTGTCAGACTCAGGTTCAACTTCAGGCAGATGTCAATAGCAACACTTAAACACATTTAAACCTGTGGCACTACACAGGCCACACCCACACCTCCACATGGGGGCGGGGACAGAGTCACTTTTTTTTCTGGGGGCAGGTTGGGACAGTAGTTTACCACAGAGCAGCCTAGCAAGGCTCTGCCTGGGCATCAAGGCTGACAACGGTGACAGTCTACACTGGTGTGTGATGAGGGTGGCCTCTGCAGGACAACACCAAAGTCATAGCCGTTGTAGGCCACCAAGGGGAGTTAAAACACTTGCCTCGCTGGCCTCTGAGCTGTCAGGTCCACTAAAGCACTGAGTGTCTGAGACGCTGTCATAGCCAAGAGGATCCCAAGGGGGCATGGAGCATGAGGTGTTCTGGGACAGAGATGGGATGTCAGTCAGGTCAAAACAGGAACCCTGGGTAAGTGTGGGCCTGCAGGCAGTGTTTCTCACTTTGTTATCTGAGATAGAGTCTGTCGATAAGACATAGGCTCAACAGACCTGGCCAGAATGGCTGGCTGGCCAGTGGGCCTCAGGTATCCTCCTGTGTCTGCCTGGCTAGTGTTGGGTACTTTAAACTGTGTGATTCTTGTGTGTGATTTTGTGAATGGGTGCAAATCTGACTCAGGGCCTAACGCGTTCACAGCTAACGCTTTACCAGCAAAACCCCTATTTTCTGTGTTTGGTTTTGTTTTGGGGTTTTGTTTATTTGTTGGTTAGTTGGTTTGGTTTGGTTCGATTTTGTTTTTGTTTTTCAAGACAGAGTCTCTATATGTAGTCCTGGCTGTCCTGGAACTTGCTGTGTAGATCACGCTGGCCTCACTCAGAGACCTGCCCACCTCTGCCTCCCAAGTGCTGAGATTAAAGGCCTGAGCCACCACCACCTGGCTTCCAGGGTTTTTTGTTTTGTTTCATTTTATTTTAAATTAAAAGGATTTGTTCGTATCATTTAAGAACTTCCCCACGATGCAAAGCAGAGAGGCATCCATTACTGCATCCCAGGAAGTGAACATCGAGTGGTGTCACCATTCTTCACACTGTCACCTCTATGGAGCCTTGAAGGGGAAGGGAGCTCACACACAAGTCACACCACACTCCGCAGAGCTGCCAGCTGCTAAAGGATGAACGTTTGCAACTCCATTTTTCAAGAGCATTCACGTGTGAAGTTGATGCTCACTAACTCCCATGTGCTTAGATATTTGACTCTTATCGTTCTGGACTTATCTGTGGAATGTTTCCAGGTGACACTAGAGTGACAGAGTAAAGTTGATTACCCACCCTAGCAACCAGGGGGCCTTGTCTAGTCAGCTGAAGGCCAGAGCGCAGTGGAGACGGAACAACATGCTTGGAGATATGGCTCAGTACAAGGTCCTGTTCCCCAATTGGTTCTTGATGCATCAATAAAGATGCTAGCGGTCGATGGGCTGGGCAGAATAGGTGAGACTTTGGGGTCACTGCAGGCAAACTAGAGACACAGGGGAGAGAGAGGATTTTTGCCAAGCTTTGGAGAGAGCAAAGGTGACCAGCCATGTGACATCTCAGGCTGAGCAGCCGTTTCCCCAGGCAGGAGATTAGAAGCACTGAGAAATTGAGCCATAAGGCATGTTGGAAATTATATTAACATGTATGTGTATTTCATCCTTGGATCTGAGGGAATCTGGGTGGGGGCTGGTAGCATAGCCCATTTACGGAACTTAAAGCGGGGTAGCAAAAACTACACGCTACACAAGAGTGCTTACTATGTGGGGGCCCTGGTTGGGTTCTTAGCACTGGGGTAGGAGGGGTAAATACAGAGGGACCGGTTGTGGCGGTCACTATGCAGCTGGAACACTACCTGCACTAATTGTCACCTCCGGTCATAACTTGGGATGTGGAGGTGCTGGAGGGCAGGAGAGCAAGCAGGGAGAGGTGGAGAGAGACATGAACATTAAAACCTCTGTTTTTCCACCCTCTGGTCAGAAGCTGACTGGGAATTTCAAAGACTAGTGCGATGAGCTGAATCAGTACCAGACTCTGGCTGTCCAGACTCCCCCTTTCCAGTCTGTTTCCATCCCAAACCCCTGCTTAAAAGCAGGGGTCACAGCCTCCTCTGGACAGACACTCCCCAGCCTCTGCTTCATGTCTCGTCCCATCTTGAGAATGCCACCACACTATTTTCATGAGACTTATCCGAGGGTTCGAATCCCGCTCCGTCCCGTTTGTCTCCGCCCGCACCTCATGAGGGGAAAAAAAAAGTTTTAGGCCGGGCGGTGGTGGCGCATGCCTTTAATCCCAGCATTTGGGAGGCAGAGGCAGGCGGATTTCTGAGTTTGAGGCCAGCCTGGTCTACAGAGTGAGGTCCAGGACAGCCAGGGCTACACAGAGAAACCCTGTCTCGAAAAACCAAAAAAAAAAAAAAAAAAAAGAACAGAAGCTGTCAATCAGGATGTTGTGTCAAAACTGAATTACCAAGGCCTTCCATCTTTGCTTCTCAGCGACCCTTTAAAGGAAGCTATGCAAAGTTTCCTCAAGCTACTAGCTGGCAGTGTGCCTCCCACACTCAGTGGTCTGGAGTCCATCCATAACTGGTGCCAGGAAGTTCTGAGTTAGTCCTGATTCAGGATCTTTGCCTATACGTGGAAACACCGCCCCCATGTGGTTAGTTGGTAAACTGCATGAGGGGGAATCTTCATGAGGGGAGGATCCCAGTCCCAGGAGACCCCAGTGGTCATGAGATCAGGACTCTACCCAGCTAAATTCCTGGAGGTATTGATGACTTGGAGGTGATGGCTCCTGGGCAGGTAGGCTTTGTGTCTTGGGTGGGGACTCAGAGATACCTGGGGTCTGAGCCCCAGTCTCAGTGAACCTAGTTCAGAGATGAAACCCAAGTATTAGCCCCGTTCCAGGGCTCCAAGCAGGCAGGCCTTGTAGAGTGTAGTGTTGGCCCTGAGCAACGGTGGTCAGCAGCCAAAAAGGTCAGGCCTCCACAGCACAGCCCACGTTTCCTGGTGAAGTCGGCAGGGAAAGTCAGAAGCTACTGGAACTTCCTCTGGTTCTGGGATTCATGGAGGCAGGGCCTTTACCAGGCCAAGCCAGGCCAGAGCTAGCATTCAGATGAGTTCAGACATGAGTGTAGGCATCTTCTTAGGCCATGTCTCACCCCTGCAGTCTCCACAGGCCATGCACCACAGGGTCAAAGCAAGCACTACTGCTCAACAAAACACATTTGCTGGACAAGAAACTGTGGCACAGCTGGGTCCAACAGTTATGCTAGACCTGGTCAGCCACCGTAGGTTGTAGGTGGCAGGCTGGCCTTGCCCTGGGTGTTACAGGGCTAAAGAAGAGGAGCCAGGCCTCCAAAGTCTGAATGAGTAAGCCTGTAGCTCTGCCCTGCTGGAGAATGCTGTAGTCTCAGTACTCAAGACAGGCGGGCAAGAGGATTACAAGTTTCAGGCCAGCCTCGGCTGGGTACAGTGAGACTGTATCTTTTAAGGAAGGAAAAAAAAATGGAAAGGGTGAGATCGCTCAGCAGATAAAGGTCCTTGCCACCAAGTCCAAAGACTGCATTCCATCCCCATAGTAGAAGGAGAGAAGTGTGTGGTCTTCTGCCACACGTACTGTAGCACATGTGTATGCATACACATGCATTTGCACAGACATACACACACCAAACAGACTGTTCGTTAATCAAAGTGAAAAAGGAAATAGAAAAAGGATGGAAAGGATTTGTGATTTATGCCGGGGTGGAAGAAATTAACTTGGACTGACAATCCCATTTTACATGCTGGAGGCTGCAACAACAACAACAACAACAACAACAACAACAACAACAACAACAACAACAACAGAGACCATTCAAGAAGGACCTGAGCAAATAGCAAGGTTTCCAACCTACTGCCTAGTTTCCCAGGAGAGAGGGCAGGCGAGGGGGGAGGGAGGGCAGCCTAGCCTGTCCAGTGCTGTTCCGCGTCCACTAGGGGGCGCTGGGGCCTGAGCTCTTACATCACCTTCAAGTTGTACAAGGGTTGGGAGCTTGTTAGACAGTCTCTCATTTTCAGCAGCTTGCGGTCCTTGGGGACTGCCGAGCTTTGGCAGTAAATGTGGGGGTGGGACCTTGTACACGTGTTGAGCTCCCTTCCTAGTTTGGTAGGACCTGCAGAGGCCACAGCTTCTCTAGGCCTCCCTCAGTTGTCTCATCTGACAAATGTGGATAGTTTTGGCTGCCACAGTGCAGCCCAAGGCTGTAATGATGTCCACGCATAGTGGGAATCTTTCCAGAGTGGCTGCCAACTGCCCTTTTCCTTTCCCTGCTGGGAGTAGGTGTTGGTCCCCTCACAGGCCTCCTTTTTCTCCTGCCCCTGGTAGCATAGGGGACAGACAGGAAGGCGGGCAGAGTGGAACAGCATTTCCTCTTGGGCCAGGGGGAGCAAGTGCAGGCCCTGATAAGGCACACATGGCCCTCTGCACGTCCGCCTTTTGTCCCAGCCCCACCAGCCTTTCCTGTTCATGTCTGCCAGGGCGGGGGTGGGGGTGGGGTGGGGGGGGACTGTGGCCTGCCTGTGTCTCCCTTCTCTCTGCATCTCTTAGCCTGGGGTGCTAGAGAATGTGAAGCGCCGGGCACAGCAACCCCTGGGACCAGCACATACCGCAGGCACAGCATTTTCAGACCTGGGTGGGGGACAAAGAGAGTGCCCACATTGTAGGTGCTGCCCAGGCCTACGGAGAGCATAAGGCCCACACCAGGGCTCTGTGTCATCCTCTTAGGTGGAGTAGGGTGTGGGAGATGGACAGCCCTCCTACTCGCACTTGCCCTGACAGCGTTAGGAATCCTGGCACTCCTGCATCTGACTCCACTCCAGGGTCCCTCTGTGGCTTTCTAGCCTGGGCACCCAAAGAGGCGTTGACCTGAGAGCAGCTCCTAGTCTGCTCTTTCTGTCTGTCCTCTGTGACACTCCACTCCAGCCCAATGACAGATTGAGAGACTGACATCCTTGCCCCCATGGTCCTCACAGTACTCAGTGACCAAGCAGTGACCACCTGGAGCCCACACAGTAACATCAATAATTACATTGTGATCCCTTTGTGACCTAGTGACCACCCAATGACAATCTAGTTGCCAGTAGTGACCACTCAATGGGTACTGTGCTGATGGAAGGACCTCAGAATAGCTTCACAATTACTGGCTACCCATGACCACACGGACTACAGTAGCCATACTGTGGACATCCAGTGGCACAGTGACCACAAGGTCACAGTGAACTCACAGTCCCCGTGCAGTGACCAGTAACTACAGTGGCATGTATGAAGTGGGTCACTGTGTTCAATGGGAGGTTATTAGTGATCATTGTAGTCATGGTTACTACATGATTGCTATGACTGTTGGTGATTACTATCGTCACTTGGCAGTCACTGTGCTGTTGAAGTTCTGTGATCACTGTGGTCATTGATCACTGTGTGGTCACTGTATAGTTGATCATTGCATGATCATTGGATGGTGGTAGTCACTCTGTGGTCATTGTGTGGCTCCTGCATTCACTTTTGTGGTTATTGTGGTCACTTGGTGGTTACTGTGTGGCCACTGTACAGTCAATGTGGTCACTTGGTGGTCATTATGTGGTCTCACGTGGTCTTTGGGTGGTAATGGGATCACTAATGTAGTCACTACATGATCACTACCCGGTCATGATTTGTTCACTACCTGCTCAATGGACTGTGTGGTCACTCATTGAGTGGTCACTCTATGACCATTGCATGGCCACTGTGGTGACAACATGGTCACTATCAGTATGTGATCACTATGGCCACTGAGATTATCATGTGATCACTACACAGTCCTTGCAGTCACTGTGTAGTTGCTGTGTGATGTACGATTGCTACATGGTCATCCTGCAGTCACTGTGTGACTGGTGGCTGGTGGCTGAGTGACCACTTTGGCAATTGTGGCCACTATGAGGGTTCAAATCTCAGGCTCTGCATGAGCAGGATCACGGAACTGTCTCCCCTGCCTGGCTAACTCTGCTGGTGTGAGTGACAGGCTCTCTTGCTTCCGGGCAGTGCTCCAATGCAAGTGCGTGTCCTCTCCATCCGCCGTGGGTGGACTGCTGGGCTGACAGCTGCCCCGGCTCTGTCACAGTTCTACAGTGAACATGGGAGGGTGATGGCCCTTCCAACACTGACCTCGTGTTCTTTCCCACACCCTTTAAGGGGGCTGCTGACCCCACAGTGCTTCTCCTTTGATGTCTAGAGGAGCCCACACTTCTTCCAGGCTGTGTTTACCATCTTTAAGTGTCTTGTAGTGGAATAAATGTACTCACAATGTGACTGCAGAGTCACTCGTTCCAAAACCTCCTTCAAGCTGAGATTTCTCCACTGACAGCCTTCCCCCATGACCAACTCCTGGGACTACTGAGAAGCTATTTGTGCACTGGACACTGCAGGTACATGTGTGTCCTACACCACTGGCTTCCTCCCCTGGGCACTTCCTGGGCAATTCTCCCATACTATAGCATAAACCAGAACTCAAGTTTCTCTTTCTTTCTTTCTCTTTCTTTCTTTCTTTCTTTCTTTCTTTCTTTCTTTCTTTCTTTCTTTCTCTTTCTCTTTCTCTCTTCTTCTTCTTCTTCTTCTTCTTCTTCTTCTTCTTCTTCTTCTTCTTCTTCTTCTTCTTCTTCTTCTTCTTCCTCTCTCTCTCTCTCTCTCTCTCTCTCTCTCTCTCTCTCTCTCTCTCTCTCTCTCTCTCTTCCTCTCCCTCTCTCTCCCCCCACCTCTCTCTCCAAGGTCTCACTATGTAGCTAAAACTGGCTATATAGACCAGGCTGGCCTCAAACTTGCAGAGATCCATCTGCTTCCCCAGTGCTGGGATTAAAAGCTTGCACTGCCACACCCGGACTCTTCCTTAGTTTTTACTTACTTGTTTGTATTCTGGGAACAGAAGCCAGGGCCTCATGCATGCTCTGAGCCACCCAGCTTTGTCCTGATTCTGCTACCTGCTGCTTATCACCCATCTGTGATGCTCTCCTTCCCGCTCTTGTGAATCCTGGCCCAGACCATGCAGACATGAAAATCCACTTCCATCCTTTTTGGAGGCTACCTGGGAGCATAACTGCTGGAATCAGTGGTGACTTAGAAACTGGAGCCATGTTATTCTTGTTAAGACAGGGTGTCATGCATCCTTTGAGCTTCCTCATCTTCCTGCCTCCTCCCAAGCACTGGCATTCAAGTATGTTATTCTGCAGTACCAGAGTGGGGAGCCAGGGCTTCACACTCTCTAGGCAAGCACTTTACCAATCCAGTCTCATCCCTAACCACAAGACTCTTCCTTTTCATATGTGTTTTTGGAAAAACTGTGCCCCTCAACCCATGGATTCTCATTCAGAAGTAAAAGAGAATCAAGCACAGACTGTCTTGTGCCATGCAACATCTCCAAGGTGATGAAGAGTCCTTGTTGGGCAGCTCCAGGGCCATGGAGATCCAGGGAGTAGTGGAGACTTTTCAGGGGTCTCCTAAGGACTGTGTGGGGCATGAGGGTGCTTCTGCAGAACAGAAAAATGTCTCACGGTAGGTCCATGGTGGTAGATTCCCCAAACCCAACTGCCCAGTGCTAGAACCTGCTGCTTGGCGCTCTTGGGGTAGAGAACTTTATGGCAGCCAGGGATGCACAGAAAGCCCTGGAGTGGATATGCATCATCACACTTCTCCAACCCCAAGAATGCTCAGGTCCTAAGCAATCCTTAAGCGTGAGGCAAGTCCCCAGTTGTGATGGCTAAGGTCCTGTGGTGAGGACAGACACACAGAAATCTTTCTACTTGGCTCAGTCAGCTCTGCTGTGACTAAACAGACCCAAAACAAAGCATAAGGCCTCTTAAAAACCCTCTGCTGATCTGTAGGCTGGCGGCCCCTCTCACCTCCTTGGAGACGGGGAGGTGGCCTGGGATGGAGCTTACTGCCTTTCAGCCCCCAGGACCTCCTGTTTGTCATCGAGCTGTGTGTAACTGGTGCCACAGCCCCACAAATGCCAGATTTGGGGGCATCTTTTTTTATGCTTGTGAGCATTGATCCAGGTGTCTCTTCTAAAGAGTCCAAACTACTTCACAGTCCACTCAACAAACATTCATCCTAATTTTCATTTAAAAAGAAGAAAGAAACAAGTAGTCCTGTCCTGGAGTAGCCCTTTCTAGGCACCTTCTGGGCACAGGCTGTGGGGCTTCTCTTAGGAAGCAGCTGTGTCTCCCACCACCCTCTCCGGGGACAGAGCAGGAACAGCTTGTTAGTCCAAAGGCCTTGCTGGGCTGTGACCTGGGCTCTGTCTTTTAGTGGCTTGTGAGGCTGGAGCAGTGGCCATTTCTAAGACACAGTAGCGGTGTGGGCAGAGCTCTGGAGGTGGTGTGCATGCTATTTCTCTAAAATTAGCCTCTTTCCAGTGGGGCTGTGGCCCTTCTACTTCAGAACAGATTCCTAGAGGAAACCAGGACAAGCTCGAGGGTTCCCTGTGAGCTCAGTAGCCTGCTTCTGAATACTCTGCTCTCTTTGTCTCTCACACGTGGCCTGGACACACAGCAGAAAGGCCCCTTAAAGACAGCTTGGAGGGCCTGGATAGCTCCTTGGATTCCCTGACCACCAGTTCCACCCCACAGCTAATCAATCCCTCAGTCAACTTTCTACCAGCCTCTACCACCCAGCAGCCCCTACCATCCACCAACACACTCTTACTAGCCCCACCCACTCAACCCCCACTCACCAGCCCCTACACACTTATCAGCATCTCCCTCATTTACCAGCCGCCCATTCACCAGTCCCCCACTGCTCCTGGAGCACACGTGCCTGACCCTGAAGCCTGAGCCAGGAATTTCCGGGCATTGTCCAGACTAGAGCTGGCTCAGGAAGCTGTGATCTTCAGAAAAGGGTGATAGTGGGGGAGGGGCTTTGGGGACATCCTGGCTGAGTCCAGAAGGGGTCATGTGGAATGGCATGGGGCTTGAAGGGGGTTCTCCTTGTGTACTGTGACTGCTAGGGATTAAAGACTGGGCATCCCACTTCTGCCTGGTAAAGCCAAGGGCAGGACCATCTTCATATGGTCACGCTCAAGGCAAGAAAAGAGAGAAATATCAGGGCATGGGACACTGGAGGAGCCCAGGAAGCCATGCTGGAGACACAGAGGAGACCTGGCCTCTAGCACTTGAATCTTAGAATTGGAGTCAGGAGCTTGGAGAAGTCAGAGAACAGCAGCACTAGGCAGACATGGCTCAGGGACTTGTGTTCTAATCTGGCTTTGAATACACTGCTGTACGGTTGAGCAAACATCGGCCTTTTCCTCAGCCGTGGTCCTCCTGGTGTGATAAGGGTTGGGACATTCCCCACTTCCATGTGGTACAGAGACTAGCATTCATTCCCTGAGACAAAGACAGAGACTGCACAGGGAGCTGGGGTTCCCAGGGGCCTAGGGAATCCCTGAGCACAGCTTGATTGGACCTGGCATTGTCCTGACACAGGGTCTGGCCCCTCCAACCAAGGTGAAGAGACCATGGCCCGCAGGGCCACCGCTGCTCTGGAGTCTGAGGCAGAAAAGAAAGGGCAAATTTTCCAGGAATCACCCTTGGGTTAGGTAGGGTCCAGCTTACCCACTGCAGTTCCCTGCTAAGATTTGTCCCTCTGGGGTCTGTAGAAGGACATTTCATGCTTTGGCCCTTAGAGCTATGATAGAGGCTGCTTCTAGGGCCCTGTTCCTAGCCCACCTATCCAGGGCTCTGGGCCTGGCTCGTGGGCCATTATGCTTACTTAGCCCTGATATGTATGATACCCCATTAGCTCACTCCCACCAGGATTTTGGGTGCTGGTATTCCTTGCTGTATTGGCCACCTCTCCTAGAAGTGGACTTGAGGTCACAGGCGCTGCCCAGTTCACTCTGCCTGTCCCAGGCAACGGGCTCAGGCCAGTTTCTCCTTTGTATGTCTCTGTGCCCCAGCTATTGCAAGCTGAGGGATCTGGCCCAGGCCTCAAGAGCTTTACAGGGGTGGTGGCCCAGAGGAGGCCACAGCAGCAATGGCTCCTACGTCCCTCACTCTAAGCCCCTGACAGGCATTCTGACAGAATGGTGTACTGTCCCCACCAAATGTCCCTGTCCTCACTAACGCCTCAAATCCTGTGGAGTTGGCCAGAGGCCGTGCGTAATAGATGGGGCAGTACTACAGAAAACAGCTGGGTCTAGCCCTTTGGGAGATCCAAATACTGATCCTGGCCTCTCAGCCCATTGCACTGTCACAAAATGTTGTCTATGGTGTGAAAAACCACAGCACCAGGTTCAAACCAGCTAAAGGAGGGCGTGATCCACAGATAAATGGACACTCAACATGTGTTCCAACCATACAACAGAATATGGTTCAGCCACAAGGGAAGCTGTGATTCTCACTGTGATTTGGAGGAAGCTCGGAACTACACTGGGAAGGAAGGCAGGCATAATAAGTATTGTCTTGATGGGGATCAGTCCTTAATCCTAGAGACAGACAGGTGGGGATGGCCTGGCAATTGTGTTAACTGGAGCTCCCTTGCTGTAGTGACAGGACTCTAGGACTTGGGGTGATGACGGTCACACAAGCTCTGATTGTCCCCAGCACACCGAATCTTACATATGAACAGGTGGACTGTGTTTGTGAACATCCTCTTGTTAAGCTGTTACACTACATAGAGGAAGTTATCTGCTGAGCCCAGCCTAGACCCTCATGGGGCTCTCTTCCCAGGCTGCTTAGGGCTATAAACAGTGTTTATAACAGGAGCCCAGGACTCTCTGTTAGGGGTGCTCACCCCCAACATACCTGCCACACCATGGCAGCCAGAGTTGGCATCCTTGAGGAACTAGGAAAGTAGGATTGGTAGGTGACCTGTGCTGCTTGTAGACATACTGCTACCGTGACAGAACCGGGCTGGGCTGGGAGCAGCAGCTCCAGGAGACTCTTGTCTGACTCTTGCTAGCGGAGAGGTGGAGAAAGAGGGTCATTAATGTCTCTGAACCTAGAAGCCTCAGCTTCTTCTCCCATCTGAGCCTCTGTTTATCCATAGCTGAAGGGAGCCCTGACTTCCTAAAGACTGAAATCAGTCTCTCTACCCCTCCCCCATCATGGAGCCTTTGAGCTTTTCCTCAGGAAAAGAACTCAAGCTAAATTTATGCCAGCCCCCCTCAGGCTCACAGAAGGCGAGGTCAGGCTTCCTGCAGCTCCAGGCCCTGACGTAGTTCCCCTTCCCCTCCACCGGTGCTTCTATTGTTCTCAGGCCTGATTCCCCATCACCCACCACACACACACTTCCTGTTTCCTGGCTCAGAGGAAACAGAGATTTCTGGCGGGCCACAGATGCCTGCTTCCCTACCCCCAAGCTTTTAAAGGATATTAAAAATAACAAGAGTAGACAGCTTGAAGCTGAACAGCATGGGTGCTTGAGGCAAGAGGAATCTTAGGGCCCAGCCCCTGCATTTGGAGTCTGTACCATGAGTAGTGTCATTGAAGATCTGCATCCCCCCAGCGCGCCTGATACTCTCCATTCTGACCTGGAGTATGGGGAAACTCCATGGAAGCCCCAAACTGCCTCTCAAGGTGGACATTCACTCATCATCTCCCAGAGATCCGTGCCCCCACTGACCACTGTGGCAAATTGGCAGTCACCTGGGATAGGGATGTCCCCCCTTACTCCACCCTTGCAGAGCCTGGGAAAGCTTCACCCCTGGCAGTCTAGACAGTTTTGTGACCTTGAACAGATGTTCCCTTGGGGCTTTGGTGAGGGTACTGAGACAGCCCTTCCCCTCTAGACGTGGCCAGAAGCACAGGGTCTGTTTGGTAGGCCCGACTGCCTCTCTAGCTTCTCTTTCTCTCTGCTTGTGAGTGCCCACAGTGGTTCTCTCTACCAGGGAGAGCAGAAGAGGACAGGATGGTTCTAAATGGAGGCTGGGACGTTGACCCAACACCCACTTCCACTGACCAGACTTAGGACCTGAATTCTTGGGGACTTCCCTTTGCACCCTGGAGATAGAGTACTTTTTCCCTGTTGTTAAGGGCTAGGTTGCCTGTCCATGAAGCTCAGCAAATTGGGGTGGGAGGAGCCTAGATCCCAGAAAGAAGCTACCCAGAGACATGCCCCACCTCTTCCCAGTCTAGTCTATGACGCTGCTCTCCTCCCTTGGGGCTCTTATGATGCTTCTGCCAAGGGTTCCAGACTCCGGCCTGCTCCTCCTGGGTCCCCAGCACTGAGTTAGGAGTCAAGGAATCTGCTTAGGAAATGAATCTTTCCCTAGGGTGGATCCTGTTGCTCAAGTCCTGACGCCGATAAAGCAGTAACATGCAATGCCACGGTACACTCACCAGAGCAGCTAAAATGATGGCAGTCTGCAGGCTGCCTGCTGAGGGTGTGAAGGGAACAGTCACTGGCTTCCTGCTTTTCCTGGGATTAGTAAGCCCTCAAAGATGCCCAGGTACAAAGAATGCATAAGTGTTTAGGTCTGGGAGGATCCTGGGTTCTGAGAGGCCCCACAGAGTGCAGCAGTGGCAATTCCTGGGTCATTTTAGAAAGACAGCTTTTGGGGAGATAGTAGAGGCTGACTGAGGAGCAGTCACAGATACCTCCCAGCCACAGAACACTCTGAGGGCCAAGTAGGGAGGTCATGGAGAGTTCCTACCTTTGGCTTACACACTGACTGGAGTGCACAGCAGGGTCAGTGAGGATGTGTTCTAGTCTCCAGGAAGAGAGCTGTGGGGAAGCAGGGCCAAGTGTCCCCCAGCAATGTCTCCCAGCAACCTCCACTGCTTATGCTTGGGCTCTGCAGGGCCTTGGTTCACCATCTCTTGCTTCACTTCTGTGAGCTTCTGAGAAGGGCTGTCTCCTTAGAAGCTGGATGCACTAGACATCCATAACTTGTGATGCCTACTGAAGAGAGAGAACAGGGAGGGAAGGGGGAATGGAAACCCAGCTCATGCTGCAGACCCTATTTCTTTCTATATAAACCCCCTTTTCACTGCTTAACTCTGTGGTGGACTACCTATTCGTCCATGCAGCACCTTGTCCAGTCACGTCCTTTAGAGCCTTCAATGAGGACCGGTCATCCAGCCAGGCGCATCCTTTGATGGGAAGTTAGGCCCAGCTTTGGTTGACAGAGCCATCCTATCCCTAGGCCAACCACCAAGCTTGGAGATAAACAGGAAGCCCATGTCTCTGCTGTGCAGTGTGCTGGTCTTTCCTTCCTGAGGTACAGCTAGCTCATACGCCTGGGCCTGCTGCCCCTCGGCCTTGCACTGTTCAAGATGCCCATGCAGGTCTCTGCTGGGACCTGGGTCTTCCCTCTCCTGGAGCTGCAGAGGCCAGAAGTTCAGTGGTGAGGGGTCCAAGGAGAGTCCTGGGAGACGGGGGAGGCTCTGTCCATCCCCTGTCCCTGTTCCTTGTGGGAAGGTAAGACAACTGTGTTCCTTTAACCATCGACCTCAGAGCACTGACAGGGAGGCTAGAAGGTAGTTGAGATACATGGGGAAACTGAGGCACAGTGTGGGGTGAAGAACCTCAGTTTCCTACTGCGGCGATTGCTGCCTTTAGTGTCATTCCAGTCAGCATGGGACTCTCGGTCCAGAGCCTCAGGCCCAGAAATGGGCCTTGCCCATCTGGTCTCCAATCTGTAGGAGCTGTGGGAAACCGAGGGTATATGGGGCATCCTAGTGGCAATGGGTGATAGCTGCCCGAGTAGGGAGTGTCCCTAGCTCCTTCCAAATTGCAATGACAGTAAGCAAGTTCTACCAGTGAAGAGAGGCCTGAAGCAGTAGGCACTTCAGGTGTGGAGAGGAGAGTCTCTGAGCACCTCCCTATACCACAGTTCCTTCTGTAGCTCCAGGGACTGTCAATCAGCGCCTCCTCCCCTTGGGGCCCCTCCTTCTTCTGTCTCGCTGACATGTCCAGTGTCAAGGTGTGACTCCAGCCTGCCCTCTGTATCTGTCTCTGGGATTGAGGGCTGCCTGTGAGTCAGGTCCCAGGATAGGATTTAGGTGCTACTCTGAGGCTCTGAACCAAGGATTTCTTTTCTTAGGTAGGTCTCAGTCTGGTCAGGTTGTGGGAGGGGAAGGCAGAATAGTCAAGGGATGATGCATGCATACCCTCGGGCAACTGCCTAGCAAAACTATCCATACTGGCTTGTGGGTCTCCACAGGTCTCCATATGGCTCTGGTTTGGAGTCCTCCCTCCACACTTGTAAGTTAGGTAGCTTCCCTACACACTGAGCACCACAAGGAGGTTGGACCACAACTGTGCAGCCCTCCAGCCATTGCTGGCATAGCCAGTCTCATGACTGTTTCCTAGACTGTTCTGAATCCCCTGAGGAGAAGAGGGCTCTGCTCCTGAGCTAACCTATCTCACCTCTACTCACCTGGCCAAGTCCCTTTCCTCTCTGAGCCTCAGTTTCCCTTTCAGTATGCAAAAGGATCTGGATCTAGCCAGACCAAGGTTTGCTGATCTTTTTGTAGATGAGGGAAAGGCAGGTGGCTTAGTACAAGAGCTAGGACAGAGAGGGGCAGGCCCAGGCGACATGATACGAGGGTATCTCTAGGGCTGTGGGCATAGTTTACCTGACCTGACTACTGGTGGGATACTCTGGCCCTTGTGGACAGGATAAGCCCTTGGGTGGAAGCAGAGGCCCAACAGAACAAGCCAATGGAGGGCTGACTGTGTAGCTAGTTTGTGTGACTGAAAGAGGAGGTGGGAATGGGGCCTCCACCTATCAGGTATGCATTTAGGACAAGAAAACCCAAGAACAATCTTTAGACCCTGAGACCAACATTTGAATGCCACGAGCCCCTTCAATTATCATGGCTCTATTGAACAAGACTCTCTGGTCCCCCTGGGACAAATCTGGGAAACTGAGCTCTGAGAAGAGAAGTACAGTATCTTAATTGGCTGGAGCCTTGTTCCCAGTACACAGGATGAACATTAGAATAGTCTCCACCCCAGGCCTTGTTGGAGGGAGGGTGATGAGGATGTGAAGCAAGGGTGGGGGCAGCACTTCAACTCATCAGTTCACCAGGAAGCTCCCAGGCTGCCCCACCTCTGTCCCAGACCAAGTTGTCCAGCTGAGTGGGATGGGAGAGAGGCAGGGTGCAGAAAGGAGGTACCCAAGGCATCATCAGGCAGGCCGAGCCAATGCAAGGCTGATACTGCAAGCTCAGCCTTGGGTGGGAAGGTTTGCTCTAGGTGCCCTCGGTTACAGGGCATGTTCTTGGCAGCGGCCCAATCCTTGGTACTTTATCCCTTTCATCCCTTCCTATGGAGTCTGTGTGCCTGGCCGGAATCCTTCACTGCTGGGATCTGAGACCCTAGGGAATTATAGCGCCCTCTTGAAAGACCTTCTCCTTCCCACAGCCTGCTAGGGGATAAGGGAGGTGAGGAGAGGTTAGGAGGACTCTTCCTTCCAGGTCTTAGGCGCAGTCATTCCCTAGCACCTGTGTCAACTGAGCCTGGAGGCTTTCAGCTCCATCTGCACACCTATGGAGCCAGGGTGCTCACTGGCAGCCCGGGCAGCTGCCCTGGAAGGAAAGCCTGGCTGAGAGTCTGAGCTGAGTTTGAGCTGGTGTTTGCCCCAGTCCTGGGCCTTTGGACCCACAGAGTAAGCTATTCTCAGACCATCTGGCCTGTGTTGCCCACCCCTAGCTCGCACCCGAGTGCTCGTCACCAGCATTCCTCCCTGGTCACGGCAGTGGGGCAGGCTTTGCTTTTAGGTACCTGTGTCACACACATTTAGGGAAGGCCCAAGCTCCTGTGTCCCAAAGAAGCAGAAGGCTACTTCTGTCCGCTGCATGAATGTCTTGTGGTCCCACTATCTCTGTGGAAGGGGAAGGTCCTGGTCATACCCTCTGCTTCACTGTTACCAGCTAAGTGCCCCTGAACATGGGTAGGGTCTCTGGCTGCTTCAGGGCTAGACCCTGGGGTCCCAGGGGAACAACAACCCCCTCCTCCACAGTTTGGCCGCCCCCTCCCTTAATGACCCCCTCAGCCCCTTGGCCTCCTGTTTGCTCGCTGACGGAGCCCTGTTATCAGCAGAGAACACACACAGGAAGTCCGGCGGGAAGGGCCCATCCCAATCCTGATTTACACGGGATGGAGCATAAAAAGCCACCCTTCTTCGCCCAGGAGGAGCCTCTGTGCACTAGCAGGCTGCTATGCAGGCCACAAGGAAGGCTTCAGCTGACAGGACAGGCATGCAGACCTCAAGAGGGGCCTTGGCCAGCAGACATTCCCTTGAAGGGCAGGGTGAATTGCATGGATGGCTCATGGAGGCAGAAGAGGAGGCCTTGGCCAGGCCTGGGCAGCATCAGGTATGCAGGATGGCACTGCAGGGTAGAAAGTGGGCGGAGGGAGCCTTGAGTGCCCCAGAACTCAAATAGATGGCTGTGGCATCCATTAGCTGGATGTGGGTCTGCTCCACTGGGAGGCGTGCTGTCCTTGATGTTAGCCATCCCTATCTAGCAGGGGAGAACGTAGGGCCTGTGGCCCAGCACTTGCTCTGGGTAGCTGAGCCTGGGCTCCACCCCTCACCCCTGGATTCCCAGCAGCATAGAACCAACCCCTGAAGGGAAAAGCTGAGAGCAGCTTGGCACCCAACTCACCTCCTGGCCCACTCTTTCCCTCTTTGGAGGATCCCCTGGGTAGCTCAGCCCAGCAGGACTGAGGTGAGGGCTTATGTCCTCCATTCTGCTGGGGTCAAGTAAGTATTTCTAGGGAACGGGGGTGCTGGCCAGGAATCAGCTCCTAGAGTGGGAACCCTGAAGTCATGTTTGTAACCTGGATGAGCCATGCACATCGGGGGCACAGAACAGGGGGCTAGGATGAACCTGTCTCTTGTGGGCTTTAGACTTAGAGACACATCGTGAGGTGCAGTGGGGCTACCTGGGGGGTTTGTCAGTCTGTCTTATCTTCTAGTGAAGCCTCTTGATCTCCCTCTCCCTGTTCAGCTCCAAACCCAGTGGGGCTTCTTGACACCCCCCCCCCCCCCGCCAGTAGCATCTCTGGGAGGTCAGTAGCATCTCTGGGAAGCAAGCCTTCTCTAGACTAGAATCTGGTTAGGCTCAACCTAGGTGAAGGCAGAGGGGACCAGTAAATAGCTAACCCAAGTTGCCTTCTGCCCAACAGACAGGGAGAGGGAATAGCTGGCCAAAGGTTCAAGTGACCACAGCTCCAGAAACCAAAATGGGATAAGGCAAGGGCTGTGCAGGGCGCCTCCTTCTCAGATGCAGCTCTTTAGGACTAAGACTGAGTAACAGATGTCGTGCATGGGCTTAGAGGGCCAGGGGACCCAGGAACCCCATTTACAACAATGGGCACAGGCCCATTTGACAGGAGGATCTCTAGTGCAGGGTGGTAGCCACTGAACAGAAGAGAGGCATTGTTCAGGAACCCTTCCCTTTAGCGTCTGTGCACAAACAAGGTGGGCCAGAGCTCAGAGCTGCTAGGCCTTGTCTGTTAGTATACAGGTTCTGTATACTGTACTCAGCTTCATGAGGGGAGGGGTTTGTTTTGTTTTTGTGTTTTTTTTTTTTTTTTTTTTTTGAGACAGGGTTTCTCTGTGTAGCCCTGGCTGTCCTGGAACTCACTCTGTAGACCAGGCTGGCCTTGAACTCAGAAATCCACTTGCCTCTGCCTCCCAAGGGCTGGGATTAAAGGCATGTGCCACCACTGCCCCGCGGGGGTCATCAGTTCTATTCAGCAGGGTTATTACCTGTCTTTACAGAGCTAGGGGATGGAGGTAGAGATCACATTTGACAGATGATGGGAAAGTGGGGGAGTCAACAGTATAACTAGCTAGGGTACCCTGTGTTTCTGTTGTCAGGGGCTATTTCTGCAAGCAAATCCTGAAGGCCAAATCAAACTGGGACATGATGGGGATACAGAGGGCATATGTAGGTGGAGAGCAGGTTGAAATACCGTAGCTATATGGAAACCTGACTCCAGGTTTCTTCTGAGCCTCTAGATATGAGAGAAGAAAGCAAGGCCCCAATTCACACTCCATTTCTGACCCATAGCCTCTGGCAGCAACAGCAAGGTGTTGGCCATTCCACTTGCCCACAAGAACAGCCACCATCAGTCCCCAGGGGATGACCAGAGGCCGGACCACAGGTGAGTCCCCAGTAAACCTTCTGGACAGCAACCAGGAGCCCTGCCTTGTAGGGAGCATGCACAGGAACATGTGTTAACCAACACATGGCTCGACAAGGCTCAGGCACCCAAAGAGCTGGGACAATGAAAGAAGCAGCAGAGTTGCAGAACTAATTCAGAAATGGAGACTAGGAGAGAGAAAATAAGACCAATCCAGAAGTCTAGGGGTGGAGGGCTGTCAGCTCATAGGAGCACCAGGAGTGGTCCTGAGTTTCCAATAAGGCAGTGACACCAGTGAAAGTGGCCAAGGGGTGTCATACCTTGTAGTCATACCTAGATCTCATCTCTACTCTGCCCAGGGATCTCAGCCTAGTATTGTGGCTGAGTGTGTCATGATGCCTACCTCTTCCATGGCTTCTAATACCATTCAGGAGCAAGTCATCAGTCAGGAGGCTTGAGAGTTAGCCAAGTCCTTGTGGGAACCATTCATGGCTCTCTGACTGCTAGAACCTGTTTAGTTCTACGTCCCCAGCAGCCCCGTGATCCCTTTGCAGGGCTGGGGGCAGTCAGGATGCACGAAGGGGGCTCGCGCGGCAGCACTTAGAGGCTGGATTGCATCTAGAGCACCGGGTCTGGCTTACTGGCCATAACACTCGGGAACTGCTGCTGCAGAGACTCAGTTTTCCCATCCGCGAAATGGGAACGGACAGTTCGGGGAGCCTGTGGGGCGGGGGTAGGGCTCCGGCTGAGCCACCAGGTGGGGCGGGGCCGAAGGCGGGGCGGGACGGGACTCGGGTCTCTCATAGCGCGGCGGCAGCGGCGGCGGCAGTGGCGGCGCGTGCGCGCCCCGGACCGCGCGGTGAGTGTGGAGGTAGCAGGGTGCGGGGGGGGGGGGGGGGGGGGTGGGGGGGGCGAGAGTATGGAGGCAGCCCGGGCGGGGCCGGGGTGACCCGGACTGTCAGGTGCCAAGCTTGGGGGTGGCCACTCACATGACTCTGAGCGATCGCAGGGACCCGAGAGGTGAGCGCGCGGGGCCCGCGGCTGGGCAGCGCATGGACCCCTCGCCCCGGCACAGGTCCTGCAGCCGCCGGGAGAATGAGCCCAGCGGCCTTGAGAAATGGCGACCCCTGCCGGCAGCCGGGGCTCCTCTCCCCTTACCCATTCTATACGACCTCCATCTGGTCACAACACCCCCACTGCATAGCTCAGTCGGTCGTCCTGGGTCGGGGGTGAGGGTTGCCACACCCTGCCCCTACCGCCGTGGAGCCTGGGACAGAGCAGGGCCCAGGCCATGGAGAGGACGCCCCCACCGAATCTGGTTACTGTGCCTTTCTGGTCTCTCCACACCAATCTGTGGACACTGGTGTCCAGACACTTCTGTAGCAAAGTGACCCAGGGCCCTCTCCCTATGTGTCCAAGTCCCTCCTCTGCCGACCCAGCGCCCCTCCCCCACCCCGTACAGGGCTGTTGAGCCGTAGGTGGGGAGGGGAGATAGCTGCTAGGGCCCATGGTGATAACTTGAGGATTCAAGATTACTTGTCAACCTGCAGGCCATACCACAGCCTATGCCTAAAGGGTGCCAGGGGCACACATCAAAGGAAAGGAACTTCCAGTCTCGTGCTGCTCTGGCCTCTTCTGTCCTTGAACAAAACATGACTTTTCAAAAATTGCGTCTCTTGCTTTAAAACACAGTCCCCTTTCTAGACAGCTTATCTCTAGGAAGATTTGTGGGGCAATGACATCTGGAGAGAAACCTTCCAGGCCCCGGGGGCTAGGCACACAAGCACGGTAGACTTCTGACACCCTCCTGAGCATGCCACATTCTGACTTATCTTCCCCGGTACTATTCCTCAGGACCACTTGATTTGTGCTTGGCAGGGTAACTCTCACCCGCTGAAGGTGCCCTCCCCACCACTTCAGGGCTGACTTTTCCCAGCCACCTCAGACAGATTATAGCACAGAGTCCTACTTAGATAGTTCCCTATGGTCTTCTTACCCTACATTACATTTCAATTACTCATCTCAAAGCCCCCTTGCCTTCCTGCTTTACTTCGACAAATAGGTGGCATAGGAAGAGGTTCCCAGCCACTTCCTGCCTGGGACTGTGGCGCAGGGCTGAACGGACGGTGTAGCTCTGAGAAGTGGGAAGGGTCTTGCTCTTTCCTTGAAGAGGGGCTTGGTCAGCAGCAAGAGCTCAGAAACCATTTAATGCCACCACCGTTTACTTCCAGAACTACTGATGGTGACAGGGGCTTCCATACCCTAGTGATGTCTTTAAGAAAACCGAGTCTCAAAGTAAGGGATTAATTAGCTCTGGCTCGCTTACTGGGTTCCTGGCCTCTTCCTTTCAGGGTCTGTAGGGCTGTACAGGGTCTGGGGTAGGTGGGGGTAACTGCCCCTTTAGGAAGTACCTTGAGTCACCACCCCCCCCCCCCCGACTCTATTAAGGGCAGTGAGACAGCTTTGTACAGGTCTGACCCAGCCACTCCAGCATGGTCACAGACCTTAGATCTGGGCTGGGGTTTCTTGCATTCCTCACCAGCCTTCCTGCCTCTTAACACAGCCAGAAGAGGGCTGGAGATGGGCTCCAAAGGCATGTTGTGGGGAGGGTCCATTACGTCCCAGGGGTAAGCACATTAGGGCCACTGCCCTTGCAGCTGGGAGGTGTTTGTACACGAGCTCTAGTCCAAGAGTGGTGCCCTCATGAGATCACTTGCTGTAGATCACTTGCTGGTCAGAATAGTCACACCTCACAATGGCCTTGTCAGGTAGCTGACATCTGTACACTGTGAAATCCATAGTGCCCTGGGGGCTTGACAAGCATTTGACCCCAAGCCCCAAAGGGCCACATAGGATGGCAAGTTTCCTGCTGTATTGGCTTCAGCTCCACCCACAGCATTCTACTGCAGACAAGTGAAAGATACCAGAAAGCCCTCAGTCCCACTCAGGGTAGGCTGGGGAAGGACTGGTTTGGTGCTCACTATAGGCCCCACCCAGAACCTCAGGGGTTTGCCCCTGACCCTAGCATGATTCAGGTTCCTCCTGCCCCAGAAGGCCTAGCTCTCTGTGGTTGACAAGGGACGAGCTTGGCTGCTAGAGATGGGCCAGAGACAGGAGAGAGCTGGCACTGCCTTTGGATGCTATCCCTGGGATAGGGGTGGCCTCAGAACCCAGGAAATGCCCAAGGGTACAGACTCTGCTAGAGGCCTGGACCAGGGGGTTCTATAGGAGATTGACAGGATCCAACCTTTTACCTTAGGCCACAAAAAGAAGGCTACCCCACCTACAGTTGCAGACCATGTGGGGCTCCAGAGAGCTGCTCGTAGCATGGTTTCTAGTCTTGGCAGCAGGTACTACTGAGCATGTCTACAGACCCAGGTGAGCAAGGGCTTGGGCCTTGGGGTACTGGGGTCCCAGAGGCCCTTAGCTCTGCCCACAGCAGGCCCCCACACTTGGGAGAGAAGCTCCATGTTTCTACATACCTGGGCTGGACGAGTCCTGCCTCTAGACCACTAGCTGATCCCACCCCCTGTAGCCGTAGAGTGTGTACTATGGGGGTTTCCGGAGCCTCCGTCTCAGAGACCTTTGTGCAGCGTGTATACCAGCCTTACCTCACCACTTGTGACGGACACAGAACCTGCAGCACTTACCGGTGAGTGCCCACTCCTTATTCCGCCACACCCAAACAGGAATAGTCCCTGGGGCCCAAGCGCCCACCTCACCCTGAGCTGGGGAGCTGAGACCAAAACAGTGAGGCATCCTTGACATCAGGGATCAAGGTGGTACCCAAGGATGCTGTCTGATCACACCCAGCATTGCCCTGAGAGGATGTCACCTCAAAGGGCATATTCCATATGTATAGAAGTTTCTCAGTGTGTCTGCATCCCTTCTAAGTGTTTACTCCTTCCTTCCCAGGAGTGCTGGCTAGAAAGTCCTTGTTCACAGGGACAATGCTTACCTCCCCCAAGTCCTTGTCATCCTGGTCCTATCCTGGAGCCCCATCAGGATCCCCTCCCCCCATAATGGCCCATGTGGACCTTCAGGTGTCCCATCAGGCTAACAGGACAGTCTGAGCAGCACATGGCCTCAGGACACAGCCAAGACAGCAGGTCCTTGTTCTGATGTGGGGAGTTCAGTCTCCTCCCTGCCTTCAAAGTACCTGAAAAAGGCCTAGGTGCATGAGCTCCCTCCCAGGCTCAAAATGCCAGGTTTCAGAGGCTCCTGGACCTCCAAAGTTAGCAGAGTGCTAAAGTCAAGAGAGCAGCTTAAGTACCAGAGAGCAGCCTAGAGTCCAGGGAAGAAAAGCAAGCCAGGCTCCAGCTGGCTTTGAGGTGGCCATTGCAGGAAGGGGCCAGCCCTGCTGTACTCCCTGAGTCTGTGTGTCATAGGCCAAGTCATAGGAAACTTGGTGGATCAAGTGGCACACACAGGCCTGTATGCTGACCCAAATGAGCTAGGGCTTGGGAAGGGAACCTTTGGGCCCTTGGGAGTGATGCTGGCCAGGTGTCCACAAGCATATGATGTAGGCAGGGTGCATCTTTTCTGAGGAAGGCTTGGCTAGGGTCACTCCATGTTGGACCCCTCTGAACTGCCCTTACTCACCACAGAACCATCTACCGGACTGCCTATCGCCGTAGCCCTGGGCTGACTCCCACCAGGCCTCACTATGCCTGCTGCCCTGGTTGGAAGAGGACCAGCGGGCTCCCTGGGGCTTGTGGAGCAGGTGAGGACAGTGTGCACTATGCCTGATGTGAAGGACTCCACTTCCCACTGTGCAGCAGAGTCCCTACTGCCTTCTACCCCTCAAGCAGTGCATTGTTGCTGCAGGGCAACCTTCCCTGGCTCTGCAGGGCTCTGGGGACTCTCCTGAGTAGGTGACAGACAGGCCTCTCCTACCCACAGCAGTATGCCAGCCTCCATGTGGGAATGGAGGGAGTTGCGTCCGCCCAGGCCAATGCCGGTGCCCCGTAGGATGGCAGGGAGATACTTGCCAGACAGGTAAGCACCACTCTTCTTGAGGGGTCTTCTTGGTGCCTTGTATATCCTAGGTCACTGCTGGCTGAAGTGGGCTCTCACCGATAGGTGGATCTGAACAGGGCTCTGTGGCCAGGACCTGCCTTCTATAAACACTGCTAGATTAACACCTTCATTTCTTACAGATGTGGATGAATGCAGTACAGGAGAGGCCAGTTGTCCCCAGCGCTGTGTCAATACTGTGGGAAGTTACTGGTGCCAGTGTTGGGAGGGGCAGAGCCCATCTGCAGATGGGAGGCTCTGCCTGTCTAAGGAGCGGCCCTCCCCGGTGGCCCCAAACCCCACAGCAGGTAAACTTGCCTTTCTGACCTGCTATGACTGAGCCGGGTAGTTGTTGGGTTGTGAGCACTGTTGTGTGGTTGAGCTGAACATGGAAGACAAGGGGCAGCTAGCCCTGGGTGGAGGCCAGCACTACGCTGTGAGGGCTGACTGCAGACATCCTGGACCGGAGGGAGGTTCCTCAACTGGGTGGAAGGGGCCACTTTCCCCTGAAGAGGTTTCTAGAAGGCACTGTGGGGTGTAAGGCATACTTGGGAGCCTCATCTCAGCCAACTGAGTGAAAAGGAGCCCCACCCTGGCTCTGGCAGCCTGGAGACGCCGTGTCTTTGCCGGTGACGGCACATTATTACTTTTGGTACGCGCTGTGACACTTCAAACTCGTACCGTGAGTAATAATGCGCCGTCAGCAGCCCAGCGCCGGGAGCGCGTCGGACCTGGTGAGGACCACTGCGGGCACGCGGGTGGCCAGAGGCTGCTCTGAGCTGTGTGCTTTGGCAGGGCCTGAGACTTACAGCCAGAGGCTTTGTATCTTCAGGCTCTGCTCCCACAGCTGTGGCAGCGGACATAGGCCTTCCAGGCCTGTGTGGGACAGGAAACTCCCCTCCCTGACTAGCACCTGGATCTGCCCCCAGGAGTGGACAGCATGGTGAGAGAGGAGGTGTACAGGCTGCAGGCCCGGGTTGATGTGCTAGAACAGGTGAGGCTTGGTTGGGAGTGGGTCTTGCTGGTGTCCACAGACCCAAGTCTCTGGGGCTGTGGTTCCAAATCATGGGATGGTTGGGAGTTTTATGGAGAAAGGTCACAAGGATGCTGGCTTTCATATTATGCCAGGTAGCACGAATAGGATTCCTCAGGCTGGGAAGAACTTAGCCTGTTATACAAGGACTCTGGCAAGTCTCAAGCCACAGGCCCCAAGACTCTCCTAGCTTGTCTCTGGGGTCCCAGGACCTTGTAGCTATATGGTGGGTCTGTTGTACACCCATGCCTACTAGACCTTGGGGTCCTTCTGCAAGCAGGGCCCTGCTGTACAGCTCAGCAGAAGCCTTACTTATCACACATGCCTTTCCTAGTCTTCCTTACAGTCCCATGGAATAGAGGTCAAAGAGGCCACTGGGCTTTTTGCAACCTTCCTTCCAAACAGAAACTGCAGTTGGTGCTGGCCCCACTGCACAGCCTGGCCTCTCGGTCCACAGAGCATGGGTTACAAGATCCTGGCAGCTTGCTGGCCCACTCCTTCCAGCAGCTGGACCGAATTGATTCACTGAGTGAGCAAGTCTCCTTCTTGGAGGAACAGCTGGGATCCTGTGAGTTCCAGAAGACGCCTCCCCACCCACAGAGATCCCAGGGAACCTACTGGGTGGATAGCAGGGCTGGGTGGATGGAACTACCTCTGGGATGGGCAGACGTGCAAGTTTACACCCTCTTTCCTCTCCTGCCCTAGGCTCTTGCAAAAAAGATCTGTGATAGCATCTCACCGCCCAGGATGGATTGAGCTGTCACCCCTAGATCCCTTCTAGCCATAGTTCTGGTGCTGTTTGTCTGGTAGTGCTTGTGAGCAGAAGGCCCTGCTTGTTTGCCCCTTTCTTTTTCTTTCTTCCTTCCTTCCTTTCTTTCTTTTTTTTTTGGGGGGGGGGGACAGGGTTTCTCTGTATAGCCTTGGCTGTCCTGGAACTCACTCGGTAGTCCAGTTGCCCCTCTTTCTTAAGAGGTTCCCAGGACTAGGGCATGGGGAGTGGGGTCTTGTGACTCTTCAGTGGGGCTTCCAGGAAAGGTATGAGAGCTCCCTGTCTAAGAGGTAAGGTGGAGACTGTCTCCATCTTTGTCATAATAAAGCTGGGACTTGAGCTGCTGTCAATGGCTGAATTGGGACTGCACAGACACTGTCGGACACTCCTGTCTTGTAGGCTTCAGGTAAAGTGAAGGGCCTTTCTGCAAAAAGGAGCTGCAGTAGGCAGTCCTGAGGCCCCAGTTTTCCCTTGGTGATCTGCTGGTTCCCTACACAGCCAGAGGCTAAACGGCGGTTCTTCAGCCTATGCTCTCATGGGCAAGCCCATGTCTGCATGCCCTTCAGGTCCATGGACCCCACAGTAAAGCAATACTGGCTGATCACAGCTCACCTGCAGGCAATTTGTGGGGAGGAGGGAACTTACACTGAAGCCCCAGAGATGGGCAGCCATCTTTACTGCCTTTTATCCTTGGATGAGGGCCTGGGGAAGAACTCTTACCCACCCTCTGAAAGAGACCTCTGGTCTCCAGGCACTTCTGAGAGTTCATTTATAAAAAAAAAAAAAAAAAAAGAACCAAGTACAGCAGTGATTTGTGACTGAGGCCGTCGGACGGTGGGGGTGGCAGGCTCTGTCCTTTGGTGCTATGTGAACCAGGCTTCCTTGACACTGGGAGACCGAGTTCCTCCTCCTCCTGATGGCCTGATGCAGGCCACTGCCTGGTTTCTGTACGTTTGTTCTGCATGATGGGATGGGCCTTAGGTAACGTGTTGCCTGCTCCTAGGTGCCTTGTGGTCTTGTGGTCAGCCCACCTGCTGGATGGCCACCCCTGGATTCTGGAGGCATAGGCTTGAGGTGGGAAGTTACGTAGGGTCCTGGGTATAAGGCCTGTGCCAGAAAGGGCTTCCTGTTTCCAGGCCCCGGTGAGAGCCGGGCCAGCAGGGGAGCAGGGTACGGTGGTGTCTGCTAAGTGGAAGGCTGTGGCTCTGTCCATCCTTCAGCCTCTGCTTCCCACTTGTCTCCCCCAGCTCCCCTACCCCTGTAGCCTGGGCTACTGGGCTGGCAAGACCCCAGGCTCCTTAATGGCAGAGTTCTCTTGGGGAATCTCAGAAATTTGTCGAAAGGTGGCCCTCATAGACTGGTAGCAAGTGTCCACAAGCTTGGTGACATCAGCATCTGTAAGGCCACTGGTAGGGACAGCATCCAGCACTTGTACCCTGATTGTTCCTGGGAAGGAAGCAGTGGATGTCAGGGGCTTAGAGGCCCCTCACCCTACTCACCTGGCTCCCTGCTGCCCACCCTCTCCTTACCAGAGCTTGGCCATCTTCAACCCCTAGGCAAGGTACACATGTTTGAGATTGAGGCAACATGTGTGCCCAGGCAGCTTTAGCAACTCGACCTCCATGAAGCTACTCGCTACGACTCAGGGTTTCCCTGCCCCCAAAACTACACTCAGTGACCCCTAGTCATACCCCAGCACACTTGCTCATCTGTCCTTGGTGCTGGGCACTTGGGGTCAGATGCTGGAGACAAAGTCTGGCTCGTCCCACTGCCCTTAAACCTCTGACTCTACCCTGACTCCCACATGCATCACCTACATGCCAACTCGGTACCTGCGTGGAAGAGGCAGAGGCTGCAGTTGTGATCTGCCCCATGTAGGGGAGCCTAGACAGCTTACAATTCCCACCCCTCACCAGCAGGGGCCGCTAGAGGTCCCCATTTCTGTTGTACAGCCTGGACCAGCCGTGCTCACAAGAACTCTACCCTGTTTAGAACCTGTTTTTCAACCTGAAAAAACAGAAACACCCATTTAGAAAGAGCAATGAGATGATGCAATGGCTGTTCCAGATTCATTCATTCATTCACTACCCGGAAGTGGGGACTCTGCTAGTAGGGGCCCAATTAGAAATGAATTAGAAAGGACCCATGAGGGGGTTGGGAGAATACTTGTCTAGCATGTGTGAAACCCAGCACCACATAAACTAGGCATGGCAGTACAAACCTATTGTCAATCCTAGCACTGGGAAGCAGGAGTGTCAGGGTCATCCTCTGCTACATAAGGAGTCAGCCTGGGGTACATACCACCCTGACTCAGAAGTAAATAACAGAGAACATGGCAGGCTCTTGAGCTCCTGTGTGCTCGATGGCTCACTCACCTGAGGTGAAGAGCTTCGTCTTGACATTGTAGAAGGAAGAAAAAGAGGAGTACACCACAGGGATGATGGGCACCTGCGGGCAGGGGTGCATGCTGAAGGTCAACAGTACAAGTGCTACTGCTAGGTAGCCTTGTGCCTCACCTCCATCCAGTTTGGCCTGGAGTTCCACAGACTCATCCTGTTCCCCATACCACCTCCTCCAGGAAGCCCCCTGGGCCAAGTACTTGTCATGCCCCCCACCCAGGTCGTAAAATATCCTAGAAATCGAAGGGTGGGGTTTCAGTCAGCACTGGGGAGGTGGAGGATGGACCCTCCTCTGCCCTCCCACCCCATCTCTCACTCATTCCCAGGAAACTAGAGAAGAGGAGCTGGAGCCTCTCGGTATTCCTGGAAGGCCCCAGGGTCAATTCCAGTGGTGGCAGGTAGTACTGGGGGTAATAATTAACCCTGGGTGCCAGAGCCTGGGCAAGAAGGTAGGTAGGCTGTACCCTAGCCAGGCCCTGGGGGAGGGGCAGGAAACGATAGGTCTGGATTCTGCCCTCTCCACAGCCCCTAGTTTCTCTCTTTCCCCAGGGTTTACCAATACCTCAAGACCAAGGAAGACCATGACTTCAATCCCAGGCCCAAGGACCACCTGGTCACTAGATCAGAGGTCATAGTGCAGTCTCCCTGGAACCGATGGGAACCTCAGGGATATGGTACATGCCACCTTGTATAGGCTTGGGCACCAGGAACCCAGGAGACTGGCTGCCACAGGGTTGATGGGGCTGAGGCTTGCCAGGCAGCAATCAGTAAAGCAGGATAAAACTCCTTCCCCTGTCTGCCCAGTGGTGGCTTTCCCCACACAGCAGGGACAAGGGCCACGGCAGACGGTCAGAGGTACTTCTGATACACACTACCTTCCCCTGCCGCAGGTTAAGAGGCAAGGGAAGAACAAGGTCCAGGACAGAGGTCCTGTATGCTGCTCAGAACTGGGTTGGCTGCTAGCCTATGCCTGCTCCTCAGCCTCACTATGGTCAAAACCCAGGGCCTGGGGCATCAGGGGGATTTCTAGGCATGTCTGTCTTAATATGCTGAGTAAACTGGCTGCCCATCTCCACTTTTCATAAACCCCTAAGTGATGAAGGCTACCTACCTGGGCAGCTAGGGTGTGGTGAGACTGGCATTCGAGCTTAGAGCTGCCAATGGTCACCAACCTGTCCAAGTAGTATGGGCTGAGTTTGTGGGGAGGCCCTTTTCTAATAAGGTGGAAGGGGTCCCTGAAGGTCAGCAGTCCCCATTCTAGCTAGGATTTCATCCTCAACCCTAAAGCACCCTGACCCATGTCCCAGCCTCCCATCCCAGGAGGGCAGAGCCTGGCCTACCTGGGCCTGGATGGCCAAGTAGAAGGCACCTTTTTTAAAGGGCAACAGGTCCCCATTGTCGTTGCGTGTGCCCTCTGGGTAGATCCACACTTTGAGCTGCCAGTAGAAAGGAAAAAACTGCCTAGGCTGCCCACACCCTGTGTAACCACCCCCCAAAGCCATGCTGCTCCCTAGGCTGCCCACACCCTGTGTAACCACCCCCGAAGCCATGCTGCTCCTGTACTAGGCTATCCTGCCATACTGTGCCTACACTCACGTTCTCCCTGACCATGAGGTCGCCCAGGTCGGCCATCATGGTCATGGCAGTTCTGGCTTGCTGGCGGTTGATGAAGTAGACACCCCCGAGGTACATGATGAGGCCCACAGGCCCTGTGAACATGAGCTCACGCTTGGCGATCTGCACACAGCGCTTAGGGACCACTTCCATGAGACCTATGTGGAAGAGAGAGGGACAGAGAAAGTGAGGGTGGGAGAAAGAGTAAGAAATGGAGACAGGAGAGAGACATAGGAGACAGACAATGAAAGAGGATTGGAGCATAGGAGAAATACACAGAGAGGGAGAGGGAGACAGAGATAACGAGAGACAGACAAATGGATAAGCAGGCAAGGGAGAGATAGAGGAAGCAGAGACCAGAGACAAGAGAGACTGACCTAGGAATGGGTACAGAGAGAGAGAGAGGAGAGAGAGAAGTTGGGGGAGGACAGAGAGGTGGAGAGGCAGAGACCAGAGATGGAGATTGAGAGATACAAGAGAGAGAGAAGAGGAGACAGAGAGCGAGAGAGAGAGAGAGAGAGAGAGAGAGAGAGAGAGAAGGTAGGATGGAAGAAAGAGATAGAGTCACAGACAAAATGGAGAGAGAAGTAGGGTTTGGGGAGAGGGAGAAGAGAGAACAGCTTCAGAGCCCAGTTTGGCACTCCCTCGGGGAGAAGGGGCCCACCCCTGCCTCTGGCCTGGTCTTTTCTCTTGGGGAATAGCCAAAGTGGTGCAGTCCTGTGCCTCATGTCTGGCACAGCCTGTTGCTCTTATCGCCCAGCTTGATGGAGGTCTTCTTCTGCGCCAGCCCCAGCCAGAGGCCCCAACCCACCAGGGCCCAGGCTGAAAAAGATGACCATCTCTGTGCCCAAGCCTTGGTGGTAGCCTACCCATCATGTCCAGGATGCTCTGGTGATTAGAAATGATGACACAGGGACCATCCACCTCCAGTTTCTTCTGACCGCTGACCTCAAAGCGAAGGCCATACATGTACTTGAAGGACCGAACAAACCAGCTGATGATGCTGAGGGCAGAGATATCAATAACCAAAACGAGCTCCTTTAACGAAGGGAGGGCAAGATGGGGAGAAGGTACGGCAGGCGGCACAGGACAGGATACTTGGGCATAAGAGTCCTGGGGGTAAATCAGCTCTGCTCCCTACCCCCAAGGGCACCTGACTTGTTCTCTACTCAGCCCCAGTCATTGAAAAGAGACTGTTGTAGGCATCGACTATAGGGCACAGATAGCCTGTCTCCTGCTTTGACTGACAGAGCAGGGGAGGTAGACCCCAACACACTTCATTCTACGTGTACATTGGCATACCCCATTCCTGGGACCCTGACAATTCTGAGGGAAAGGGCCCCTCACAGGTTATAGCTACCACTAGACAATGCAGCAGATTCACACTGGTTCTTCACAGCTACTTTTAAAAAATATGGTAAAATCCACATGCCATTAAAAAAAATCCATTTTAACCACTTTTATGCACTCAGTTTAGTATGTGAAGGCCCCAGTGTTGGACTGCTACAGCCACTGTCTGTCCACAGAACTTTCTCTTTCCAAACTAATACGATGTCCTGATAATCCCTTACCCCACCTGTCCCAGTCCCAGGAAACACTTGCTGCTCTGTGTCCCCATACAAGTGGCTTCCTGCAAGCCTTGCCCCATCAAGAACCCAGCAGTAGAGGAGCAACTCTCAGTGATGAAGAAACTGAATCTTGAAGAGGAAAAATGCTAATCCAGATGATGACACTAGCCATTGCTTCCCTAGGCCTGAAACCTGGGACCTCTCCTCAGGCCTGCCCGCCTCAGCTAGTTCTCTGGCCATCTCATCTTTGGATCAGACCTTGCCATTACTACAAGGACAGGTAGACAGATCCTAAACCCTCATGAGAGAGTGGTCACTGCTTGAGATCTTCCCCCGACCCTCCAGTTCCTCATTTTTAAGTCACAGCTGCTGGGACCCCTGGGAAGCTCCAAAGGGACAGAGAAGACAACTTAAAGGAGACAGAGAACTGTCCAGTCTCATCAGCTGTCAAAAGGCATAGGCAGAGGCAGGAAAGGATCCTGGCCCTTTACTCAGATGCACACTAGAAAGACTTAACAGGGCTGGAACACAGTCCCTTGCTCCCTCTCTGGGTTAGAGCCAGATGCATCTGGAAGGCAGAGGTTGGTGGCTAGCTAGATTCCCAGGAATTCCCTCTAAGGCAGCACCACAAAGATGTGGATAATCAGGATTTCAATTGGGGGAATTTGGAAATACCTGCACCACGAGGCAGAGGAAATGCACAGGGGTCATAACTGACTCGCTGAAAAGAACACATCATTTACTGGAGGGTGTGTATATGTTGGGGGTGGAACCCAAAGCCTCTGGTGACACCCAAACTCAGGGTGAGGGCTGAGCATCCCTCAGGCTGCACCTGAAGTGCTCTAAGATCCCAAACTTTCTAGACACGGTGTCACAAGAAAGCTCCACATCTGAGCTCACGTGAGGAACCAGTCAAAGGCAGACACACTGTAAGTGCTCTAGGGAGCTCCCTCTGGGTGTATGTACTCAGCACATTTGACACATTAAAAAGGAGGTCAAGTCCAAGACACCTCATTAGAAATGTATAAATCCTCTTTCAAACCCCAAATCATACAAAATCTAGCACGTTCTCCGCACCCCATCCCAACCCACTTTAAAAAATTTAAGACAGGGTCTCACATAGCCTAATTTTACTAAGTAGCCAAGGGTGACCTTGAACTCTTGCCCCTCCTGCCTCTACAGTGCTAATGCTGGTCTTACAGGAATGCACACTACACCCTGGCTTTATGCAATGGCAACTTCATGCAAGTAGCTGACCTATCTTCTCCATGAGTATCTCGGATAAGGAAGTCAGTCAACCTGTAGTTGTCAGTAGGAACACATATTCCCATGTCTTGCTACAAAGGGAAGTTCTCAGCCACATCTAGACTGTGCCTGCTGCCAGTGGCATGTACATGTATGTGCCCTCTTTCTGTCTGTCCATCTCTCTAGTACTGGAGGTGGGTTAGGGTGATGGGACCCAATGCTTCATGCATACTAAGCAAGCACTCTACCACTGAGGTACATCCCTCAACATCCCCAGTTTTAGAGACAAAACACAGATAACATTTATCATCATGGGGGCTGGGAGAGTGGCTCAGTGATAGAAAACTGGATCAGACTTCATAAGGCCATGGTTCCATCCATCAATTAATCAAAAAATGAGTTTTTCCCCAGACAAAGGTACCAGCTAAGCTCTACAGAGGTTATGTAGCTGACAGACACCAGAAGTCTAAGTAGGAATCTTCATTCTAACAGGGGAGACACCATCATGTACCATGCCTAGGACTGCAGGCCTATCATTGAGCTCTGCTCAGACACAGCTGCTAGATAGGTCCTTATACCCACTCTATAAAAGCTGCACAAGTTCAGGTCAGCAAGGTTAGTGACCTGTCCCCAGGAATGAGGAAGCCATGTGGACCCAAGTCCACCTCCTAACAGTGCTTCCAGCCAGGTGAGGTGTATGTTCAGAGGGCACCCTGGGGCAGGACCATGGTTTCCCATACTGCCAACTAACTTTGTTGGGTTCCAGCAGTCAATCCTCTGTCCTGTTTGCCTGTTTTGTTGGCTTGGCAGCCTGGCCACACCCAGCAAGTGACTCCCCTAAAGGAATGTGTCATTCCTAGTATGACAGCCTGAGCTGCCAACCCAGTCTAGTCCTATCCTTAACCTATCCATAACTGTCCTATCCTTTCCCCTAAAGGATCTGGGTCCCAAGCCCTGCACCTAGGATGAAATGCCATGTGCTCTAGTCCCTGCTCCATGTTGGGACTTGCTGCCTCTCTAGTGTACCCCAGTAGGGGCAGAGTCAAAACCATTGGAAACCCAAGAGCCTGGGGATAACGAGTGCCCAGCCTGTTGCTCTGGAAGCATGGCTTCCAGCTGTAAGGCAGTGCCCCCTGCTCCCCGGACGACTCCTGCGCTCCTGCTTTGGACCAGACAGTCTGTAATTCAGTCTGGATCAATACTTTCCATCTGTGACCTGACCTCCATGTTTCTGTTACCACTTGTGCAAGGGGAAGAATGCAGAGAGCCATCTTGCATGGGGCTGTCTGATGTTGTAACTCCACGATGTGGGCCTGTACCAACAGTAGTCTACTGATTGGGACACGGGCAGATCTAGAACAAGAGTAATTCCAGGAGAGGGGGCTCTAACCAGATTGGGTTCCTCCCATATCTGTCCCAGGCAGCTATACCACAGGTTTGGTTGTTCTCATGGAAGGTCACTGGTTGACCCTTGCCCTGACTTCTGGCCTTGAGTTTGGTAGGTGGAGACTTGCTAGATAAAAATGGGAATTTCAGCCGGGCGGTGGTGGCACACACCTTTAATCCCAGCACTTGGGAGGCAGAGGCAGGCGGATTTCTGAGTTCGAGGCCAGCCTGGTCTACAGAGTGAGTTCCAGGACAGCCAGGACTACACAGAGAAACCCTGTTTTGAAACAACAAAAAAAAAACCCAAAAAAAACAACAACAACAAAAAAAAAAAAAAAAAAAAAGGGAGTTTCATGGGCCAACCAGGGCTACCTTGCTGGAGAATGGTAGGTAGGGGAGCCACTGGGGGGTCTGGCTTAGGGGGTGGGAGATCCTACTAGGGTCACTTGGCAGAACAGTTTTCTGACAAGTGTTCAGGACTGAAGAATATGATAAGGGTAGGAGATTGGGGCTAGAATAGGGCTTCTAGCCTGGGCAGACACCCAAGAGAATGAAGGTAGTAGGTGCCAGGGGTCAAGAGGGAGAACACAGAGAAGGGAGGAATAGGGACTGACCCATTACCTAAAGGCAGCCAGAGCTAGGCTTCATTGTTCTCAAAAGGTCATGATGCCACCACCATTGAATCAGCACCACCATTGAATCAGGAGAGGAAGGGGCTCTTCATGTTAGCAATGTTCTATATAATTCTGTTTCTGCTAACCTGCAAGTGGCCAGGGCTTTCAAGGATGATGCTGACACTTATGGCCTATGCCAGACCTAGGCAGCAGAGAAGGGGTGTGGTCAGGGCTCAAAGCTAAAGTTCAGCTTATACACTAAGACTAGTTCCTGCAAGTGCTAGGTATCCATTGTCTCCCCGACCTCAACCCTCACCCTCCACAGATGCTTGGATAAAATATAATATAGTGACAGGCTGTATCACTAGAGCTCTGGGTTGGGAAGAGAGGCCTGTTCTTGTTTTACTGGGGTCATGGTTCGTTCCCCCCTCTGTGTGTGTCTCTGTGTGCGTTTTATGGCTAATTTGTTCTTGTTAAGGTAACCCAACTTTGCAGCTGAGCAGAATTCTATATAGCCTCCCTGGGCTTTACTATCCCCTTGTCAAGTGGTATAACCAAGGCCTCTGCCTCCTGTTGCCCAACTCTGGTCTGAACACAGGGAAGGGCTCCACATGGATAGCCCTTCCTTGGCCTCAGCCCTAAGCTATGTCTGAATAGTCATACTTGGTCTCTGTGTTCCTAGCATCTCAGAACTCTAAACCAAATGACAAAGGCTTCCTCTAGAAACCAGGTGCAGACCAGGGCTGCCCCTCCAGGAGCTTGGGATCTGGCTTACAGCTCTATAGTGCCTTAAAATTAATAGCAACACTCGAGAGGTATTGGCAAGTGGATCTCTGAGTTTGAGGCCAGCCTGGTCTACAGAGTGAACTCTAGGACAGCCAGGGCTACATGGGGTTTTTCTAAACCCTGTCTAGAAAAACAAACAAAACCAAAACAATAAGATTATGACCACAGCCCTTAGTGCAGCAGTTCTCAACCTGTGGGTCTCGACCCCTTTGGGAGTCAAATGACCCTTTCATAGGGGTAGAATATCAGATAACTTGCATGTCAGATATTTACGATGCATAACTGTAGCAAAATTGCAGTTATGAAATAGCGATGAAAATAATTTTATGGTTGGGGGAGGGTCACCACAGTATGAGTGTATATTAAAAGGTCATACAGCATTAGGTTGAGACTCTCGGCCTTAGAGCAACTGTATGCAGTACCCATGGGCAGCGTCACCACAGCTGAGCCGGCACTGAGGGATGGCAACAGAATTTAGAATAGACTTGCCTTCTGGGGTTCAATTCCCAGAGCTCCCTGTCCTGGCTGGGGAGCTTAGGCTTTTATATCCTTTCCTCCAAACTCGCCCAGCCCCTAAGCCTTACTGTCAAATTGCTTTTCTGAACCTCACTCCCATCTGTTGCCCAGGCAGAGTAGCATCTGCAACCCAAACTTGGCTGGCCTTGCCCAGGGAAGCCCAAGATGGGGATGGGTCCATATGTGGACTGAGCAAGCCTCCACCTCCTAGACACCCAGTCTCTTTCTCTCCCACTCACTGCTCTTCAAGATCATCCCTGGAGGATGTCATGCTCTCAGTGCTCCAAGGGCCCTGCGGTGCCTATCTCAACTCATCGCCTTAGGAGGAGTTAAGACAGGGACCCTAAGACAGGGTGGGGAGCAGGCTGAAAAGTGCAAAGCCAGGGTACCCCTGTCTTCTCTGTAGGGGTCTCCCTTGCCTGCCTGCCTGCTCCTGAAGTCTGCTCCCAGGGACACTGGATGGAGGTGATAGGTCCCTATAAGCACCTGAGAAATGAGAACTGGGACCCACAAAATATGTCTGGTCAGGGCAGCATCCTAACCCCAAAGACTACCAGATACAGCAGAGTCAGGAAACCATCATTCACGGTCCCTGTAACTACCGCAGGGGAGGTGGGGCTTCAGGGGCCACAAGGTCCAAAACACCCAGCCAAGGCCAAGGCCAGGACATTGCAAAACCCACCGGCTCAACAGTCCAAACGGGGCAGAGAGAAATGTAGCAACAGTCTCCTGGGAGTGTGGACAAGGAGAAAGGACAGGAGGCCTTTTCTCTCGGGCAGCCTCCATTACAGGACAACGTAGCCTGATCCCCCTACCTGTACCTTCTGCTTGTCCACTAAGTTTCCCTGCTCTGGGAGGATTCTGGCCACAGCCTCCTTCCTTCTTTTGCTAACAAGCCAGGCCCAAAGACAGCTCAATCCCCACCCCCAGAAGAGGAAGTTAATGACAAGGAGAACCTGTGGCCACACCTGGGCACAGGTATCTTCTAACCGGCGGAGAGGTGGGCACACGGACTGGAAGCCTGGCTAGGCCTCGGTTTCCCTGCTGGTGAAAGCGGGATCGGGCCTGTCTCACCTTCGCTCGGCCCCCTTCCTCTCCCAAAGCTAGCGGCGCGCACAAACCCGACACTCCACACTGCGCGCAGGGGGCGCCGGCGGGCCAAGCCCTACAGCAGTACACGCTGTGACCCGCGCTCCTGGGGACCCGGGACGGGAAGCCGCGTCGTCCGAGGCTCCGGACCGTGGGGACAGCGGGGCGGGCGGGGCAGGAAGGAAAGAACGCGAGGAGCTCAGAAGTTAGGGAAGCGGAAGCGCGCGCCCATCCCGGTGTCCGGCCCCCTTGCCTCATGTTATCCACGGTGCGGCCGCCGTGGCGCAGCAGGCAGACGATCGAGGCCGCGGCGGAGAAGGACACGCAGAGCACGCAGTAGAAACCGACCTTGGCGTAGAACCTGGCTGTGCGGCTCAGCTGCACAAGCAGCAACAGCAGCAGCAGCGCCGCGGTCAGCCATGGCCACGGGTCCATGGCGGCCGCACCCCAGCCCCGACGGCGCCGCCGTCCGCCGCCCGCGCCCCTTTTGAGGAGCGCCGAGGGTAGAGGGCGGGCCAGGGTGGAAAC
The DNA here is from genome assembly GCF_011762505.2 of Arvicanthis niloticus. NCBI lineage: Eukaryota > Metazoa > Chordata > Mammalia > Rodentia > Muridae > Arvicanthis > Arvicanthis niloticus. Next base: position 107,278,216 of record NC_047663.1, read on the forward strand.
CCAGAGCTAGGTGCGGCCGTCCCGCCCCGTTCCCGCCCCGCCCCTCCGGGCCTGGCCCTGCCGGGGGGCACCGCGCCCCGCTCCGCCCCGCCGCGTCCTGGTCGCGGACCCCGCCTCCCGCGGCCCTCCGGGTGTTGCCCTCTCCGCCCCGCTCCGCCCTGCCACCCTGCCCCTTGCGGCAGGACATTGAGGTTCCCTCACTCGTCCCGCGGCTCCCATCTCTGAGCAGCCGGGTGGCCTGGGCTCTGGCGTTGCCTCCCACGCCCCTGCACCGTGGCCCACGGCCACAAGTCCCCAGCCGGGCACCACTGCTCCCCAGGGGCGTGCAACCGGCCTAAGACGTGTCCATTATGCCAGTCTTGTCATCACACAAAGGACCATTGACCGGCTACTGAGTGACCTGGCGCTGCTGAGTGACCTGGCTAAGACCACCTGGCTGGTGGCCTGGGCCCTTTAGGTTCCCTTGAGCAGGGAGACTGAAGTCCCACCTCCATGATGCAATGAGACAGGGGAGGCAGAAGGAGTGGTGAGAGTTTTGGAGCAAGAGTAGGGGTGTCCCTGGGGCACTGTGTCACCGGGGACCTTCTGGTGCCCGGCCAGCAGTGTGGATCAGGCGATTGTGTTCTCGTGCGCTCAGCTCACCTCGGCAGACCCGCTAGCCTAGCAGAGCCCCTTTTAGTTGATGCTCACTGGGACACTTGTTACACTTGTAGTAAAAGGATATCTGCCTTGGGCTTGCAGGCCTGGCATATACATACACCCTTCCGGATCACGCTCTCAGAGCAGATGTCAATGACAAAATGCATCTAGCTTCCTTTCTGGTGAGGTCAGTCCGCACTTGGGAGTGGAACTCAGTGATGGCTGTGATCTTAATGTGCCCAAAGGCTCCCCTATGCCCAGGCATTCTGAGGGAATCTCTGGCCCCTGGTTTTCTCAGATACTGCGATGAAAATTGTAGTATCTACCCGAGTAACTAGGATCCAGCTGGGGGCGCTGAGATCCCCAAGACAGATCTCACAGCTCCCCCCCTCCCCCCCAAGGAAATGTATGCTGAGTCCTTCCTGCCCTCTTAATTCTAGCCCCCCACTGTTATCGTATTGTTTTATGTCTTTAAGTTTTAAAGGTTTATTTTGTGTGTATGAGTGTCTTATGTACATGTATGCATGCATACCATCTGCATGTCTGGTCCCTGAGGGAGTCAGAGGCAGTGCTGACAACTGAAACTGGGTCCTCTATGAAAGCAGCAAGTGCTCTTAACCACTGAGCTGTGGCAGCTCCAGCTCCTATTTGGTTTTGGAACAAGGTAAACCAGGCTGCCTTCAAACCTCTTACCTAGCTGAGGGTGACCTCCAAATTCTTCTTGATATTTCATTCTACTCTTGGTAGGGTCTCTGCCAAAGTTTGTTATCTCCTCCTTCCTCCCCCTACACTGTTCTGCCTTAGTGTATGTAACAGTTCTCAGTAAAGACTCCTCACAAGAGCTAAGGTAACCCCATTTTACTGATGTGTAATTGAGGTAAGTTACCAGCCAGGGAGTAGTGGAGAAGGAGGCTGGTTCCACAGACCAGCCAGGGTTTGGAGGCTGCCTTGCCCCTTCTGGTCCCAAGGGAAGTGGTGGCAGCTTGAGTAAGGGGCTTTGGTTGAGTCTGTGGCATCCCTGGAGGCAAGACAGTTTGCCTCTAAGAGAGTCAGTCCCTTGACTTCTCTTCAATCTCTTCCCACTCTTAGCCCACTAAGTGTTGAAAGGCGGTTTTCAGTTTTCATCCTATTCGCGGGGAAGGGTGGTTACTTTCAATAGAGTCACATTCTGAGTTGTGGAAAAGTTCTGCTTTTAGAAGTGAAACCTAGAGGATCGTGAGGATCTGATGGACTAAGAGAGATTTCCCTTAAGGCAAGTGCTTCTCAGTCACTTAGGGGCTGCTAAAGAGTCTACTCTGTTTACCCAAGAGAGAGGTAGAAAGGAGGGTGGCCCCACTACCCTGGAGGTGCTGGGGGTGTGTGTCAAGCAGGCAGTGCCAGACAACTTGTGTCCCAGCTTGAGGACAGCTGAGAGCCCTCCTGGGCATTTGCTGGGAGGCAGCCAGTCAGCACATGACACCTGGTGGCATTGTCAGGGCTGAGCTGCCTTCCTACCTAAAGTTCTGGGCCCAGAAGGGGAGCCTTTGCTGGCAAGGGGATGCCTGGGAACCGGGTGTGGGGAATGCTTGCACAGGGAGTAGGCAGGCAACCAGAGGTTGAGCCCAGCCCATCTGCCCCCTTCCCCGACAGTGTCCTCCCCACGATATGGTGAGGCACTGAAGTCTTTGCGTTTCTTCTGGGGAGCAGGGGGAGGAAAGAGATATAAGGAGAAGAGCACCATACTTCCTGGAAGCTGAGGCAAAAAGCTGGTGACTCCTGACTGTGGCATACCAGGCAGGGAGGGCGGGTACCTACCCACTTTGAAGTCTTGTTGACCTGGCCACCAGCTCCAGGCTACCGAGTGCACAGGCATGCAGTTTCCTCCTATGTAAAATGAAGACGCTAGCCTCAACTAGGGGGTTGAAAGAATTGAAGCTTCATTGTGCTATCAAAGCATCAAGTGGGGGTAGGAGTACATGTAGGGGCGCTGTGACCCCACCCAGGAGAGAGAAGAGCCAAGACTGAGAGCCTGGAGTGGGTCTTGAGACAGAGTAGGAGTGCCCTCTATGAATCCTGTTCTCACTGGTGGGACACTCCAGGGGTTTTGACTCCTTAAGGGGAACTCAAGAGTAGAGGAAGCTAAGCTGGAAGATAAAGAAAAGGAGGAGAAAGAAGAAAGGAAGGAGGAGGAGGATGGGGAGAAGGAGTGGGAAGGACATGAGGGGGAGAAGAAAGAGGAGGGAAAGAAGGAAAGGAAGACTGACAGAAAGGATTGTGGAGAAAGGAGAAAAGGGGGAGGGGGAGGAGGGCAGAGCACACTGCAGAGGAACTGGCTCTGGCCTGTCCCCTATGGGTCCCCTCGGAGAGTTCCAGCCTCTTGGTGGATGTGTCACAAGAACACTGATGCCATCCTTGCCACCTGTAAATAAAGGAGCCTGTGAATGTTTCATGGGCTTGTGCTTAAAAATAAATGAAGTAAGGCGGTGCAGGGGTTCCTGCCTTGCCAGGAAAGTGGGTATCCACATATTCCCTAGGGAACAGAGGGTAAGGGAGGGACAGGCTGGAGAACATGCCCACATCTGGAAGATTCTGCATACCTCTGTAAGTACTGTTTCAAGCTCTGGGTCTCCAGGCTGGGAGTGTGTTACTTTTTTTCATTGCTGTGGTCACAATACCTGGAAAGCAATTTAAGGAGGGAAGATTTATTTTGATTTACTAATCGAAGAAGATCCAGTCCGTCATGATGACATCTGGAGGGTTAGGCAACAGGTTGCATCGCTTCTGCAGGCTAGAAGCACAGAGAGAGTTGTTGCTCAGAGGCCTTTCTCCTTTGTTTCAGCTTGGAGCCAAGCCTGAGGGGAGGGTCTTCCTGCCTTATCTGGTTTAATCTAGATAATCCCTCACAGAGATACCGAGAGGCATCTCTCCTAGGTGATTGAGAACCTGTCAAGTGGACAATCAGAACTAACCATGGGGAGGGTAAAAAGATGCCGAGGGATTGGGGAGAGGGATTGGGTCCAAAGAGGAGCAAGACTGGCCTGGGAGGAGGGGATGCAGGGCCCAGAACAGTCGGCTTTTCCCTGCTGCTCCCAACTTGCATCTAAATGATACCTTCAGGTGGTGGTGGTGGTGGGGCGGGGAGAGCTGGGGTAAGAGGGGCCCCTGGCAGGGAAAGAGGCCTTGCTGCAGTTGGTGGCTTACTCACCCAGCCCCATCCTTGGACAGGTAGAAGAGGCCTACAAAGGTGAGTACATATCCCTAGGGACCCCAACAAATTAGGGGGGCCTGTTGTAAAGGCCCAAGCCAAAGCCAAGCAACTCAGCCCTGTCATCTTTCTCCCAGTTCCCCTGCAGCCAGTCGCACCTCTTTGGCCTCGGGGTTCAGTCTGTTTAAAGGGGACAAGGCCATAGATGCTTTGCGACATTGCACTGGATAAACTGTGAGGAGGTTTCCAGCATGTGAGGAGAAGGCAATGGCAGATATGCCAAGGCTTTGGCAGAGTGTGTTAAAGTCCTCAGACCACCTGACCTCTAGCCCAGCTGGCATCCACAATGTAGTCAGCTGTACTGGCTGCTCCTCAAGTCAGCTGGAGAAGGACAGGAATGGAGTCCAAGCATGCAGTACTATCTCACCCCATGCTGCCCGTTAGGGAGGGACTTTCTGTCTGGCTAGTCTTGGGGTGCCTGCCTTGGGCTGTTGTCACCTGATAGGGCAGAGGAGCCCCATTCTCTCCTCTATGAAGCCAGCACCTTGCCTTGTGGGCTCTGCTCTCTTGCTGTTTATTGTCTGGATTTCTAGAGGCCACAGTGGAAGCTACCCAAGGTCTGGTCCTATTCTGTGACTGAGGTGGGAATGACAGAGGTTGGAGGGCCCTGGTCTGGTAGGCGTGTGAACATGTTTTCCTCAATCCCCTCCAACTTCCTGGCAGCCTGGTCAGGAACGACAGCAGGTTGTTTCCCAGCCCTTATGTACACCTAGTGACTTCAACAGCTCTGCCCAGGAGCAAAGGACTTGTGAGCTCCGTGGGAACCACCATCCTGGCAAGATAAGGTGCAAACTGTCCGAAGGCTTACAGGTGCGTACTCTAAAGCCTGGCTTGGATCCTGCATGTGTCTTCTGACTAGAAGCCCAAGTAGGCCCTTCCCCCAGGTCACATCTCCTCCTTTGTCAAGTAGGAGGAAGGACAGTGCTGAGACTATCCTTGTGTGAGCTGTTACTGTGGTACTCCCAGAGCCCCACTTTGTTGTGTCCCCAAGAGGCCCATACAGGCCTTCCATGGAGTCCAGAGGGGGCAGAGTTGGCCTGCTGTCTTTGTTCCTCTGGTAAGCTAGGCCAGGCTCTGGGCTGTGGGATCCATGAGGCCTATGTAGGTAGGGGAGAGGTAGCATCCCTAGGATCCTGCCTGGCCCTGTTGTTAGGGGCAGGTGGTTTCTTACCCACTTCATCCCAGCCTTGGTTTACCCCATCATCTTGCTTTCCTCATCTGGTTCTAATAGCTGCTTCATGCCTCTCCTAAGAAGCCTGTTGGAAAAGGATTGAATGAAGGACCCTCCCTTCCATATACTGTAGACAGGAAGGTTGAGAGCCCAGGTGAACCTGGGAATGTGAGAGTCCAGAATTGCTGAGCTAAGCCCAGAACCCACAAAGAAGGATGGCTGAGGGATTTGAGGCCATGCAGAAGAAGCTTTAAGATGAGTGATGTGCCTCTGGGATCAGATAAGTATCCAGACAATGCTAATCCAATGTTCTCTAAAGGGGCTCGGGCACGGAAGTGACACAGGACCTCAGTGTCTGTCATTCTTGTTTGATCCTCCATTTCATTCATTTTTCTTCTTTGTTCTATAGAGATCCTTTCCCAAGATCCAAGGATCTCCGAATTCATCTTTTCCCCTTTTGTGAGAGGGCAGGTTGTTCTAAGGCAAGTAGCAAACCCCAAAGGTGTAAAGTCAGTTCCTGACTCACATCAGAAACCTAGTAAATTCCAGATGGATTCATGATGTAGAAGACCCAGGGAGACTCCAAACAGAGGACAGGACACACAGACACAGACACAGACAGACACAGACAGACACACAGACAGACACACAGACAGACACAGACAGACAGACAGACACACACACACACACACACACACACACACACACACACACACACACGTACGTTGGTTTTAGGAGCCCAGACAGGCAGAGGACAGGTGTCTGTCTGGGTGAGAAGGAAACTGTAGAAGTTCTTCTGAAGGAAGAACTTTAGCTGTGTGCTGTTCAAGACTAGGGGATGTTAAGAATGGTAAGTGTGAGTGCAGCCACCCCAGAGCCAGCACACCTACCTTTCTGGTCTTTGACCAGCACCGCACCCTTCACAGCATGAAGGCCTCAACCAGAGAGTCTTTGGTGGAAGCCAATGAGTCAGGCAAGGTCCAAGAGCTCACACCACCTTGCCCCACCCCTCCTGAGCATGCGCCAGAGTCATGGCTAGGGTAGGTGTGACCTCCCTGCGTGCCAACCCAGCTCCAACTTCTTGTCTCCTGTTGTCTTTGCCCTAATTCCTAAGAAGCACCTTCAGTCTTTGGGGTTGCCCGTGCTATGCCTAGGAAGCTCTCTGGAGTTAGCAAAGAAAAGGCAGACCTGGTATGGCTTTGGTTCCAGATGAGCATGCCTTAGTGCATCTATCTGAAATTCAAATCCAGCAGACACCTTGTACTTTTCTGGCAACTCCTTGGTTGGAGCTAGAGCCAAGATTAAGGGTCACAACACACTGCCCTCTATTGGACAGATATAGGACAAACAGGCACAGAGTCTACCAGTGTTTTGGAACTCAACAAGTCTCCACTGTCTTTACCTCCCAGAAACAGGCACTTTCAGAGTTCAGCATTGCCTTGAAGCCAGTGGGGCCTGGATTCTTGGTGCCTACCCTGGAGAGACAGTGGCTAGAGGTCACTATATAGACCAGACTGGGTTCGAACTCACAGAGATCTGGCAGCGCTGTCTGTTTAATAAAGCTACAGGGGTAGCTCCAATTGTTAAGGGTGCACTGGGTTGCAGAGGGCCTTTCCTCTAACCCTTGTGTGTGCTTCATTCCCCTTCTGGGCTCTTCACCCTACATACAGGGTTCTTAGCTGTTTGTGAGCAGATCAAGCCTTCTGCCTGTGAACAGAGGGCCCATTCCTATGTCCACACAGGAGGGTGAAACTCTGCTGACCAGGATGGTGCCCTGCACCCCTGCCCTTTCTCAGTCAGCTCTGAGACACTGGGCACGACCTCTGTCCTAGGTTTTACAGCTCCTAGGAGTCACCTTCCCTCCTACGCCTTTTCTTTCCCCCTTCCTTGTCTTTACTCAGCTTGGCCAGTGCTCCCCATGCCCCAGATTTTTTGGCTGCCTAATAGTCAGACCTGAGGAAGCCAGAGCTATGGTGTGACTTCAAGGTGTCATGAGTTTCCACCTTCATGTTTGCTCACAATCCTTCTTCCACAAAACAGCAAGAGTGCCACCCTGATCACAGAGGTGCCAAAGTAGGTGAAATCTTCAACTCTAGGTGGTCATTCCTTCTCCTTGTCCTTTTCATCCTCCTTTTCCTCCCTCTGTCCATCTCTTTCTGTCTCTGTCTGTCTCTCTGTCTCTTTCTCTCCCCCTTCCTTTTTCTTTTTCTTTGAGACAGACTATGTAGCCCTGGCTGTCTTAGAACTCACTCTATAGACCAGGCAGGCCTGGAACTCACAGAGATCAGCCTGCCTCTGCCTCCCAAGTACTGGGATCAAAGTTGTGTGCCACAGCACCAGGCAACCTTCTGACCCATCTGCTCCTACCTCCCAAGGGCACGTGCCATCACTCTTTGATTTTAAGAGAGGAAACATTTCCGTAATCCATTCTAGGTTTGAATATAGCTTAGATTTGCTAATGTCCCTGGAGTCAATTGAGCTTCTTCCCTGCCAGATGATTGTGTGCCTCTGACACGCTGTACAGTGCCCCTGACTGGGGATCTGGAACCCCACCTGGCTGGAGATCTGGCTTCATTCTTTTTCCTGTGTGGATAAGAACAGCTCCTCACTCACTGTCCCCTCAGAAGGGCCTCTCTACAACCCTCTGGGGATTGCCAGGAACCCCAGGAGATCTTCCAGGTTCTGCCCTAGCCCTGAACACCTGGGGTCAGAAGATTGAGTGGTCTCTATACTTGCCCCTGCTCCTGCTGCGGGTGGCATCTCACAGTACCAGTCTGCTGTCTAGGAGTGGTAACAAGAACCTCAATGGAATTTGCCCGTCCAGCTCTCTAGACCTTAGCTCTCAATGGCACTGGCTGTCTAGTAGCCAGCCCTAGCTCAATGGAAAAGGTGGGGCTCAAGAGTTAGGTTGTTAGACCCGGGATCCTATGCATGGCTCCAGACAATTGCGACTGTTGTCTCTGAGTCTTTGTCTCCAGTCTGCAGTATCACAGGCCAACAGAAGGTCACAGTCACTGGAGGTCAGTCTTAGCTATACTCAATGGCAAATTCCTCAGAGGATTAACAGGGCTTATCTTCCAGGGATTGTCTTCTTCCTTTGTTTCTTCTTTTCTCTCTCTTCCTTCCCTTTCATGTGTGTGTGTGTGTGTGTGTGTGTGTGTGTGTGTGTGTGTGTATGTATGTATGTATTTTTGAGACAGGGTCTCACTGTGTAGCTGTAGCTGTCCTGAAAATCTCTATATAGACCAGGCTGGCCTTGAACTCACAGAGATTCACCTGTCTCTGCCTCTGTCTACCTCCGTTGGGATTTAAGGCTGTGCCACTACATCAAGCAGGCCAAGGCTTTCTCAGCTGCTTCTTGACTCAAAAGTGAAGGCCCTGTGTATTCCCCTGAACTATATTAAAAAGTTGTTCAGCTAGGCATGGTGGTTGGTGCACATCTTTAATTCCAGAACTTGGGAGGCAGAGGCAGATAAATCTCTGTGGGTTTGAGGCCAGCCTATCTTATAAACAGAAAGAACCTCTTCTGGGACTAGGGTTGTTGCTCCACTGGTTAGGGTGTAGAGTGAAAAATTATAAAGGCCATTTTATGAAATATATGTAGACTTTTTCTTTGCCCTTAGACCTGGGCAGAAAAATGCAAGTTCCAGAAAGCGGAACTGAATGTAAGATTTTCACTACCCCAGGACATTCTGGGTGAAGGACATTATGGATTACATTCCTCAAGCCTCAGGCAGCAGGCTCACCTGTGGGTGTGGGAGGGCCCCGAAGCAGGAAGACACATTCCTGACCAAAAAAAAAAAAAAAAAAAAAAAAAAATACAAGCCATCTAGGTGGGGCTATGACAGGAGGAAGCGAGAAATATTTTGTAATGACGGTATAGGGGACAGTGACATGGTAAGACTACATTTTTGAGAAGAATGAGTGTGTAGAGTGATTTTCACATGACTAATCATTTAGGGTGAGTACCTCTGAAATGTCCCACTATTTTTGTTTTGTATCCTTGACAACCCTCACCCCCTCCCCACTACCCTGGTTTGTGGTTTTTCCCTTTAAAACCCTCCTCGGACTGGCTGTAGTTGTCAAACTCTACTCCTGCGTGAGTGGTAGTGAGACCGCTGGCAGCCAGGTTACTTCCCTAATAAAGCCTCTGCTGATTGCATCCAGGTATGGTTTCTTGTGACCTTTGGGTGGTCGTGATTTCCTGAGACTTGAGGAAGGGTCTCCCGAGTATGGGGGGTCTTCAAGGGCATGATCACGTTTGATCCACAGAATTGCTTGAAAAAGGTGTGATGGTGCACATCTCAACATTCAGGATGTGGTGGCAGGAAGGTCATTCTTGGCTGCACAGCAAGTTTGAGACCAGCCTGGGATACATGAGACCCTGTCTCAAAATGCATCTTTATAATGAGGTTAGTTATGTGTTTTGCCTCTACTCTAGGGGTGTTAGGCATTCATGACTGAAATGAGCATGCTTGTGAAATGAAGCATTCATCTTTGACTTGGGGACATCGGTCCTGGGACCTGTTGTGGCATGCCCGTGCCCTGTGTGAGCACAGGGATCCTGACTTCTGGGTGGGCTCTTAGCATATCCCAGCTTCCTCTTAGTCCTTGAGCCAGGCTGTGTTGTAGATCCACTAGAGCCACGACTGCCTTTTGAAAAATATGGTCATTTAGCAGAGGATGGTCCCTCACAGTGTCTAAGGACTGTATCTGGTGTGGCAGCCTGGGCCAGCCACCAAGGGTCCCTTGTGTTATTCCTCCACCTTGTCCCAGGACATCATTTGGTCTCAGAGAGAGGCAGAAAGGCAGAGAGGTGGGGTTGGAAAGAGAGACAGACTCTTGACTGTGTCTCTTGCTGCCCACTCCTAGGATTGAAATGGCCTCTGCACTTCTCTCTGTTGAGACCTCAACTTGCTTTTCTTTCACCCCCAGTCTCCCAACCCATGCCTGCCTACTGTCTGTCTCCAGTGGCTTCTTCATGACTTACTGAATTCTGAGAGCAACAAGAAATTCCTGTTTGCTGCTGCGTTTGTAGCTTGGGGACTTAGGAACATCCAGACCAGAGCTGCCCACCCACCTTACTGCCCTTCCACCTGCTTGTCCTCAGCCATTCCTGGCCTTCCTAGACACTCCCATGGCCTGCTGGGAAAAGGTAGACCCCAAATTTCCAGCTCCTGCCAGGGCTGAGAGACTAGTGCATTTCTGCGAAGGTGTTCTTGGCTACTGGCTTGATGGATGCTGGGACGGACGCAGGGGCCTGGAGTGGTTTGTCTCAAGTGATGGAGACAGGCCAATTGGCAACTGCTACACTGCTGTGATCAGAAATCTAGGCCATTTAGAGGTGCCTGAGGGCCTGCAGAGAGCGGGCTTATCTTCCTACCTCTCCTGCCTGCCTCCTTTTCTTCTGCTTCTCCCCTCCTTCCCTTTTCCCTCCTCTTTCCCTTTTCTCTTTCACCCTCTGCACCCTTATTGTCTATGACTTCTGCTCCAAAATCGAAATCCAGATCCCTTAGCTTCTAGATTCTGGGGCTCAGGGCTCTGATCACCTGCCAGTCTCTTATCTCAAGCCCATCCCTGCTCCAACCACACCCTGTAGTTCCAGCTGGGGTGATGGTCCTGGGCTGGGCCTCAGCTGCCTTCTTTCTGGCTGTGAGAATCTCACTTGCTCTGGTCAGGCAGGGACACTTAGTATGTTGACAGCTCCTGTACAGATCTTTCCCACTTGTGTCTTCGCCACAGAGTTCTTGTCCCTCCTCTGTATTTCACTGCGCCTTGGTGCTGCAGTGAGCCTGTCTCCCTGCTCCCCTGTGAGGTTCTACCTACTCATCTTCCCAGCCCAGCTGCTAAGTCATAGGACAGTGCTAAGCATAGAATGAATGCATGAACAGACAGGGAAACTCAGGAATCATGGTGTTGATGCCTCCAGGACCTCTGGTGTGTGTGTGTATCAGAGGGTCTTCCAAGGTCACTCTCCAGGTGCATGTTGCTACACACCTGTTTCCCTGCCAGGGCAGAAACCATGTATTGCTCAGGCCACAGAATGTTCTAATTAAACACACAGGCTGCTGCCATTCAGGGCGAGCACATGTCACTGTTCATGCAATACTCAGCTCTGCTCCAAAGAGACTCAGAGGTCACTTACTCTGGGCCAGATATGAATGACTGTGACCCTCAACATGAATTCATGCTGCCATGAATTCCATTCCATTTCAATATGGAAGCAGCTATGTCACTTTTATAGTCACAGAATAAAAGAAGGGTAGGTGGGCTACAGCAAAGTCGGGGAGTCTTTTATAGGTCTTGGACATTCTTAGCTTTTGTGTCTGATGATATTCTTAGCTTTGGGGTTGGTGGAACCTAGTGGTCTATTAAGTTAACACATTTCAAAACGTTTGGTGTGATAGTCACAAGGATGTTAAGTCAGACACAAGAGAACAACAAGTGGCTATCATAAAGGGGCTGAAGATAGCACAAGGTAATTTTGCTTCTCAATCTGTAACATTCCAACACTCCACAGTCCTGAACTTCAACACAATTGTGACTCCTCCTCCTGTGTGTGTGTGTCTATACAGGTATGAGTACATTTGTGTGTGTGCACATGGAGGCCAAAGGAAGATGTTAACACATACAAATTATATATCATAATGGATTCATTATGCCATTACTGTGTTGGTTTTTGTCGGCTTGCCACAAGCTGGAGTCATCTGGGAAGGATTCTCAACTGAGAAAACGCTTCCATCAGGCACGTTTGTATAGCATTTTCATTTTCTTTTCTTTTCTTTTTTTTCTTTTTTTTTTTTTTTTTTGGTTTTTCAAGACAGGGTTTCTCTGTATAGTCCTGGCTGTCCTGGAACTCACTCTGTAGACCAGGCTGGCCTCGAACTCAGAAATCCACCTGCCTCTGCCTCCCAAGTGCTGGGATTAAAGGCGTGCGCCACCACTGCTCGGATGTATAGCATTTTCTTAATTAATGACTGATGTAGAAGGGCCCAGCACTACTGTGGGCAGTGATACCCTAGATAGAAAGTCCTAGGTTATATTACAAACAAACAAACAAACAAGCACAGGCTGAGCAAGCCATAGCGAGCAAGCCAGCGAGGAGCATTCCTCTCTGGCCTCTGCTTCCGCTCTTCCTCCAGGATCTTGCCTTGAGTTCCTGCCCTGACTTCCCTTCGTGATGACTGTAAGCCTGAGATAATAAACCCTTTTCTCTCCAAGTTGCTTTTGGTTATAGCGTTTATCACATAACAGAAAACCAAAGCTGTGCATAATGAGTTTTGATTATACCCGCTTCCTATTACCCTCTCTGCCCCCACTTCCTGTGCACCCCCTTCCTGTCTCCAAGTAGACCCCCGTTTCTGCTTCTGCACATAAGTCCTCATGGAGGGGAGGGGCTCTACTTACCCCCTCTACCTTTTTTTTTTTTTAATAATATTTTTATTATTTGGGAATTTCACATCATGCACTCTGATCATACTCATTTCTCAGTCTTCTTAGGTCTGCCCACCCCATCCTTGTGATGCCTCTTCAAAACAACAGAAACAAAAAAAAAAATAAAATAAAAAAACCCAACTCTCTCCAACCCCCTTCCCAAAACCAAGTCCAATTTGTGTTGCTGTTATACTCATTAGAACACAATCACACTCCCAGTGGCCAGACCCTCCACTCCCCGCTCCCCGTACCAGAAGCCATCAGTTGTGGAAAGCTACAATTCAGTATCCTTATCAGAGTTTTTAAGAGTTCTCTTCAATGGCTTCCTGTTGAAGCTGTTTCTTTCTAAGGGGTTGGGTGGGTTGGGGGTAGGGAGAAGAGGTTGCCACAGAAGACCTGTGTGTTTCCCATTCTCAACTTCAAGTCTACAGTTACTATACCACTGCAGAAAAAAAAGCTCTCTTGCCCTTTACAGTCAGTGGGAACACAGATCATGGTGACAGTATGGAGCACGGACATCCACATGGCCTTTGATGGTAATATGGGCCGAGGGCATCAATATGGACCCCAGCTGAAGCAGTGCAGCAGGGCCACAGACCCAGATCCAGTGCGAGCCTGCACCGGGGAACCTGCTCTATGGAAGTCTCCATGTGAGAGGTCCCAGGTAGGACTGCCAGGAGTGGGGATACTCATGGGGGAGGGAGGTGACCCCAACAGTATCTACAGGCAGCGTCTGAGGCATGTGAGGCCATGCCTTCCACACAGCCAGGGAGGGGTGGTTTACTGTGAGCCTGTGCTCAGAGGATGGATGTGAGCAAAGCAGATTCTGGGCTGTGCCCCCAAAGTCGGCTGTGATCTTGGAGTTAAATAGTTTTTTGGGACAAAGCCCAACTATATAGCCTTAAACTGTCAACAACAGTTCTTCTGCCTCAGCCTACTGAGTGCTGGAATTACAGGTGCACAGCAGCATGCCCAGCTCAAAACGCAGCTTGTGATCCTTGCTTTAGAGTTTGTTGATCTCCAAGCATATGGTTGTGGTCCCCTGTTCTGAACTAAAACAAAACTAAAACAAGCTAAAACTAAAGCTAAAACTAAAACAAACAAACAAACAAACAAACAAACAAACATCAGCTCAAAAAAGAAAGGAGAAGCTAGCTGTAACTCCAATACTCAGGAGCCTGAGGCAGGAGAATGCCAACTTTGAAGTCACCCTGGGCTACAGAATGAGAGCTCATCTGAAGCCAGCCCTGGTGGAAGGGAGAGCATGGTCCACTTTATGTAGTAGCACGTCATAATAAACTATCTGGAATTTCCTGCTCCTGGCGACCCACGACACCACTTGTCAGATTGTGGAATTACAGGCAACTTGATCTGCTTACTTAAAAACAGTTGTGCAATTCACAAACACAAAAGTGACGATTTATCTTTTTGTAGCATTTATCTTCTTGCTTGTGAATGTGTGTGTGGGGGGGGTCACCCGTGGTACAGTACGGTTTGGCTCTGCAGCAGCACAGAAAGTTGGCTGAGGAAGGGAGAAGCCTGATTATATATAAGTCAGTTTGCTACAGTCAGTCCCCACCTCCTGGGGTTCTGCCGCCTCTGGGGTTCTGGGGATGGAGCTCGCTTTGTCAGGCTTTATGGCAATGTCTTTTCTCATCTTACCAGCCCAGTTTTCAGAACAGTGACAGTGTGCTGCTGACCACAGCCATCCTCATCACAGAGGCTATTGCTACTTCTCGAGCCCCTGTCATCAGGCTTGTTGACTTTCCTCATGGGAGGAGAGAGTAGAGAGGGTCAGTAGAGAGTCCTGCCATGCCCTGCCGGCTACAAGTAATGTACCCCAGCTGAATGAGGTGGTGCTAGAGCCCGAGGACTGAAGGAAGTCGCAACACTCCATCTACACAGCTAGGGAGATGCCATTGTTCTGGGCTGTGCCTGTCTTAGTCATCTGACTACTTGGGGATGGGGCTCACCTGAGAGCCTGTGAATGAGCCTAATAAACGTACTGGTTCACCAAACTAGATTTGGGTGTTACTTTGGTTTGTCATGATGCTCCCCAGGAAAAGTTCATGTAACACACCACAGCCTGTGCCCACTAGATGCTGGCCACGTACCACTCCCTGTTATCGTCCTGGCGACCTGACGGCTGACTGCCAGTCTAGTCTGTCTTGTCTCTGGATCTGCCCATCATGGACATTTCACAGCAATGGAATTCTACAACGTGTGACCTTTCATAGCTAGCTTCTTTTCCTCAAAGTGGGGTTTGTGAGACTCACTGGTGTGTGAGGGGCCTATGCCACTATCCCAGCTGTTTTCATGGCTGAACTATATTCCACTGCAGGCACAGAGGGAGCTCACCTTGTTTATGACATAAGGCATGGTGGACATAAACCTACCTTTACAGTGGCAGGAGGCTGAGGAGGGCTGCCAGTCACTTCTAATCCCGTCACTTGCCACATCCCCACCGTCAGCTCTGACTCCCATCACCCACATACCTTTATTAACACCATCTACCAAAGGTGTCAGAATTTACGAGAAGGTTAAAACTGTGCTCTGGGGTGTACTTTGGTGGTGTGCTCACCATGGGGGGGGGGGAGAAAGCAAAACTCAGTTGGCTTCATTTGTGATTCTAGAATAGGTGGATATCCTTCCCTTGAAGACATTTCCACCCTCAGGAGTTCTTTCTTACTTCTGAGGGAGAGAGAGCAACCTTTATAGATAGAGGAGGAGGGCGGGGCAGAAGAGGAACAAAGAGGGGATCAGCCGTAGCAGGTGATTTTTTAAAAAAAAAAATTATTTTATTGTGTGAGTGCCCTCTCCCTCTCCGCCCCCTCTCTTTCTCTCTCATACACATATGTTATACATATGTACTATATATATGCAACAGATCCCTGGAACTGGAATTATGAATGGTTGCAAGCTCCTGATATGATGTTGGGAACCAAACCCAGGTCCTCTGCAATTACAGCAAGTACCTTACTCACTGAGTGCTTACGCCCACCCTCATTACGTAACTTATTTGTTCCTTTGTTTTGTGAGACAGACTCTCACTCTGGCTGTACTGGAACTTACTATGGAGACTACGTTGGCCTTGAACCCACAGAGATCACCTGCCTCTGCCTATGGAGTGCTGGGGTTGAATGCTGTGTCACTGTGCCACCCCTCATTTTTATAAGCAGCATTGTAGATGGAACTCTGCTGGGCCCAGAGCATGCTGAGCTCCACCTCAGACCCAGAACAAGCTCCTTGTGATCAGGGCAGAGTGACACCTGATTACCTGAGGCTGTCTTCCTACACAAGGGCAGAAAGAGCTTTTAATTAAACAATCCAGTGAAAGGGCTGTTTGGGAGCTTCTGTTATATCACTATAATCTTGATTTCCCAGGTGAGATAAACCATTAAAGAGTTTCCTTGTTGGCCAGGAGCTTTGGTATAGATGACTCCATTTTGGCTTTTATCCTGGCCGGCAGGGCTAAGTGCAGAAGCCTAGACCCAAACAATGGCATTATTTTAATTTAGTGGGAGGAGTGGCTTTAAGCCAGGGCCTAAGTCACCACAGTTGAAGCCACCTCACACCCCCCTCACTTAACCTTCTATGGTCCTTTCAGTGAATTAAGATGGGGTTCCCCCACCCCCATCCCCTTTTGAGACAGATTTGTATGAAGTTCAGGCTAGCCTGGGACTCAGATCCAATTGTCTTCCTCCCAAGTGCTGGAATTAAATGTGTGTGTCACTAATGTCTGGTGGACTCTGATCTTTCTGCTTCCATCTACCAAGTGCTGATGTTAAAAGTGTGTGCCTGTCAGTGGGTTTCACGATCTGCTTTAAAATCTAAGGAAAAAATATCTTTGAATAATAGTATGTAAAACCATTTTACTTAATCTTTAAACTTGGACATAGAGGGGAATATCCCACCAGACACAGAGTTATCATCAGGCTTGTTCTTTAAAAACTTACTAGCCATGTGGTTGTCTTCCGAACAATCTCTTGAGCTAATCCTCAGAGAGATGGGTCTAGAGAGCCAATGACAGGTAGCACCCACCCTCACACACACGCCACCATCATTTTACCAGGGTGGTAGCCTATGAGTGTGCTGAGGTGTGATATGGTGGGGCCCTGAGACTTTCTGGGAATAGGCCAAGCATAACAAGAGGCTGCAGAGATGAGCTGGGTCTCCCTCCCTCCCTCCTCTAGGGATTGAACCCAGGACTTCGGGCATGCTAGGCAGCCATGTGACCACACACTCATGTCTAGCTCCTGAGAATGCTTTTTCAGTCATGAAAATAATCTTGGCCACTCAGGAGCTCAACAGTGCAGGTGACAGTTGGCAAGCACAGGAATGTGGGAAATGTCTGTTGTGTTCACTTACCACAGTAGAAGAAATAAGGAGAACGGACTGGACTGATTGCATTCAGAGGCCATACTCTGTGATCAGCAATCTCAAGCACCAGTCCAGCGGGTGCCAGGTGACAAGGTGAGCACAGGTAAGGAACAAGGCATTCCCATGGCCACAGAGTTGCCTCTGAGATCCTTACCAGTCACAGAGGGAAGGGAGCACAGTGGCTTTATGGTTGGGAGACCTGACAGGCTTCACCCAAGGGACAGAGGTAGTGATGGCTCCACTCTCTGTATACTCCCTTCCCCCTCTCCAATCTCATTCATGTACCTCATAGTTGAGGATGCCTTTGAACTCCTGATCCTATTGCCTGTAAGTCTGGAATGTTGGAATCACAGGTGTGTATTTCAATGTTTATTTTATATGCTGCTGGGGGAGAATTTAGGCCAGCACTCTACCTACTGAATGACATCCTCAGCTCCCGAGGGCTCACGTCCTATCTTCTTAACTTTTTTTCAAACATATACACTTGTGGTCCAGTGTAGTAGACAGGTCTGGAATCCCAGCAATTGGGCAGTGGAGGCGGAACGATTTGGAGGCCAAGTTCATCCTCAGCCTCATAGGGAGTTTGAGACCAGCCTGAGCTACATGATATTATGTTTCACAAAGACAACATAGAAAAAAGGCGAACTTGATATTGCATCCAGGTCTCTCTGATCACCACTTACGAACCAGTTCTCAGGAGCCAAGAGTTTGTGAGCAGGAGAGAGTTTACCCAGGGACGAGTACCCTGAGGTGCTGAAGAGCAAAAGAGCCTGGAGAGGGGGCTCAGCAGTTAAGAGCACTTGTTCTTGTAGAGGCACAGCTTCAATTCTCAGTACTCATGTGGCAATTTACCTTCATCCATAACTCCAGTTCCAGGAAATCCAGTGCCCTCTTCTGACCCTTAGGGCACCAGGCACACACTGTGGTGTACATAAATTCTGGTAAAACTCTCAGAGGCATGAAATAAAAATAAAATAAAATGATCTTATGGGGTTGGAGAAACAGCTCAGCAGTGAAGAGCACTGGCTGCTCTTCCAAAGGACCCGGGTTCAATTCCCAGCACCCACATGGCAGCTCACAACTGTCTGTAACTCCAGTTCCAGAGTGTGTGTGTGTGTGTTACAAACATTACAGATGGCCCCCCCAGAAGACCAGACTGAAAAATAAAAAGTTACCCTTGCCACAAGTCTGTGTCACCAGGCTTCATGTTTTCTTTTATTAAAAGATTTGATTGTATCTGTGTGTGAAGGTGAAGGGAAGGGAGTTGTGTGTGTGGGAGGGGTGGTGCATCTTTGTGTGCACATGGAAGCCAGAAGTGGGTGTTGGGTGCTTTCTTCTATCACTTCTGTCTCTTCCTTGAGGCAGGGTGTCTTCCTGAACCTCAGGCTATGTTTTCTTAGCCCAGGCTATGAGCCAGCAAGTCCTAGCAACCATTTTAGATTGGTTTGACTCAACCTGTGACCTGGGTTATAGATGTGCGTAGGAGGCTCGACTTGCTACATGGATGCTGGAATTTGGACTTGCATCCTTATGTTTTCACAATAAGTGTTTTTAGCTGCTGAGTCACTTCTCTAGCCTTCCTGTCACCAAACTTAAACTACACTGTTTGTCTGACCTGCAAAATCAAGATTAAAGATGTAATAAAATAGTCAAACTGCCTAATCAGCTTGTTTATAATTGGCGAGATAATGGAATAATCCCTCCGTGTTTCCCTTCTTCCTATCTTCGTCTTTTTCTTCCTCCCCCTTCCTTTCTTCTTTCCTCTTTCCCTCCCTCCTTCTATCCCTTTCTTCTGCCTTCTCCTTTTCTTTCTTTTTTCCTTACTTGAGGCAGGGTCTCCCTTTGGGCTTCTGACTAGCCTGGAAGTTGAAACACAGACCAGGCTGGTCTTGAACTTACACTGATCCCTCTGCCTCTGCTTCTTGGTTTCTGGGATACAGACTTGATGTTATTTTCCAATTGTTTCATGACCTGCTCTTGCTTGGCTCCAGCTGTCTTCAGCCTTTCTAGCTTATAAATCCAACCCTTTCTGCAGGGCTCATGGGTCACACCGCTCCACTTTTATGAAAAGAAGGTTGGCCTGGTTCAGTAATTGCAAAGTAATTAGCATCCTTAAACTTAAGCATCCTTAAACTATTTTGCAAGGCATATATATGGGCAGCACTGGGGCACAGGGGAAGGCAGTCAGCCTCCGAATTCCCTGGGAATGCAAATGCCATAGAACCCATAAGAAAGATGTGGCTGAGGGTCGAGGGTAGCTGATGCGCATGGTGGATGGTGCATTCTGGCCATTGTTGAATTCAACAAGCCCCTTATCAAGGAAGGGGTCCGCTGCTGCCTTCCTAATCCTCCCAAATGGGAGTCACACGAGAGGGGCGTGTCTATCCATGGGCAGAAATCAGAAGAGAGTGGCTCTCAGGAGCAGTTACACGGTCGGCGGGGGTTGTGGGTCCTTCCCTATGCTCCGGTGCAGCCAGGGCTGAAGACTTTTGGTGACAGTCAGCAGGGGTGGCCGCAGGACCGACCGCACGTGCATACCGGGGAGTGATGGGGGCAGATCCATTAACGTCTTTTACCTTTGAAAAGGTGGAAGAAATGCGCAAGCGCAGGCGGGGACCCTACAGGTCCCCAGAGCCAGCCTTGCCCCTGTGTTCCAAGCTCAGTCCGGGTTGCTGTAGCGTGTCGCGGAGTCCTCAGGGGGCGAGGTCCCCAGGGGGAGGGCTAGACTATACTCGGGGCCGCGCTCCGGTTCTCCCACGCGCGTGCACGCCCCTCTCGTTTGTCTCCGCACGCGCGCGCACGCCCCTCCTGTCCATCTTCCCGCGCGTGCACGCCCCTCCTCCCGGCCGTCTCCCCTCGCGCGTGCGTCGCGGTCGGTCTTCAGAAAGGCACGCGCCTCGCCTTTAATGCGGGCCGAGGACGCGCGGCCCGCATGGAGAGCGAGCGGCAGCCGCTGCGGGCCTGGCCGGGCTGGGGCTGAAGCCGAGCCAGCCGCGGGCTTCCGCACGGCCCGGGCCGGAGCCCATGATGCGGCGGCTGCGGCGCTTGGTGCACCTAGTGCTCCTCTGCCCCTTCTCCAAGGGCCTGCAGGTAAGCGGCAGCCGGCCAGGTGCTGCCACACGGAGAGGGGCAGGGTGTGGGATGGCGAGGGTCGATGGGTGCACAGAAGTCCTTTCTTCCCTTCCCTACATCAAAAAAAAAAAAAAAAAAAAAAAAAAAAAAAAATCTGGGATAGCAAACTTGGGACATATCCAGTCCCTGGGCCAGTTCTTAAGACAGCTGGAACCAGGGGCTCTTGTGACCTTGGGCCAGTGGAGGGCCAGCTCCTATCTTCAGAAGAGGCCCCTCCGCTCATGCATTGAGGTGATGGGGTGAGGCCTCCGGGCTCCAGCCTCTGGCTGCCGGGGTCCTTAGAGCCTACAGGAAGGAGCCAGCACTCACCAGTCCATCCAAGGTCTTTCTGAAGGGCCGTCCTGAGGATTCTGGAGGGTGCTGGAGGATGCCTTTGTCCCAGGGCCTGGCCTCCCTTAGACTGTTTTCGATAAAGGATGAGGACTGAAGCCTGTTGGATGCAGAGCTCTTTCAGGCCCAGATGCCCCTTTTTGCCCTCTTCCAGAGGCCTTAGCTTGCGCTAAGATCCATGCTTAGGCCTGGGTTGGGTCCGTGACCTGAGGAGTATGGGGGGAATCTTCTTGTGCCAGGAAATGGGATGTATCCATACCCCTCGCTCTGAAGGATAGGCCCTGACTCAGCAGTGGGTGGACCCAGGAGTGGCAAGAAAGGGGTTTTGGCCGGTTCCCAGTGGGGCTGGTTTAGAGAGAGCCACTGGCTGAGCCCTACCTGCCCTGCGCCTCAGTTTCCCTGCATGGGAAACACTAAGGCACCTGGTACATGGCCTGGGTTTCCTGGGCAGGGAGTTCACTGTGCAGCTATTATCCCTGTAATGACCTTCTCACCTTCCATGTAGTTTCCCTGGAGCTGGACTGTTCAGCCTTGAAAATTATGGGCTCAGGGCTTCCCAACTTGTTCCCCACTGAGTGGCAGAAATCTGCGTGAGTTTTCGAGTACCACTGTGGTGAGCGCTGCCCTGGGGTGGGGATCTGTAAAGGCTCAGGGATCCTGGGGAAGGGCTGGGCCAGACAAAGGCTCAGGTAAACCATCAAAGCTTAGCCAAGGTTGTGCAGGTAAGCCACCTGTGCCAAGGTGTCCAGGGAGGGGCCTGCCTGGAGTGGGCTCTGACCTGCAGGCTTCTAGCAGGCTTCTAGTTCACTTGGTCCAGCCTGGGTCAGCTGCTGCCCTGCCCTGGCCCTCTGCTCTAGGTGTGGCTGGAGCCCTGTGATCTTGCTCACAGCAACAGTGTCCCCTGCAGTTTCTCAGTCTTCTTGTTTTCATTTTGGACAAATCTGAAAGAAATAGCTGAGTGCCAGGGCCATGAGGGCCCCAGAAGAAATCCACAGAGCCATGCCCTAGAGTAGGGACCATCTCCTAGGAGAACCTTCTGGAAGAATGTTCTGGAAGAAGAACTGAGCGTTGCTCCTGTGGAAGAGGTGCCTTTTGTTTAGCCCCGGGTGAACTAGGGTAAACTTGAACTCAGCATGACTCCCAGATCCAAAAGTGAGATGCTGGCTGGTCCCATTCTCAGACTCGCTGGCTGCTGGTTGACCGGAAGCCACAGGAAATGCTTGACATCATAGAGTTCCTCCTCTAGGGTTGCTGTGTTGGTTATTCAGGCCACTTAAGAGGCAGGGGAAAGCTTTTCCTGTTGCGGACTTCCTTTGTAAATTCTGTATACTTTGTAAACCCTCAAGGTAGGAAAGAGGCCAGGTCCCTGCCTAAGGAGGCCTCCCTATCGTAACTGATTCCAGCCTCTGTAACTGTCACAAAGGTCATCTCCAGCCTCTCAACAGGACCCTCCCTAGACTATGCTAATTTTAGGTGAAAAGTCTGAACAAAAACTTCCAATCCCTGAATGGGTACACCCACCAATCCCTGAACAGGAAAGCTCACCAATTAATCCCTGAGCTCCCCCAAGCTCAGGACTTGAAACTCCACCAATCCTCACCCTAGAAATCTTCACTCATAAAGCTTCACCCCCTAAGAGCCCCTGTATAAGCACCATGCTTTGTCCAATTCCTGGCTATCTGCTCTCTCCCAGGACCTTAGGCAGCCACTCCTGGATTTGTCCCTCTTCTCCCTGGACTCTCCAATAAATCTCTTTTATAAGATTTACTGCCTGGTGTGGAAGACAGGAAGCAATGAAGAGAAGAAGGGAAGAGAGGCAGCGGGGCTGAGGCACTGAGGACACCCTCCCCTGGGAGCTGCAGTGCCTCTGCTGAGGAGGCCTCCTCTCAGAACTGTGTGGTTCCTGGGCTCCTGTGTCTCAGGATGCCCTTCCCTTAGGACACTGTCCCACCTCAGAGCTGTGTGGTTCCTGGGCTTCCGAGTCCTAGAACACTTTCCCATCTGAGCAGAAAGACCAACAGGCTGCTTTACAAGTCTGGCCTTCTCACCCTCCCTGCTGCCTGGTCTCTATGGCTAAACCCTCCTTGCCAGAGGGAGATGGCACCTAGCTGCCAACTTTGGACACTGTTTGGAGTACTTAGTGGAAGCCAGTGTCCTTAGCACTTAGACCAGACCTCTTCCTATCACTAGTCCTCTTCTTACCTGACAGCTGGGAAAGTCAAGGCAGAGGGGTGAGGATGACAGGGTGACCTGCCACATCCACAGAAGTAAAGGTCTTAGGCCCCTCGTCAGGATTTTGAGTTGTGGAGCTGGGACTACCTGTTTGTTTGTTTGTTTTTTGTTTTTTTTTTTTCTGGTTTCCATCTTAAAACATTTTTTTAAGACTTATTTTATGTGTATTAGTGTTTTACCGGAATGTATGCACGTATATCATGAGTGTGTCTGCTGCTGGAGGGAGTTGGAAGGAGGCATTAGATCTGGAACTGGAGTTACAGGTGATTGTGAGTGGGTGCAGGGAACCAGGCTGATTTCTTCCTGTAAGAGCCCAAGCAGGAAGATTACAGGAGTGTGTCCACCACACACAC
This sequence comes from Arvicanthis niloticus, assembly GCF_011762505.2. Taxonomy (NCBI): domain Eukaryota; kingdom Metazoa; phylum Chordata; class Mammalia; order Rodentia; family Muridae; genus Arvicanthis; species Arvicanthis niloticus. The sequence goes on from NC_047663.1 coordinate 107,301,131, forward strand.
GGCTTGTTTGTTTGTTTGAGACAGGGTTTCTCTGTGTAGCCTTGGTTGTCCAGGAACTCACTCTGTAGGCCAGGCTGGTCTCAAACTCAAGAGTTCTACCTGCTTCTGCCTCCTGAGTGCTGGGATTAAAGCCACCGCTGGCTTTTTTTTTTTTTTTTTTTTTTTTTTTGAGGCAGGGTTTTTCTGTGTAGCTCTGGCTGTCCTGGAACTCTATCTGTAGACCAGGCTGGCCTTGAACTCACGGAGATCTGCCTGCTTTGCCTCCCGAGTGCTGGAATCTAAAGGTGTGCCGCACCACCGCTTGCCACACATCAACTTTTTAAAAGAAATTGTGGCCGAATGCAGAGCCTGACATATCCTATCCTGTCCGTCTCTACGTATACATCTGATGCCTTGTGCATTGACACTCCTGTGGCATGGTCCTTCCACAGAAAGCTCACCTTCCCACAGCCTACCCTACCCCTGACACTCACCTGTTTAGCTCTGTGCATCTGAGGACTCTGGGGACTTTGTCTGATTGAGTCTCACAGGAGGTATCCTGTGACAGCCATCCCGGTGGTGGCAGGTGCCAGACTTCCCGCTGAGGCTGAGTGGTGTCTCACTTGAGGATGGATTCTGGCCTTCACCCTTGCTGCTGTTGATACTGCTGCTGAGAATGTGGGTGCATGACCCCATGTCTTTTCACTGCTTCCCAAGGTGCAACAGAAGTAGGTTGTTGGGCCCTTGCTCTTTATACACCTTTTCCTGCTGGTCCTGGCTCAAGGGGACCTGTGGGGAAAAGGGTCAATCCCTGGAGTGGCTGAACTAGCCTCAGGCTGCTGGCTCAGCTGCTCAGCTGGCCTTATTTGGAGGCAGGGATGTTAGGAAATGAAGGCATTTCAAGGTAGCAGACTGTAAAAAGTATCTCCATTCAGCGTAGGCTTCTCACTTTGAATCCTCTACCCATCCCTGATGGAGAGCCCCTGGCTGCAGACCCTGGCATGTGCCCCACTTGTTGGGGTGCTGAGCTAGATGCTTCTCAGTACTGGAGGTGGGTGTTAGCTGGGTTGAAAGGCTGCACTTGGCTGGCTGTGGGTGCAGCAGGTGCACAGATGGGCACCTCCTCACCTAGTCCTTCCTTCACAGGGCCGGCTCCCAGGCCTCAGGGTCAAGTATGTCTTGCTGGTCTGGCTGGGCATCTTCGTGGGCAGCTGGATGGTATATGTACACTACTCATCTTACTCAGAGCTCTGCCGAGGGCACGTCTGCCAGGTGGTGATCGTAAGTCTGCCCGGGCCCTGGGCCCTGACCCTTGTGGGTCCTTAGAGATGTTGCAGGAGGTGGGCTTGAGGTGGGGGAGTAGAGGGCTGGGAGGTCAAGGGAAGGAAATGGAGAAATTGGCTGCTGCATGTGCTCGGGTGGACTTAAATGTTGAAACATGGATTGATCTTCAGGGAGACTAGAATGGCCTGGAGAGGGCTACCTGGCCACTCCTGAAAGCAGGCTGTGAGGTAGAGTGTGTTGTGCCCTCCTCTCCAGGGAGCCATTGCTGCTGAGTGTGCATGTCCTGTGAGTGCATGTGTGAGTGTGCCCATGAGACTCAAGAAGCTGGTACCTCGGCTCCTTGTGACTGGTGACAGGAACCAGAGATCCTTCTCTACTCCTTGGTTGTTGTCTCAGGTGCTAGCCAGGCTCTCAGCAGGTGGGAACCACTCTGGCCCACTCTGTAGATGGGGAAACTGAGGCTTAGAGACCTGGGAACAGCAGGAATCCCGAGGATGGCTGAACATACTACCCACCTCAGTTTCCTTGTGTGTGTGTGTGTGTGTGTGTATACACACGTGTATACATGGCCATGGATATTCTGGGGTTAGAACTGAGGCCATTAGACTCGGTGGTAAGTTTTTGTTTGTTTTGGGGTTTTTTTGTTTGTTTTTTTTTTAACCTCCTGAGCCATCTTGCTGGCTCCTACCTTGGTTTTTGTGGAGCTCTTGAACTCTGCTGTTCTTTTTGCCACCTTGGAACGCTGAGCAGGGTCAGCAGGTTCCTGCCTCTCCATCTGTTGTGAGCCAAGGGCACCAGAGCCCTCTCATCCCCCAAGTCCTGTGACTGGTGTTGATGGGGTCTTAGCACAGAGGCCTGTGCTGAAGGGTTTGCCTACAGGTGGTGGGATGACAGGCATGGCTTTTCTGTTTCTATCTATATATGATGAGCCTGTTTCATGTTGCCATAGGACACACAGGTCTTTGTGGGTCACATGGGTGGCTCAATGCTTCATGAAGACTGGCTCAGCATCTTGGATGGGGCTGTGGATATTGGGTACTTTCTTTACCTCTTTTCCTCCAAGACTGGCCCTGAGTAATACCAGGCTCCATGGCAACCAGTGATGTATATCCAGGAATTTACCCAAGTGAGAGCCACCAGGCTCTTTACCCTGAGACTAGGGGCTGGGTAGTGCTGACTTAATCTGATGAGAGGCTCTCCCTGAGCCTTTGGCTAATGAGGTAGCCTGGGGCAGGAAGTAAGGCCCCCAGCAGCTGTGGGGCCCCTGGATGCCATTTCTTTAGGGATGGTGACAAATAAGCCTTATAGTGACTAGCAACTGAAGGATTGGACCACTTGAGTTACTGGGTGTCCTTCACAGCACCTGTTATGTTGGTGACTGTAAGTCCAGATGGACCCTGAGGTAGACATCAAGGCCTGGCCCTACCATCGGGCTACTTTTGCCTTAGCCAACAGGGCAGGCTTATCCAGGACAGAGATCAGAGTGGATGGAAAAATGTGGCACCTGCTCAGAGGAGTGCCCCGAGCTGCCTCAGGAGTTCCCAGACGTGCTGAGTCCAGAGCTTGAACAGCCTCCCTAGATGGGTGACCAGGGATGGGTGGCCTCAGCGCCCAAAGGTGCTGCTCACTGGGTAATGCCTGAGGCTTAGTTATTGACCATGATCAGGGCCCCTCATTGGACTTGTTGCTTTCATCTGACCCTGACCACAGCTCTGCTGCTGAGGGCCCAGCTGGGGCTGCAGTGAGAAGCCTGATAGGGGGACCTGCCTGGGGTCCTGGCCACCTGTTTACTCCAGTGGCAGTGTCTGAGATGACAACTCAGTGAGACCAGGGGATAGAAGGGTTGCTCTTGGAGATAGGTGCATTCCCAGCAGCCTCTGTGCTTCAGGACATGGATACCCATCCTCATGTCAATGCTGCAGGTGCTCCCCCCCTCTTGCTTTTCTTTCCCTTCTGGGGGTTCCTGAAGGCACATGGTGAGGTGGGTTGTGGGTACCAAGCCCCATGCCCTGAGCCATACTGTGGTGCCTGTCTCCTCAGTGTGACCAGTACCGGAAGGGTGTCATCTCCGGCTCTGTCTGCCAGGACCTATGTGAGCTGCAAAAGGTGGAGTGGAGGGCCTGCTTGTCGTCAGCCCCAGGCCAGCAGGTGTGCAGCTGGGCATGGCTGGTGGGCTGCTGTGGGTTGCTGCTGGCAGTAAGCTGGGCATCTAAAGGGATATACCCGTGACCTCATCTAGGTGTACAGTGGGCTCTGGCAGGATAAAGAGGTTACCATCAAATGTGGCATTGAAGAGGCCCTGAACTCCAAGGCCTGGCCAGATGCAGCCCCGAGGCGGGAGCTGGTGCTGTTTGACAAGCCCACCAGGGGAACCTCCATCAAGGAATTCCGGGAGATGACCCTCAGCTTCCTCAAGGTTAGTGCTCAGACCATTACTGTAGCCCACAGCTGGGGATGTCTACCAAGACCTGGGCAGGAGACAGGCAAGGAAGCATCATAGCAGGGCTTGCGGGAACAAACTGGGCGTGTGGCTAAAGTAGGGACTGGAAGGAGACAGGAACAGGGCTGGAAGCTAGTGCTGTGTCCTGGGGCCTGTGTGCACAGCTGGGAGAAGAGTTGGAGTGTGGCGCAGGCAGCACATGCTGCTGACATAGAGCGGTGTAGAGACAAGGGTACTCTTCTAGTTGAAAGATGTGCATCACCAGGGAATGCTTCACTGCTTTCCTTTTCGTCTCAAATGCCAGGCTAACTTAGGAGACCTGCCCTCCCTGCCAGCGCTGGTTGACCAGATACTTCTCATGGCGGACTTCAACAAGGATAGCAGGGTGTCCTTGGCAGAAGCCAAGTCCATGTGGGCCCTGCTGCAGCGCAATGAGTTCCTGCTGCTGCTGTCCCTTCAGGAGAAGGAGCATGCTTCCCGGCTGCTGGGCTACTGCGGGGACCTCTACCTTACCGAGGGCATCCCTCATGGCTCCTGGCATGGGGCAGTGCTGCTTCCTGCCTTGCGCCCACTTCTGCCATCTGTGCTGCACAGGGCTCTCCAGCAATGGTTCGGACCTGCATGGCCCTGGCGTGCGAAGATCGCCATTGGTCTGCTGGAATTTGTGGAGGAACTCTTCCATGGTTCCTACGGTACCTTCTACATGTGTGAGACTACACTTGCCAATGTGGGATACACGGCCACCTATGACTTCAAGATGGCTGACCTGCAGCAGGTGGCACCAGAGGCTACAGTACGTCGCTTCCTTCAGGGCCGCCACTGTGAGCAGAGCTCTGACTGCATCTATGGGAGAGATTGCAGGGCGCCATGTGACAGGCTCATGAGGCAGTGTAAGGGTGACCTTATCCAGCCCAACCTGGCCAAGGTGTGTGAGCTACTGAGGGACTATCTGCTGCCCGGAGCTCCTGCAGACCTCTATGAGGAGCTGGGCAAACAGCTGCGTACATGCACCACACTGAGTGGACTGGCCAGCCAGGTGGAGGCTCACCATTCACTGGTGCTCAGCCACCTTAAGACCTTACTCTGGAGGGAGATCTCCAACACCAACTACTCCTAAGACTGCAGGTTCCAGCCACTACAGCTTTGCTGTAAGTCTCCTCACCCACTCCAACATCTCAGCAGAGGAGCCAGGAGACCTCATCAGAGGCCGGCACATGGGGGCCGAACATGTAAATAAATGGTTTTTCTGTGACACTTGGGCATGTGGATATTTTGGTATGAAACAGCTGCCAGGAAGGGTGGGGTTTTAGAGCTTTGGGCACCAATGGTAAGCTTTGTTCTACACTGTCCCAGGGATGAAACCTGTAGACTCTTGTGCATTTCTGCCACCAGCATCATGCTCTACAACTGAGCAAAATATCCCCCGTGGCACACAATGGCAGCCCCAGTCTGGGCTTCAGACACTTTAGCAGACCAGTATTTCTTTAGTGTTGTCTTTGGGCCTTAACCCCCTAGACCAGTTTCCGCCTAAGATTCAGCTTAGGGGAAATGTTTGCCCACAGTATACAGAAAGCTTAGCTTCTGTTAAAGCTACAATTCCAGCCCAAATCTTACCTCAAATCTTATCATCTTCTGTGGCATATTTTATTTCCAGAGGAGATGAGAAGAGACTCAGTAGGCTATTTACCCTAAGGTGGGAGAGTACTGACAGCAAAGAAAGATTCCAGACTCCAGAATCAACAGGTTTTAATTTGTGTCACAGCACCCAGCCAGTTTCCCCTCCTGTATCATTCTCTCTTGTTTTTCAAGACAGGGTTTCTTCTTGTAGTAGCCCCAGCTATCCTGGAACTTGCTTTGTAGACCAGGCTGGCCTTGAACTCAAAGGATCAGCTATCACCAACCAACTCATAATTTTCTTTGAAGAAAGAGTACAGTTAGACAGAGATTGTTGAGTCTTAGAGGGTCCCCCATCCCTAGTGCCACTACCACAGATCTCACTTCACTAACCTTAGAAATAGAGTCAAACCCAAGCCAACCCAATCCAGTTCATAATTTAGGGCGTGGGCTAATTACCAGGGTAAATTTAGAGCTGCCCAAAGCCTGGATGGGATAGGGAGGTCAGAGGGCATACCTCAGGCCCATGGCCTAAAATCGTATGTGCACCCATCCTGATACAGCCATCTTGGCCAAGTAGGTCCCCTTCTTGGCTTCTGGATCTGGAAGATGAAAAGGATGGATAATTTCTTGTATTTTTCCAGCCCCTCAGAATGTCTCCTAGAAAACCTAGTTTCTACCCCTCCACCTCCAAAGTTCCATCTCCTGAAAGTGCTGACCATGCAACCCTTTGGTGAGCCCTCGAGGTTGTCTGACATTGGGGTTTGGCTAACAGCATCAAAGCCAAACCCCAGTGCCACCCCACCGTGGCTCTGTAAAATGTCAGGCTACAAACCATTCTTAGTGCTCACTGGTTTCTGAACACTGAGCGTAGAAATAGCCGCTTGCTCTGTGCCCCAGTGTCACAGGCACAGCTGAGCCATGCCTGTGGTGCTGATCTAAAGCAGCATCTTCAGGGCAGCCACTCACATCCCATCTGAGCATATTCCAGTGGGTCCAGCCCTCTTACCTCAACTGGGCATTCCAAATTAAGCAGTGTAGTCACCAACTTTCCTGTACCAAAGAAAACAATCAGTGTAGACCCTCCTAATCCACAAGTGTTGCACCCCCAGATCTCTGGAAGCCTAAGGCAGTAGTAAGCCCCTTTACTCTTGTGTTTTAAGGCACCCCATCACTGTTAGCTGTCCCACTATACTCCCATATTCTGAAATCATGGCGCTGCACGATGAACCACTTCTCTTCCCATTATCAGTTTCACTTGTCTGTGGTGCCAAGGATGGAGACTCAGACCTACGAGCACCACTGAGCTGTGTTAGAACCATGAGATCCAACTGTGAGGCATTCTCTTAGTGAGCGGTGGGGACAACCCAGCCCATTGTGGGTGGTGCCATCCCTGGACTGGTGGTAGAGCAGACCTTTGCATTTGAGGACAGCCAAGGTCACAGAGAAACCCTCTCTCAAAGCCCAACCTCTTTTTGGGGTTGGAGTGATGGCTCAGTGGTTAAGAACACTGTCTGCTGAGTTCAATTCCCAGCACCCTAGAAGAGGCTCTGAGGGCCTCTCCTGGTGTGCAGAGCACTCATAAGTGGCTCCCTCTCATGGCCTCTGCATCAGCTGCCTCCAGGTTCCTGCCTTGACTTTCCTTGGCAATAAACAGCAATGTGTAAGTGTGAGCTGAATAAACCCTTTCCTCCCCAACTTGCTTTTTGGTAGTGGTGTTTCATAGCAATAAAAACCCTGTAAGACAGACGCCATCATTATTTCCATCCACTGATGTTTTTTGAGACAGTCTCCTGACCCAAGCTGATGAGAAGAGAAACACGTGCCATAACACCACGCCCCACGATTCCTGGAGGTTACTGGTTTCATGATTTCCAACAAACCAATTCATCTGAAGCGTCCTCTTTACGGACCAGCACCTCTATTGGGCTTATTTATGCAGAGCCATCAAATGACCTAAGCCAATCAACAGCCAGGAAGTACAAGCCCACTTGCAGCTTTAGGGAGTGCTGTCTGGCTACTAATCATTCAGATGTTCACAGGTCAGAACACTGAGCGTAGACATAGCCTCGCTCCTCTCTGCCACCTACTGACACACATGTGACACAGCAGCCACATCTGCAACGCCTCTAGGGGCAGGGTGTTGATGAACCAAGTGTCCGGTGTGACACCAAGACTGTTAACGTAAAGCTTTGTGACTTCGGTCAACTTACCCAAATGCCCAACAGGTCCTCACAGGCGCTTACTCTCCCGCAAACTTCCTAGGGAAGGAAAGGAAGAAAACAATTATTCTGCGCACATCTTGGCGAGATCACACCGGAGTATCGCACTAGGCCTGCACTGTATTCCTATCCCAATGAGTCCATATAGTTTCTTGTCCTTGCTAAGGCTTTCTACAAGTAAAACAGTGAAAAACGTACACCTCTCCCTCCAACTCAGTGGCATTACACTAAACAGTCAAGGGACTGGGTTAAACAGTCGGATCTGGGTTATCTCAAGTTGGTATTCAAAATGGTTTGGAATAGCTGTCCTTTCAAGAATGATCTCCTACATCAATGCATGCAGAAAATATAGACAGACACTTTCCCTGGTATTCCTTAGCCCTAGGACGGGGAGACCAGTCTGGGGCCCACCGGTGCAGCGATGACCACAGGAACTTCCTGCGTCGTGCTAGCTCAGATTTCCTCGGCTTGCCTTCCCGGGACTCCTGGGTGCCGTCCACCCGGCCCTCGGGCACATCTTGAACTGCCCTTCCCCTTACCACGTGGTTAGCCTGCTGCACGTATTAGTGCGACTAAAACCTCAGAAGTAAAGCACGGTAATCTTTGTTACGATCGTCAGTACGAGACGCAGTCTTCCGGGAAGCTGGCCGAGGGCTGTGTAGGGTCATCCGCGGCGTCCCAGGCCAACAACGGAAACAACAGGGATAGGAACCTACAAGCCGCCATGGCCACCGAGAGGGGAAGCAGAGCCACGCCACGTCCTTTATAGTAGCGACTACGGCAACCCGCGAGGGACTTTCGCTGCCCTCTGAGTGCAGCGCCCTCTAGTGGCCCCTTCGCTCCTTGCCGGCGCTTCTCATAATAGCCTCTCTGGTACTGCTTGATCCTAGATCCTGCCTTGCCTAGTGGATCTCAGAGACTTATTTAGAGTGTTGCCAAGCTCACAGGACTTTTCAAACGACCCATGAAGTCCTGCGCCTTCTTACAAAACTCCCTGTTTTTTGGTGGGGACAGCCTTGCTCTTCCTGTTCTTAGTGATACCAAAGCTTTTACGTAAAGAGGAAGGGCTAGCTTTGATTGACCAGTATTTAGGAGCTAAGGAGGTGACCAGTTGCTTCCTCTTTTACAAGGAGGATTTGGGGATGAGTCAGGAAGGAGCTACAGGGAGTTCATGGATTCCAACTGCTTCTAACTAGCCCAACTTGGGGGTTGTCTGTGGATCTGAGGTGCACAGCAGATTCTTGAAGGTTGACTGTCCTCTGCTTCAGGACAGCGCTTGAAGACACATAATACACTCAGACAGTTTTCTACCATCTGTGTTGTGTCCTGCACAAGTACATATCACATGTCTACTAAGTCCTGAAACTGATGAGGGTCCCCAGGTGGTGGGGGTGCATTGTGAGCCTGGGGACACACCAGTGAGCACTCTTCTTTTACCGATGGGCCGGGCCAGCCACACTGGCTGATGGTCCCAAATTCTTGATTCCTTATTTTGCCTGCCTGCCTGCCTTCTCACCTCCCTCCCTCCCTCCTTACTTCTCTCCCTCCCTCCCTCCCTCCCTCCCTCCCTCCCTCCCTCCCTCCTTACTTCTCTCCCTCCCTCCCTCCCTCCCTCCCTCCCTCCTTACTTCCCTCCCTCCCTCCCTCCCTCCCTACCTCCCTCCCTCCCTCCCTCCTTACTTCTTTCCCTCCCTCCCTCCTTTCCTCTTTCCCTCCCTCTCTTCCCTCCCTCCCTCCCTCCCTCCCTCCCTCCCTCCCTCCCTCCTTCCCTCTTTCCCTCCCTTTCTTCCCTCCCTCTCTCCTTCCCTCTTTACCTCCCTCTCTTCCTCCTTTCTTCCTGGTTTTTGATACACTGTCTCATATAGCCTAGGCTACCTTCAAACTTGCTATGTAGTTGACGATAACTTGAACTTCTGATCCTCCAGTCCCTAACTTCCAACTACTAGATTTGAGGGGTGAACTAGCATGCATGGCCAAAGCCTTGAATCTTACAGTAGATGTGAGTGTGGGGCCCATCTTCACTGTGGCCCCCACACAGGGGAATTGAGACCTCAGGAATAAGAACTGTTTCCTAGTCACATGATTCCAGTGGTGGTCTTGGGAGGGAGCCCTGGAAGTATTTCTGAGCAGCAGGGATCAGAGGAAGCTCACTTGATCTGTTAAGAATTGATCAGGTCCATCAGGGTGAACTGTTCTGCCAACAGATCTGATAGGAGCAACAAGAGATGAGGCTTCTCCTTAATCCACTCCTGTCCTAAGGCCAAGAAGATTCAGGTGCCTACCACGTCACTGGCTCTAGTGTCTGTGACTGGGCTGCATTCCATGCCAGGAGAGGGTCTCACGGTGGTCCCGAGATGCTAACGGGTGTGGAGCCATCTCCAGATGACAGAAATGGAAGGAAGCAACTGTTGGAGCACCGTCCACAGAGGTACAGCCAATTCAGAACCAGCTCTGACACCAACTCCAGCTAGAGACAGTAGCATTGCCCAGGCTAGCCACAGCACAAGGCTGCCTGTTAACTCTGAATCTAGAGTTAGCTTCCCAGCCAAGTGAAGCAGTGGAGCTGTGCTGGCTCAGGTATCAACCCCCAACTGCAACAAGGTCTCTGCGGACAGAATGGGAAGTGGCTAGATTGCCACCCCTGCTGCCCAATTCGCCTTCATCACAGACTCCTTTCAGAGAGGCAACGTCATCACAAACTTTAGATCTTGAACCTGCTCACCAGGGATCCAGCATGAGATTCAGAGCTACCAGAAGCGGCAGAAGCACTTCTAGTTTCAGCTCCAGAGCTAGACACAGTCCTGGAGGCCTCTCGGGAGGCAGCGTTGTCTGCACAGAGCCAGCTCTACTAGTCAAGGATCAGTGGTAAACAAAAGCCAGAGCAATGTCTGCTGCAGAGCAGAGTCTCACCCTGCACCAGCGTTTGAAGAACTGGTCTCTTCTCTGTTTCCTGAAGTGTTTGACAAGTCTTCGGTACTTCTGCTCTAAGTGCTTGGGAGGAATTCACTGTGGCCAGCTGGCTCAGGCTTTTATTTACAGAAGAGTTTTGAGTTACAAAACCTCTTGTTATAAGATGTGTTATTCAGAGTTCTCCATGACACAGAACCAATGAGACGTAGACACAAAGAAATTTGGTGGGTAAATGTCATTTATCTATTACACAGGTAGATTTACATAGATGGGGGATTGAGAGGAACTTATTTCAAAGAATTGGCTCTTAAAGTATGTAATGGCTAATCTTTTCAGAGATTTATTTTATGTATATGGGTGTTCTGCCTGCATGTATGTATGTGAACCATGTATGTGCAGTGCCCATAGAGGTCAGATTCCCCATGGAACTAGAGTCACAGATAGCTACGAACCACTCTGTGGATGCTGGGAACCAAATCCAGATCCTATGCAAGAGCAAATCAGTTCTCTTAATTGTGGAGTCCTCTCTGGTCCTCAGTGACAGTTAATCTTGACTGTCAGTTTGGTTGGGGGTAGATATTTAGCAGACCAGGACAGTACTTCTCTGAGTATGTTTCCTAAGAGGATCAGGTCATGAGGGCCCTGACCTGATCAATGTTTTAATTCATCAGTGGGTTCAAAAATTGAAGATACTAATGGGAGATGTCCAGCTGTGGGGGATAGGGCCTCATTGGAGAAAATGTGTCAGTAAGAGGGCAAAGACATATCTATTTTTGAAAGATACATCTTGGCTCTAGGCTCCCCCATCCTCTGTGTTTTACCTAGCCTCTGTGAATTCACACAGCCCATCAACCTGGTTTAGCTATTGTTACTTAACAGATGACTGTGCTGAGGCTCAGAGCTGAGCAGGCCCAGGCCCAGAGCTTGGCCTCAGGGTTCCTTGCTAATCTCTGTCTCCCACCGACTTCTCTTTGTATCCAGATTGCTGGTTACTGTACCTTCACACTAGAAGCTCTCTCTGCTTAGGCTAGACTATGAGTGAAGGGGGCTGCTCCTGGGCTCTGGCCTTACCCTGTCCTGGGGTCTGTCTGTTAGTAGGCACCAGGAACAAAGATCACAGACCTGAGGAGTTTGGAGTCCCTCCTGAAGCACCTGGATGCAGCCTCCTTCAGTGGGCCCTGTGGGTCTCTAAGGGTCTAGGTTCAAATCCTGGCTCTGCCACTCTGCAGGACAGAAAGCCAGTTCCTGGGTTTCCTGGGATAGAGTTGTTGCTTCCCTCTGAAACTCACGAGTTGGGGCCTATACTATTCACTCCAATGTTCTTTCAGTTTTCTTCTCAGCTTTCACCAAACTCTGCTTCCAGTATTTAAAGGCCTTTCAGGTCCAAGGTATCAAACTTTGATACATTCTTGCTGCAGACAAGTTCCAAAAGACCTACAGGAGCACAGAGCTGAGCCTGGACCGTGCAGCTGCTGACACTCACTGCAGGACTGGATCTACTCTCTGTGGTTCAAGCCATGATGCCTCCTCTGAGTCCTGCCAGTTCTGAGCAGGTGATGGCCCTGGGGAGAGAGGACTGAGGATAGGAACTGGCTTCCAAGGTCATGTTTAGCACAGATATGGTGCCACTTATTTTTGAAGTTTTATTTTATTTTTATGTGTATGAGTATTTTGCCTGTATGTATGTTTGTGCACCACATGTGTCCACGGAGGCCAGAAGAGGACATCAGATCACTTGGAACTGGAGTTACAGATGGTTTTGAGCTGTCATGTGGATGCTGGAAATTAAAGCTGGCTCCCTAAGGAGCAGGCTCTTATCTTGGCCTCATATCTTGTTACTGGTCACCTTTTCTTTAGTTATCTGTCTTGTTTTCCTTTTCTGTTGTTGTGATAAAATATCAAGACAGAAGCAGATTGAGCAGAAAGCATTTGGGCTGCAGTTTGTGGTTGCAGTTTGCATGACAGGGAATTCATAACAAGCAGCTTGAAGCAACTGGTCCACACGGCATGTCAAGGAGCAGAGAGCAGAGGATGCTGGTGCTCAGATAACTCCCTTCTGTTCTCCAGGATCCTAGCCCAGAGAATGGTGCCACCCACGAAGAGTTGGTCTTTCCACCTCAATTAACCTACTCAAGATAAGTCCTCAGGTACACCCAGAGGGTCATCTCCTGGATGATTTTAGATCTCATCAAGTTGCAAATTGAAATGAACTGTCCCAATCCTGGACTAAAGCAACTTAAAGAAGGAAGAGGTAGTTTTGGCTTATAGTTCAAGGGGATACAGTACAGCCACAATGCAGAAGACATGGCAGTAGCACTCGGAGGCAGCTGAGCACATTAACCCTAGAGTCAGGAAGCAGAGAGAGACGAATGCTGCTACTCAACCTGCTTTGGACCTCAGGCCATGGGAGGATGATACCCAGACTCAGGGTAGGTCTTCCCTCCTCAGTTAGCATAATTTGGGAACTCCCCCAAAGTTTGCTTTCATGGTGATCCTAAATCTCATCAAGCTGACAATCAAGACTAAGCATCATGGTTCTGGAAAGACGGCTCAGTGGTTAAGAGCAGTTGCAGCTCTTCAGAGGACTTGGGTTCAGTTCCCAACACCTACATGGTGATATGACTCCCCATTTTGGCCTTCATGGACACCCACACACACGTGACACATACACATAAATAAAAACAAATCTTAAAAAAAAAAGTGAAGCAAAAAAAAGTTTAGGCATGCTTTCACCCCCCCACTCCCAAATAACTCCTCTTCGGTTCTCAGTGTACAGGCAACATTAAGTGCATCAAAAACTCCAGTCAAAAAAGCCAAAAGAATTCTTACCGTAGCCACAGGAGGTGAGGGTGTATTTGGTTGGAAGCAGGGTTCATAACCTTGTCTGTGAGGTTCTGCCCCTGTGCAGACTCTTGTGCAAGTCCCAGTGGAGTGGCTCCTCTCTCTTCCTGTGGCCTTTTTATTCTCCTGGTGGTTCTGTCCCACCTCAGGAGCAAGCAGGGGGCAAGGAGACTCCACTCAGGGTGGGGACTGAGGCCTGAGCATAGACAAGCAGCTCTTGGGTGACCTCCAGGACCAGGGCTGATCCTGGCTCCTGAGGAGGGTGTGAGTCCATGGGGCTCTTGTGTCATGCTCTTGGCTTCAGATTCCTCGGGTGAGGCACTTCTCACTCTGAGAACACTGTCACTGGACCAGGGTCCTGAGAAGTGCCTGAGGCAGTCATGAGGTTAATTGCACAAATTGGCTCCTCTATTCACATTGATCCAAACAAAACTTCAGTCTCCTGGACAGAGGGGTGTGGATTGGGGAAGGCAAGATACTGCTCCAGAGCCACCCTGCAGGACAAACAGCAGCTGAGAGGCTAGGGACAGCTGAGCTGGGAACATGCAGCTGCTGACACTCACTGCAGGACTGGGTCTGCTCTCTGTGGTTCAAGCCATGATGCCTCCTCTGAGTCCTGCCAGTTCTGAGCAGGTGATGGCCCTGGGGAGGGAGGGAGGACTGAGGATAGGAACTGGCTTCCAAGGTCAGACCTTGGACTGGGTGTGTCTCAGGCTTGTTGATGGAAGCCACAGGTGATGTTGAAGACATACCTGTCTTATGTGCTTGGTGGGGTCTTCTGAGGTGGGAGTGGGGCTTGAGCAGGTGTTCCAGGCCACAGTTACATCTGTCTTCTCACTGTGTGCACTGAGAGACTAAGAGGCTGCTGGAGGGCCGGGGGAGGCTTGCTAGGTGGACAGTAGTCAGTTGGTGCAGTCATGTTTATCTCAGGTCACCCCCTCAGCCATGTCCACCCTGCTCTGTCCTCCTGCTCACCTTTCTCAGTTCCCTCTGGATGGCTGTGCAGGGTCTGTGGTCAGGGCTCTTCCCAGGAAGTGTTTCTCCCAGTAGGGAGGCCTCTGTCCTGTCTGTTTGGCTCTACCCGCTGCTGTTGGTGAGAGACAGCCATGAACAGGACTGTTTCTGACACCCCAACATCTCGGACCTTGCACTGAGACACAACTGCATTCTCCTCCTGCTTCATAATCTGCCCTCTTCCTGATTCCCCTCTCCCTGCAACCCTGTGTCCTGTGTCCTCCAACTCCAGATCTTAGGGAAGTGGTACATAAGGCGCTGGGCAGGAGACATGCCTATTCCCGAGTGGAGATGGAAAGACCCGCTGCCTCCCTTCACCTTTGAAAGGAACAGTCTTGATGAGTTGGAGTTCAGGATGAACCTGACGTGAGTGGTCTCTGCGGAGGTGATCCCTGTCTGCTGCTGCTAACCCATTCTAACTGTGGCTAAGGACACACTGCCTCACCTCAGCCAGTCATTGAGGGAATGTGGCATCCTCTATGTTGTCTGGGCAACACACCAGGTGACCTCTTCATGAGGTCAGGGATCTCATTTGTTGTGTTGTGTGCCAGTGCTGAACACACTGACACACCAGAAGAGGGCACTGGATCCCATTACAGATGGTTGTGAGCCAGAACGTGGTTGCTAGGAATTGAACTCAGGACCTCTGGAAGAGCAGTCAGTGCTCTTAACTGCTGAGCCACCTCTCCAGTCCCGGGTGAGAGGGTTTCTAGCACAGGATTGCTTGCTCCTGGAGAGGCCAGCATGGGCCCCAGAAACAGGAGTAAGGAAGGACTGTGTGCCTGGGCAGAGCCATACTTGGACCCTGTGTTCTAGGAAACCCATTGGCTGTATTCAGTACAAGCTGCCTCTGTATGAGGGTGAGGACCCTGGTACTTTCTTCACATGTAAGTAGCTGGATTCCAAGCCTTGTTTCAGTAAAGGCCCATCACATGGATTCTCACATAGCTGTGTTGTCTTCAGGGTGGAGGCATATCATCTACATCCATTTCCTGCCTGAGAAGAGGTTTGCCGTTGCCTACTTCAGGGGCAAAATGAACTATGAGTACTACCAGATGATGATGCTTATGGGTAGGTTCCACTCTTTCTGTCTTTGAGCATGGACTCCTGGGGATAGTCATGGACCAGGCCCATATTTTTCTGTCTAGTTTGCTTCTTTCTACTACCTGGGAGCCATCCTGCACTTCCTGAGGTCACCGGCAGGGGGAGGTTTAAGCCCTTGGCCTTTTTTATTTTCAGTCCTCACATGACCAATCCTAGTTTCAGAAGTTCCCATATACTCCTGACCCAGCCAGCCCCTGGCTACTCCTTCTCTCATTAGTCAGCCTTTGTATGGTCCTGCTCTGTACAGCTTCCAATTGTGGCCCATTTATCACTGGGAACATTGGGCAGCACGAGTAGTCGTCCTGGTAGGAGGGGTTGCAGCATTTAGAGGATGGATGGAGACAGGAAGATGACCCAGCATTCTGCTGGGCAAAGGATGCCTCCCAAGGCAAGTCCTGTTTTCCAAGGTCAGCAGTGCCAGGTGGACACTTCCCGTAGAGGCCTCTCCCTGTCACCTTTGTTAGCACACTGAGGACAATGTGTCC
Source organism: Arvicanthis niloticus (assembly GCF_011762505.2). Classification (NCBI taxonomy): domain Eukaryota; kingdom Metazoa; phylum Chordata; class Mammalia; order Rodentia; family Muridae; genus Arvicanthis; species Arvicanthis niloticus. The sequence goes on from NC_047663.1 coordinate 107,317,024, forward strand.
TTCCTACAGCCGTCACACACTTCTTGTCTCTGTCAGCATTCAGCAGCTCTGCACCCATGATCCTTTCTAAATTGGGTGTCACTGAGTGGCCTCCTCTTCCAACCTGCAGTCTCTGCCTACCGACTCTTTTCTTCCCATGCCGGCCACAATTGCAGTCATCAGTTGTAGACTCTGGGGATGAAAAGCCCCCAAAGTGGCTTTTGCAGGGTCTCAGGCTATTGCAGGGTTCAAAACTTCCTGCCACTTCACTCATAAACAAGGACTTAGAGATCCTGGGATTGTCCTTAACTCTCTTTGGTATCCTCAGGTCACTGCTTACTCCTCTATTAGACAGAGTTCCCATGTCCTTCCTCTTTCTGGCCATCATGATATCATCGGAGGCACAGGCCTCCACAGTGAGAAGGGCTTTTGGCAAGGTTGTGATGTGAAAGGGCCTTGTGTTAGATTTTGAAGTGATGTGGTGTCTCCTGTCGGGAATGACTCTGGGTGAAGCATTTAAAATACAGTGTCCCTAACAGGGACCCCCCCACATTGCAGGATAAGCCTTTCTTCCATGGGGATGAGGGTGGGTGGGTGAGCTTCTTTGGCCCAGACTGGAAGATGGGGTTCCACTAGGAGAGGCTGGTTCCCAGTGTTGAGAAAGAACAAACTGATGGCTAGACCCTTTGTCTTCTCACCTGGTACCCCTTCAGTGGTGGAGTTCAGGACTTCTGTTGTTGAGGGGCTGGGACAGGGTGGGGCAGGGCATCCCTGAACCCAGGAGGAGTGTCTGTGCAGAGCTTCCACATGTGTCTCCTGCTCACCAGGACTGGGAGGGTGGCTGACCTGTCCTAGGGACTCTCAGAAGGGAGGCATCTTGGGGTTTTGAGTCCCACAGCATAGTCATTGATGCCTGGTGTTCCAAGTAAGCCTGAGAGCTTCCTCCTGGCTGCCCTCAGGTCCGGGCTGGGGAGATGCTGCACCTGGGCACTGGTAGGTCAGCAGCTCCAGTCAATGCCTGGGGCCCTTGGGAGGAGCTGCCTGTTTCCAGAGTGGAGTGTGGCTTCCTCTCTTCTCCTTGTGGACTTGGAGGCCCTGGCCTCCTACACTGAGCTTCACCCCATCTGCCCTGCAGGCCGCACCCTGAGCCCTAACCCAGATGCTGGGAGGATCTTCAAGGAGTTTGTGATGGGTAAAATGCCCCAAACTGGAAGGGTCATTATCCCTCCCCATGCTGGTAGGAGAGAATTTCCTCCTTTCCCTCTTTCTCCTCTCTCCTCACCTAGGCTTGTGCTCTGGATATTTCTCCTATACAAGAGCGACCACATGAACAGCATCATATTTCATAGCTCATCTAGGTTTGCTCTGCTTTTTGTCCCTCTACAGAAGCCTGTGAGTTGGTCCAAGATTCCTAGTGCAACCAGCGAGTGCTGCAGAGTCCATGCAAGAAGCGGGAGCTGGGCCCCAGACGGACCTCTGCACCTGCGTGCAGAACTCTCAGTGTCAAAGAGCACACCTACTTCTCTCCTAGAAGTCTGCATTCAATAAATTTGGTGGCTACCCCCAATCATGTGTGTCTCATAGGGTTCAGTGGGCCCCAATTTTTGTGTTAATTAGGTGTGGGCAGATACTCAGATATGGCTATGATCATCAGGAAGGAAAGATGTTTGTTTACATTCACAATTCCCCAAACTAGTGTCATGCCAGAGCACATAGGGCCACAGGGCACAGCAATGGGCAAGCTGAGCAGATGTAGAGAGGGATGGGGGTTGGGGGCAGAGCCTACATGGTGGTTAGTGGAGGTGGAAAGCTGAGCGGGGTACAGGCAGGCAGAGTAGGTTGGCTAGTGTAGGTCTCTGCAGAGATTGGGCTCTCAAGATGTTCCTAGTGTCCTGGGGAACCGGCGAAGAAAGGTGGCTTAGATGTGAAGTGATGCAACAGGTTGGATGTGGCTTCTGTGCACACAGAAGGTAAGGCTTGCAGCTGAGGAATTTACTAGCCATAGAGACTCAGTCTCTGTGAGTGGTGTTCTCCATTGTCAGAGACACAGAGGCAAGAACTCCAAAAAATTCAGAAAATATAAAACAGGAACACGAACATGACTGAGTCCTGGTTAAACAAAATGGGAAACTGGTTAACATCTCCATAGAAATTCCCACAGACATGCCCAATATTTCCACACATTGTAGCCTTTCTTTTGGGCACAGCTAGTTACATTCAGAGGACACTTAGCTCCCCCTGACACTATCTGCCCAAATCCGGTGAAAGCAGGGGTGTGACTGAAGGACTCCAGATCTGTTTCATTTGACCTGAGAATGAGGTTTGTGTGGGGGCAGGCTCTAGTACAGTTGGAGCCATTTAAGTAGCAGCCATAGTGGACTTGCTAAGTAGTGGAAGGAGTCCCTCAGAGGATTAGGACAGACCTCGTGTGAGCCTGTCCTTCCCACTGTATTGTGCTCTCCAGCTCTCCCTCGCAAAGGGCGGGTGGCACTGTGAGGCAGGATGTTCCTGAGCCCAGGGATGGTCTGAGTAGGGAATTGTGCATCTTTCCTTACCTTGACACAGGGATGGGAGCCCTATCATCTAGGCCTGAACCCTGCTGGAGGGCTGTAGGGACTCTGTGTGGACAGTAGATGGTGGTAGAGGGCTGTAGGGACTCTGTGTGGACAGTAGATGGTGGTAGAGGGCTGTAGGGACTCTGTGTGGACAGTAGATGGTGGTAGAGGGCTGTAGGGACTCTGTGTGGACAGTAGGTGGTGCTGGAGGGCTGTAGGGACCCTGCTTCCTGGAAACTCAAGGCTTTCCTGCTTTTAGTCATGCAGAACCTGGAGGGCAAGTGGGATGTCCATCCTCCCTTCACCCTTGTGTAGAGTTAGCTCCAGTTCAGTTATTTCTACCTTCTCCCTTGTGTTCAAAGATGCTTTGAGCCAGCTTAGATTCAACCACAAATGACGATAAAACATCAGACCCTTGTAAGTGCCCACTAGTCCAGATACCTCCCGTCACCTTCAAAGTGGTAAGCTACTGCAACACAACCAAATGATATGTGTAGAGTAGAATATCTAACTTTGCCTGCGAAGTCATGCATCTGGACTTTGATGTAATCTTTGGTTTGTTATTGGTTCCTGATTGGGATGTGGAGAGGAGTCACAAATAGCAGCATGTCTCGCAGCTGCTCTAGATGTCATCCAGGTTGACAATGGAGATGAACCATGGCACCACATCTAGGACTTCTGATAGTTGTTCCTTATACTACGTTCACATTACGAACATGGTTCATAACCTTGTCTGTGAGGTTCTGCCCCTGTGCAGACTCTTGTGCAAGTCCCAGTGGAGTGGCTCCTCTCTCTTCCTGTGGCCTTTTTATTCTCCTGGTGGTTCTGTCCCACCTCAGGAGCAAGCAGGAGGCAAGGAGACTCCACTCAGGGTGGGGACTGAGGCCTGAGCATAGACAAGCAGCTCTTGGGTGACCCCCAGGACCAGGGCTGATCCTGGCTCCTGAGGAGGGTGTGAGTCCATGGGGCTCTTGTGTCATGCTCTTGGCTTCAGATTCCTCGGGTGAGGCACTTCTCACTCTGAGAACACTGTCACTGGACCAGGGTCCTGAGAAGTGCCTGAGGTAGTCATGAGGTTAATTGCACAAATTGGCTCCTCTATTCACATTGATCCAAACAAAACTTCAGTCTCCTGGACAGAGGGGTGTGGATTGGGGAAGGCAAGATACTGCTCCAGAGCCACCCTGCAGGACAAACAGCAGCTGAGAGGCTAGGGACAGCTGAGCTGGGACCATGCAGCTGCTGACACTCACTGCAGGACTGGGTCTGCTCTCTGTGGTTCAAGCCATGATGCCTCCTCTGAGTCCTGCCAGTTCTGAGCAGGTGATGGCCCTGGGGAGGGAGGGAGGACTGAGGATAGGAACTGGCTTCCAAGGTCAGACCTTGGACTGGGTGTGTCTCAGGCTTGTTGATGGAAGCCACAGGTGATGTTGAAGAGATACCTGTCTTATGTGCTTGGTGGGGTCTTCTGAGGTGGGAGTGGGGCTTGAGCAGGTGTTCCAGGCCACAGTTACATCTGTCTTCTCACTGTGTGCACTGAGAGACTAAGAGGCTGCTGGAGGGCCAGGGAGGCTTGCTAGGTGGACAGTAGTCAGTTGGTGCAGTCATGTTTATCTCAGGTCACCTCCTCAGCCATGTCCACCCTGCTCTGCCCTCCTGCTCACCTTTCTCAGCTCCCTCTGGATGGCTGTGCAGGGTCTGTGGTCAGGGTTCTTCCCAGGAAGTGTTTCTCCCAGTAGGGAGGCCTCTGTCCTGTCTGTTTGGCTATACCCGCTGCTGTTGGTGAGAGACAGTCATGACCAGGACTATTTCTGACATCCCAACATCTCGGACCTTGCACTGAGACACAACTGCATTCTCCTCCTGCTTCATAATCTGCCCTCTTCCTGATTCCCCTCTCCCTGCAACCCTGTGTCCTGTGTCCTCCAACTCCAGATCTTAGGGAAGTGGTACATAAGGCGCTGGGCAGGAGACATGCCTATTCCCGAGTGGAGATGGAAAGACCCGCTGCCTCCCTTCACCTTTGAAAGGAACAGTCTTGATGAGTTGGAGTTCAGGATGAACCTGACGTGAGTGGTCTCTGCGGAGGTGATCCCTGTCTGCTGCTGCTAACCCATTCTAACTGTGGCTAAGGACACACTGCCTCACCTCAGCCAGTCATTGAGGGAAAGTGGCATCCTCTATGTTGTCTGGGCAACACACCAGGTGACCTCTCCATGAGGTCAGGGATCTCATTTGCTGTGTTCTGTGCCAGTGCTGAACACACTGACACACCAGAAGAGGGCACTGGATCCCATTACAGATGGTTGTGAGCCAGAACGTGGTTGCTAGGAATTGAACTCAGGACCTCTGGAAGAGCAGTCAGTGCTCTTAACTGCTGAGCCACCTCTCCAGTCCCGGGTGAGAGGGTTTCTAGCACAGGATTGCTTGCTCCTGGAGAGGCCAGCATGGGCCCCAGAAACAGGAGTAAGGAAGGACTGTGTGCCTGGGCAGAGCCATACTTGGACCCTGTGTTCTAGGAAACCCATTGGCTGTATTCAGTACAAGCTGCCTCTGTATGAGGGTGAGGACCCTGGTACTTTCTTCACATGTAAGTAGCTGGATTCCAAGCCTTGTTTCAGTAAAGGCCCATCACATGGATTCTCACATAGCTGTGTTGTTTTCAGGGTGGAGGCATATCATCTACATCCATTTCTTGCCAGAGAAGAGGTTTGCCGTTGCCTACTTCAGGGGCAAAATGAACTATGAGTACTACCAGATGATGATGCTTATGGGTAAGTTCTAGCCCTGTTTGTGTTTTCTCATGAATTCTTGGGCACAGGCGTGGACCTGGCCCATGTGTTCTCATCAGGTCTGCTTTGTTTTCCCCAGCTCACAGAGCCCCCTCTGTATGTCCTGGCTTGGCGGGTTGGGCTTTAAGCATCTGGTCCTCTCTTGCTCTCCTTTCATATTATTAATTATTGTGTCTGAATCTGGAGTGCACCTTGATCTGTCCAGCATTTCAATGTTTCCTGCACTCCTGACCTAGTCAGTCTTTGCCATAGTCTTGCCTAGATCTAGTTGGGACTTATTTGGCCCCAGGGACATTTTTGACATCGGAGCCACGTGGGATGTGTTATGTGCTATGTGGCATTGTTATGGTGGTAAGGGTGGAGTATGGCATCCAGAGTGTGGATCTTGGCACGTTGTCCAATACCCTGCTTGGCACAGGATACTCCCAGGGAAAGAACACTTTTCTAATGTCAGCAGTGAGAATCTGAGAGAGCCACATGTCCATTCTGAGCCCCAAAGCTCTCGCTACTTTTAGCCTCTACCAGTGTTCTTCAGTGGTGTACCCTAGATCCTTTCTGATGTGTAGCCTCACAGGGCTGCCTCCTTGGCTCTTGTTAACATTCTTTGCTCATCTCCACGTGTCACTTTTTTAAAATCACCATTGGCTTTAACCTCATGGAGGTTTTGGGCCCACATGTCCCAACAATGACCTGGGTCTTTTCATGGACCAGCGAGCTACAGGACAAAAACACCTGTCCACTGGCCTTGCCTTCAGATTATGAAAAAGTCTGTGGGTTGGATTTGGAAAGTGGAGCACATAACTCTGGTCAGGAGGGATTCAGGGTGCAGCCTTTTGAGTCCCAGTATTGTTGGGGAGAGGCCTGGGCCAAGGATCTGCCAGGGGGACCCCTGGGGAGCTGAGAACATCATTCTGCACGATGAGCCTTTCTTGGATGGGGGATGGGCCTTTAGGGCTCATAAGATGATGTTCTACTAGGAGGAGCTGGGCCCTGATTTTTGGAAAGGAGTCATGGATGACTAGACTCTGTCTTCTCAACTGATGCTTCTCAGTCATGGAGTTCAGGGCTTCTGTCGTGGAGGGGCTGGGACAGGGTGGGGCAGGGCATCCCTGAACCCAGGAGGAGTGTCTGTGCAGAGCTTTCCAGATGTGTCTCCTGCTCACCAGGACTGGGAGGGTGGCTGACCTGTCCTAGGGACTCTCAGAAGGGAGGCATCTTGGGGTTTTGAGTCCCACAGGATAGTCATTGATGCCTGGTGTTTCAAGTAAGCCTGAGAGCTTCCTCCTGGCTGCCCTCAGGTCTGGGCTGGGGAGATGCTGCACCTGGGCACTGGTAGGTCAGCAGCTCCAGTCAATGCCTGGGGCCCTTGGGAGGAGCCGCCTGTTTCCAGAGTGGAGTGTGGCTCCCCTCTTCTCCTTGTGGACTTGGAAGCCCTGGCCTCCTACGCTGAGCTTCACCCTATCTGTTCTGTAGCACGCACCCTGAAAACCAACCTAGATTCTCTGAGAGTCTTCAAGATGTTTATGATGAGTAAAATGGGGAAAAATGCCAAGACGAAGAAGCCTCCCCATGCTGGTAATGAGAAAGGGTTTTCCCTTATTTCTTTCCTGGTGCTCAGTTTATCAGAGTGACTGCACAATGCCTTTCTAACTGCTAATCTCCTTCTTGGTCTGCAGAAGCCTGTGAGTTGCCCAGCGATTCCTAGCACAGGAAGAGCATCTCAGAGACTGTAGCAGCAGGAGTGGGGCTACTCCAGGCACTTTCCATCTTGGCCAGAACACTTAGTGCCGAGAAAGGAAATGGTGGCGCCAAGGGCCCACACCTCTTCCCAACAGGTCTCTGCCTTAAATAAATTTGGTTAGTGTCCCCAGGCCACGTGTGTCACATAATACCTTATGGGCCTAGGTTTTAATCTTTTAACTTTAAAATTTAGTTATTCATTTGCATGCATTTGCATGTATGTGGATCCATGTGTAATTTGTGTGTGTGCACATGTAGAGGCCAGAGGTCAATACCAGGTGTTGTTTTATTAGGTTCTGTCCACTTTATAAATGACTTATTTATTTTTGTGTTATGTGTCTGCGTGAATGCATGGTACATGTATATGGGTGCTCACAGAGGCCAGAAGAGAGCATCATGTTCCTGGAGCTGGAATTCTAGGTGGCTGTGAGCTGTCTGATATGTGCACTGGGGACCAAACTGCGGTTATCTGGAAGAACAGAGCTGAGCCAAGCTATCCACACCCACTTTATTTTCTGAGACATGGTCTCTCACTGGCCTGGAGCCCACACATTCGACTTAGCTTTCTGGATAGCGAGCCTCAGGGATCCTCTATCTCTGCCACTCCTAGGAGTGCCTGCTACTGTACCTGGCTGTTTATGTGGGCTCTGGGGATGGAGTTCAGGTCCCCATGCTTGTAAGTAAGCACTTCACTGACTGGGACATTTCCTCATCTCTTAGGTTTCCTTTTCTAAAGTGTAGACCAACACTCAAGTGTGAACATGACAGTCCGGAGGAAGGACTTTTGTTGACTTTCTCAAATTCTCACATAGGTGTTATGCCACGTCACACAAAGTCACACGGCCCAGCAGTGGGCAGCCTGGGAAGCAGAACAGAGAGATGGGGTTGGAGCCTACACGGTGGCTAGTGAGGGACACAAAGGGTAGTCAGGGGCACAGGGAGGAGGCGGAGTGGCTAGTGTGGGTCATTGCAGATCTTGGGCTTTGAGATATCCCTAGTGGACTGATGGATGGTGGCCCAGATGTGAGGCCACTGAGGAGGGTGGGTGTGGGCTCTGTGCACACAGAAGGCAGGATTTTCAGATGAGGCAGTTGTCTGGGAATTAGTGAACTTTGGAGGACATGGCCATCTGGGGAGAGGTTACCAAAAAGAGCAGAACTACCAAAATGTAAAACAATAAGTAAACACAAACCCATATAAATATATACAGAACTCTAAAAGAAGAGAAAACAGGAAAACGTAAGCCAAAATCAAGCAGGCAAACAAAGAAGCAAACAACAAAACAAAACAAGTCCAAAACAAAACAAAACAAAATAAAAAAATTGTAAGGCAATCTGTGGCTAAAGCAGATTCTAGGGGAAGAGAGATGGAACCCATTTTCCCAGAGATGTTCCCAATGGTAACTTGTGGGGAGCCGACAGAAGGCAGCTATCATCCTTGCAGCCATCTTGAGCCATATACCCTGAGAAGAGACTTGATTACAATAGCTTACAACAGCTGAGCACACTCTGATAACATCTTGTTTTAGACAGCCAGGATTTTTCCTTGGGTGTGTGAGACTTAAAGGTGTGATTTAGAGCCCGAGACTTAAGGGGGTGACTTAAGGTGTGATTTAAAGGTGTGACTTAGAGGCATGGCTTAGAAGTGAGACATATAAAAGGCGAGAGGCAGACAGAAGAATCATTATTAGGTATTAGGCACTTGGCACTTGGAGGAAGAACTTGGAAGTAGTAGTAGGCACTTGAGACTTGAGACAGGCAACTAGGAATTAGACACTTGTACTTGAGTCTAGGAACTTGAAAGAAGAACTTGGAACTAGGGACTAAGAACTCAAGACTTGGGACTTGGACTAAGAAGAGAGACTGAAGAATAAACAGGATTGAATCACACCCTGTCTGGTCTCCATTCCTCACATCCGTCCTCACTCTCTTTCTTGCTAAACCCCGACCTCAGATGGGAGCAGCTTGGGGCAGTGTGGGCTCTAACAATTTAGCCCCCAAGGCTTTTGGCAGTGCGGGTTCCAACACTGATAGAGCGGTCCCTGACATTTTGACCCCCAAACTTGGTCTAGAGTGGTTCTTGACATTTTTGGTGCCTAACATGGGGCAGCTTGGGCGGTAATAGTATCTAATTGTTCTATGTGCTGAAGTCTTTTCTGTGAGCACAGCCATTTGCGTCAGAGTGTACTCAGCTCCTTCTGACAACCTCAGAGGATTGTTTTTATCCTTTTTTTTTTTTAAAGATTTATTTATTTATTATATATGAGTACACTGTAGCTGTCTTCAGACACACCAGAAGAGGGCATTAGATCTCATTACAGATGGTTGTGAGCCACCATGTGGTTGCTGGGATTTGAACTCAGGACCTCTGGAAGTGCAGTCAGTACTCTTAACCACTGAGCCATCTCTCCAGCCCCGTTTTTATCCTTTTGTCTCCTTTCCTTTCCTTAATTTCTCTTAACAGTTATGACATAAAAACAAGATCAGGCCATAGGCCAGACTGTTTACAGACTAGGAGTTCCCTGTAATTAAACCAGCTAAAACTTGTGGGGCTTGGAGTGGCCATACACATGATCTCTATGTAGCTCAGGAAGACACTGAAGTTTTGATCCTCTTGCTTCTACATTCTGAGAACTGAGATTTCAGCCATGTGCCACCACACCTGGCCTGTAACGTCTACTTTGATCTATTCAAAATCAAAGAATAAACAAATTCAAGGGTGTAAATTGGTATGTAAAAAAATTGAATAATTTGTCCTCACTAAGGCCCCAGTATCAATGCAGATGTCACTCTGTCTGTCAGCCGGACCATAGCACATTTGTTTAGCAGGCTTCAACATTGCTTCCCCTGGAGGCCACACAGACAGGCTGTGACTCTTATCCTCTTACTAGCCTTGCTGTAAGAGAACACTTCTGACTTGTGGATTCTGAGGATGGTTTAGTTTGAAGACACTCGAAGGTTGTTTTTGCAAGGGCCTGCAGATGTCTGATGGAAACTAACAGAGGATTAAAAAAACTTTGTATTGGGTTTTTCACATCTGCTGCCTTAACCTTTGGGTCATATTTTCATAGACTCGTTGCTCTGTTGCAATGTTTTGGGGTTGAGGTGATTGGTTCATGGACACACAGCATGAGCGCCTGAATTTGGATTCCCCAAACCCACTTACAGCCTGAACATGGTGATGTGCATCTGGCATGGACTGCACGGTGACCACTGCTGCTTGACAAATTCCAGCACATCGACATCACAGACCTGGATCCTCCAGTTTCCTTTCACTTTCATCTGTGACGATTCTCATGATGTGTTATGGGAGTTTCCTTGTGCTTTTTCCCTTTGGGAGGTTTTGTATGGGCTTTGGTAGAGGATCTGAATGTGTACAATGGAAGTCTCTCTTATCAAAGTAATTCTTTGGAAAAAGTCTCCACCAACGTGGAATCATACAGTGTGATAACTCTGCCTATTCCTATACAAGAATCCCCTTAGTGTCCCCTGTTGGCACCAAGCGTAGAGAAGTTAAAGATTTACTAACTGAAAGATGGTGCCAGAAACTCTTTGAGTGTACCCGGTCCCAAGGATGAAAGCACACTTGAGAGAAACAATGGGCCCAGACCCAGAGTCTGAGGTGGAAGTTGAGGGCAAACATTCAGTTGGTAAGTTTTAAGTAGCACCACGGTTGATTGCCTGGGTATGTGATTTAGGAGATGAATGGCAAGATCTGGTATGTCCTATGATAAGCAGATTCTGTTAAGAAGTTAGACTGGCTCAGTCCCTTTCTGCCATATATAGGAGCAGGCATTAGGGTGATAAGTATAACGGAAAAAGAGTAAGCGATCAGGACCTTCCCTTTGGGGAACGTACAAGGAGAACAGGCCCATACTGTCAGACTAAGGCACAAAGGAACACAATTAGGAAACAGCTCGATGCTTATTGTATTACATGGTACGAATGCTGGCTGCATTGTGCCCTTTGAGGAATGAAAATTGTTCTTAAGGGTTTGTTTCTCAGGACTCAGTGTCTGGTACCCCCTGATCACCAAGGCTGAAAGAGTACAGGAGGAAATGTACAGGGGCGCCTGTGGGGTTGCAGAAACTTAGAAAACAATAGGGACTTAGATGCTCTCTGAACTTACTGTTTTTGCGTCAAAGAAAAATGCTATAATAAAGTTGATTATTTCTTTCATTCTGGATGTTGAGAAATAGGGTTAAAATAGATTAAAACAATCTGTGAAAAGATCATGTATTTCTTGGAATCATTAAGTCTGCTTTTAATATTACCTGTGGCTAAGCTATTATGCAATTATAGAGTTTTTTTTTTTTTTTTTTTTTTCCAGTAAACACACTCATCCCGTTTCACTCTCAGAGCACTGTCAGTCTCTGTTCCTGGTTGTCCACACTTCCTCTTTGGGACCTGAACTCTGCTGAAGCTGAACCCAGCATGCTTCTATTGTTCTTTTATCTGGCTGAAAGAGGTTGGTAAGAGCCCACTGGACAGCTCGTTTAATAAAATGGGTATAATAGGTACAGTGGAAGAACTTGTCCCCCAAACCAAGGTAGTGAGTGATTGAGGAAGGTGCCTGACATGTGATCACACACACACACACACACACACACACACACACACACACACACACACACATTACTAACACCACCACCACCACCACTACCACCACCACTATCATCCCCCGCCCCCCACCTGCATCCTCCTTTTCTGGGTCATCAAGTCTCTACAGGATTGGGCTCATTCTCTCCCACTGAGGCCAGATAAGCCATATGTATGTGCTGGGAGCCTCGGACCAACCCAGGAATGCTCTTTAGTTGGTAGCTTAGCCTCTGGGAGCTCCCAGGGGTCCAGGTTAGTTGACACTGTTGGTCTTCCAATGGGGTTGCGATCCCTGTCTGTTCCTTCTGAACTGTAATGTGACTGAAATTGTGCTTTACTACAGTGAGGAGAAGCTGCAAAGACCCAGGGAATGATGGGAAGGGCATTGCGCATGATTGTTAGACTCAGGTGACCTAACTGTCTTTAGTCAGTCTGAGGCAAAGTTGACTTGATACTAAAACCCTGAATCTTGGATCACTAAGTGTACAAACAAATGGCATCACATACCATTCTGTAGATTGTTCCTTTTCATCTTGGTCTCCCTAAACAACACATTCATCACTTTCCTGTTCTATCAGCTGCTAAAAGACAGGGGATGGTATTTGTGTGATCACACCAGTACATAAATGACACAAAGGACACATAAAGTGACATACAGTGGCCAGACAAGCCAAGAAGATGAGAGCTAATGGTGTGTAGCATCTAGGAAACCATCGGTGGCTTCCTTAATATCCTTTACTGAGCTGACCTGACATTTAATGTTTGCACTTAGTCAAATCTACAGAAGTTCTCCCCATCTGTTATACCCAATGAGGTTATCTTTAACAAGCAATAAACTTTTAAGAAAGACACTTGAACAGAAAAGGGATGGATAGTATGGTTGCCAGAGGAGAAGGCACCAATTCCAAATGTACAAGTACCAGAAACAGTGAGTGATAGGAACCAAACCTCTCGGAGCTGGGGGACGATGGTGGTAGCTGGGGATCAAGAAGAGATGGGTGCACCCACTTCCTGGGATTACAGCACTGAAGGACGAAGGCAGAAAGCACTGAGGTCCACATTCCCATTAGGCTACAATGTCCAAGGACAGTTGCTGCAAATGAGGAGTGTTTACCACTTGGAAAGGAGAAAAGGGGAGAGAGAAAGGAGAGAGAAGCCACCTGATCTACAGCCATATCTCTGCCCTCTCTTTAGGGGAACAGGAGTTGTATCAGGAGGCTTGGTATGATAAAGGTGACAATGTGGTCTGCTGATGGGCTTGTGATTTCCAAAGAAGCATGATTTTACTTAGGTTGCTGCCCCAGGAAAGAGGGAGAGAAATTTTCTAGAAGGCCTACTGGGTCTTCTGAGAATTACACTATGCACAAAATAGAAACTTCAGGCCATGCAGGAACCGAGCTGGGCCTTTCAAGACTACTTGTTCTGAAACTGTTGACAGGGAGCACTGGCATTGATGAAGCTCCGAAGAGCCCACTGGAAGAGGGTCGGTCTCAGCTTGGAGGCGTGCAGGCTGTGGGTCCCCCAGCCCTTAGGCAGAAGGAGATGCAACAGCACTCTCTGGGATGTCATGCCAACATGGAGGATTGAGCAAAGAATTAAGGCAGATGACTTTTTTGGTACTAGCTGCTTGTCCACAGAGATGTGATGTAGATGGCTAGGTGATGTCTTGTAATACATGATATCCAGATAACACATTGTCACACCAAGTGTTCAAAGCTACCAGCAGTTTTCATGAGGCAGGTGCCGTGGATAGAGGCAGCCTCATATTTTCCTTGTGGATCTTGATGGAGCTATCTGGGGACTTACCATGTGTCTGGTTACTGGGTCCATTGCTCTTTACTGTATTCCACTTCCCATTTGTGTAAAACTTCATCTATGTTGAAGTGGCTGATAACTTAGAAAGAAGTTTTTTACCTGAACAACTGACTTGTTCCCAATCACACCTGAGATTGCCTGAGAGTCTTGCCCATATTTCCTGATGGCTTGCATAGGAAATCATTTGCTAGATTCTATGAAAAGTTTTCCCAAAACTGAAGGCTCAAAGAAGGCTTTATTCTCCCACAGACCACTCATCTGGAAAGGGGATAAAGTTGGACAAATCGGCCAATGTTTTTTTTTTTTTTTTCAGTATTATGCTTATGCCAAAAGAGCATTCCAAGAGCATGCTCCGTGTTGTACTCGTGTTTCTGTTTGGTGACACTGATGTACTCATACAGTTTTGCTTCTGAAAGATTCTGATTGGGTGACCAGACCTGTTGAGGCCCAAGCTCGAGTTCCTGTTCGGGCGCCAAAATAATGTTGGGGTCCACACTAGCCCCACGTTGGGGCGGCCAAAATAAATGTTGCAGCCCAGGCAAAATGTTGAGGCCCGGGCCGACCCACATTTGGGAGGCCACTGTATCCCGGCCCAAGCTGCTGCTCCGGTCTGCAGGTCGGGGTTCAGCAAGAGTGAGGGTGAGGGCAGACTCAAAGAATGGAGACCGGACAGGGTATGATTCAATCACATTTATTCTTCAGTCTCTCTTCCTCTAAGTGTCTCCTGTCTGATTCTCCCTCTATAGTCTGAATCCTGATCTGTTCTGTCTCTGCCTTTTATATGTCTCACTTCTAAGCCACGCCTCTAAGTTACACCTTTAATCATGCCCTTAGGTCTTGTCTCTAACTCTGATCTCTATACTTCTAAGTCATACTCTTAAGTCACACACCTTTAATCTCACACACCTTTAATCTCACACACCTTTAATCTCACACACCTTTAATCTCAAGGTATCTAAACCAAGATTATCGGAGTGTGCTCAGCTGTTGCAGGCTATTGTAATCCAAATCTCATGTCAGGGTATATGGCTCAAGATGGCTGCAAAGCTGATAGCCGCTTTCTGCTAAAAGTTGGCCCCCAACACAGAACAACATGCTAAGATTGTCTCGCATTTGACTGGGTCTTGCCAGTTTGGTGGGGTTGAAGTTGGGCATGGTTGCCTGGTACTGGGGTCCCAACCGCATGCCATTGTTACTGTGCTCCACATTGATGGACCAGCCTGGGCTAACTTCCTCCCAGAAGCTGCTGCAGCTGTTTCATTTGGGAGCCATTGCCATCCAACTTATTCTGGCTGTTATTGAGGGCATGAAAGGAGGCTGTGTTCCTCCCTTGCTGCTCCCTGGGACTCTTCTCCAGTGTGGACTGCATCAGTGAGCCTGGGACATGTCCAAAGTCACTGGGAGCCCAGTTCATGAATAGCAGGCATCATGCAGGTGGGTGCTGGGTAGGGCAGGCATGCAGGATAAACTGATACGAGTTGGGGGTAGAGGAGGCCTTCATTTCCACTTTAAATTAATCCTTTTATTTTAAAGGCTTATTTTTATTCACATCTATAAATGTGTGTCTGTGTTAGTGTATGCCATATGTGTGCAGGTGCCTGGAGATGCCAGGATCCCTGGAGTTAGTGGTGGGTGCTGGGAACCAAACACAGATCCTTGAAAAGAGCAAGAAGAGCCTTTAATTGCTGATCCCATCCTTTCAGCTCCTCAATTTTTATTTTAATTGTAGACTAAGGTGCTGTTCTAAGAAATAACACAGAGGTTACATATACATTTTTACCATGTCTGTCCCAATGGTATCTTTCAAAACTGCAGAATGTCACAACCAACCAACCAACCAACCAAATGAAATCCTGATATTGATGTGACTGAGGTGTAACTGATCAGCACTGATCTCTCTGGGGCTTCAAGTCCATGTCTCTCCTCCTGTTAAACTATTTGTTATTTATTAGTCACAGTGATGAAAAACTGCCCATTACAAATTACTACAAAACATCTGTGAGGACTTATAATTGGGTGTCCCTCTCAACACAGGCTTGCTTCTATGGGACATGTTCATGGGATTGCAGTTGCTGGCCTATATGGTTGTGTGTTAGTTTTTTAGATACTTAACCGACAAGAGACATTCATTTCCTTGAACGACTGAGATGAGGGAAATAACTTCCACGTAGGCTCATGACCTTGGAGGACAGAGTTGGAATGAGGCCACCACTCAAGGTTTACTTGGCCACTGATAGGAGATGCTGTAGAAGGGTGAGTTCTCCAGTATCAACTCCCTGCAGGTTCTAGAACAAGGAGTGCTTTGAACAATTGTTATTATATGGAGAAAATTTATTTCTAGGAAAAATAAAAGTGAAGAAGTATTCTGAATCTGAGTCCTTGAATTTTTGTTTTGTTGTTGTTAGGGAATTTATCAGACACAAGCTTCCTCTGGACATTGCCATATTTGTTCTTGTGCTGCTGTTGGCTGTGTGTGGCCCACATCTGGATAGGAGAGGCTTATACATGGTGCTTCTGACTCCAGCCAGAATCTTTCTGTGAAGTTTTTAGGGTCTTAAGTGAGCATGCCCAGCAAGTTTCCAAAAGCAGACACCCTTTTCCCTCCCAGTGATGGGCAAGGTTCTTAATGTGTCCAGAAGATCTCTTAAGAAGTGACTCCTGAGCTGTCATGATTGGATGTGGTGCATATATCCTAAGCAGGGAAGAGCACGGCAAGGTGTCTTACTTAGCTTTAACAGTCAACTTGATTCTTTATATAGTTCTTTTTGTTTCTACTAGGTTGATTTCAGCCCTGAGTTTATTTTCTGCCATCTAACTAGTATCCAATATATACAAGGAACTCAATTTAGACTTCAGAGAATCAAATAACCCTATTAAAAATGGGGTACAGAGATAAACAAAGAATTCTCAACTGAGGAAACTTGAATGGCTGAGAAGCACCTAAGAAATATTCAACATCCTTAGTCATCAGGGAAATGCAAATTAAAACCCTGAGATTCCACCTCACACCAGTCAGAATGGCTAAGATCAACAACTCAGGTGACAGCAGATGCTGGTGAGGATGTGGAGAAAGAGGAACACTCCTCCATTATTGGTGGGATTGCAAGCTGGTGCAACCACTTTGGAAATCAGTCTGGCGGTTCCTCAGAAAATTTGACATACCATTACCTGAGGACCCACTCATTTGATATACCACTCCTGGGCATATACCCAAAAGATGTTCCAACATATAACAAGGACACATGCTCCACTATGTTCATAGCAGCCTTATTTATAACAGCCAGAAGCTTGAAAGAACCCAGATGTCCTTCAACAGAGGAATGGATACAGAAAATGTGGTAATTTATACAATGAAGTACTACTCAGCTATTAAAAACAACGACTTCATGAATTTCTTTGGCAAATGGATGGAACTAGAAAATATCATCCTGAGTGAGGTAATCCAATCATAAAAGAACACATATGGTATGGACTCACTGATAAGTAGATATTAGCCTAAATGCTTGGAATACTCAAGATACAATTCATAGACCACATGAAGCTCAAGAAGAAGGAAGACCAAAGTGTAGGTGCTTTGGTCCTTCTTAGAAAGGGGAACAAAATACTCATAGGAGCAAATACAGAGACAAAGTATGGAATAGAGGCTGAAGGAAAGGCCATTCAAAGACTGCCTCACCTGGGAATCCATCCCATATACAGTCACCAAACCCAGACACTATTGTGGATACCAAGAAGTGCATGCTGACAGAAGCCTGATATAGTTGTCTCTTGAGAGGCTCTGCCAGAACCTGACAATTACATAGGCTGGTGCTCACAGCCAACCATTGGACTGAACATGAGGTCCCCAATGAGTTCCCTAATGGAGGAGTTACAGAGAGGACTGAAGGAGTTGAAGGAGTTTGCAACCCCATAGGAAGAATAATAACATCAACCAGGCAGAAGTGGGTGGATGGGTGGAGGAACACCCTCATAGAAGCAGGGGAGGGGGGATGGGATAGGGGGTTAGGTGGGAGGAAACCAGGAAAGGGGATAACATTTGAAACATAAATAAAGAAAATGTCCAATTTAAAAAACAAACACCTGTCACCTTGACACCCAAGAAGGGTGTTCTAATGGAGGGATTGTCCAGATTGGCCTGTGGGCATGTTGGTGGGGAGCGTCTCAGTTGACAATTGATACAGGAGAGCCCTGCCCTGTGTGGTTGGAATCATCTTCTAGAGACCTGATCCTGGGTTACAGGAAGTGTAAGACAAGTAAACTCTTTTCTTCTCCAAGTTGCTTTTGGTCAGAGTATTTTAGTCCAGCAACTGAGATAGAACTGAAACAAAGGAGTCAGGAATGCTTTGGGCCTGGTGGATGTAGAATGATCCTTCCATGGAGTAAGAGCTACAGTGTAGATTGGGCTGTTTTAGAATATGCCTCTACAACATGGCTGACAGGCACATGTGCATATACACATAGACATGCACAATCATATGAATGTATACACACATGCATGTAGATATATAGAACATGCATGGATATATAGACACTGACACACAAAAACATACAAGGCACATACATGCATGGATATTGACAACTAAGTACAAATTCGTAAATACAAAGTCACAAGGTAACAGAGACACAAGGATATCCACAAAGCACAAATGAATTTACTCACACATGTACTGAAACATCAACATTTACCTACATACACAGAGACAGACTGCATACATGTATGCATGTTCACACACACACAGGCATACACATGTCTTACACGCTCATAGGTTTAAAGGTGCAAGAAGATGCAGTTTCCCCCATGGCATAAAGTCTGAGCAGAAAGGAGGATAAAGGAGGGGACCAGAGAACAGTCAGGGGCTCAGTGAGTGGCTTTTCTTTTCAGCCTTCCCAATACCTGGAGGAAGTAGGAGTCAAGAAAGAAAAAAGAGGCAGTCCTGGGAGATGGAGGCTTCCAGGACGTCAATTATGAGACCAAACCAGGAAAAATATACCTTGCAGGTTAAGGAGTCTGTTTGTAATCAAGACAGGAATAAGCCCCAGTTTGTCCTTGTATTCCTTGTTTTTGTCTGACCCATCTGCACCAGATGTGCTTGATCACTTATGAGCAGGGGTATGTGGGGAGGAAATACATCAAGATGTGTGCTTGCTTCTGATTGGATGTAGGTGGAAAGTACATAGGCAGGAAATAATCTAGATGTATATGCTTGCCCTTGATTGGACCTGACAGGGAATATGGTGGCCTTGTGGGGCTACCTTTTTAAGCCCCTGCAAGGTGTGACTTGTGGCTATTTTCTGGGAACCTAGAGATGGACCTGGCCAGATTGCATCCTTGTTGGCCAGTATTTAATTAAAGTTTGTTTCAAGTTTGGCTCTGCATTGTGGTCATGGCCTTCTTTTGGGTGGGTGGGACTGACAGTTGTAGTTGCTGCACTGCAGACTGGTGGGAAGTAGGACTACGGGTAGAAACAGCCAGCAAAATTTGTGGACAGAAGATGGAGGACTTTGGATGTTGGAGAGGAGAGGAAAGAACTTACCTTACAGTAGGGCACAGCTTCTGGGCCATGTCAGACACCTAGGGGAGGGGATTGGTGGGGGCTGGACAAATATGCATAGTGCTGGAAGGTCTAGGAGGGCTAGGGAGGTGTGGCAACTTTGATTTAGGTGGGAATTGGGGCTTCAGGGGAACACCTCAGGACCGGGGCTGCGCTTCTGAGAGGGCAGGAATACAAGGAGTCCTTGTCATCTGACAAACTCTAGCCTAGGTGGGCTACTTCCCACTCTGATAATATTCTTCCTCGGAGAAGGGCTCCTCAGCACAAAAGCACCCATGAAAGCTACTTTTGATATTTAATGTCTTGCATTCACTTCTACCCAAACAGTGATGACAGCATCCAGAGGGCAGGGAAGGAAACAAACCAGGAACACAGAGCTGGCTTGAGAATCATGAGGTTACTCTTGCTGATCTCCAGGCTCAGCCTGCTGCTTCCTGCCCAGGATCCAGGAAGCTTCTGCCAAGTCAAGGTCAGTCTCCAGGTACCCTGACTCCATCTAGTGATAATTCCAGCTTGTGGAACCATCCATCTCAAAGCTGTGGCCGCCACATGGTAACTCCAAGTCCTCCATGCCTCCATCAGGGAAGTGTCTAGTTGCTAGCTAGTCATGTTCTTGACTATCGAGTCCTGGGGATTCCACCTTTCCTCTCTACCCCTTTCACCCCAAACTTCTGATCTGGATCCTCCCTATTTCCTTACAAAGTGACAGGTGTCAGCCATCTTGGGTCTCATCCATGGCCCTGAAGCCCTGGGCACACAGGGCACTGAGGTCAAGGTTGTGAAGAGAATGAGGAACAGGAGCTGAACTGAGGTGCGGGGCTGTTAGCTTGCACTTGGCTGTGAGTCCTGTTGGGCGGAGTTGTGGATCTCAAGTGTCTGTCACCCCAGGCAGCTGGAACTGCAGCTCAGGGAGGCAGAAGCACGGGAATTTGATTGAGTTCCCTCCATGCTGCCGCTGCCGGGCGGATGCTGGGTTGTGAGAAGCTGCTGGGGCTCCACCGGGGCATGGAGAGAGGGGTCTCTGGGCCGATGCGGCTGACCTGGGAGACTGTTGGTCTCTATCTTTGGGCCCCAGACGCTATTGGAAGCCGCAGAAGAACTGAGATGGAAGGACGTAGCCCAGAGCTGAGAGAGTCGAGGGGGAGAGAAGCCCTGACAACACCCTGCCGGTAGAGACTCTTGGTTACTGCACTTGCTTGGCTGGCTTGGCTAGCTTGGTTGAATTGGTGGCCTCCACAGTGGAGTGTAGAGAAGTCCTTAGCGGGAGATTAAAAAGGGCTTGATAGTCTAAGGCCCCCTCCACGGTTCTCTATGGCAGGCCCCAAAGACACGAGGAAGTCCATGGTTCATTGACCATGCTCTGGTTGGTGCTCAATTGAATGGCAAGGATTTCCTAGCACATTATTTTTGGGCAGGGATAGAGCCTACATTGTCTACATTTTGTGAATAGCGAGGAACCTAGTGGGAGGTGGGTTAGGGGCTGGGGAACAGGATACACTTGAACAGGTCTTGAATCCTGTCATCTGGGATGTATCTTTGGATATACATTTGGAGACACAAGAAAGAGTGTGGTCTCCTTGATGGACATGGCCAGGGAGGCTGTGGGCCAGGTTGTCCTGAACTTAGAATATGAGCTGGTCATCAGCTCTTTCTCTGCTTGGTTTTATCTTGATGGTGTCACCTGAAGTTGTTCCGCACCCCTTCCAAGTCCCCTCACCAGCAAGAGAGACACGGGAGGCAGTGTTCGGGTAGTTACTACAATGAGGCTTTATTCTTGTATCAGCAGAAGCGGAAGACCCCAAGCCCATGAAAGGCACTGCTATATGTACCCTAGAGTGGCATGTTCACTTCTGATTGGCTGTTCACTCATCACCCCATATTACGTCCAGGGATGGGCAGTGACTTTGACGCACTTTTGCCTTTTGCACCTGCGCAGTTAGTTGTTTACTTGTGGGAGCACAGCATGCCTGCACCATCTTGTAATGGCGAATGTTGTCATGCTCACTGCGGCTCCTAACGTCTCCCCCTTTCAATTTTATTAAGATGGAATAGCCTTTTGCCTATCAAGCGCGGCACCAACTCAGTGAGGGAAAGCAGAGGCCTGATCCCCTGTGCAAAATGAGATATTGTAATGGGTTTCTTCTCTTGTCGTCGTGCAATGAGTAATACTTCCCATACCCATCTCAATGCCTTTTGTCAGGGAAAGGGAGCCTTCTCTCTGGAGCACCCGGCAGCCATCCTTGCGCGGAGAGGAGGTTTTGGCATCAAACCTTTGTGCAATCAGGCATACTTTCGGGAAATCTATCCACACTCGTGGAACATTCCCTGTCGAGTACCCACTCGCAAACACCTCTAAATATTCAGGTACCACAGTTATTCAGGCAAGGGCTGGCTAGACTTAGACCTCTCATCGACCCAGTGCAATGGGCTGAACCCTTGGGGTGCATCAACTGAGGGTCTCAGTCATCAGTTACTTTCTTAGCATAGATAGCCAAATTTCAGGGGAAGATCCTTGCTCCAGGCTACGAGTGCTTGGGCGATAGCGACCTTGTCACGTTTTTGTTGGGCTCTGAGCTTGCAGACCAACCATAACATGAGCACTAATCCACAACATAGGGCTGCACCAAACAGGCCTATTCCCACCCTTTAAGAAAGAAAGAAAATGCAGAGGTAAGCCAAGAAGTAAAATCGCCAAGGGTAACAGGGTCCACTCGTGTTCCATTAAGGCTCAAGATCCGGATCTGCAATTGCTGCTGCATCTGGTCCAGCTCCCCAGTCCAATTCCCTTGTAAATAATCAGAAAGATTATGGCTTTGAATAAATGTATCATTCATAAATCTCAGAGGTGTAATACATAGATGTGGGGTTGCTGACACACAGCTCATTTGAACCACATCTGTGAGTTGTTCTACATGGGCTTGGAGCAAATCAACTCTCTGATTGACCAACAGAATGCCCGATGCCAAGTGTGCATCCACTTTCTGTAGAGTGGTCAAAGCCTCAGAAGTCTTTTCTGAAATTTGATTAACAACAGTAGCTGCTGTAACTTGATTAGCCAAGGCTATGCCAGCTGTCACAGCTGCAGCTGCAGAGATGGTAATAGCAGTGATAATGGCTGCAGTTATATCAAAATCTCTCTTCTGTCGAAATAAAGACAAGGTCCCAGACGTCTGAACGGGAATAGGGATCCATAGTGGTATACTGGCTATAGGGCCTGCTTATAGACAAGAGCAGACCAGCACTGGGACATAAAGCAAGTTACATTGGTACAAGTATTAAAGGAGTTGTTGGATAAGATGAAAAGAAATGGATACACACAAACTGGAGTGAGGCATTATAGTTAAGGGTATAGGAGAAATTCTGTTTAGCAGAAGTGGCGCCTTTTAAGAAGGCAAGGGCATAGGTTTTGGAAAAGCAGATAGGATAGCCATCTAAATTCACTATATATACTAGGAACCCAATTTAGGAGTGTCCAAATGAGAACTGAGAGCGTCTGCAGATGAATCCTTCGGGGAGTCATTTTCAGGAACCGCAGGTGGCCACGTCAGTCATTCTGGCAGCCAAAATGGGTTGTCTTTTTCCTGTGGAAAAACACAAACCGCTCCCCTGGATCTTATTAAAATAGGATCCGGGCCTTTCCATTGACCAGTCAAAACATCTTTCTATTTTATCATTTCTTTTGGCCTAGTTGGTTCCAGGCAATGGCGATCAGCCGCTGTATTGCCCTAACTGTCCAAATTCAAAAAGTTGAGAGTAAAAAGTGCCAGAGAAACAGTAACCTGTGGCACCGTGGGCAGAGCTTCCTCAACTTCTCCTTTTTGTTTTATCAAATAAGTTTTAAGGGTATGATGAGCACGCTCAATGATGCCCTGTCCCTGAGGGTTGTAAGGAAGACCCGTCAGGTGTGTCACCTCCATTTGGCGACAAAATTGTTGAACTTTTGAGAAGTGTAGGCTGGTCCATTGTCAGTTTTAAGGATTTTAGGCTTTCCCCAGGCACTCCAAGCCTCGAGACAATGTTGAATAACATGGGCCGCCTTTTCTCCGGTCAATGGAGAGGCGAACATAACTCCAGAACAGGTATAAATGGAGACATGCAAATATTGTAATTTGCCAAAGGATGGGATTCGAGTAACATCCATTTGCCAGATCTGTAATGGCCTAATTCCCCGAGGGTTAATTCCGGTATGGGGAACAGGTAGGAATTGACAGCAGTTTTGGCATTGAGTCACGATATCTCTAGCCTCTTTTCTAGTGATGTTAAATCGGCATCGTAGCATCTCAACTGTCACATCTATTGATTGCAATTGCCCTTTCGCCAAAATTGGATTTGGCTAAAGCCTTTCATAAAAGGTTTCATGTGACAGCTGAGATGATACGATGTTGATTTAACATCACTAGAAAGGAGGCTAGAGAAAATGACCCCCCCCCCCCCCACGGATTCATCTGCAGATACTGGGAAGGATATGAAGTTCATTGTAACCCATGTCCTGGAGCTGTAGCTTGTTGTCATAAGGAAGGACTGGCAAGGAAGTCCTGTCTTTGTCCATAGAACTAGGTTAGAAGTCTTTAGAAAGCTTCAGAAAAAACCAACTTGTGCTGGGTGGAACATTGCTAGTGTCTGTGTTGGTGCTTTGTCCTGACCTGTCCTCACTAATATTGGATGTTCCATCATCCTTGTGTACCTTTAATAGGGATATCTGATGCTACACTGGGTATCTCCTGAGTAATCTGAGATGTCTCTGGATGTAGAGTTGAAGTGTCTTTATTGCCTTCTGAGTTAATATGCTGACACCACTTCCAGGGTTCTGAGTGGGTGTAGGGAAGGGTTGGCCCATGTCTGAAGGAGAACTATGCTTGGATCCTGTGTTCCAGGAAACCATCTGGATGCATTCAGTTCAAGCTGCCTCTGAATGAGGAGGTCAAACATGACCCTTTCTCTTCCTTTTAAGCAGTCACATAAAAATTCTTTTATTAAGCTGAAGCTCAGAAAGACACCGTAGGGCTGCATGGTTTGTGTTCATGTATGGTGGGGGCACATCATATACATCAACTTCCTGTCTGGAGGAACTCTGCCATTGTCTACTTCAAGGACAAGAATGATGGCTACAAGATGGTGATGCTTATGGATATAGTGTCTCTGGGTCTGTTGTGCTTTAGGTGTGTGTCTCTTTGGGAACGCTCATGGACCGGGATCTGCTCTGCCTCACTGCCCAGGCCCCTTTGGCTTCCATCCAGGGAGCTGTTCCTAACATAGACGATCTGTAGATAGGAAAGGGGTTATAATCTCTTGGCCTCTCTCATTCTCAGCTATTATGTGATCAATCCCAGTATCCCTAGTCCAAGTTCACTTCTAACCCATGATGCCCTTAGCTACTGCCTTCCTCCTCAGTGAGTTTTTGGCATGATGTGCTTTGACAGGCTGTCTGGGGACCACTGGCTCTTGAAATTTGCAGTCTTTGCTGCTGATGTCATAGCAGGGGTGGGGGCCCAGGATCCAGAGGATGGATCTGGGTACAGTATGTCTCATTCCAAAGAAAATACCCTAAGAATACCAATGCTGGTGAAGACCTGACTACCTCCCACCACCTCCAACCCTACACGTCTATCCCAAGCCCTGAAGCTCTTGTCACTCAGATTTTTGTTTGAGACAGGGTTTCTCTTTATACCTCTGGCTGTCCTGGATCTCATGCTGTAGACCAGATTGGCCTTGGAATCAGAGATCAGCCTACCTCTGCCTCCCAAATGCTGGCATTAAAGGTGTGTGCCATTATGCTCAATCTGTGTGGTATCTTCTGTTAGAACAGGAATACAGGAGCAGAAACAACCATCCATTATCAGCTTATGATCCTGGACCTCAGAGTCACTCAGTGCTGCCCAGATCCTTTCAGGTGCTGACTCACTTCATGTCTTCTTTTCCTCTTTTCCTTCCAGCCACCCAGATTCCTGTGTAAGACAATACTCCATACCAAGTAGTGTCAGTTCAGGCTGTGGTCTCTATAACGCAGAGGTCTTGGACTTTTCTTGGGGTTGATATATATATATATATATATATATATATATATATATATATATATATATATATATTTTTTTTTTTTTTTTTTTTTCAGTCAAAAGAAGTACAGTATGCAGTCTCTGATACTAGGGGGTTGGTCTCCATGAGGAGGGGCTGGGGCCAAGAAGAATACAAGGGAGCACCTGAAGTCACATTGCTCTCCAAGAGGAGCCTAGAGGAAATGTGGGATTCTAACAGGAGAACCTGATGGGTGATTCATGTGTGGATTTCTCTTCCACTGCCTTCTGATCTCCCAGCCAAATTTTGTTTTGTCCCTTCAGCAGGAGCCTGAATAGGTTAGAATCCTTGATCTGAGGTTTTCCTTTCTCTTTTCACTAATGTTGGGATGGGTGAAAATTCTTTCATGGGGAGAGTCCAGGGAAAAGGTGCCTCCAGGGTCTGTCTACATTGCAGCAGATTTGCCTACTAAAATGCTTATGTCCCAAACATGTGCACACAGCACTACTTAAGCCTGAAGGCTAGTCTCCTTCTCAGAAGGTTTAGGGCTCCATCTCGGGTTCCTCTGGGACAGTGCTCAGACTAATGAGTGACCAGACTGGGCAGAGTCCTTTTCTGTCATCTCACCCCCTCATGCACTGCATGTCCCCTCAGCACCCTTTCTGTGTCTATAGGGTGCAGCCTAGATACAGAACCAGACTTCATGAGGATGGCCAGGAGCCTTGGGGTGAGGAGGGCTTTTCCGGTATGGAGAAGAGAGACAGAGGGTCCTTCCTGAAAGGGTAACTCACAGAGGAGATAAAGAGTTGGTAAGAGGAGGCAGTGAGCCAGGCAAGATTGTCAGGAGAATCTTGCCCCAACTTTCTAGCAATCAAGCTGCTTCTGTGGCTCTGACTCACTAGCAACCAGGTGCTCTCACAGAACAAAGACAGACGAATGATTATCCAAGTGTTACAGAATACATGTTTGACTTTTCAGTACATGTCCAGGGTTACAAGTTCAGTCACAATTAGAAAATACAGAGAAGATTCTTTTACTTAGCCCTATAACTCCAGTTGAAAGAATCTAAAGAATGCCGCCTCTAAAGCAAGCACATTTAATATATGACAGCCTGCTTTTAGCGTTTGAAAGCACTGTAGACAAAAGAAAACATCTGAACTAGTCTTTTTTTGAGTAGCAAAACTTCTTTCACTATATGTTACATCATCTATGCTATAAAGTAGAAAAAGTTTATTTTAGTGTATCTACCTTACTTACCGAGTTTTACTCCTTAAGGAATGTACCTTGTATGACCCCCTTATCTTTAAATTACAGATTTAGAGACCTTTAAGCCTATAACAAAAAGAGACCTTGAATCTGTAACCTATTCTTCTGATCAGTTAGAGTTTGTCAGTTGTCTCTGCCCTGCACCAATTATTCTGTTTGCTCAGGGGGCAGATAATTCAAGAGGATGCTTGGAGTAGCGGCCTGGTCTTGCTTGTGCTTATCTGTGCTCTAAGACCTCCAGGGCGTAAGAAAGACTTCTGAATAGTTGCTAGATAAAGTTATTTTTAAGATTTTCCTAAAAAGACTCAGAAGTAATTTTTCTTAGGAAAAGAGATAAAATAAAACCATAATGCAGAAAGTCCTCAGGAATACAACATGCAGAGACCAAAACCCAAAAGTTAGAGGCAGAAGGACAGTGATTGCAGCAGTCTGCTCATCTTTGCTGGAACTGTGTCAAGCAGTGGGTGCTGGCTTCATGACTCTCTCCATTTTCAGAGGTTAGGGCTGTGCCAGAGGATCTTTGAGGAGTTTGAGGAAAGCAAAGAGATGAACAAGGGACTGTTCTGAGAGCTCGTTTTGCTCCAGAGATGAACTGAGATTCTTATCCCTCCCCTGTTGGTAATGACAGTTTTTCATTGTTTCTTGGTATTTCTCACTGGGTATGTACATTTGGTACTCCTCTCTTTCTGTAAAATGATGACCCCATAAGTATCCCCCGATGTCACTTCTGGGTTCTAAGATGCCTGTGATTTACACAGAAATTTGTAGTGCATGGAGAGAACACTGCAGAAACTGCCCAGGACCTAGGAGCTTGGGATCCTGGCTGTCCTCCACATCTTGCTGGCAGAGCTCCCCTGAGCAAGAGAAAGATGCCACCATCAACACCAGTCTATGGCATCTAATCTATTTCATCCGCAAGCATCCATGTTACAGTTAATATCAATGGTCTACTTGACTGGACTGGGAGACACCTGTGTGATTAAGAGCTCTCTGTGTGTCTGGGAGGGCATTTTAGGCCAGATGTTATCAGGCCCAAGGGCTCTGTCCCAGTTAATGGTTTTATCTTCTGATGAATGTGTGTAGTTGGTGGTGAACCTATGGAAGATAAGGCATAGGAGGAGTAAGTGAGTCACTGTACTGGCTGGTTTTGTGTCAACTTGACACAAGCTGGACTTATCACAGAAAGGAGCCTCCCTTGAGGAGATGCCTCCATGAGATCCAGTTGTAAGGCATTTTCTTAATTAGTGATCAAGGGGGGGAGGGCCCATTGTGGGTGGTGCCATCCCTGGGCTGGTAGTCCTGGGTTCTATAAGAAAGCAAGCTGAGCAAGCCAGGGGAAGCAAGCCAGTAAGTAACACCCCTCCATGGCCTCTGTATCAGCTCATGCTTCCTAACCTGCTTGAGTTCCAGTCCTGACTTCCTTCGGTGATGAACAGCAATGTGGAAGTGTAAGCTGAATAAACCCTTTCCTTCCCAACTTGCTTCTTGGTCATGATGTTTGTGCAGGAATAGAAACCATGACTGTAAGCCGCCGACCTGACGGCTGACTAAACCGAGCCACAGATCTGTTGGCTGACTGAAACGGCGCTGCAGATCTGTCAGCTGACTGAAACGGCGCCACAGATCTGTCGGCAGAGTAAAGCAGCGCCACTTTGACTCAAATTCGCACGCGCATTGCACTTTGGAATTTGGCTCCAGCCCCTCCCGAACAGGGCATGCAAATGAGGTACCACTAGGGTACCACAAACCTGACCAATCACCCCCTCTTGGGCGGGGTATGCTGAGGGGTATGCATATGAGGCACTGCAAATTGACCAATCGTGCACCTCCATGCGCTTTGTCCCGCCCAGGGCTGAGGGTATATAAACAGCCCATTCTGGGCATTCGAGGTCTCTCCCAGAAATCTAAAAAAGTGCTTCCAATAAAGGCTGTTGAGAAGGATCCGGTTTGTCACGTCTTCCTTGCTGATCTAGCGGGGGCGCGACACATGACTAAGACAGTCACAGAAGCATGACTTCATAAAACTTGTCTTTCTTGGTCTCCTCTTGCCTCTCTCAGCTACGTGGCACCCATTAGGTGAGCAAATGTTTGATTGACACAGGTTGAAAAGGGGGAGAATAGGCCCCATCTGTCCACAGAGTTCTAGGTGCTCATCCATGTCCAGTTTTTACATGGACAGTATATCTCCCTCCATTGTTGAGAGCCGACTTTTAGCAGAAAGCAGCTAGAAAGCAGCTATCCACATGCTAGCCATGCCTCCAAGGCTTACGTCATATCCATGCACCTACAAGGGGCATGGCAAAAGTATATAAATACCCCAGATTTCCCTTCAATAAAAAAGAGACTTGATCAGAACCTCTGTCTTGTCTCCATTCCTTGCGTCGCTTCCCCTTATCCCTATTCCCCCCCTCCTCCCCCCCCCCCCCCCTCTCTCTCTCTCTCTCTCTCTCTCTCTCTCTCTCTCTCTCTCTCTCTCTCTCTCGACCCTGACCTGAAGACCAGAGCGGCAGTTTGATGCTGTGCAGTGGTGGTTTACGTATGCCTTTAATCCCAGCCTTTGAAAGGCCAAGCCAGGCAGAGTGGAGCAGGCTGCAACATAGTTACTATTCAGGCATTGTTAAGTCTTTTGTCTCAAGCCAGGTAGAGTGGAGCAGGTTGCAACACTCCATGCTTATTTACTTGCAAATTCTACAAAGCCATTGTGTGATACAGGTGGACAGGGATACCCACCAGCTTTACTGAAAGAAGAGTAGAGGCCCAGAGAGGCAGTTTTGGAGAATAGAAGGGCCAGACATTGACAGGTCCAAGGGGTGCAGGTGACCTAAGGCTGGAATAGGCTGGAAAGAGCACAAGGAGATTTAGTCCAGTTCCAGGAGGTGGAAAGAGGTCTTATCAACCAGGAATCACCCTGGAGTTTGATAGGTCTGCATCTGAGGCCAGCTTGTAAGCAAATTCTGGAACTAGCTGTCTGTAGCATCCTACAATTCTAAAGTTCCAGTGGGTGTACATGAACCCAAGCTGGCTAGCTTAATGTCAACTTTGCACAAGCTAGAGTTATCTGAAAAGAGGGAACCTAACTGAGAAAATGCTTCCAGAAGATCTACCTGTAGGGTATTTTCTTTTTTTTTCTTTTTAATTGTTTTATTTATTTACATTGCAAATATTGACCCCCTTCTCAGTACCCCCTCCAAGAGATTTTTACCCCTCCCCTTTGCCTCTGAAAGGGTGCTCCCCTACTTTCTTAATTAGTGATTGATGGAGGAAGGCACCTGGAGGGAAGGTGCCATCCCTGGGTTGGTGGTCGTGGGTTTTATAATAAAGGAGGTGAAAGAAAATTTTGAAATAGGCCCAACCTAATAAAATAACAGGGCCCTGTGATTTCTTTTCCTAACCTAAATAGTTAAAAATGCCTGTCAGCAGGTTTGGGCCCAGTTAATTAGTTACAGAAAATATAGAGTTATAGGACCAAGGATGAAGGCCTGTTGAGCCTCCCAAGGACTTGGCTAGACACATAGATAAAAAGTATACAAGGACATCCTTAGAAAAACAGAGATATGTCCAAATGAGTAATGGGCCATCTGGTGTTCCTCCAGACCCTTTCCCCCTCCCCTTGAGGTCTTCTCAAGGTCCAAGAAACTGCAATTAACTAGATACTATACTAACTTAGACTGGTACAGTCTGCTGATGTAAAACAACCAATCATGTGTACCCATGTAAAAATCTCCCAATTCCCCCACCCCTTGACTATATAAGTCCTAATTCTTAGAGCCTCGAGGTCAGTCCCTCTATCCCCTATGTGAGATATGGGGATATGGACTGGCCCAGAGCTCTGATATTACACTGCCTCATGTGTTTACATCAAGCTGGTCTCTCGTGAGTTTTTTGGGTGGACGTTGTCCTGAGACTTGAGTGAGAATCCCCCTTTGAGTCCTTTCATTTTGGTTCCCTGACCAGGAAGCCCATCCAGGATTTGTGGGACCACCCAGAACTCACAAAGACCCCTTGGAGGTAGGTTTATGTCTGTGTGCGTGTGTCTTGGTGTCTGAGTGTGCAGCTGCTGAATCTGTGTCTTGTTGTCTGAGTGCAGTATACTGATTTTGTTTTCTGTGTTCCGATTTCTGGTTGTCTGGCAGCTGCGCTTCGAGACTGAGGAGTCTCAGCGCTGTGGAAGGTGTACTGGCAAGCTGCGAATCTGGGAGACGTCCCAGAAGACAAGGAGGGTCGAGACTGCATCCTGACTGCCCATTCTCTGAATGAAGGAGACGGGGTTCTCCTACTATAGGGGAAGGTACGAGGACCTACCCCATCGGAACTGACGTTTGGTTGGCTGTTAAGTCCAGACACAGATGAGTGTGTTTAAATGTAATAGGGTCCTGTGTCTTTAAATTGTTTCTGTGTTTCTTCTGTCGCCATTAGACTACATCCAAGATGGTGGCTGGCCTGGGAACTACATTTCCCAGCAGGCCATGCGGCTCTGAAACCTGCAACCAAGATAGCGGCTCTGACAGTGTGACTAAGACAGAAGTTCTTCTGACAGTTTTTCTATGTCCTGACTGTGTAATTTAGTGCCGCCCGTGGCAGGGGTGAGCTATCTCTGTTGTTTATTTTATATGTTCTTAGACTCTAACTGACGTTTTTGTTGTTGTTGTTTTTGTTTGGACTGAAACTACTATGTAAAACATCCTGAGTTAAAAAGAGATAACCACCAGCAGAAAAAGAGATAGAGCCACCAGTGAGTGCTACTACAGAGCAGAGAGGTGGACGGGTCCTTTGCCGAAGGACACCACAGTTTAGGTGGCCCACCCACGACAACTGGGTGGTTTTCCACCAGCCACCTATAAAGATAGATAAGGCCCAGGTGATTAAAAACCTAGAAGAGGAGAGACATCTTCCCTGAGCCATGCTGGATGAAACAGCCACAGCAAGATTATTCACCTGAGAGTTATTATTATTAAAACAAAACAAAACAAAACAAAAAACTGGTTAAAATTGCTTACTTAATTTAGTTTAAAACTTACTTGAGAAACAGTCTCAATTTACACAAGAAAAACTGATAATTTGCCCTGCTCTGTGGCCAAGAGAAGGGCACCAGCAGAAAAAACCTTGAAAGAATTTACTGTTTTTATAAGCAGCTCTTGGAAGCAAGCCAACAGTTTTTTGGCTTAGGTAATAAGAAAGTTGATAGTGGTTTTCCCCAGTTTAATAAGTAAAAGAGTACCTTTTTCTTAAATTACAGCTAAAAAGTTACAGGCTGTCCTGAGTCAGAAAAGAAAATATAGGCTTCTGTTTTGATAGACTTTCTAGCCATTGCTGTCTGAGATGATTTCATTATTTATATGAGACTTTCATCAAGATTTGGTTCAAAGATGAGAGTTCAGACAAGATAAAATGAAGAAGTGGTGAAGACTTGTGCTCTTATGTTAGATATAAAAATGTTTACTTTATCTTTCTTGTTGTATATCATTTCTAAAATAATATTCTAATCAGAAATAACTCTTTAAAAGGTTTTCATAGAACTATGACCAAAGTTTCTATTTTGCCAAAAGTTAAATTCAAATAAGTGTCAAATGTAACTCAAGTTGCCTTTTAAAAATTGTTAATACTGTGTGAACCTTCAACATCATAATAGTCCTTGCTGTGAAATGCTATAGATAAGGCTATTCATTCTAATTTGGTTTCTTTCTTAGAGCTTCAGAGGTGAGCTCACATTACACCTGTAGACAAGATACTATTTGCAGACTGAACTAGGTTGTGGTCCCTAATGTGATGTGAACAGCAGTCATGCAGCCTCACAAATGCATCAGTCTGTACAGAGTTCTAGAAGACTATTTACTGCTTTTACAGGTGGTCAAAACAATAAATAAGATGAAAGCCTTTCTTTCCCAAGACCTTTATAGGTTCTGGTTTTCAGGAGTGCTCTTCAAGATGAAAAAGCGGGAGAAGATACTGAAAAAAAAAAAAAAAGGAACATTCCCTTAGACATGGGGACCCCATCAATTGATCAGGCTGTGGTCTACAGAGGGTTACTTCTGACCAGATGCGACTAAGATCTTCATGTGACAGAAGGTAAGGGACACCTGAAGGCCCACGCCAGTTCCCATTGACAGGTCATAAGAGAGAGCTACTTGAGTTTAAACAGGGAGGCTAGAGAGACTACAAGATAAGCCATTAAAAGATTTAGTATAAGTTGCTGAGAAAGTCTACCATATCAGGGACGTAATAAAAGAGGGATGTAGGAAGCCGTGGTCAGCGGTGATATATGCGCCATTCCAAGATGGCTCAGACATTGTGTCCTCCACAAGTAAATAACTATCTGCACAGGTGCAAAAAGGCAAAAGCACGCCAAAAGTCATTGCCCATCCCGGGGCGTATTATGGGTAATGAGTGAACAGCCAATCAGAAGTGAATACGTCACTCTAGGGTGTATTTAAGCTGTGCCTCTTCCTGTCTTTGGCCCTTCTGCGGTCTTTCACGTCTGCTGATACAGATTAAAGCCTCGCTGTGGTAACTACCCGAATTCCGTCTCTCGTGTCTCTCTTCCGCGGGTGAAAGGGGACACGGGAGGCACGTGCAAGAGAGAGAGAGAGAGAGAGAGAGAGAGAGAGAGAGAGAGAGAGAAGAAAGAAAAAAGAAAGCTGAAAATAAACAGAGAAAAGAAAAGAGACCAGTGTACACTTTATAAATAAAAGAGTCAGCTGTGGAGACCAAGAATGCCCTAACAAATACAAGCCAGGGTCAAGAAATCCCAGGCCTTGAAAAAACACCCTAAATGACAAAGATATTAACTCTGTGTGAAGACAGCGATTGAGATAGAAGGGGTTTGGAGCCACTCAACTCTTGATAGACACAGGGTCTTCCTCCAAGCCAATGGACCAAAACATATTCATGGACTACCTGAAAAAAGATAGACCAAGAGATGGGCTGGGTATCCCATTCATTCATGGTCATCCTAGACTGTCCCTACCCTTTGTTGGGTCAAGACTTACTCCCCAGGATGGGGGACCAGATACACCTCCTACCCACAACTAACTGACAAGAACTCACAGATAAAAGAAAGGTTTCTCCTACTGACCGGGAGCTGAGACAACCTACTTTACAGACGGAAACAGTTTTCTCCATGCTGGTCAGAGACAAGCCAGCGCTACTATGGTGGACACAAATGTCATCTGGGCTGACTCCCCACCCCTGAGATCATCGGTCCAGAGAACAACCTTGGAACTTGGGGCTGACAAGAAAATCAACATCTACATAGACAGCAGATATGCCTTTGCCAAAGCCCATATCTGCAGGGCTATATACCAAGAGAGACAACTGCTGAAGCCAACAGCTCTTCCAGAAGGGAAGAGACTCAGTGGCCTGAGACAATAACCAGACAGATCAAGTGGCTTGATTCAGGAGCCTGTCTCAGTTATGGGCCTAAGAGATGGCCTCACTTAAAACAAAACAAAACAAAACAAAACAAAACAAAACAAAACAAAACAAAACAAAACAAAACGATGGGACTCAGATTGCTAACCATCCTGCCAACTACTATCTAGAAGAAAAGAGACAATGGTGCACACAAGAAGAGAGAACTATACTCCCCAGAAAACAAAAGACTTGCTAGGCTAAATACACAGATGGACTCTTGAGATATGAGTACAACCAAACAGTTAAGAGATTTAAAACACATAATAGACCTCAGGTTTTGGGCCAGAGAAATAATAAGACAATATAAGATATGCCAACAAACAAACGCCTATGAGACTTAAAATAAATAAGAAAATACCTAAAAGAGAACAGCCTAAAACATATACAGAGAGACAACCAAGAAGATATTAATATAGAGGTTTCAAGTGTCCTAAGTAATTAGATCAGATAACAGTTTTAAGATAAGTCAAAAATTGTCAGAGCTATTAGAGACTAATTAGAGGTTCCACTGTTTATACTGTCTCCAGAACTCAAGACAGGTAGAGAGAATAAACAGAGACATTAACTAAATTGCCCCCGGGAACTGGTGCTGGCTGGGGGTTGTCCCTTCCCTTGTCCCTGTTCCAAACCCAAAATGTCCCTCTTGTGTGAAAAATGATTTTTCAGGCTACTAAGAGACTGTTCCTGGTGCTATTGACAATCTGACCTCTGTTAAAGTTCACCAGCACCTGTGCCTGATGCCACTGAAGACTAGCCAGACACCTGAACAACCCCCTCAAGCTCAAGATCACCACTGTTCTACAAGGCCAAAGAACAACAGGCCTTGACTCCTGAGATATCTCTACCCTAGAGACATAGAGATAATACAATCTTAGAGGGTGGGACCTAAGATATTTAACCCAAAGTTAAATAACTCTTTTGGCCTACAATAAGATGACTCTAGAACCTAAAACAGATAATTTTAAGATTAAAATTATTCAGAAGAAAAAGGGGGGAATGAAAGAAAATTTTGAAATAGGCCCAAACTAATAAAACAACAGGGCCCTGTGATTCCTTTTCCTAACCTAAATAGTTAAAAATGCCTGTCAGCAGGTTTGGGCCCAGTTAATTAGTTACAGAAAATATAGAGTTATAGGACCAAGGATGAAGGCCTGTTGAGCCTCCCAAGGACTTGGCTAGACACATAGATAAAAAGTATACAAGGACATCCTTAGAAAAACAGAGATATGTCCAAATGAGTAATGGGCCATCTGGTGTTCCTCCAGACCCTTTCCCCCTCCCCTTGAGGTCTTCTCAAGGTCTAAGAAACTACAATTAACTAGATACTATACTAACTTAGACTGGTACAGTCTGCTGATGTAAAACAACCAATCATGTATACCCATGTAAAAATCTCCCAATTCCCCCACCCCTTGACTATATAAATCCTAATTCTTAGAGCCTCGAGGTCAGTCCCTCTATCCCCTATGTGAGATATGGGGATATGGACTGGCCCAGAGCTCTGATATTACACTGCCTCATGTGTTTACATCAAGCTGGTCTCTCGTGAGTTTTTTGGGTGGACGCCGTCCTGAGACTTGAGTGAGAATCCCTCTTTGAGTCCTTTCAGAGGCTGAGCAAGTTATGAGAAACAAGCCAGTATATTGATTGATGTTGGTCATAGGTGCTGCAGGAAAGAGAAGCTCATCTAAGCCTTCATTTTTTGAAGGAGCAGAGGGGTCAGCCTTCATGGAACAGACTGACACCCAGTTAGCTCACTCCACTTACTTTATCCAAACATTATACAAGGTTAATTGGGGCAGGGAAAGGTTCTAACTACCAAAGTTATCTTGCCCTTACTGTCTGTGAGAGCAGACAACTCACACAAATGTCAGTCCCCTTTGACCGTGGTTAGCAAGAATCAAAAATAAGAACTCCAGATTTGCCAGGAGTCTTAGGACCAAGGTCAGTGCAGCTGCAAGTTCTCACATAGCTCCAAATGCAGAGTCTCTAGAGAGGCAACATTTCTTCAAGGTTCTGTTTCATAACAATTCCTCAGCCTTTACTAATTGACACAAACATAGCAAAGGCTTTGTGTGGGAAACGACTCCACTCTCGCCATTACAAGGTGGCGCTTGGCATAGGCATTGCTTGAGAGAAAAGACAACTCCATATATTGAGTTGTATGCGCTGAGAGGTGTGGTTACCCGATCACCCCACCTCGCATCATTGAGACTGGCCAATCTCCAGTGACTTTGTGGCAGTTGCTGATAGGATTAAGGCAATGCTTATACGGGGATGCGGGAGCTGGGGAGGAGAGAAGAGAGAGAAGCTCGCTGTACAGGGATAGCTGAATAAACCGCTTGTAGAAGAACACGGTTGCAGTTGCCTTATTCCGCTGGTCGGACGTGGGTAGTGACAGCTTTGCTGAAACATTCCACTTAAAATCAGACACAAAAGCTTTACTATACATATCACTACATCCATAAGCAGATGGCCTCTGCATCAGTTCCTGCCCTGTTTAAATTCCTGTCCTGACTTCCTTCAATAATGAACAATGGAAATATAAGCCAAATAACCCCCTTTTCTTCTGAAGTTGCTTTGGTAATGGTGTTTTATCATAGAAATAGTAACTCTAGCTAACATGGCATCCTTCTGGGGGTGATATATACTCACAAGACTTCAGGATGTGGCTGCTCCCCACCCCAAACTACTGGGTGTGGTATTCTCAATGAAAAATGTCCTCTATAGACTTGTGTATTTGAACATTTGTTTCCCAGTTGCTGGGGGAAGTAGCTCCTTGGGGTAGGCTTCGAGGGGTCATGGCCTCAATCCACTTCCTATTCTCTGTATCTGCTTCCTATGTGTAGATGAAAGGTGACCTCTGCTTTCTGCTTTGGCCACCATGCTCTGTCTTCCCTGCCATGATAGGCTCTTATCTCCTTGGAACCATAAATGAAACCCTCTTTTCCTTAAGTTGCATTTGGCATAGTACTTTATCAGAGCGACTAATAAACTTTGGAAATGCCGTTTGCTCATTTCAGAAAGCAGTTTGGGGCACCTCAAGAGGATGAGAGGATCAGCCTATAACACACAGTACAAAGCTAAGTGTGGCCAGCAGAGGCCCCTGATATGCCAAGAATGAAACTGGTTGATGTGAAGACAGCCACGGAGGATATCACACACTTGCCCAGTACACTTAGCAATAACATCAAGTACAGGAGACACAACAAGTTCAACTAAACCCTATCCCTGCATGCATACATACAGCTAGCAGCCTCTGGGTTCTGAGGACTGAGAAGGAAGATGCTGCTGTAATCATATTTTTTCTTTTGTCTCCTGCCACATGATTCCCTTTTCTTCCTATATGTTAAACAAGACTTATGGTAGGTAGTGTATTTTAAAAATTTATATTTTCATTTTTTATTTCTGTTCATATATTCATCAAATTTGTTCATATGTTTTCCCATATTTTTATTTCCTTTTCTTTGGTTTCTCTTTTCTTTTTTGACCCCATGTTTCCTCCTCTCACCCATATTTTTTGCTATTTTTGCTTTGTTATTAAAGACAATACTCTTTAATAGTCTAATGCAGATGTGAGCTGCAATAATGAGTGCTACTGCAATATATACCCATGACTACAGTTATGGCAAAAAGGTACTAGGAATAACTAACTTTTGGAATATAACCAGTGAAGTTCTAAGATAAATGTTATAGCCATGAATGCTTACATTAAACGGTAGGAAAATTTCAAATACACAACAGAAAAATTTGCCTTGAGGCCTCAGGAAAACACTTTAAACTCAAAGTAGTACACAGTAAGAAACAGTTAATAATCAGGGCTGGAATCAATGAAATAGATTTTGAAAAACAATAGAAAAGATAAAGAAATTTTTGATTCTTAAAGAAAAACCTGATACACACATATACACACACTCACACATAGACTCACATACACATACTCATACAATACACACACACTCACATACACTCACACACACACATACACACTCACACATACACTCACACACTCTCACATACACTCATACACACACATACACACACATACTCACACATACACACACTCTCATATACACTTACACACAGTCACACACACTCACACATATACTCATACATACACTCACACACATTCATACACTCATACACATTCACCACACTCACACACACACTCACACAGTCTCACACACACATTTATACACACACACACTCATACACATTCACCACACTCACACACACACACACAGTCTCACACACACATTTATACACACACACACTCATACACATTTACCACACTCACACACACATTCACACATACACTCACACACATTCACCACACTCACACACACACAGTCTCACACACACATTTCTACACACACACTCATACACATTCACCACACTCACACACACATTCACACATACACTCACACACTCACACACTCACACACACACACTCACCACAGTCACACACACATTCATACACTCACACTCATATACATTCACACACAGACACATTCACACATACACTCACACACTCACACACATATTCACAGAGACACACACACTCGTATACATTCACACACATTCACACATATGCTCCCACATACATATACTCACATACACATACTCACACACACATACAGACACATTCACACACATATTCACACACACACACACACTCACACACACTCACAAACTCACACACTCACACACATACACACATACTCACACACAAACACACACACACTCATACACATACACATACTCACACTCACACTTACACACACACACACACACACACACACACGCAAAGGTGGTGGTAGTGGGGAGAACGTCTTGACATTAATACAATTAGAGATGAAAATGGTGGAGAAGGCTGCAAGGATTCCAGTGAAATACAGAGGTTTTCAGGGAGTATTTTAAAAACATATTTACCTAAAATGAAGCATCTGAAAAAAATGGATAAATTTCATAACACATATGACCTATCAAAATTAAATTAAGAAGACATAAGATCTTTAACAGCCATTGAGATAAAAACAGTAACAAAAAGTCTTCCAACAAAGGAAAGTTCAGAATCAGATGCATTAAGTGCCGAGTGTACTAAATCATTAAAGAAAATACCACCATTGCTGCTCAAACTGTTCTATAAGATAGGAAGGAAAGGAACACTGTTGCTCTCATTCCACAAAGCCATGTCTTAGTTATGTTTCTATTGCTGTGACAAAACACCATGCCTTAGATAAACTGGGGAGGAAAGAATTCATTTGGCTTATGCTCTACAGCACTGTCCATCATCAATAAAACTCAGCCTACTTTCTTATTGAGGGTGGCATCTCCCTCAATAGGCTGGGCCTTCCCTATCAATCAGTAATTAAGAAGATGCTTTACAAGCTTCTCTGCTTACAGCCTGATCTAAGGGAGGTATGTTCTCAGTGAGGGTCCCTCCTTTCAGATGATATTAGCTTGTGT
This sequence comes from Arvicanthis niloticus, assembly GCF_011762505.2. Taxonomy (NCBI): domain Eukaryota; kingdom Metazoa; phylum Chordata; class Mammalia; order Rodentia; family Muridae; genus Arvicanthis; species Arvicanthis niloticus. The sequence goes on from NC_047663.1 coordinate 107,356,212, forward strand.
CAAGTTGACATAAGACGATTGAGCGCAGTCAGTGTTACCCTGATATGAAAACTGAAAAAGGACAAAACACAGAAACAATCTATAGTCTAATTTACCTAATGAATAGAGATGAAAATGTTCTAAATGGAAACCTGAGTTAAAGAACACATTTAGAGGATCACATGTCAGGGATGCAAGGTTGGTTCAATGGTCACAAATTCCTAAATGTAATTCATTATATTAATAGACTTAGAACAGAAACAACATGATTATCTCCACTAAAGCCAAAAAGCATTTGACAAACATCAACATCCTTTCATAGTAAGAGCCCTGAAGATATCGAGAATAGAGAGAACATATATCAACACAAAAAGGATTATATATGAGAAGCCTACAGCAGACATCAGATGAATCTGGAAGAACAGAGGGTTTTCTCTGAAATCTTCAACAAGTCAACAGTGCCCACTCTCTGTTATCTTATTTAATACAGTGCTCAAAATCCTAGCTAGAGCAATAAGACAAGAGAAAGAAATAAAAGGGGTTTAAATAGAAAAGTAAGGAGATTGTCCTAGTTTGTAGGTGTCATTACCTTGTGTTACAAAGATCCTACATACTCCACAAGAAAACTTCTAGACATAATAAACACTTTGCACAAAGATCCAAAAATGTAAGGTCCCCACAGCATGAAAAGGGCTTGTTGTTTCTATCAGTTTTTCTATCAAAAGAAAAATGATGCCTGCAATGTTATGGTTGAGGGATCCTGCGTCTTTTAGAATTCTATAACCAGTTATTCTGCTATGCTACCTACTGTAGTGGTGGCATGAATGTTGTGGGAATAACTACTCACTTTCTGACTGGATATAAGTCCTGTTCCACTAGAACTCATATCTGGCACTGATAACAGGCCTTGTGTCTAAACAGGTTACAGGCCTAGAGAGAACCTGAAAGATATAGAAAACTTATGAAAAATACTAGTTCCACCTGAAGACCCCCAAACTCGGGAGACCCTTCCTCAAGTCTCAGGAAATCACAACCACACAAAGATCACAAGAAACCATACCTGGATGCAATCAGCAGAGGTTTATTGGGGAGTTGGCTAGTCAATGGTCAAAACTGCTTGTCCACGCAGGAACAGAATTTTGACAAAAGGCCAGAAAGCTGAGGGGTTTCTTTTATAGGGAAAGGGAGGAATTTTTGCGCAGTTATACATGATTGGTTGTATTTTCGAGTGGTTACACATGATTGGTTGCTTTACAAAGTTTGAACACCAACAGGTTGTAACACTTGAAAGACCGGGGGTGGGAGGTGTAACCCAGAACAGTGAAACATTTCAGAGGAACCTACCCTAAACGATCATTACCAACTATTTCAGGTAAACTATTTTTCACTCCTTCTGGCTATAGCCCCACCTAGATGGCTTGCATCTTTCTCTGTGGTCAGGAATGCGTCTTCCTGCCTTGGAAGACAGGTGGGGTCTATTCCCTGAGGCTTGAGGAATGTAATCCAGTAAGTGTCCTCTGATTCAGGGATAATGTCCTCCACCCAGAATGTGTCCTGGGGCAGTGAAGGTCTGAAATCTTATTTTCAGTTCCTCGTTCTGGAACCTGCACATTTTCTGCCCAGGTCTAAGGGCAAAGAAAAAGTCTACATATTTCATAAAATGGTCTTTATAATTTTTCACTCTATACACCAAGAAAGCAGAACTGAATGTAAGATTTTAGGCCTTCACTGCCCCAGGATACATTCTACATTCCAGGAGGGGTACATTCTCCCTGAGTCAGAGGACCCCTGCTGGATTAACATTCAGGACAGGAAGGGAGAGGCTGATTAACATTCCTCAGACCTCAGGGAAGAGAACCCACCTGTGGCTGGTGAAGGCCCAATACAGGGAGATACATTCCTGACCAAAAAGAAAGATGCAAGTCATCTGGGTAGTCCCAAGAACTAGTCTACCACAGGATAAATGGTTGGGCAAGGTTAAATTCTTGCAAAAGATAAGTGTAGAAGTGAAGACCCTCATACTCGGGAGACCCTTCCTCAAGTCTCCAGAAGTCACGACCACCCAAAGATCACAAGAAACCATACCTGGATGCAATCAGCAGAGGCTTTATTAGGGAAAATAGCCGGCGGTCAAAACTACAAGCTCTTTAGCTCCAAGAGCAAGGTTTTGGCCCAGAGTGGTGGGTTAAAGGGTCTTTTATAGCATGGGGTGGGGGAAGGAAGGCATTTTCGCGCGCTTACACATGAATGGTTGCATTTTCGTGTGGGTACACATGATTGGTTGTTTTACAAATTTTGAACATAGCACTGGGAAGACCAAGGGAGGGGTAACCAAGAACAGTGGAACATTTCAGAGAATCTAGCCCAAATGATCTAGAGTCATGTGGAAATCGCTCTCAAAAATGTGGTTTTACCATGCCATTGTGTCCTATCCTGCCATTTACCAACTATTTCAGATTAACTATCTTTGCTTCTTCCTGCTATAACCCCACCTAGGTGGCTGCATCTTTTATCTGTGGCCAGGAATGCCTTCCTGCCTTGGGCCTCTCCCACCCATAGGTGGGGAAGGCTTGAGGAATGTAATCCAGCAAGTGTCCTTCACCTGGAATGTGAAGGCCTGAAATCTTATTTTCAGTTCCGTGTTCTGTAAGGTGAAAAATCTACACATATTTCATAAAATGGCCTTTATAATTTTTCACTCTACATAAGATGTTTTCCACATGACCCTGACTAAATTATGGGTTGTGGGCTTTCCACTGTTTTTATGTTATGTTTCCTCGGTTTCTCCTTCACCCCTCCATTTTTTTTCCTTTATATACCCTGTACTCCCCTGCCTCAGGGTTGACACTCCTCTGCCCCTGCATGGGTTTCCAGTCTCAGCCTCAGTAGACTGATCCCAAAATATACCTCTTGCTGTTTGCATCAGGAAAGGTGTCTTGTGAGTTATTGTGTAGCTGAGAATTCCTGAGGCTTGAGGGAGGTCCTCCCTTTATGGGGGTCTTACAAACCTAGTGTTATTATTCTGCTAAAGGAACATAGTGTTAAATCAATTCCTAGACTACTGTTTTACCCTTAGATTAGTGCATCTCTCAACCTTCTTCTGTGAAAGACCTTGTTTACCACAATAGGACCCAGGTGGAGTTCTCCACCTAGGCAGGTACAATTTCCTACAGGAACTTAGAAGAATAGACTGCCCGCTGAGCTTGCCTTGAAACATAATCCAGCTGAAACAAAGGATGGGTTCTGTGGGGTTTTCTCTTTAAGTACAAGAGCTGAATATTAAACTTAGAGCCTTGACCAGAAAACTTTGTCTTGGCTCCATGTTTCTCTTGCCCCCCTTTTTTGTCTCCTTTTCATTTCCAACCCCACTTTCAGGTAAACCAAGTTTGTTCATGGCTGCAGGCAGCTACACTCTTTGGAGAAATTTCTTTATGCAGTAGATGGAAATTAACACAGAGATTGAAAATTAGTCATGGTTGAAGGATAGAATTGTAAAAAGTCTATGGTATTGTATGACCCCAGCTGTGGATGACAACATGTGAAACTGAGGCTGACGTGTGCTCAGAAAACATGTTCCTGAAGGGGAAGATTACAGTAGTGACAGATGTACTGATGCTATTCTCTGCATTAGCACTGATTTGGTAGAAAAAAATAGAAGAGATGGAGGTGTTGGCAGGCCATTCCTGACAGGTTTCAATGGAGTTACCATGGGATCCAGGAAATTCTGGGTGGGTTTTCTTCTCCCCCAGGAGAAAAGAGTACCTGATTATAGTTTGTTCATTGCAGGACTCAGGGAAATCCTTACAGTGATTTTTGGGAACTGTACTCATGATGTTAGAATGTTTTGGCAATAATATCCTCTAGAGATAGGCTACCTCTAGAGGCAGGACTGTGCTAGAGATGCAGAACAGGTCAGAACACTGCTCTCATCTACAGTGGAGGAACCCATATCTTCTGATCTCTGTGACATGCCTGTTCCTTGAAAGGTGGCCTTCCATTCCATACTCCTGTCATAGCCACCAGGTGATCACTACCTGCCAATAAGCTCTACTGGGAACCTAGGCACTGGCCTTGGAGCCATATACCCCCCTCCTCACACACTTCCTATAACACTCACTAACTGGTGTTGAGAGGACACAGAAGTTAATAAAGAAACCTGGGGAACAGGAAACTTCAACCCTGAACCGAGCCCTTCATGGCCTTTGCCCAAGGAAGACCACCATAAAGGAGCATACCTCCATCCTCATTACTTTCCAACTCTTCCTCTAAAACAACTGCTAAGGACCAAGATTAAGGGAGAGCATCCTGCCTAGTCCATTGATATCAACAAACAATCAGAGACACAAAGAGATGATGAAGTACTTTATGGAGGAACAGGGGAGAGGGAAGCAGAGGGAAGGGGTGGGTAAAGCCAGAAGGGACAGTGTAGGAGCTCCTTCTGTGTCCTGTGCTCAGTGGGTTTGCGCAGAGTAGAGAAATGCTGTCAGGCAGGCCCAGTGCCTTATCTGTTGCTGTGCAAAGGAGGAGAGTCAGTGGAACCAAAATAATTCATGAGAGGGAAATGTTAGAAAGAAAAGGGCTCTATTCACCAGATCTAAACAAAGGACAAAGGTCATTCTCCCCCACCACACCCCCAAAGTGAGTTCTCACAATTCTCCATGCCCATGTATGAAGAGAGGAAAGGTGACTTCAGGGCAAAAGGAGGATGGGGATGCTGTTGGATTCAGGCTTTGCCTTGGGCAATTCTCTGAACAACATCTCCCAGGCATCACACAGCACAAGAAACCAAGCAAGGCTGCTAGACCCCAGGTACAACTACCATGTGCTTTAAATAAATCCATGCCATACATGGAGTCAACATGATGACTGAGGGAAAGGGAGGGGCAGAGGAGGAATTTCCCTTCTGCAGAGGATAGCAGGGGATACAGGAAGAGAGATACACAAGCCCATTGCAGAATATCAGCAAGGGCAGATGCCTGAAGTTCAAGAGACGACACCCAGGAAGGAAATATGAACAAAATACACAGAGGTAGAGTATGTCCCAGCAGGAAAGGGCGGACCTACCTGTCTGCACAGGTAAGAAAGGGTCTCTATCCTGAGAGTTCAAACATGGGGTCTCTAGAAACCCTATTGACTCCAGGACCTCAAGGTCCTCAAGGGTGCCCCAAAACTGGTCACTTACCCTAATTGCTTCCTAGAGGGCAGGTTTCTGGCCAAGAAAAGGAAAACATGACAGAAAAAGTGATTCAGAAACCCAGAAAATTCAGGTAGAAACCCAAGACCCCTCCATCAGCCAGCATCTCTCCCACCCCTAAAGGACAAAGCTGGATGAGAGGCAGCCAGTTGTCCTGGGTGACTGGCTGCCTTCCATTCATGGTAGCGACACAACATGGCAGCTTGATTCCTACCACTCTGCTTGGGGATGAAGATGTTCTCTGGGTTGAGGCCTCCAGCTCTTAAAGCATTCTGAAAATCTTCCAGGGCCTCCTGGTTGATGTCAGGGTCTCTGCCTATAGGTGAAGGACATGGAATTAGGGACACAGTTGTAGGAGCTGCATGTGAAGACTTGACCCAGAGGCCTGTGTGAGAGAAGAGCCTGGGGGGGGGTAGGTGGGGGGGGGGAGGAAGACCAGCATACCACGTGCATTCTTCCACAATATCTGACCTAGGAGACACAGAGGCACTGTTCCTGAGTTCATCCTAGGGCAGCTGAGAGCAGTGTGACCTGTGTCACTCTGAAGATAAGTCACCATTGGCTGAGAGACCCATGCTGTCTCCCTGCTCTCTATTTGGAAAAGTACCCAGCCTAAGGGAGAGAGAGCTCAGGAGGCTCTAAGGCCTTCATCCCCAGAAAAAACACACTGAGAGAAGCTGTGATGGAGGCTGCACTCTATACTCAGGCTCCTCTTTCTATACCCATCCTTCTTACAGTGGAACCCCAACAGCGGCAAGGCCCCTTTCACCCTGAGTCCTTGGCCCATCTCACAACGGTGTGACTCACCCACGAGTTTTGCCATTCGGAAACGATGCCTGTGCATTTTGCCCTCATAGTAGAAGATGTAGTGGTCCTCCACTGCCGATGGGATGATGTAGAGCACGTGTTTACCCCCATCTGTAGAGGAACAGTGATGTACATTCTGAATAAGCCCCTGAACCCTCAACAAGGATGCAAGGGTGGACTGGAACCTCTTGACCCTGACTCCCTCCCAGTTGCTCAGGGCTCCCTGACCCAGGTTGTCCACCACCCCAGAGCCTTGGGTACAAAGACCCTTCATTTCCATAAAACCACACATGTGAGAGATGGCCATGTCCCAAACCTGTGTGTCATACAGGAGGGTCTGCCTGTGGAGCTAAATGCAGCCCCTTTCTCACTCCCTCCGTGACCTCAGCCATAGCCAGTGAGACATCTCCGGGCAGTTGTATTGACTACTTTTTTATGTTAGCTTCACACAAGATAGAGTCATCAGAGAGGAAGAGAGCCCGATTGAGGAAACTCTTCCATAAGACCAGGCTGTAGGCAAGCTTGTACAGAGTTTTCTTAATTAGTGGTTAATAGGGGTGGGCCCAAACCACTGTGAGCAGGGCCACCTCTGTAATAAAGTAGGCTGAGCAAGTCATAAGGAGCAGGCCAGGAAGCAGCACTCCTCCACGGCCTCTGCCTTGTTTGAGTTCCTGCCCTGACTTCCTTTCATCATGACAGGGATGTGGAAATGCTAACAAAATTATGCTTCTGCTCATCTTGCTTTTTCTCATGCATTTGCATGGCAGCAACCCACCCTGAGACAAAACAGTCAATTCTCTTCTAGGGACACATCTACCACACCCAGTTTAGTGTTCAATGTCAGCTGTTCCCATCTGTAAGGAAAACGGCCTCCTGGGGAGTGATTGATCATGAATACTACAGGAATTGAAGGAAGGGAGGTTTCTCAGGCCATGGGCACCCTGGTGTGGCCACACTGGCCTCAAATGGATCACTGGAGGTTGAGGGTTGGGTGAAGCCATCACGGGTCAAGGACTCACAGGCTGTGTATTTGCCAGGTTCATCTGACTTCTCTAGGAGAGTGTTCATCTCCTGGCACCGTCCTGCAATCCTGAAAGACAGAAGGTCTGTGAGACAAACTGCCCAGTCACATCTCCCCTGCTGGCAGCATCCAAATCAGGACCTGCACTTTTCTGTTTCCAAGGTGGCCAAGCAAGTGCAGGTTTCACTCAGTTCTATTTATGTTACCAGCAGGCCTCCCAAGTCACATGTTCCAGTGCCTTGCTTCTCACAGTAACCCCAGTTCTGGGTTGGGTCACTTGCTGCCTGCAGTCTGACAGCCCCTTGCTTGCTCCTCAGGAGTCTCATCTACTTGATCTGTAAATATTATCCCAAGCAAAACACTCCCTTCCTAACCTTCATGCTATGTGCCTCCTGTGGCTGATCCCCTGTCTCTGGAGCTATTTGGAGACCAGCCCTACAATCAGTGTCACCTGGACAAACGAGGGCAAGCTAGAGTGGGGAGGATCAGGGAAAAGAACAAAGGGCAAACTCCAAGATAAACTGCCACATCAGGGACCGACAAATGCCAGATCCCATGAGGACAGCATAGACATTCTCGTGTTGTTCAGGGGTCACTAAGGTGGCAGGCCCCAAGATGTGAGATAAGGCACAAATGTAGAAGCCACATGGATGGGAGGTCACACAGGTGTGAGAGCACACAGGTGAGAGTCTACACAGATGGCAGGTCACACAAGTGAGTGGCTGAGGAGGTGACAGAGCCCCCCAAAATGAGGTCGCATGGGTGATGGAAGATACTAGGGGGAATAAGCTGGGATTTTACAGTGTCTGTGCAGAGCCTGAGAACCTTTCTCCCTGGGGTCCTGTGCATACTCTTGATCCTTCTGAAATCCTGGTGTCTGCCTTTGTCCCAAAGAGAAGTTCACATTGGAGGAAGAACAAGGCCAGACTGTGTGCTCACTTTGGGTCTAGGAGTGAAACCCTTCCCCAAACATGAGTCCCTGACAATGGATGTTATATCAGAGTAGAAAGATGGTGCTCCCTTGCAGCTGAGATCTTTTCTCTGGACCCATGGCCCTACCATCCCATGGTCCTTTGTAAGCTGAGGCACCCTGAGTGGTACTGTTGCACACAAAACATGTGGTACTGGGTGTTCTGGGTGTTCTGGGAGCTGACTCAGCTCAGTGCCCGGATCTCCTGTGTGGAGAAAGCAAATGACAGGAATCTGGCACATACTCACAGGACAGTCAACTTTACTTGCAGGTTGCCCCCTTCCAGGATCTTGATGTTCATGGGAGTCACAGACACAGACTCAAGCTTGTTGTCAGGGATCTCCTTGTCCCATGCTGTAGCTTTCAAATACCACGTTCCTGAAACCTGGAGAAGGTACCTGGCTATCAGGACTAAGGGAGACAAGTTGGAATGCCTCTAGTCCATATCCCACTTCTACCTTGCCCCCCAAATTCTGGACACGTGAAGTATTTCCCAGGTAATCATTCTACCAACACACTAAGTAAATTAGCACTATCAGGGACACAACTGTGTGGTCTCCAACCTCTACAGGCAAGACATTCTCCCAGACGCCTTCACTCCCAAAGAATAGTGCAAAATGTGGAACTCCTATCTCCTCCAGCTCTCTGCTCCCAGGACCATCTAAGTAGACTCCTTTGTTGTATCTAGCATTCCTTCAGTCAGGGTTCAAGCCTGACTCTAAAACGATGTCCTTTTAGATGGAGAAGGAATGGGGCCTCAGCTCCACTATCTGCCATAAAGCCACTTGAAGCCCCTGCCCATCTCAGCCTTACATCCTGATTCTCTTGTATGGTGGGGAAGGCCTGGGCCTGCAGGGTAGCCAGGAGGCTGAGGCCAAAGGTCAGGAGCAGGGCCTTCATCTCCAGAGTCTATGCTCACAGATGCCCAGCAGGTCACTTGGCAGACTGAGGAGACTCTTCTGGGACCTCACTCAGCTGCCCTTTATACTGCTCAGCCCAGGGTCCCCAGGGAAGTTGGCAAGGTGTACTCACCAGTCCCTTCCTGGTCATTCACACTGGCCAGTTCTGCAATGGAGCAGATAAAATGTCATCATTGTTGGAAGTTGTTAGAGAATACCCTTAGCCCACAAGATGATGAGACAGGCTACCGCATCGAGAAACTGACTTGCAGATTTCCCCTGGTAAGAAAGTGAGTCTGCATTAGAAGTGCAGCCTCCTGTATCAAGACACCCTGAGGGTGAGTACTGCAGAGGTGAACCTTTCTTGTCTACACTGTGTGGCCATCCAGCTGGCAGATATGCTTCCTGACACAAAGGAGGACACTGAAGCCAGAGAGTCTTGTGCTCCATTCTCAGGGACCTTCCTCAATCCCAGAGAAGATCACTGAACCTTAGATTCATCTTGGAAAAAGAGGAGTCTCTGTATGTGGGGGCCCTCTGTGTGACTACCAAAATGTGTGCTTAAACTGTGTCCCCTCCTCAGCAGGATGTGCACTAGCCCCATGCTCACATGCAGAGGGAGGATGGGTCAGACAAACAGGAAGCAAGAAGGGCTGTGTGAGCACATGTGCACACAGGCTCTCATGTACACACAATGGACAGTGTGAGCACATGTGCACACAGGCTCTCATGTGCACACAAAGTGCTGTGTGAGTACATGTGCACACAGGCTCTCATGTGCACACAATGGGCAGTGTGAGCACATGTCCATATAGAGTGTTATGTACACACAATGGGCAGTGTGAGCACATGTGTACACAGTCTCTATGTATACACAATGTGTAGTGTGAATACATGTGTACACAGGCTCTTTTGTACACATAGTGGGCTTGTCAGCACATGTGCACATAGACTCTTATGTACACACAATGTGCAATGAAGCAGAATCTCAAGCCAGGACTGGAGAGATGGCTCAGCAGTTAAGGAACCTTGCTGTATTAGCAGACATCCTAGGTTTTGTTCCTAGCACCCATACTGTAGCTCACCACCACCTGTGACTTCAGTCCCTTGGAAACTGATGCTTTCTTCCAGCTCACACCTCTACTCACACAGGCTTACAAGCTTGCAATGTGATCAAGGCAGAAGAGTTTTTGTCTCTGAAGCCAGAAAGTCAGGTGTCTGTCTCCTGCGGAGCAATGTATGCTCTGCTTGATATAAGGAGGAGGCTGAGAAATCTTTTTTGAGGGTTCTGATATGTCACAGTTTTTAATTTACTATTATTGTCTCTACAAGCTTCCGTATTTCTGTCATAGTCTGGCTAAATGTGTTGGGGCATGTTTGCTTTGTTTTGGGTCCTTTGGGTGATATAAAATATTTAGTTCAATTCCAAAGCTCTTATGTTCAGCCTTGATTTAGGAATTCAAGATAAATCGCTTCCTAGGGTAGATTGTCTTTGTTGCTATTTGTTTTATTTTGCCTTTCAAATTTTTCAAATTCTCTTTATTGTAAAATTCAAGTGTTTCACAGCTGACTGGAGTACTTGGACTGAGTCTGAAGGCAAAGGTAGAAACCTTCCTGATACAAGGAAAATTTCAAGCTGTAGAGAAAGGAAAAGTGGGCAGACAATATGACACTCTCCTAAACAAAATACCCGTCATAAGCAACTTGTGGTTGATTTACTGGTTATCTATAAATGTCAACTTGCTACAACCCAGAATAACCTAGGAAGAGAGTCTCACTTTGGTAATTATCTAGATGCCGTTGATTTGTGGCCTTATCTGTAGGATTGTCTTAATTGTTACTTGTCAGACCACTGTGGGCAGCATTATTCCCTAGGCTGAGCTCTGAAGTGTATTGGTGAAGAAATCTCACTGAGTACTAAGCAAGTGGGCAGCATAGGCGCATTCATTTCTCTTTGCTATTGACTATGGATGTAATTTTGCTAGACTGCCTTGACTCTCCCTTACTAATAGGCTGTGATCTAGGATTGTAAGCCAAATAATTTTTTGAGCCCTCTTTTTTTAAAATTTTTGTTTTGTTCCCAACATTGTCTACAATGAAACTTTCCTGTAAGTTGAGTTTTATCAAGATATTTTGTTACAGTAACAAAAATAAAATCAGAATAGTGAGAAATTATTTTATCTCCTGGTTTCTGATGGTTCACTCTGTGGTTTCTTGGTCCTGTGGGTTTAGGCTTAACATCATGGCTGTGGGAGCCTGTGGTAGAAGAGGCTTTCTATCTCCTGAGAACAAGGAGCAGAGAATTGAGAAAGAACTAGATCTCATCCTTGTGCCCTTCCCCCACACTGCCAACACGTCTTGGTTGAGCAGCCCCTAGGTTGAGCAGACCAGAACATGCTGCTTACCACTAGAGATCCGAATAACAAAGGATTTGGGAAGCTGCCTGCATTGGAGACCTGCAGTCTGCCACAGGAGTTGAGCTGAATGGACTGCCTGCTGAGCTAGCCTTGACACCTTCTGGCCTGCTATCTCCTGGCCCAGCCCCTGGGATGAACCGAGAAGAGACTCTGGAGGGTGGGGCTTTCCCTTTATATGTGAAAGCCAATTATTAAATTTCAAGCCTTGATCAGAGAACTTTGTCTTGGCTTCATCTCTTCTCGTCCTCCGTCCCCTTTCATTCCCAGACCCCCTTTCAGGTGAACCCACTTGACTCGTGGCTGCAGGCGGCTACACATCCTGAAGGACACTTTCCACTAGTCTAGTTCTTTTACTAGGCCCCCATCTCCTAAGGTTCCATAACCTTCTCAGATAGTGTCAGCACCAGGGGACCAAGAGTATACCACATGAACTTGTGGAAGATACTCAAATCTCTGAACTCCAAAGACCCATGAGTATTTCCCAATAAAAATGTGTCCAAGAATCTTGATATTTGTAAACATTGGAACATTCTTCAAAATATGTATTGCCAAATATGTTGGCAAACTTAAGGACTATCCTATAGCTTTCCTATAAAAGTGTTGAGAACCGCACTAGTCCCTGTTCGGGCGCCAAAAATGTTGGGGCCTTCTCCACTCTGCGCTTGGCAGCCACTGTATCCCGGCCCAAGCTGCTGCTTGGGTCTTTGGGTCAGGGTTCAGCAAGAGAGAGAGTGAGGATGGACTTGAAGAATGGAGACCAGACAGAGTGTGTTTCAATCCTGTTTATTCTTCAGTCTCTCTTCCTCGTCCAAGTTCCAAGTCTTGAGTTCCTAGTTCCTAGTTCCTAGTTGTACTCCTCTCTCTTCCTAGTTGTACTCAATCTCATACTCTTCTGAGTGTCTAATGTCTACTCCTACTCCTAGTGTCTGAATCTCTGTTACTCCAAATTGTTCTCTAAGTTGTACTCTCTAAAGTGTCTGATTCTCTCATACTCCAAATTGTTTTCCCTAGAGCCAAGTGTCTTCTACCTAATGTCAAGTAATCTGTTACTTTCTCTGTCTGCCTCTAGCCTTTTATATGTTTCACTTCTAAGCCACAACTTCAGGTCACGCCTTTAATCATGCCCTTAGGTCTTGTCTCTAAATCTGGTCTCTAAGTCACACTCTTAAGCCACACACCTTTAATCTCACACACCTTTAATCTCACACACCCAGGGGAAAATCCTGGGTATCTAAAGCAAGATGTTATCAGAGTGTTCTCAGCTGTTGTAGGCTATTGTAATCCAAGTCTCATGTCAGGGTATATGGCTCAAGATGGCTGCAAAGCTGATAGCCGCTTTCTGCTAAAAGTCGGCCCCCAACATAAAAGCAAAACAGAAAATGGCATACTGCCAAGATATAATAGTATAGACATTTTAGAGACATCCCCATTCGGAAAGGGTCATAAGAAGATAGAATGAGAATCAAAACAAGACTGAAACCCGGATGGAAAATCATTAAATATTATATCTATGTCCAGCTCTTGGGTCACACAGTATGGTCATGGGAGCTCAGATAAGCTTAGAGAAACCAACAGCTAAGATGTCAGCAGACATACCCTGGCTTGGGAATACCTCTCCGGGGCTTTCGTCAACACACATTTTTTGTTCCCTGTGTCTACAATTCCCAGGGTAAGCAAAGCCTCATAAGATTTGTACTCAGAGCTGTGCTTTCTGGAGCTGCTTGCAGGAGTTCTGAGCCTCCTGTTCTTTCCTAGCTTCCAAGACTTCCTTTGAAAACTGGTACAAGCCTCCATTTCTAAGTAACTTGGGTTATCCATGCCTGCAAAATCCTCATTGCATGGCAGCTACTGGTCATTCCAACAAAGACAGCAGATAGGCCTCTAAGTACCTGGGTAACTGACAGAAATGGATCTGGGAAAACAAACTTCTGAGACAGATCTATCAAGTGAAGAAAATTCTTTCAAATGAATTTACTCTTTTGTGCCCTTGACCCTGAAGTAAATGGGTTCTCACTGGTTCTTGTAACACCAAGGCATATTGTCCATGATCTCAATTGAAACTATTTGGCTTCTTTTCAATGGCTATGATTTCTTTAAAAACTACAACTTTGTTAGCTGTAACATTCCATGACTTTCTATAACCAAACTGCAATTTTTCCAAGTCTTTCCACTCTGCTTTTTCTCTCTTGATTCTCTCTGTGAACCTGACTGAAAACAACCATCAATAACCATGCCATGGCATCAATTCTGGGCTTCCTTGAAATCTTCTCTACTAGATTAATTAGTCCTTCATGGTTACTCCAGCCTTTCCCAAAGACCTGGGGCATGAGTAAAGTACAAACATATTCTCTCCCACAGTGTAACACACACTACCTCAAACCTAATTCCCAATAAAGTTGTCATTTCCAGCTGATACCACAAGTGCAGTCTTTGCTGTTAGTCTTACTTTAGCCATTTTCACAAGAACACTCACGTTTTGTTCACAGAATTCTAGAGTTTCTTTAGCCATAATCTCCAAATTTGTCCATATTTCTCCCACAAACTAGGTGAAAGACTTCTGAATGACACTGTCAGGAAGTCATAGCAATACTACTCTGCTAAGACGTAAAAACATCTTATTTTTAATTATGTGTATATGTATGAACACATTCACAACATGGAGTACTTGTAGAGGTCAGAGGATAACTTGTAGGAGTTCACTCCTTATGCCATGTGGGTCCCAGTGACCCAGCTCAGCTTGTCAGCAGAGACCATCACCTGCTGAACCATTCCATTATCCCTTGGTCTACACAACCTAATGAGAGTTAATGTACATCTGGCTTCTAGTTTCATAGTTTTCAGTCTATCATGGTGGAAGGCAAAGCAAAGCAGTCTAGTTGGACTTGAAGGAAGTATGCTGAGAGATTCATTATTGGCTTCTCATTTTACAGAACTGTTTCTTCTCCCCTTGGGGAATCAGGATTGAGAGACAGATCATCTTCTTTCATGGTGTTCTCTTAACCTTAGTTAATCCTCTTTGGGATCCCTTAAAGGCATGTCCAGAGTCATGTTTTACTAATGTCCTAGGTCCTTCTCCATCTAATCAAGTCTACAGTCAGAATTCACAATCATTCTAAGACTACCTGATGAGTTATGAAAATATCTCAAAAGTGACTTATAAAGTCCTTGCCCAATGACAAGTAACTGTGTGGAGGCATCTGCCAGCCCAATACAGGCATCCTCCATGGCTCAGGGAACAGAATCCCTCCCCCAGGTATCTGCTGAACTCTAGGAACAATGATAGAAAGTTCTGGCATTCTATGGCTCATAGAAAAGTTGTATTTATTGTCCAAACTTGTAGACTTCCTGAGTAATCTTGGTACCTGTAGGTTAAATCAGTATTGAAGGCACAGAGCCAGCTCCCAAGCTTCAATTCCTCCCAGGATGATCAACTCAAAGCTAGCATAACACAGATATGAGGCTGGCTCTCATATGCTGCAGTAAATGAATAATTGTCTGATACCCACATCCCCATAGAAGAGCCAAGCTAGTGGAAGCCAGCATGGCACAGATATGAGGTTGGCTCTCCACAGGAATAGATAACTGTGTAATGGAGACTCACTTCCCTGTAGAAGGGCCAAGCCATCTGAAGCCAACTTGTCACAGGTCTGAGTCCAGCTCTCATGGAAAGCACCACATGAGTTGTTTGAGGCAAGAACTTCCACAGTGAGATGACTGTGTCTTCTGCTGAGGTTTGAAAGGTCAGTTGCTGCAGATTTAAAGATGCATCCTGTTGTCTGTCATGGCTCCTTCTTCCTCAGGGCTGAGTCAGCAGTGGTCCTGCCTATGACAGTGCATGGCAATTCTGAGTGCCACATGTCCCCTGACTCCTCACTATCTTGTACCTCCCTGTCCCTGACATCCACATCACTCTAACTGTTCCTTTCATGCTACACTTTCCTCTGACACAGCCTCCATCTGGGCACTACTTGCCTCACAAGCTTAGCACATGACCTGAACCTCAGATCTATGGGCTGGAATCTAGATATTGGGGCAGCTTTCATAGTATCATGTGGGTCCTGGATATTTCCTATCTCTAGAATTCACTAGGTGGGCTTCTCCTCTGGGGTTCTTAGAAATCCCCTAAAATTATTTATAATGCAAATATATGATGTTATACATAATATAAACAATACTTTCTGTGCTTTTTTGTACAAATTACTAGGCAATATAAAATTTCAACAGTGGGAACTGAAGGTCTTCTGTGCATCCTGCACTATGAGACAAGCAGCCTTCCCATGAACATTTTAGCTTAGGGTGAATCACTTGGTGTATGGGCACAACTCAGGGCTCACAAAAACAGAAGAAAGGAGAGAGATGGTTTTAAAAGGTGGGACAATTTGGACCCCAGGGCATAGGGTGGGGTGGGTTGAGTCTGTAAGGGAGTGGGGACCTCAGCCATGTTTAATACCTGGATGAGTCTTCAGAATAAGGACATGGATCCTGCTGTAGAAGGCTTCAGGCAGGAGATCTACATGGCAGGATCTGGTAAGGGTCAAAGGAAAGCCAGCTCTTCTCTGTGCTGATCAATGGTGAATTGCAAGTCTGATTAGCATCTTGGGTGGGGTCAGCACCTCACTCGCTGTTTACAGTCTTTCATTCCTTTGTCTTTTGGGAAAGGGGTCAAGGTTGTCAGGCAATGAGGAACTTAAGTAGCCATATTCTTTGGTCCTCTCTTCTTCTATAAGCCTATCTAGACCAACCAACCACAACACTGACACATTCACAAAGCTTTCCCCACAGATAACTTCCTGGAGCTTGTCAGGGGACTGGCTCTGGTAGCAAGATGCTCAATGTAGGTGGGCTTTTTTCATATTACTCATGGTCTGGAGGGCCCTCTTTGGCCATCTCTAGCCCCCACAGAACAGTTGTGTATGTGTAAAAGTAGAGGCCAGATGGGAAGAGACCTGGGTCAGGCTTGACTGAGGCTCAGTTTCCCAGGAAATATCCTTGAGAGGTTCAGTGTTGCTTTCTTAGTGTCTCCTTCCCAGCCTCCCTCCCTTTGCTTCTTTCTCTCTTTACTCCAGTGTCTCCCTAGTAATAACATTTTGGAGTTGGATGGTTATTAAGCTAGAATTCCAGGAAACAAGAAAAGAAAGAATTGTGTGTGTTTGCAAATGAGTTCTCTCCCTTTCCACTGGTTTGTGGGGGCTTGGATGGCCCCATTGGGGATTCTGGTTAAGGTATTCAGCCTTCTGGAACAGAATGTTGAGTGGCTGTGACATCCCAGCATGAGGTATCCAGGGTGAGGCTGGCACAGCTTTCCCCAGACCACATTAATGGACAATACTTGGCTCCTGGGTGAAGTAACCTCCAGGCATGTTCCTACTTGTATGACATTTACTGGCACATGGCAGAAGTCATTCTATAAAACATCCTGTGTTTATATTAGCCATAGTCTGGGAGGAACTGGAAGAAAAAGAGCAGGAAAGCAAACATAGTCTTTCTCTAAACATGACTACCTCTGCGTTGGCTTCTGGACCCACCCTCAGTTTTGGAACCAAGTGAAGATTTCATCCCCTCAGCCATCTACAAATCAATCCAGTGAAGTCTAAACAACATTTACTGAGCTTCAGGAAAGATGAGGGGTCTAGGTGCTGGTCCCGATCTGCCCACATAGCAGTGCCTCTTGGGACAGGAAGTAAAACCTGTGATAGTATAGGGGTGGGATGGAGAATTGAGTAGGAATGGACCTGCTTCTAAGTTACCTGAAGGCTAGGAATTCAGGCCTTTCCTGACTCAGGAAATCAATTGTGTCAGACAATGTGTTGGAAATGGCCAAGGGCTGCAGATGTTGTGCCCAGATCTCTAAAACCCCAAAGAGACCAACAGGAACCACAACTCCGATACAAGAACATGAGAATCTATATTTAAGCTCGAGCTTGGGCCACAAATCTTCCTGATGAAACAGGATAGGAGAGTAGCCCCTAGGCCTAGGGGAAGCAGGGGGTGGGGGGTTGTAAAGGAAAACACCACAAGCAGGGCTTTCCAAGCCTTGGCCTTACATGAGAGGGTAAAGGGATGTTGGCCTTTAAGCTAATTGGTTTCCTGCATCTGGTTAAACTGCAAGGAAGGTCCATACATCAAAAAGGAACATCTTGACCTAGGAACGATTTGTTTTCTTAGCCCAGTCTTGTTATCAGCTAGCTGCAGCTAGTCTGTTTTGCAACTGCCAGAGACATTTCATGATTTTTCTTAGACCTCAAGAGTAGGGTCATGCCTCTCTAAGGGCAAGTTAACTTAGAATGGAGTCTTGAAACAAAATGGGGTTTATTCTGTTATTTTAATTCCTTCACAAAAAGTGAGAGACACACAGAGTTGTTATGACAATCAGATACATTCTCAGGACCCTGAACTCCTCTGAGAGGAGTTAAAGCAGAAAACTAGACACCTGAAGGAGGCACTGACACAGACTGCCTAGTGGATTGGAGGAGTTTGATGGACCTGGGGAAGTAGAATAGCAGCTGCTCAGGTTCAGCCTGCCCTCAGCCCTGTGTGCTCACTTGGCAACTGCAGAACTAAGGGCAGCCTTCAGCTAAGTCATCCTTCAGCTAGGTCCCTGAAATCCATTTGAGGTTTCCTGAGGGGAGGGGAAGGATTGTGTCTGAGAAGGAAGAAAGGGTCTTTACCCTAGGATTGGTATGACTTGTCCTCAGTAATTTAAGATTTCTTGTTTAAAGCCTGTCCTGTCAGCCAATGTATATGTATATGCCCACAGCACCATCATAATAAGTCTCTGATCCTCTGCTGCCCTCCGTTGCCTTGGGACACTAGTTTTTCAAAAGCCATTAATGTCACATATGGAGGGACTGAAGAGTTGGCTCAGTAGGTAAGAGTGCTTGCTGATCTTTCAGAGGCCCTGGGTTTGAGTCCCAGCATCCATACGACAGTTCAGAAGTATCTGTAACACTAGTTCCAGGAGACCACACTGTTTTAGCCCTCTTTAGGTGTCAGGCATTCATGTGGCTGCACATATAAACATGCCAGCAGTCATATAATAAGATAAAAATAAACAACTTTTAAGAAGAATGCCTAGAACTCCAACAAACAGGATAACATGGGTGGGTAAACTTTGGTTCTATTTACTTACTTAAACTGGTTGCCCTCTTTGAAACTCCTTCTTCCCTATGACCAGGATTCTTTGATACCTGCTTCCTACAGAGCTGACATCATACTGTTTCCTGTAGGTAGAACAGAATTGCTTTATCCTTTGTTCTGCTGTGGGGTTCAAATTCATCTCTCATTGAAGGTTGAGATGATTAAGGATGCACTTTCCAGCACAGATGTCCTTGTAAGTTCTACCAGGAAAAAAGAAATGTGATCATTCTATTTCATGACATTCCATCAGCCTGAGGCTGTACAGTGAGGTCCAGTATTCTTGGGACAGGATACTAGGTGTTCTGGTACAAAGCATGATGGGAATGCCCCAGAAAGTTGAGATTGCATAGGAAAAATGGGTATATTCTGATGTGACTGTTGGCTTCACCTTCAGTTACTGACAAACCAACACCACAGAGACAGATGGCTGTTGTAAATGCTATAAAATCACGTGAGAAGTAGACTCCTTGCTTTTGTGTAATGGGCCCACATGGAACAGTCTGGAGTCTGTGGGAGAAGGCAGAACCTGGGGTCTTAGGTCTGTATCCTCACTGCAGCATGCTCTGAAACTGAGGACTTTGGTCAACATTCATCACATTGTGTCAGCCTCAGGGCTCTGAACTCATGCCAGTCTTTCATGTCAGTCTTAGGGTGAGATTGGACTTCTCTTCGCAAGGCATTGCAATCTGTGTCTCTTCTTCTCTCACCTTATTATGGATTTTTGTGCACTCACTCCTCATTTCTGTAGCTCTTTCAAAATCATGTGAACAAAATTCTTTGTGCACTCTGTAACCTGTCACAGACTGACTTGTTCCAGCCCCTAGCTTATTCCATTGTCTCAGCTCTAGAGCCTATACATGTGCTCACACCGCCCATTGTGTGTACATGAGAGCTTATGTACACATGTGCTCAAACAGCCCATTGTGTGCACATGAGAGCCTGTGTGCACATGTGCTCACACTGTCCATTGTGTGTACATGAGAGCCTGTGTGCACATGTGCTCACACAGCCCTTCTTGCTTCCTGTTTGTCTGACCCATCCTCCCTCTGCATGTGGGCAGGGGCTAGTGCACATCCTGCTGAGGAGGGGACACAGTTTAAGCACACATTTCGGTAGTCACACAGAGGGCCCCCACATACAGAGACTCCTCTTTTTCCAAGATGAATCTAAGGTTCAGTGATCTTCTCTGGGATTGAGGAAGGTCCCTGAGAATGGAGCACAAGACTCTCTGGCTTCAGTGTCCTCCTTTGTGTCAGGAAGCATGTCTGCCAGCTGGATGGTCACACAGTGTAGACAAGAAAGGTTCACTTCTGCAGTACTCACCCTCAGGGTGTCTTGATACAGGAGGCTGCACTTCTAATGCAGACTCACTTTCTTGCCAGGGGAAATCTGCAAGTCAGTTTCTCGGTGCGGTAGCCCGTCTCATCATCTTGTGGGCTAAGGGTATTCTCTAACAACTTCCAACAATGATGACATTTTATCTGCTCCATTGCAGAACTGGCCAGTGTGAATGACCAGGAAGGGACTGGTGAGTACACCTTGCCAACTTCCCTGGGGACCCTGGGCTGAGCAGTATAAAGGGCAGCTGAGTGAGGTCCCAGAAGAACCTCCTCAGTCTGCCAAGTGACCTGCTGGGCATCTGTGAGCATAGACTCTGGAGATGAAGGCCCTGCTCCTGACCTTTGGCCTCAGCCTCCTGGCTACCCTGCGGGCCCAGGCCTTCCCCACCATACAAGAGAATCAGGATGTGAGGCTGAGATGGGCAAGGGCTTCAAGTGGCTTTATGGCAGATAGTGGGGCTGAGGCTGCTACCTGGAGGCCCCATTCCTTCTCCATCTAAAGGGACATCGTTTTAGAGTCAGGCTTGAACCCTGACTGAAGGAACACTAGACACAGCAAAGAAGTCTACTTAGATGGTCCTGGGAGCAGAGAGCTGGAGGAGATAGGAGTTCCACATTTTGCACTATTCTTTGGGAGTGAAGGCTTCTGGGAGAGTGTCTTGCCTGTAGAGGTTGGAGACCACACAGTTGTGTTCCTGGTAGTGCTAATTTACTTAGTGTGTTGGTAGAATGATTGCCTGGGAAACACTTCACGTATCCAGAATTTGGGGGGCAAGGTAGAAGTGGGATATGGACTAGAGGCATTCCAACCTGTCTCCCTTAGTCCTGATAGCCAGGTACCTTCTCCAGGTTTCAGGAACGTGGTATTTGAAAGCTACAGCATGGGACAAGGAGATCCCTGACAACAAGCTTGAGTCTGTGTCTGTGACTCCCATGAACATCAAGATCCTGGAAGGGGGCAACCTGCAAGTAAAGTTGACTGTCCTGTGAGTATGTGCCAGATTCCTGTCATTTGCTTTCTCCACACAGGAGATCCGGGCACTGAGCTGAGTCAGCTCCCAGAACACCCAGAACACCCAGTACCACATGTTTTGTGTGCAACAGTACCACTCAGGGTGCCTCAGCTTACAAAGGACCATGGGATGGTAGGGCCATGGGTCCAGAGAAAAGATCTCAGCTGCAAGGGAGCACCATCTTTCTACTCTGATATAACATCCATTGTCAGGGACTCATGTTTGGGGAAGGGTTTCACTCCTAGACCCAAAGTGAGCACACAGTCTGGCCTTGTTCTTCCTCCAATGTGAACTTCTCTTTGGGACAAAGGCAGACACCAGGATTTCAGAAGGATCAAGAGTATGCACAGGACCCCAGGGAGAAAGGTTCTCAGGCTCTGCACAGACACTGTAAAATCCCAGCTTATTCCCCCTAGCATCTTCCATCACTCATGCGACCTCATTTTTGAGGGCTCTGTCACCTCCTCGACCACTCACTTGTGTGACCTGTCATCTGTGTAGATTCTCACCTGTGTGCTCTCACACCTGTGTGACTTCCCATCCATGTGGCTTCTACATTTGTGCCTTATCTCACATCTTGGGGCCTGCCACCTTAGTGACCCCTGAACAACACGAGAATGTCTATGCTGTCCTCATGGGATCTGGCATTTGTCGGTCCCTGATGTGGCAGTTTATCTTGGAGTTTGCCCTTTGTTCTTTTCCCTGATCCTCCCCACTCTAGCTTGCCCTCGTTTGTCCAGGTGACACTGATTGTAGGGCTGGTCTCCAAATAGCTCCAGAGACAGGGGATCAGCCACAGGAGGCACATAGCATGAAGGTTAGGAAGGGAGTGTTTTGCTTGGGACAATATTTACAGATCAAGTAGATGAGACTCCTGAGGAGCAAGCAAGGGGCTGTCAGACTGCAGGCAGCAAGTGACCCAACCCAGAACTGGGGTTACTGTGAGAAGCAAGGCACTGGAACATGTGACCTGGGAGGCCTGCTGGTAACATAAATAGGACTGAGTGAAACCTGCACTTGCTTGGCCACCTTGGAAACAGAAAAGTGCAGGCCTTGATTTGGATGCTGCCAGCAGGGGAGATGTGACTGGGCAGTTTGTCTCACAGACCTTCTGTCTTTCAGGATTGCAGGACGGTGCCAGGAGATGAACACTCTCCTAGAGAAGTCAGATGAACCTGGCAAATACACAGCCTGTGAGTCCTTGACCTGTGATGGCTTCACCCAACCCTCAACCTCCAGTGATCCATTTGAGGCCAGTGTGGCCACACCAGGGTGCCCATGGCCTGAGAAACCTCCCTTCCTTCAATTCCTGTAGTATTCATGATCAATCACTCCCCAGGAGGCCGTTTTCCTTACAGATGGGAACAGCTGACATTGAACACTAAACTGGGTGTGGTAGATGTGTCCCTAGAAGAGAATTGACTGTTTTGTCTCAGGGTGGGTTGCTGCCATGCAACTGCATGAGAAAAAGCAAGTTGAGCAGAAGCATAATTTTGTTAGCATTTCCACATCCCTGTCATGATGAAAGGAAGACAGGGCAGGAACTCAAACAAGGCAGAGGCCGTGGAGGAGTGCTGCTTCCTGGCCTGCTCCTTATGGCTTGCTCAGCCTACTTTATTACAGAAGTGGCCCTGCTCACAGTGGTCTGGGCCCACCCCTATTAACCACTAATTAAGAAAACTCTGTACAAGCTTGTTTACATCCTGGTCTTATGGAAGAGTTTCCTCAATAGGGCTCTCTTCCTCTCTGATGACTCTATCTTGTGTGAAGCTAACATAAAAAAGTAGTCAATACAACTGCCCGGAGATGTCTCACTGGCTATGGCTGGGGTCATGGAGGGAGTGAGAAAAAGGCTGCATTTAGCTCCACAGGCAGACCCTCCTGTATGACACACAGGTGTGGGACATGGCCATCTCTCACATGTGTGGTTTTATGGAAATGAAGGGTCTTTGTACCCAAGGCTCTGGGGTGGTGGACAACCTGGGTCAGGGAGCCCTGAGCAACTGGGAGGGAGTCAGGGTCAAGAGGTTCCAGTCCACCCTTGCATCCTTGTTGAGGGTTCAGGGGCTTATTCAGAATGTACATCACTGTTCCTCTACAGATGGGGGTAAACACGTGCTCTACATCATCCCATCGGCAGTGGAGGACCACTACATCTTCTACTATGAGGGCAAAATGCACAGGCATCGTTTCCGAATGGCAAAACTCGTGGGTGAGTCACACCGTTGTGAGATGGGCCAAGGACTCAGGGTGAAAGGGGCCTTGCCGCTGTTGGGGTTCCACTGTAAGAAGGATGGGTATAGAAAGAGGAGCCTGAGTATAGAGTGCAGCCTCCATCACAGCTTCTCTCAGTGTGTTTTTTCTGGGGATGAAGGCCTTAGAGCCTCCTGAGCTCTCTCTCCCTTAGGCTGGGTACTTTTCCAAATAGAGAGCAGGGAGACAGCATGGGTCTCTCAGCCAATGGTGACTTATCTTCAGAGTGACACAGGTCACACTGCTCTCAGCTGCCCTAGGATGAACTCAGGAACAGTGCCTCTGTGTCTCCTAGGTCAGATATTGTGGAAGGATCCACGTGGTATGCTGGTCTTCCTCCCCACCCCCCACCTACCCCCACAGGCTCTTCTCTCACACAGGCCTCTGGGTCAAGTCTTCACATGCAGCTCCTACAACTGTGTCCCTAATTCCATGTCCTTCACCTATAGGCAGAGACCCTGACATCAACCAGGAGGCCCTGGAAGATTTTCAGAATGCTTTAAGAGCTGGAGGCCTCAACCCAGAGAACATCTTCATCCCCAAGCAGAGTGGTAGGAATCAAGCTGCCATGTTGTGTCGCTACCACGAATGGAAGGCAGCCAGTCACCCAGGACAACTGGCTGCCTCTCATCCAGCTTTGTCCTTTAGGGGTGGGAGAGATGCTGGCTGATGGAGGGGTCTTGGGTTTCTACCTGAATTTTCTGGGTTTCTGAATCACTTTTCTGTCATGTTTTCCTTTTCTTGGCCAGAAACCTGCCCTCTAGGAAGCAATTAGGGTAAGTGACCAGTTTTGGGGCACCCTTGAGGACCTTGAGGTCCTGGAGTCAATAGGGTTTCTAGAGACCTGTGATTGAATTCTCAGGATAGAGACCCTTTCTTACCTGTGCAGACAGGTAGGTCCACCCTTGCCTGCTGGGACATACTCTACCTCTGTGTATTTTGTTCATATTTCCTTCCTGGGTGTCATCTCTTGAACTTCAGGCATCTGCCCTTGCTGATAATCTGCAATGGGCTTGTGTATCTCTCTTCCTGTATCCCCTGCTATCCTCTGCAGAAGGGAAATTCCTCCTCTGCCCCTCCCTTTCCCTCAGTCATCATGTTGACTCCATGTATGGCATGGATTTATTTAAAGCACATGGTAGTTGTACCTGGGGTCTAGCAGCCTTGCTTGGTTTCTTGTGCTGTGTGATGCCTGGGAGATGTTGTTTAGAGAATTGCCCAAGGCAAAGCCTGAATCCAACAGCATCCCCATCCTCCTTTTGCCCTGAAGTCACCTTTCCTCTCTTCATACATGGACATGGAGAATTGTGAGAACTCACTTTGGGGGTGTGGTGGGGGAGAATGACCTTTGTCCTTTGTTTAGATCTAGTGAATAGAGCCCTTTTCTTTCTAACATTTCCCTCTCATGAATTATTTTGGTTCCACTGACTCTCCTCCTTTGCACAGGAACAGATAAGGCACTGGGCCTGCCTGACAGCATTGCTCTACTCTGCGCAAACCCACTGAGCACAGGACACAGAAGGAGTTCTTACACTGTCCCTTCTGGCTTTACCCACCCCCTCCCTCTGCTTCCCTCTCCCCTGCTCCTCCATAAAGTACTTCATCATCTCTTTGTGTCTCTGATTGTTTGTGGATATCAAGTGGACTAGGCAGGATACTCTCCCTTATCCTTGAGACTTAGCAGTTGTTGTAGAGGAAGAGTTGGGCAGTAACTAGGATGGATGGGTGCTCCCTCATGGCGGTCTTTCCTGGGCACAGGTCCTGAAGGGCTTGGTACCAGGGTCAAATGTTTTTGTTCATTAGGTTCCTTTAGTAACTTCTGCTTTGTGTCCTCTCAAAGCCAGTTCTTAAGTGTGATTGGAATGGAGAGGCTGGACAGCCAGTCTCAGCACTTTTCCTTGCCTCAGCATTTCCCTCACCTCAGCAACCCTCTCATGGTCACAAAAGCTCCCCTTCACCCCTCTTGCTCCTTCCTGCCACCTGGCTCTTCCAAAGAGACACAGCTTGCAGCCCTCATTCCAATAGCACTCCCTAATCAAACCTCCTCCCAGGAAAGGCAAATGGCAGCCTGAGAAGAAGTAAGCAGCCATGGCTCCCAGCCCACTTCTAGCTGAGGTTGACATTCTCTCTGATGGATGACTAGGCACTCCGCAGCACCGGTGGCTTCTGGCCTTGGGAGAATCGAAGACCCCCCCCACCCTCCCACATCCTTAGAGAGATTAAGCCTATTAAGGGTTCCCAGACAGCTGTGACCAGTTTGTAAAAAACACTTACCCCTTAGCACCATAAAGGCCAAAGGAGCATCTCTCTCCAACTGTGTGACCGGTCTGCCCCCTAAACAGTTAGAATTGTGTTTGAAGAATAACTTCCATTATCTTCCATGTAACCCTGAAACCCCAGAACCTGTGTGTGTATAAATTCCCTAAGCCCTTAGACACAGCATCACAATCCTGCCCTGTGCAGCTCGTGATCTGAACCTGGGTTCGAATTTATTAAAAGACTCTTTGCCTCACTGCATTGGATCTGGCAATTCTTTGAGCTCTCCTGGGGACCTCGAGACCTGGGCATAACAGGAGGAATGTGTGTATGAGTGTACTTAGCTTTAAGGCCAGAGCTGAGGTTCCCGGTAGAGGTTTTTTGCAGGTGGCCATAGGGGAAGTGAGAGGTGAGGCCCTCCTTCAGGATACTGGCTTATGATTGAGTCAGTAAAATACTGGGAACTCTCCCTGAAGAATGGGCAGTGCTGTAAGTTGTCTCTACAATCTGGCTGGACAAAGTCTAGATCTCTGGAGATAGTCCATCTCCAGAGAATTGCCTTGTGAACACGTTCTAATGTTGTGAATGTATTTTTCTAAATCACTCTTAGGTTTTCACTTAGTAGTTTATGCGGTGCTCTTTTCTCCTAGGGGAGGAATAAATCAACCAAAGCTTCCTTGTGTACCAGTGTCATTCGAAGTCTTGCATTTCTCGGGTCCAGGGATATTAGCAGGATTGGTTCAGTATCTCAGGCCTCCTTGGGACACTGGAGGCTCCACATGCAGAAGTCTTGGGGCATGCAATATTTTTCTTTTCTGATGAGGGTCATCATGTCCTTCACCTGCAGTGTGTCCCTACTGTGTCACATGTATTTGCCATTTTGGGGGAAGCATCATGTACCTGGCCATTGCTCGCTCTGTCTTCTTGTAATGGCTATTCTTGTTGCATGTAATTTTAAAAATGGCACTCTAGCTCCAGCTAGGCTCTGTGGAACGGCATTGCTTGACTGCCATCTAGTTAGCCCCCATGGCTAGCTAATGCTGTCCTAAGATCCCAGGTATGCTCTGAGAACAGCTGCTACCTATATTCCTGAGAGTGCTGCCTGTTCCTCCTTGCCTCATGCCGGCAACAGCTGTCTCATTCAGCTCCCTTTAGGTCTGTAGAAGGAAAACAGTAGAGACTTTTATACTTTAAAACTGACCAATAACTTAAAGGCTGGGTTAAGAAAATCCTGCCACATCTTCCTTAGCCTCCACAGCCGCCTGTGGAGGCTACAAACCATGAGAGACCTACATGTTTACAGTTTCCGCTCCACTACAGGGCCTGGTCTGACTCCGATCCTCTCTGTCCCCTTTCTTCTTTTGTCCAGCTGGGCAATCTTTTCTTATCCTTCATTCAGCAATTGGCTTCTGCCTTCTTTATTGACCCGATCAAGCATCAATTAGGGAACTAGATTTTAGTTATCAGCTCCTCCTCCTATGTATTATTTATCTGTTTCCCCTCAATATTCCTGGCAATAAAGGTGGTCTTCTAGCAAATGTAGTCAGGCAGACATTACCTGGCTTCTAGGCACCTGACCTGGCCAGCCTGGGCCCTGTATGCTTTGTCTATTGGCATCATCTTTTCTTTGAGCAGCAGAGATTCTGATGGTCCATCTGTATAGCAGAACTCTATAGACAATAAACTGTACTGGACAGAACTGAAGTCTGGAGTCCTGTCTGGGTAAGGGATCTGAGATGAAGGATCTGAGGAGTTGGCTTTGCTTTACAGGCTTATTCCGGCCCCTTCCGAGTCCCCTTCGCCTGCGAAAGAGACACGTGAGGCAGTGTTCGGGTAGTTACTACAGCGAGGCTTTATTCTTGTATCAGCAAAAGTGGAAGACCCCAAGCCCGGGAAAGGCACTGCTATATGTACCCTAGAGTGATGTGTTCACTTCTGATTGGCTGTTCACTCATCACCCCATATTATGCCCCGGGATGTGCAGTGGCTTGGCGCGCTTTCGCCTCTTGCACCTGCGCAGTTAGTTGTTCATTTGTGGGAGCACAGGATGTCCGCGCCATCTTGTAATGGCGAATGTTGTCATGCTCACTGTGGCTCCTAACATCTCCCCCTTTCAATTTTGTTGGGGGCCGACTTTTAGCAGAAAGCGGCTATCAGCTTTGCAGCCATCTTGAGCCATATACCCTGACATGAGACTTGAATTACAATAGCCTACAACAGCTGAGAACACTCCAATAATCTTGGTTTAGATACCTTGAGATTAAAGGTGTGTGAGATTAAAGGTGTGTGAGATTAAAGGTGTGTGACTTAGAAGTATAGAGATCAGAGTTAGAGACAAGACCTAAGGGCATGATTAAAGGTGTAACTTAGAGGCGTGGCTTAGAATCAGACTATAGAAGACAGAACCAGACACCAGACGAGAGAGAGAGAGATTCATACACATCAGACATTAGGTAGAATCTGCCCTCACCCTCGCTCTTGCTGAACCTCCACCCGCAGACCAGAGCAGCAGCTTGGGCCGGGATACAGTGGCCGCCCAAATGTGGGTCGGCCTGGGCCTCAACATTTTGCCTGGGCTGCAACATTTATTTTGGCCATCTCAACTCGGGGCTAGTGCGGTCCCCAACACAATTTTATTAAAACAGCACTTGCCTATCAAGTGCGGCACCAACTCAGTGAGGGAAAGCAGAGGCCTGATCCCCTGTGCAAAATGAGATATTGTAATGGGTTTCTTCTCTTGTCGTCGTGCAATGAGTAATACTTCCCATACCCATCTCAATGCCTTTTTGTCGGGGATAGGGGGCCTCCACTCTGGAGCGCCCGGTGGCCGTCCGTGCACGGAGAGGAGGTTTTGGCATCAAACCTTTGTGCAATCAGGCATACTTTCGGGAAATCTATCCACACTCGTGGAACATTCCCTGTCGAGTACCCACTTGCAAACACCTCTAAATATTTAGGTACCACAGTTATTCAGGCAAGGGCTGGCTAGACTTAGACCTCTCATTGACCCAGTACAATGGGCTGAATCCTTGGGGTGCATCGACTGAGGGTCTCAGTCATCAGTTACTTTCTTAGCATAGATAGCCAAATTTCAGGGGAAGATCCTTGCTTCAAGGCTACGAGTGCTTGGGAGATAACGGCCTTGTCACGTTTTTGTTGGGCTTTGAGATTGCAGACCAACCATAACATGAACACCAATCCACAACATAGGGCTGCACCAAACAGACCTATCCCCACCCATTCCTTAAAGAAAGAAAAGGCCGAAGAAATTCAAGAAGTAAAATCGCTAAGGGCAACAGGGTCCACTCGTGTTCCATCAAGGCTCAAGATCTGGATCTGCAATTGCTGCTGCATCTGGTCCAGCTCCCCAGTCCAATTCCCTTGTAAATAAGCAGAAAGATTATGGCTTTGAATAAATGTATTGTTCATAAATCTCAGAGGTGTAATACATAGATGTGGGGTTGCTGACATGCAGCTCATTTGAACCACATCCGTGAGCTGCTCCACATGGGCTTGGAGCAAATCAGCTCTCTGATTGACCAACAGAATGCCCGATGCCAAGTGTGCATCCACTTTCTGTAGAGTGGTCAAAGCCTCAAAAGTCTTTTCTCAAATTTGATTAACAACAGTAGCTGTTGTAACTTGATTAGCCATGGCTATGCCGGCTGTCACAGCTGCAGCTGCAGAGATGGTAATAGCAGTGACAATGGCTGCAGTAATGCCAAAGTCTCTTTTATGTCTTATTAATGATGTAATAGGGAAAGTTTCAGGATCAGCTTCTACTGGGATGGGCACAAAGGTAGGCACGTGTACAACCAAGGCTAGGTCTAGTGATCCATTCCAGCATTGTGCTAAAAAGCATTTAACATTCTTACAATCCAAGATATCAGAATTATTTTGAAAGTTGGATAACATAAAGAAAAATGGGGGGTCCACACATACCGACACCGGTTGTGCAGATGCATTCCTAAACACCTTATTAATTTTAATGTTATTCAGATGGCTAGAGATATTAGATTGTGTAACTGAAATATTTTGTACTTCATGAAATATCCCATTCAACAAGGCAAAGGCAGATACACTGGCACTAGCTCCAGCCTCATTACTCAACACCCAATGATAAAAGGGCCAAATATTTTCTATGCCAGTGCTCTTAACTGTATTATTCATTATAGCCAAATCGAGAGGAGGGGCTAAACTAAATCCTCTGGCAATTTGTTTTTTGGGTTTAATCTTAGACTGGCAAGGAGAAAACACCACTGGAAAGGACAAATCTGGATAGTACCACGGTATCATCTGTTGCAAAGTGGCATTATTGGTATGCCAATTGGACCTCTTAATTATAGTAACATTACTTCTAATCATGGTGGTGGTAATGTTTATAGGTTCTGATAAATTCAGACCGACATTTCCCGATCTTTCCATCTGTCCTGAACTAATCTGATTCAAGACAGCCCCTAGCACTCTTATCTCTACCTTACTGTAAGTCACAGGATCCACCCAATTAGCAAGAGTGATTTCTTAAGATTTCTTAAGAATCATACAAGGTGTATGCAGTTTACTTGTCTATTACCCTTGCTTGCTGCCACAAAACAAAGTGTAAAATTTAATGGAAAACTTGTAGCATTATATAACTCAGGCTGCTGGTGGGTGTGCCGAGAGCACGGGGCATCCATGTAACACTCAGTAGCTGTAAACAACGGCAGCACTGCAGAATTTGAATGTACTGGCATGGGAACAGGCCAAGATCTAACTATGGCCCATAGTGATATACTTATCCCCAAATCGAGCATCAGCATCAGGAGAATCAGAGCCGTTATCTTGCAATCTAGTTTCATTCTTCATGATCTACACCAGCCGCGTGGGGACCCAAATTGGATTGTCTTCACCCTGTGGAAAAACACAGACAGCTCCCCTCCCCGGCCATGGCAGGGGTCTATTGCGTCCCTGACCTTGGAGAAGGACAGCAGCCATCTCTAAATTTGCTGCCGCAAGTCCTGCATTAGTAAGGGAACCTCCCAAGCTGTGACAGATTCCTAACCAGTCTTGTAATCCCTTGGCTCTCCGAGGAGCAATGGCTGCACGGCATTCAGCTGTGGCATTTTCAAAGATCATTTGTTCTATCAATGGCATTGCCTGCTCTGGTTCCCCAAAGATTCTGCCAGCTGCCTCAGTCATGCGGGCCACAAAGTCAGAGAAGGACTCACTGGTCCCCTGAGTTATTTTGGACAAATAAAGATTACTCCCTTCTCGCCTAGGGAGAGACTTCCAGGCCTTTATTGCAGCTGATGCTATCTGTGCGTAGACCTGCCAAGGGTGAGTGGTCTGGTCGTTTGCGTGTATACCAACTCCTGCCAGCATGTCAAAAGTCCATAATTGTTTTCCCTCAGTGTTTGCATTAATCCTGGCTTGTGCTTGCAGTGCCTCGTGCCACAAGGTCTTCCACTCTAGGTATTGGCCCATATTGTTAAGTACCGTCTTCACTGTGTCCTGCTAGTCTCCTGGCATCATAGCAGCTGCACTTAACCTCTCCACTTGGGATATGGTAAAATTAGCCCCAATTCCATATGCACGTACTGCCTCAGCTAATTCTTTGACCTGCCTATACTCTACTGGGGCATGAACACGTGCTCCTTCTGCCGCTTCAAAGACCAGAAATGCCAGCTGTAGCTGTCTCCGATCTCCTAGGCTGAGAAATGAATTAGAGGCACTTCCCGGGGCATAGGCCAGAGGCAAGGGCTGGGCCGAGGGACTCAAGGTCTTTCTTAGTCTTATCTCAGGATGGTTATTTTTTGCATAGGCGGCTGCCTCCTGCTCTAGTCTCTCTTCCTCTCCTTGCGTTAGGTCTTCCTCGGAGCTGCTAAGGTCTATGGCGGCAAGCTCCTTAATGGGGTAAAGGGGGGTCCTTTTGACCTCCACTCTCTCTTCACCAGCCGGTGAAGTGTCCTTATTCTTAATAGGCCCTGCAGTGGCTCCTGTTCCTTTTGAGTACTCTTTTCTTTGACCAGGCTCCTTGGCCTGTCTCTGCTGCCCAGGTTTTTTTGCCTGCTTCTCCTTTCCAGGTTCCTTGGCCTTATCTTTTTCCCCAGGCTCCTTGGCCTGATGCCGGCTAACATGCTCTGTTTCTGATACCCTGGAGGGGACCTCTCCTGAAACCTCTTGACTTGCCCTAATAGCTGTGCTGTGAGCTGGATCCTCACAACACAAATAAGCTAAAAGTGAAAGCAACGCAAGCAAGAGGCCAACTAGCGCAGTGGCGGCAATGAGTGGAAATCTGCTCGCAACCAAGGCTTCCACCCCAAACATATCTCTCAGAGATGTACCTCGATCCTGTAGTCTTTTAACCCACCCTGAATCTCGGGGGGGGGGGCTCCCACGGCGCCTTGAAATTCCTGGGTTTCAGCACCAGATATTCCGTGCCCCTTCCCAGTCCCCTTCGCCCGCGAAAGAGACACGTGAGGCAGTGTTCGGGTAGTTACTACAGCAAGGCTTTATTCTTGTATCAGCAGAAGTGGAAGACCCCAAGCCCGGGAAAGGCACTGCTATATGTACCCTTGAGTGGTGTGTTCACTTCTGATTGGCTGTTCACTCATTACCCCATATTACGCCCCGGGATGGGCAGTGGCTTGGCGCGCTTTCGCCTCTTGCACCTGCGCAGTTAGTTGTTTACTTGTGGGAGCACAGGATGTCCGCGCCATCTTGTAATGGCGAATGTTGTCACACTCACTGTGGCTCCTAACACAGGCTGGCTTGTTTCTGGGCTTGGTGCCAGGTTATCTAGAAGATGTAACTGGTCCCAAGACTGATCTGGAAGGTGATGATATGCAAGAGATAAGAGATTCTTAATGAACTCTTACCAACAGAAACTACTACAAATAAGATTTCAATGACGTAAGACCAGTGAGGGTCCCATAGTGCCATAGAGTTCTCTAAGATAGGCAGGTTGCGAAGTGGTTTTGGGAAGTGCCCATGGATGCCATGTTCATGCTCAGCACCTTTACAGGGATCTTTATGCACCTCCCACCTCCTGAAGACCCTCAGAAGATCACCATTCAATGGTGATCAGTGGTCTTCAGAGCACAGACCTTTCTTCAAATGCATTTGGTTGACTTGTGTAGCCCAGCTGTTTCAAGCCCTTTACTTTCTACCCTTGACTCTGCTTGTCCTGAGACTCTAATGTTCTCTTTCTAATTCAGTCTGTGGGCTAGCAGGGCAGATAGTGTCTCATCTGTGCTCTCTTTCAGCCTGTGTATTTAGAAAGGGGCATGGAACCTCCTCAGCACCTAGGAGTTCTCATGAACACTGGGATCCACCTCACAGGTTAGGAATGACCAGAACTGAGGCACTCTCATGGAGAACCATTAGCTTCTTCCCAGCATTTATTCTGGGATCAGCTGTGATAGTGCTTGCCCATAGTAAGGATGATATCCATTTCAGCCAGTAAAGAACATTGACCAGGAGACAATCACCCTCTTGTCCTGTGTTATAGGAATTCTACTGGATGTGTTGAGTTCAGGCTGTTTCTGGATGAATTCAAAGGAGAGCTGGGTATCTTTCATGCCTGTAAATGCTCAGGTAAAGGGTCTTCCTTTTAACTGAGCCTTCAGAGAGACAGCATCTCAGTTTCTGTCATTGTTCATAGAGCTGAAATGCTTCATCATCATCAGGTTTCTGTTGTAGGAAGAGGTCTTTGTTGACTACTCCATGATCAGGATAGAGAGGGCCACCTTTGTGACTGCTGCTGCTTATGGGTTTGTTCTGTTCCACTTGAGCTTGAGAGCTAGGCATGAGGTTATGGGGAAGTGGGTACAAAATGAGTCACCATTTCCTCTTCTCCTTGTGCTAGTTCCCACCTGGGAGCCATGCCTGAGATCCCTGGGCTCCTTGGGAGAGAGATTTGTAAGTTCTCTGGACTACTCAACCGTGGTGTACCAATCCTGAAGCCTGAGGCTCACAACTACTTCTGACTCACCCAGCTGTTGTCATGATCTTGCTGTGAGTAGGGATCTGGTTGTGTACATCCAGAGACCTGTGGTGCTGTCCTGGTAGTAGCAGAAGAATCCTGGTATCCAGAGTGTGGAGGTACATTGTCAAGTATAAGATGTCCCCTCTGGCCAGACATGTCTGAGGTTCTCAAGTCCATAAATCACCATCTCATCAAAAGAAAATGGCAATGTTGGGGAGACAGCTTACACAGATAAACTTGCCTCTCAAGCCTCAGGACCCACATTCAGCAAAAAAAAAGCAAGCTGCTCTAGTGTTCCTATAATCTGATCACTGGGGATTCAGAAGCAAGAGGACACTGGGACATGGTGGTCCACTGGCCATCTAGCCTAGGTGTACTGAGTTCCAGGCTTTGTAAGAGACCACAGCAGATAAGGTGGAGATAAGCTGAGGAACTCACATGATCTCAACCTCTTACTGAAAGTGAAAGGACTCAAAGGGGGATTCTCACTCAAGTCTCAGGATGGCACCCACCCAAAAAAACTCACAAGAGACCAGCTTGATGTAAACACATGAGGCAGTGTAATATCAGAGCTCTGGGCCAGTCCATATCCCCATATCTCACATAGGAGATAGAGGGACTGACCTCGAGGCTCTAAGAATTAGGACTTATATAGTCAAGGGGTGGGGGAATTGGGAGATTTTTACGTGGGTATACATGATTGGTTGTTTTACATCAGCAGACTGTACCAGTCTAAGTTAGTATAGTATCTAGTTAATTGCAGTTTCTTGGACCTTGAGAAGACCTCAAGGGGAGGGGGAAAGGGTCTGGAGGAACACCAGATGGCCCATTACTCATTTGGACATATCTCTGTTCTTCTAAGGATGTCCTTGTATACTTTTTATCTATGTGTCTGGCCAAGTCCTTGGGAGGCTCAACAGGCCTTCATCCTTGGTCCTATAACTCTATATTTTCTGTAACTAATTAACTGGGCCCAAACCTGCTGACAGGCATTTTTAACTATTTAGGTTAGGAAAAGAAATCACAGGGCCCTGTTATTTTATTAGTTTGGGCCTATTTCAAAATTTTCTTTCAAAAGACCCCCAAAGGGGACCCTCACTCAAGTCTGGACCTGCACGCACCCAAGGACACACAAGAGACCTTGATGTAATAACAAAAGGTAGTTTAATGGCGAGGGCCCTCGGGTCAAAACATATCTCATGCAGGAGATAGAGGATCTGACCCCCAGCCCAGGAAGCTTGGGATATTTATGGGTAGGGGTTGGGGAGAGTGGGGAAAATTTGGCACGGTTACATATGATTGGATATTTCAAACATCCGTCATTTGAGCTGGCTGGATGACTAGTTACTTTTGACCATGAAACCTCGGACCTCCCAGAAAGGGGGGGGGGGAGAGAAGTAAACACCAGATAGCCCATTACTCACTTGGGCTTGTTTGGACTTGTCTGGGCACACCCTTGCATGCCTTTTTATTTTTGGTCACCCTGCCCCTGCAGGGACTTAAAATTTTATTATGACTATATTTAACAAATTGTTGGTGGTCTTTGCTGACCATGAATTTTTGTTATTGTTTCAATACTGCTTTCAAATTTTATTTTCACATTACCATGCACAAGCACACCCTTATCTGAGTACTGTACACTCAAATGCATATGTCTACACAGACATGTATATCCATCATACATACAGCCACATTGGAATAGAAACATTAAAAAAAAAAAAAAAAAAAAAAAAGAGAGAGAGAGCTTGTGAGATGGCTCAGTGGGTAAAGACACTTGCTGCCAAATCTGACCATTGCATTCCTTGGGACCCACATGGTGGAAGGAGAAAATGGATTCCTGTAAGTTGTCCTCTGATGTTCACATATATGCCACAGCACATGTATGCACACACACACACACACACACACACACACAAGCCTGCATGCAGCATAAGTTTGTGTAGACTTAACTAAGGTACAGAGTGTCAGCTATGTTCTGAGAACCACAGGTGTCTTATTCTAGTACCTAGGCTGCCTTCATTCTTCAAGGCAGCTCTGGACACTGTTGTACCCAAAGATAATTCATAACTCCAAAGTCTCCAGATGCTACCAGCACTAGCCCCTGAGAACCACATGTCCATTCTGAGCCCTGCAGCTTTCATTAAACTTTAACCTCTGTCAGCATTCTCCAGTAGCTCTGCTCCTGAAGACCCCCATACTCGGGAGACCCTTCCTCAAGTCTTAGGAGATCATGACCACCCAAAGATCACAAGAAACCATACCTGGATGCAATCAGCAGAGGCTTTATTAGGGAAGTTAGCCGGCGGTCAAAACTACAAGCTCTTTAGCTCCAAGAGCAAGGTTTTGGCCCAGAGTGGTGGGTTAAAGGGTTTTTTATAGCATGGGGTGGGGGAAGGAAGGCATTTTCGCGTGGTTACACATGATTGGTTGTTTTACAAATTTTGAACATAGCACTGGGAAGACCAAGGGAGGGGTAACCAAGAACAGTGGAACATTTCAGAGAATCTAGCCCAAATGATCTAGAGTCATGTGAAAATCACTCTGCACACTCATTCTTCTCAAAAAATGTGGTTTTTACCATGCTATTGTGTCCTATCCTGCCATTTACCAACTATTTCAGATTAACTATCTTTGCTTCTTCCTGCTATAACCCCACCTAGGTGGCAGTATCTTTATCTGTAGTCAGGAATGCCTTCCTGCCTTGGGCCTCTCCCACCCATAGGTGGGCCTATTGTTTGAGGCTTGATTCACATTCACCTGGAATGTGTCCTGGGGTGGTGAAAATCTTACATTCAGTTCCTCATTCTGGAATCTGCACTTTTCTGCCCAAGGTCTAAGACGAAAAATCTACACATATTTCATAAAATGGCCTTTATAATTTTTCACTCTACACTCCCATGTCTGAACAAGACACTACAGACCCATCTTCTTGGTTTATCCACAGCCTGGGTCAGGAATTTCATACACATTTATGAATTGCCAGTGAAGGACCACTCTATCTTCTATACATGCTATCTGAGAGGAAAATTTATGTGGGAGAGCTCATAGGTGAGGGTCCCAGGGAACCTACTACTTTCTTTTTTAAAAATTGTTTTAAAAATTGTTTTATTTACATTCCAAATGTTGCCCCCTTCCCAGTCCCCCCTCCAAGAGTTTTTCACCCCATCCCCCTTCCCTTTGCCTCTAAGAGGGTACTCCTATTCCCTCCTCACACACCCATATCCTCCTTCCCTGAAGCATCAAGTCTCTCTATGGGATTAGGTGCATTCTCTCCTACTGAGGTCAGACAAAGCAGTCCTCTGCTACTTTTGTACCAGGGGTTGTAGCCGCCAACAGCTATGTGGCTACAGGTAACTGGGTTCACCTGAGAGGAAGGCTGGGAATGAAAGGGGAATGGAGGGTGAGAGAAAACGTGGGACCAAGGCAACATATTCTGATCAAGGCCTGAAGTTTAATATTTTGCTTTCACATATAAAGGGGAAGCCCCACCCCCAGAATCTCTTCTTGTTTCAGCCCAGCAGCTGGGTGAGGGGATAGCAGCCCTGTCAAGGCAAGCTCAGCAGGCGGTCCATTCTTCTAGCTCCTGTAGCAGACTGCAGGGCCCCAAGGCTAGCAATGCAATGCCTCCCAGGTCCTATTGTTTTGGTCTACTGTGGTAAATGACTCATTCAGGCCTGCTCAAGGCTGTGGGGGAGGGCACAAGGGGCCACAGACCAGCCCCTGTGTGTTCTTTGGTTGGTGGCTTAGTCTCTGGGAGCTCCCAGAGTGTATTGTTTTAAACTCTCTCTCTCTCTTTTTAAACCGTATTCACTTTACATCCTGTTCAATGCCCCATCCTGGTCATCCTCTTCAACACTCCTTTCCTCATTCCTCCTTCGCCTTCTCCTCTGAGTGGGTGGTAGCACCCTGGGTATTCCTCTACCTTGGCATTTTAAGTTTCTCCAAGACTAGGGACTTCCTGTCCCATTGAAGCCAGACAAGGTAGCCCAGCTAGAAGAATGCATCTCACATATAGGTAACAGCTTTTGAGGTAGCCCCCATTCTAGTTGTTTGGGATTCACATGAAGACCAAACTTTGCCTCTGCTATATATGTGTGGGGAGGCCTAGGTCTAGCCTGTGTATGTTCTTTGGTTGGTGATCCAGACTCTGAGATCCCCAAGGGCCCATGTTAGTCGACTCTGCTGGTCTTCCTGTAGAGTTTCTATACCTTTCAAGGCCTGCAATCCTTCCTTCTGTTTTTCTATACGAGTCCCCAAGCTCCATCTACTGTTTGGCTGTAGGTGTCTATATCTGTCTGAGTCAGCTGTTGGGTGGAGCCTCTCATAGAACAACTTGCTCCTGTCTACAAGCATAACAGAGCATCATTAATAGTGTCAGGGATTGGAGCTTGCCCATGGGATGGATCTCAAGATGAGCCAGTTATTGGTTGGCCATTCCCTCAGTCTCTGCTCCATTCCCCATGCCTGCATTTTATGACCACAGAGGCATTCTTTAGAGCCCGCTGTCTCTTTCTTGTTCTGCATAGAGCATCTTGTGAGTGATCTGAGAATCCAAGTGAATGGAGCAAGCTCTGCAGAGCAGACTCAGCAACCAGGAGCTGATAACTGCCTGCCACCTTCTGCACGGGAGTGGAGAACTATCTTTTGCCAACAACAACCATCAGATCCCAGTGTCCAGAATTTGCCAAGCCTCCTTTCAGTAAAGCTGGTCCCTATCCTGGGCACATGTATGACAGTCTAATGGGTTCAAGTTTTGTGTTAATCAGGTAAAGGCATATGTTCAGAGCTGAGCATCATCTTAGAGAAGGAAAGAGGTGTGTTTACATTCACAGGTCTTCATAGAGAGTCATCCCAAGACACATGTACAGTGTGGACAAGGTTCCTGCTTCTGTAGAAACTACTGAGGGAGAAAAGGTTGATAGGGATACAGGGAGGCAGGCATTGGTTTGCTGTATAGGTCTCTACTAGCAAGTGTGTCTAGTGTTCTTGCCCTGGTGATAGAGGTGTTGGTATCCTAGTTTAAGGCCATAAAGTTGTTGTTGATGTTTTTTTTCTGTTGGCTTGTGGAAGGCAGACTATCTGGAGAAGTCTTCAGTGTCTCTGTGGAAGTTGTTTCAATTTCAAAGCTCTTCAGAGGCAGGAGGCCTTGAGCCCACAGCCAAATATGCAGGAATGAGGAGAACAAACTCTCATGTCATCAAACCAAGACAGAAGAAGGGAAAGACCTTTCCACCTCTCCACTTAAGTTGCCAGAGATGATGTCCTGCTTTTTCATACCATTATTCTTTTCCTGGGCACATTATTCACATATAAAATGTGGCTACTTCCTTCTTGGATCATCTTCCTAAATTCCTCAAAAACATGAACCTTTGAAGACAAGACTCAGTTATTTTGGGGTAAGACTATTTAGATGGATAATGAAGGCCAGGCCACCATGACCTGAGAAGCGTGGTATGAAAATTCAGCTCATCTGTCCCATATCCCTGTACAGGGCCAGCTATAGCTTGGCAGCCACAGTGCATGTGCTCCTTGTGGCAGAAAGAGAAGGGAGGACCCAGATGATCCAGGTGAACATTTTTATAGGCTGGGACCCAGGATAGGTCCTGCCCATGGTGGATATAGACATGGCACAATGGCCTTTTTAAAGTTGTGTTCTCAAGCTATTTCATACAGACTTTCAGGGATATGATGGGTTGAGGTATTCCTGTGCATTTAATGGGATTTGTGTCAAGTTTTCTTGGGAGACATGATCATACTCTGTGTGCTCGATGCAGGCTATCAGTGATAGTCTTAGGTATAGTTGGATTAAAGTCCATCTTTGGACAATTAATTTCTTTATTTTGATGACTTGCATGACATGGGGACAGGTTTCTCAAAACATATGAGTGACCCCAACGTTGACTCATCACTTTCACCCTAACATGGAGGATAATTCTTAGCTGCATGGCTGGAGTTCCCTCTTCAGTTGATACTCTCTACTCTATAGCATGTCATGGAGCCAGAAGGCCACAGGCAGCCTGGGCAGAAGAACATAAAACATTCAGAGAGGAATGGAAGGACCTGTTTGTAGTCTTTCCTGTACAGGGTTTGATGATCTCTCTACTTCCTCCTGGGTAGGGGAATTGGCATGTGGAAGACTATTGTCAGAAGACTACAAATTAGAGTAAAACAACTCATATATATATATATGTATATGTATATGTATATGTATATGTATATGAGTTGTTTTACTCTAATTTGTATATATATATATATATATATATATATATATATATATATATATATATATCACAATTACACTCATTACTCTGTGTGCTAATTTTTAAATTTGGGAAGATAGGTATTGCCGGGTGGTGGTGGCACACGCCTTTAATCCCAGCACTTGGGAGGCAGAGGCAGGCAGATTTCTGAGTTCGAGGCTAGCCTGGTCTACAGAGTGAGTTCCAGGACAGCCAGGACTACACAGAGAAACCCTGTCTCGAAAAACCAAAAAAAAAAAAAAAAAAAAAAAAAAAAAAAAAGGAAGATAGGTATAAAATAAAATTGTTAATGTCACATCCTCACTTGTTGGCACGTTTCACTCACAGTAAACATAAAACAGAAAGTCCTTAGAGTGGCCCACAGCTTATTGCTGTTTTTTTTTCTACCCTGTCTAGACCTTGTCTATAGCATCTTCTTCTCCCTCTCCTCCCTCCAGTCTGTTCTTTGCTCAGCCAGTCTACTTTTGGCTCTTCTAGTCTTTACTGAATGTTCCTCCCATCTCTTCCTACTTCATATTTTATGGCGCATTTCCTTCACTTCCTTCAATTAAGTTCCAATGTCCCCTTTGTGTGGGTGACTTGGGCATTTCCATTGAATCTTCCAATCCTTTGTTCCCTTAGTTGTTCCCCACTTTGTTCCATTTGGGGCTTCCTAATGGCCTGTGTCACTCTTGTAATAATATATAATTAAGTAATCAGGAATGGAACACACAGTAGAATGAGCAGGGACAGTTAATACAATGAACACTTAACAACACAAATGTAAGGAGAGCTAGAGCCACTAACAGAGCATTGGAGGAGCTCTGTGCAGGAAGCCATTTTGTGGTGAGATTGCTTACACTTGGCTGGTTACAACATGGTGGAAAAGTGTTCCATCCTGGGGTCTTGGTCAAGTCACTTACTAGTTCTGGTTTTGTTTTTAGATTTATTAGATAATTCCACAGAGACAAACACACTGTCCCCACATAGGGTCTTTTTTTCTTCCTATAAATCTGTGTCTTTGATTCCCTTTTCCACTCTCACTGGTCCAGGTGGATATATCTACACTGTTTCTTGCTCATCATGAGAATTATGGATTGATTTCTGTTGCATTGACAAAACCCAACTAGCAAACCAAACAAAAAACTGACCCAATCAAAGTTGGGGGAGAAAAGGTTTTTTTTTTTTTTTCTTACAACTTACCAGG
Source organism: Arvicanthis niloticus (assembly GCF_011762505.2). Lineage (NCBI taxonomy): Eukaryota > Metazoa > Chordata > Mammalia > Rodentia > Muridae > Arvicanthis > Arvicanthis niloticus. The sequence goes on from NC_047663.1 coordinate 107,396,910, forward strand.
TCACAATCCATGACAGAAGAAAGCCAAGGCAGGAACTCAATGCATGCCTCTAAAGGTGAGAATGGAAGCAGAAGCATGTAGGGAGGAGAGCTGCTTGTGGCTCGTTCTCATGACTTGCTCAACATACTTTATTATACTACCTAGGATCATCTGCTGACATACTACCAACAAGAATTGTGTTCTCCCACTTTATTCATTAATCAAGAACATGTCTCATAGACTTGTTTAGAGGCCAGTCTAATGGAGGGAATCCCTCAATTGAGATTTTTTTTTCTCTGAGAGGTCCAGGTTTGTGTCAAGCTGACAGCTCCAGTGCTGCCATGGTACTGAACTTGGGCATAGGCCTGGGGGATTAAAGAATGACTCAGATTTGGGTCATTCATTGTGAAAGAATGGCAATGCCTTTACTGGGCAGGTTCAATATATACACCAAGCCAGGGAAGGAAAAACACAAACTCAGGAAAAAACAGGAACTCAACTGGGGGGCAATAGAATGTCAAGTGTAAATTTCCTTCCTGGGGCACGATGCCTTAGTCAGGATGTTTTTGATCTTAGAGGAACTGCAGAATGTTACTTAGTAGACAGCCGCACACAGAAAGTCTCAGCCAGGGCATAGCAGCTCTTCGGGGTCCTACAGGTCCCTCGTTTTTATTTTATAGGCAAATAGCATTTGTCTTAGGTCACCTTCCATCAATACCAATTACCTGTCATTGAGAATCCCTGCCAGCCTCAGGGCCCCTGTCTTAGGTAGGTAAGGACTGCAAAGGAGTTGCCCGTCATTGACTAACTATTCTCGGTAAAGGCTGAGCCAAACCTGGGCAGAAGGATTCTCTCATGCCAGCAACATGAGCACCTTCTTAGTAACTGCTTGGGACTGGATCTGCTTTTGGCTGCCCCAAAGGCTAGGACTCCTAAAGACAAGGACCTCTAGCCCATCCTTTAAGGAGCCTTCTGGACAGTTTGAGTCCTGCTAAAAACTTCTCTCTATAGAGAGGTTGTACACAAGTATCATTAATATTCTGAATATAAATAGATAACTAAAGAGTAACATTAAGAAATTGTTTGTTTCTCAAAATTAGCAGCAGCTTTTCCAGTAGTCCTATTGGTGGAAACTATGACCGGCCAGGTCAAGCTGCTTATCCCCATTGACATCAGGACTGGAGGATTCTTCACAAGGCTCCTGTAGATCTCCACTTGGGCAAGGCTGTGTAGTGACAGGGTGCACACAACACTCAGGAATCCAAACAGGACTTTCAGCATCTTTAGGAAAAACACAAACAGAACCTCTCACCCTGACTAACACAGGGTCAGGGCCTTTTTGTACACCTGATGACAATTCTTTCCATTTCACTAAGCCCAGCACCTTCTGGGCTCATTTCCAATGTCTGTCTGCTGCAGACAATGCATCCTTATCCACTAATAAAAAATTTAAAATATATAAAATAAAGGATAATCTTGCATGAGGTGAGGTAAATTCCCCTTTTTTTGTTTTTTCAAGATAATTTTTCAAAGTTAAATGTGCTCTTTCCACTATAGCCTGGCCTTGTGGACTATAAGGAACCCTGGTCTTATGGGTAATATTATATTCATTACAAAATTTATTAATGGACACACTACCATAGGCTGGGCCATTATCAGTTTTTATTTTGTGGGGAACCCCAAAATAGGCAAATGTCTGCAGGCAATGGTTCTTAACATCTTTTGTTTTTTCCCCACTGTGAGCCGGGGCAAAAATCATACAAGAAAAGGTATCAATGGTAACATGAACGAAGTGTAATTTCTCAAATGAGGGAAAATGTGTAACATCCATTTGCCAAATATCATTGGGTGCTAGATCTTGGGGATTCACTCCCAAATTAGGGGAGGAGATAAACTGAGCACAGTGAGGGCAGTGAGTGACAATTTAAACAGCCTGTTCTCTGGTAATGTCACAATGAAATTTCAAGGAATTTGCATTAAGATGAAATTTATTATGCATAACAACAGCCTTATCATAATTAGTGACTAAATTCAAGGGAAGTAAAATTTGTTTAGTGTGAAAATCAGCCTTACTATTACCTTGGGCTAAGGGGCCTGGCAACAATGAATGTCCCCGAATATGACCTACAAACACAGGCAAAGTTCACTGCCATAAAAGAGCTTGCACTTGCAATAGGCAAGAACAAATCAAAGACACAGGTGCCACATAAAATGCAGTCTCCAAGGGTTCCATAATTTGAGAAACATATACACTATCAGTATGTATATGTTGCAAGCTTCATTTGGGAATAAAGATAGTGCCAATTGTACGGCATTCAGCTCTGCTAATTGTGCAGAGCAATTGGTCATCAGGAAGGTCTCAAATCTACCTTGGGAAACAACTACAGCCCTACCATTGGAGGATCCATCAGTAAATACTAGGCGAGCCTGATTCAAGGGCTGATTGGAAATAATTTTTGGAAAAATCACCAGGTGGAACTTAAAAAAAAACTGACACAACATATTATCCAGATAATGATTATCAAATTGGCTATTAATGGTACAAACAAACAAGGCCCAATCAACACAATTTTGAGATAAAATTTGGATCTGATCCTTATTATAAGGGGTAATAAACATGTCTGGTTCTTTACCAAACATTTGTAGGCTTACTTTATGGGCTTTGAACAACAAGGAAACTACTGACTGTGGGTAAGACAAAACAATCTTGGAGGGTGAAGCTTGCAAATGAACCCATAAAATAGGGCCTTCCTGCCAAAAGGCACCTGCTGGGGAATGTTTTGATGCAAAAACCACAAATAACAATTTCCTTGAATAGTCTACATAATTTAAATGAGTTTGTTCAAGAGCTTCCTGTACCATTTTCAAGCATTTCCTGGCCTCTTCATTTAATTGTCTGGGGGAAGTGAATGATGCATCTCCCTTAAGAATATCAAAGAGAGGTTTTAATTGTCCTGTGCTTGATTGTAAAGAAGGTCTTAACCAATTTTTGTCTAACAATGTCTGATAATCATTTAAAGTTTTCAGAGTATCTATTCTAATTTGTAACTTCTGAGGACAAATCCCCTTTTGTAATAAATAATTGATGTCCTAAATGTTGATATGGAATATTCTTTTGAACCTTCTCAGGTGCAATAATCAACCCAATGGCTTGCAAATGATTTTGCGGTTCAGCATACGCCTCATAAAGCTCTTTTTCTTCCCTAGCTCCAAGTAGAATATCATCCATAAAATGGATGCTATACTTGTATGGATGTATTCTCCTTAATGGTTGAAGAGCAGTTGCCACAGAGAGTTGACACTTGGTGGGACTATTAGCCATCTCTTGGGGCAGCACCACCCAATGATATCTATGGGATGGTTCCTTAACGTTGACTGAGGGAGTACTAAATGCAAAGTGTTCACACTTCTGAGAATACAAGGGTATGGTAAAGAAACAGTCCTTCAAATCTATTACCAACATGTGCCAATTGTTTGGAATAGTAATTGTTATAGGCAATCCTAGTTGAGTAGCCCCCATTGGCATCATAGTTTTATTAATTTCCCTTAAGTCTTGTAATAATCTCCATTTTCCTGATTTTTTTCTTAACAACAACTATAGGAGTATTCCAGGGGGATGCAGATGGGGCGATATGTCCTGCCAAAAGTTGTTCTTGTACCAATATATGAGCTGACTCCAATTTTTCCTTAGATAAGGACCACTGTTAAATCCATATGGGCTCGTTGGACTTCCATGTGATTGGTAATGGTTTAGGAGGCTTCACAGTGACCCTTAATATAAATTTCCTATTTCAGTTTTGTCTTTATGGTGTCTGACTATCTGACATCCTTCGGCCACACTATGGGGTCTTTCTTAAATATTTTCCTAATCCTTTCCCAGGAGTATATCCTTGTTTTTTCATCATATCCTGAACTGGTTGGATTGTGAGAACAGCTCCCATGTCATTAAGTACATCTCGACCCCATAAATTAATGGGGAGATGTTCCAAGACAAATGGCCGAAACCATCCTTCACGTCTTTTCTCATCTTGCCATTTTAAGATCTTACTACTCTTGAGGGGTGTGGCAGCTGTCCCCACTCTCTGAAAGGTGGAAGAGGACCCATCCAGGGGCCAGCTACTAGGCCAAGATGTTTTAGATATCACAGTAGTGTCTGCACCAGTATCCAGAATTTCTTGCATAGGCTTTCCATCAACCCAAAGGATAAGTGTAGGGCAGTCCTCGAGGGTGGAAACCCAGAAGGCGGCAGTCCCTGTGGATCCAAATCCTTCATCATCTCTAGTATCCTTAATTGTAGCATGTTTAGTGGGTAACTGCAGCAAGAGAACTAGCTGAGCAATTCTATCTCCCTGGGGAATAACTACAACTCCCCTATCCACAGTAACCATAATTTTAATTTCTCCAGTAAAATCTGAGTCTATCACTACTGGGAGGATCCTAATTCCTTTCAACAAGGCACTGCTGTGTCTTAGGAGAAGGCCTACACTCCCTGAAGTGATGGGGCCATACACTCCAGTACCTAATGCTTGAGGGCCAATTTGAGGTGTCAATACTGCTCTGGCAGAGGAGTGGAGGTCCAATCCTGTGCTTCCTGGGGTACCTCTGACAAGGTCTTTGACATAAAGGGGTTGGTTTGGGGCACAAGCCAAACTGGAATAGGAGTAATAATGGTATTCATGGCTCCGTACACTTTGGTTTGTGGGCCCTGGAGTGGGCCCTGCTGCCCGTTTCTCGAAGTGGGGAGAGGGCGGCCATCAGCATCTTATTTTGACCTGCATCCATTACCCCAATGATGGCCTTTTTGGCATCGAGGGCACAGGCCAGGACCTATAATCCCCTTGTTCCCTGGACAATCCTTCTTAAAATGTCCAGCTTGGCCACATCCAAAACAAGTTTTATTTTTGTTAGATCCTTTTTGCACAGCAGCTGCAAGTACTTGTCCCATAACAAAATTTCCATGCAAACTCTAATATAATCATCTAAGGTTTTTGATCTATGTGGTCTGATGGCTTCTTTGCACCATTTATTAGCATTTTCGAAGACTGTTTTACTACAGGCATGGCGGTATCAGCATCCCCAAACATTTTTTCTGCTAACTGGAGTAGTTTATTCACAAATTCTTCGAAGGGCTCAGAGGGTTCCTGGACCACTTTGGATAGTTGACCTCCAGCCGCCTTATTAGGCAAAGCCTTCCAGGCTCTAACGGCTGCAGTGGCAATTTGGGCATAAACATCAGGATCATAATAAATCTGCTGATGGAGAGCAGCATCCAGATCCAGTCAGCATTTCCAGATTTCTCTGGGGCTGCCCTGCCTGTGCATTTAATGTTGCCAAGGTAACGCACTGCTCCTGATATTCTCCCCTCTACAGTAAATAGTCTCCTCCACTCAACGTTGCAGGGCATAGTTGTTGCCAATCTCCTGGTGTTAAATTAAAGGTGCTATAGGACTCAAAAATTGCCAAAGTAAAGGGTGCCAAGGCCCCATAGGAGGAAACTGCTTCTTTTTTTTCATTTTTTTAATTTTATATTTTATTTACATTTCAGATGCCATCCCCTTTCCCCATTTCCCCTCCCTAGAAAACCCCTATCCCATGTCCCCTTTTCCTTTTATACATTTTTTTTTTAAGTGTTAGTCAAAGGCTTTATATGTTTGGTAATGCTCAATCAGAAGTGTAACCCAATACCCAACCTAGATATATAAACTATCTTTGACTGGTGGAGACACATGGACATCTGCCTCCATGCCCCCCCTTTTCTCTCTCTTTCTCTCTCTCATCACCTTGCTTCTCCTCTCCTTCATCTTCTCCTCTCCTTACTCCATCTCTTCCTCTCAGTACTGAGGAAACTGCTTCTTTAAGGCTCTGTAATTCCTTAAAAGACAAAGGCACATGCTGCCTAAGCATTTGCTCAGGGTTATTGGGGTGAGGGATTTCCATTACAGGATAAGCATGATTGGAACCTGCTTTAGAAAAATCATCCCCTTCTTAGGGATGGGCTCCACTACCCACCAATCCCTCAGGGAGCATTCTTCATATGCCAGAGGAGCAGTGGCCTCCATAGAATCCACAAAAGGTAAAATGGGCCTTTAGGATCCCTGTCATTTAGTGGACATTTTAAATTCTTAGATTTCTTCCAGAAAAGATGATGTTATCTTCACAGAAACAAACAAACCAAAGTTAAAAAAAATCCACTAGGTGATCGCTCTCCTTTCCAATCTGTTCCCTTTCAGACCTTGCATTTTTAAAAATCTTTCCTTTAAACAAGCTATTTCCTTTTCTAAAGTCTCTTCCTCATCCTCAGGGCTGGAGCTATTCTCTGCCTCATACAAGGATTTCTTACTTGCATCATCCTGTGCTAATACTCATAGGAAGGAACTCACAATCTCCATGATGCGATCAAAACTCACACTCATGTAGAGTGCTACTTTCAGTTTGATCCTGCGCTGCTTCTCCAATATGTTTTATTTACTGCACCAGCCGGCAGGCTTCTTCCAGGAATGATCCTGTCAGGTTCGCCTCTCTTTCCCGATCTCGGTGGGATCTCCACTTGACAGCTCCAGTGCTGCCATGGTACAGAGCAAAGGCCTGGGGGATTAAAGAAAGACTCAGACTCAGGTCATTCGTTGTGAGAGAGTGGCAATGCCTTTACTGGTTCAATACACCAAGCCAGGGAAGGAAAAACAAACTCAGGAAAAAACAGGAACTCAACTGGGGGACAGTAGGATGTTAAGTGTAAATTCCTTTTCTGGGGCACCATGCCTACATCAGGATGTTTGATTTTAGAGGAACCACAGAATGTTATTTAGTAGACAGCAACACATGGAAAGTCTCAGCCAGGGCATAGCAGCCCTTCAGGGTCCAACATCAAGCTGACATAAAAACTAACTAGCACAATGGACTTCTTATCAACTTAATGCACAAACACATCAGTATTCAACCATGACCTTTCCTTTCTCATTTGTTCCCAAGCTGTCAGATTGACATTAATACTAAAATATTAAATGGAAACATTTTGATTCCCACACTCTTAAAAAATTCCAACACTGTAAAAAAAAAAATCAAATCTTTAAAAAAACGTATTGTTTCTTTCAAGGTCCAAATTCTCTCAACCACAGGCTCTTATAAGAAACCCCCAAAACCTTCCCAAACAGTAAAATATTTCTTGCTCCAAAAGGAAAGAGATAGGGAACAGTTGCAACTAAATCATAGCACAAGCAAACTTCAACAATGTAAAAGTGCTTGATATCTGGGAACAACCTATAATTCTCTGGGCTCTAAAGGGACTAAGCAGATAGCACCTCTTCTTTGCCTCTGCCTTTTACAGAACAAACCAGCACCATGTGGGAGACTCTTACATAGTACTAACTTCAGATGAAATCATGAGATGCAGCCTTTGCCTCCTCTGGACCACAGCTTCTGTGTGCTGAACATGAGGGAATCCTCCCAGGAGACTGTACCTCAGTGATTCTGGTCTCTTCTCAATCACTGCTAATTTTTCAGCTCTGTTAACCATCATGGATTATCTGAATGAAGCATGAATGAATGAAGTGGTGGCAGTGTCTGACTAATCACAGCTACTCTTCAGTCCTAGTTCATCAGAAACTATGGATTATTGATTCAAAATAAGCACAAAATGACCTAGAGTCTTTGCTTCCCTCCGAGTCTTCACAAGTCAATCCTTTATCATTTGCCTTGATCTCAGCATTTTTTCCCTTCCTATCTCGAACAGGAGAACCATTGAGCTCTGATCAGCCAATGCCTTTTTCCAGACCAAAGTTTCAACGTCACCACAATCTACCCCAAAACTTGTTGTTAGGTCCGGTACAACACTTTCTGTCTCCTGACACCAGGTTTCATCTTGTGTTCTTTTCTACTTCTGTGATAAAACACCAAGACCAAGGCAACCTAGGGAAGGAAGGGTCTATTTAGGACTTACAGTTTCACAGGGAAAAGTGTCCCGACGGCCTCACCATCGTCACAGGGAGGTTTGGCAGCAAGCCACTATGGTGGCAGAAAGGGCTGAGAACTCACATCTCAAACCACAAAAAAAGGCATAGCTAGCGAATTCTGAATGCCATGTGGCTTCTGAAACCACAAGCCTGACCCTCAGTGACATAATTCCATCTGCAAGGCCACACCTTTTACACCTACACAAACAGAGCCACAAACTGGGGCCAAGTGTTCAAAATATTTGAGCCCTTAAGGATCATTGTCACTCAGACCTCCATATAAAATAAAAAATAAGACCAGTAAAATAAAGGACCAAAGATGCAAAGAGCGTGAAAACCATGCCATCCAGAACATGAACACTGTGGGAGATTGACTCACTGGGGAGTGAAGAAGAAATACAGAAGCACAGGCTTTGTTTTTTTATTGGATATTTTATTTACGTTTCAGATGTTATTCCCTTTCCCCCTTTCCCTCTCACTCAGGAACCCCCTATCCAATCCCCCCTCCTCCTGATTCTATGAGGATGTGCCCCCACCCACCCACCCACCCACTCCTATCTCCCCACCCCTGAATTCCCCACACTGAGGCATCCAGCCTTCACAAGACCAAGGATCTCCTCTCTCACCTATGCTCAACAAGGCCATCCTCCCCTACATATACAGCTGGAGCCATGGGTCCCTCCCTATGTGCTCCTAGACTGGTGGTTTAGACCTTGGGAGCACAAGCTTTTTAAACAAATGTTTTTCTTTAGTCTTTAAAAAAAGTTTGGAGACAGAGTTTGATGTAGCTGAGTGTGGCCTAAAATACAGTTTGCATCCAAGGCTCTAACCACACTCTTGGTCCTCCTGTCTCTATTTCTCAAGTGATAGGATTAAGGTGTGCAACACTGCCAAGCTCCTCTTATTCTATTAGTAACTGCTTTTATTGACTGAGCCTTTAGTACAGGAAATATCTGGCCTCACCATAGTGTGTCCTAGAAACACAGAGAAGCAGCAAGCAGCACTGGAGGCGGGAAGTCATCAATCAGTGACTGCCTTCAAAAACACAGGAAACCAAATGGTTTGGCCATCAGCATCTTCAAAGATACTTCACTTCTTTTACTGATCACTCGTGCTTTAGATTGTCTTTATTCCAGATCCGAGCATCCAGCACGATCTGTATATAGCCTTAAAAACAACGTAATCAAGAAAATAAGTTTTTCCTAGAGGGCTGACATTTTTTTTTTTAAAAGATGTTGGTTCTAACAATTTTTCTTTTTTTTCTTTTTTAAATTGGTTTTAATATTTATGTTTCAAATTCTATCCCCTTATTCCATTCCCCCCACCACCCAGGAGCCCCTTATCCCATCCCCCCTCCTTGTGTTTCTATGAGGTGTGATTTTCCAGTTTCTATGATGCTGTTTCCATTAACATAAACTGCCTCCTAAATTTCTAAATCCTTCCATTTGTGTTATTAAATCTCCTATTTTTCTTTCTTTCTTTCTTTCTTTCTTTCTTTCTTTCTTTCTTTCTTTCTTTCTTAAATCTTTTTTCTCCTTTTTTTCATCTCTCTTTTTTAAATTGGGTATCATATTTACCTTTCAGATTGTATCCCCTTACCCCACTTCCTCCCACCACCCAGAAACCTCCTATCCCATCCCCCCTCCTCATGCTTCTATGAGGCAGTGCCTGTACCTACCTCCCCACTACCCCCTCCCCACCCTCACTCCCCCCCATTCTGTGTTCATTTTTGTGGGACCAAGAAATTCCTCTTCCACCTATGCCCGACAAGGCCATCCTCCCCTACATATACTGCTGGAGTCCTGGTGCTCCCAGGCTGGTGGTTTAGACCCTGGGGGGCTCTGGTTGTTTGGTATTGTTGCTTTCCTCCTGGAGTCACAAACCTTTTCTGCTCCTTCAGTCTTCTCTCTAAGTTCTCCATTGGGAAACCCTTGATCATATCAGTGGTTAGCTGTGAGCATTGTCCTCTGAATGTGTTAGTCTTTGGCAGACCTCTAAGGAGACAGCTATATCATGTTCTTGACAGCATGCACTTCCAGCCATCCACATCAGTGTCTAGCTTAGGTGACTGTACATGGGGTATCAAGATGAAGTTATAATCTCTTAAATGGTACAAAATTTACTTTGATTTCAAATTTAAGGTTTTCATTGGTACGAGTTTCTTATTGATATAAAAATGAGATGAATATTGGTACTCGCATGGGCATTGTGCCTGTATAACACATTTAGGAATACAAGGCTTAGACCCAGTCTTTCTTTAACTTTTTTAACAGATTTGAGATGGTTAGCCTGTGAGTTAAGGGACTATAGCAAATTCATGGCTTGGAGTTTACTGTTAGGGTGTTCTCTATGTTTTATTTAGAAATAGCTGAGAGGAGTTAACAGACAGCAGTTCAGGTTATCTTACATAGATAGTTGGTTTTCAAAATGTCAGAAGTCCATAAAATTGACATTACAAACATTTCTATATTAATGTTCATTTTGATTAGAGACCTGTCTACTCCTGACAGCTTCCTGTCTTGGATTCTAAGAAGAAATTGAGCATCCTTGGAGTTACTCCAGTTGTGCAGAGACAGCCACAAGGCAAGAATTGCCTCTTTCCATCTACAGACAAATTACTGTCCAGAAAAGGACACACATGCAGAATAGTAGACTGATTATATCTGCCTAGACAGAATAATCAGCCCTTAAAAACTCTGCATCACTAAGGTCTGTCAGATGATTCTGGGCCAGAGGCTGAAGATTTGATGTTCCAACGTTCTGTAGTATAGGGGCTGTCCAGGTGTTCAGAGGTCTCTATAAATTGGCTAAGTTTTAGAAGCTATGCTTTGTGCTTCCCATAATTTCAGTTAACTCAGTCATTCTAGATTTCTGATGGGGTTGAAGACCTATAGTCTTATAGCCAATACTGGCTATTTACTTTGAGAGAAAAGATCTGAGTGGAAGGTTTTCAGCTGACATTTATTCTAAGCCAAGAAAAAAGCCAGGTTCAAAACTAAGTGTTTTAGTTAGGAGAGACGACAGAGGTTCTGGTTAGTCAACAAAATGATGGTCTGGGTATTAAGATTATCTTGTTCCTCACTGGTACAAATAGGAATAATTATGCTCTAATTGTATTTTGAGAAAAAAGTGTTATTTTTAACAGGAAGGGTGATATGTAGGAGGAGCTAAGAGGAAAGGAGTACTGAGAAGAAGAGATGGAGTAAGGAGAGGAGAAGATGAAGGAGAGGAGAAACAAGGTGATGAGAGAGAGAGAAAGAGAGAGAAAAAGGGGGGGTATGGAGGCAGATGTCCATGTGTCTCCACCAGTCAAAGACAGTTTATATATCTAGGTTGGGTTACACTTCTGATTGAGCATAAAAAAAAAAAAAAAAAAAAAAAGCCTTTAACTAACACTTAAAAAATTGTATAAAAGCAAAAAGGAAAAGGGGACATGGAATAGGGGTTTTCTAGGGAGGGGAAATGGGGAAAGGGGATGACATCTGAAATGTAAATAAAGTATAAAAAAAAAAAACCATAACACTGAGTGAGTAGGCAAGTGGCTGAGATCTGGGAGGAATTGGGGAAGGGAAAAACATGGCCAAAACATACTGTATGAAAATTTTTTCAATAAAAATGTTTTTTAAAATAAAAAAATAAGAGAATATTAAAAAAACAAAGAAAAAACAACGTAATCTGTAGGGAAACAATCTCTAGTTCCCACTATGTAGTCCATCTTCCAGGAGTTACTGATATTCATCTCAGAACTGCTTCCCATTTATTTGCAATGCACTTCAGTCCTAGCCAACACCCTTTCTGGCCTGGTGCTGTTGGTTGAGCTATCAAGACCTCCCTATCTATAAATGCAATCTAACACTTAATGAGATACCTAGGACTTAGAAACATCTAAAAGATGACCATGTTGAGGTTCACATTCAAGGGCAGTGAAGGATGTGACCAGAATTAGTGAGCCTAGGGGCTAAGGCGTTGAGGGACTCTGTAAGAACCACCTCCAGAATGAAATGGACTCACTCAGAGAAATGCCTTAGGCCATGCATCGCTGTGGCCACTGCATTCTCTCTCCTACCTTACCATCTCTTCATATTATCTTCCGTGAATTGACCCCAACCAACTGTGCTTTTGACCCCTGGGAGAATGTACCATCTGAGGTCTCTACATTGTGCCTTGCCTCAGTCATATGGGACTGACTGTAAGCCCTTTCTCACCACGGATTCTCTCATCACTTTATCTTCTATGTCTCTGAGCATAGTTGGCAGAAGTAAGCTCACTGGGACACAGGGAAAGGCAGGAGGGTGATAGGAGTGCAGAAGCTTCTCATACTAGACATAAGATTCCTGATTTGTCAGGCACCTGTGGCTATTGATTCCTGTTGCTTTTTTATAGATGGAATTATATACACCATTGTCATAAATGCTTTCATCAGTGATTCACATGCTGAAGTATATGCTATTTGATTTCAATCAACATAACAACTAACAGAAAAAAATCCTTGACACCCCAGACAAGGAGACTTTAGCTCCTCATTCTTTGGTTCTAAAGAGCACAGACTTGACCCTTTCTCCTTTTGAGATGACAGACTTGCTGCTCAGTAGCACCTTGCATGTTGGTGTTGATTGCCTAGGTTATGTGATATGAGCATGTCAGCAAGAGTCAAGGCTTGTCAGAGAGTGCTCATTAATATTGTTTATAGATATGTGGAGCTGTTTGTGGAGCTGGGTCCACAAAGGCACAAGGATACCATTGTAGGACCAGCACTTGGCTCCAGAGACTGGGCCAGTTGTGTCTCAGATCAGGACATTGAGGGCTAAGAAATGCAGAATGAGGAGGATGGAGGAATAACTCCTGTTGGGGAGGAAGCTGGCCTGAGTCAGTAGAGAGGGCAACCAGGGCAGACCCAATGGAGTCTGGATGCAGGAGGGCTGTGGCCTCCTTGTTCCCCTCTTACCCTTTCTATCCAAAGAGAACTAGACATTGGGTCACCTTGGTGGCCTGTCATTGTTCAAACAAATGAGAGGATAAGTGTAGGCTATAAGGTATGGAAGGGGCCTCGATGGCAGAAGGTGTTCTAGGGCTCTGCCAGTCTCTTCAGCAGGCCCTCAGGTGTCCCTGAGCTCCCACAGATGGAAAACTCTGACATATCATTTAGTGAACACATTATCATGACTCCCTGACTTGTGGTGAGAGCCTTTTCAGCATCAGAATAAAAATGTGACACATAGGCATTGTCTTAGTCAGGGTTTCTATTTCTGCACAAACATCATGACCAAGAGGCAAGTTGGTAAGGAAAGAGTTTATTCAGCTTACACTTCCACATTGCTGTTTATCACCAAAGGAAGTCAGGACTGGAACTCAAGCAGGTCAGGAAGCTGGAGCTGATGCAGAGGCCATGGAGGGATGTTTCTTAACCGGATTACTTCCCTTGGCTTGCTCAGTTTGCTTTCTTATAGAACCCAAGACTACCAGCCCAGGAATGGTACCACCCACAATGAGCCCTCCCCAATTGATCACTAATTGAGAAAATGCCTTATGGCTGGATCTCATGGAGGCATTTTCTCAACTAAAGCTCTCTCTCTGATAACTCCAGCTTGTGTCAACCTGACACAAAACCAGCCAGTACAAGCATTAAGACCCCACTCCTCAGGAGCTTAGAATGTAACAGAGGAGGTGACTTTTGGGTATAGGTGAAGGTGTGAGACACCTGAGAATAAGAAGAGCACAGCTGGCCCTGTGTGCAGATTTCAGCACTTAGGTGACTGTGGGCTTGAGTGTGGCTTGGAGCCTTTTAGAGGTGTTATTTCAGGTGACCTCAAATCGTCACACAGTGACCATATCTAGGGCGGGCCTTTCAGGCATGAGCAACAGGGAGCTGGGAACACAGAGTAGGCTGTAGAAATCAGCAAGATTGTGCTTGTGGGGAGAAACCAAGTCCCTTCTTGATCAGCAGAGAAAGTGGCTAAGGCAGCCATTGCTGTCCAAAGCATGAGATATCAAGGGAATAAACCCAGCCCTATCTTTATGGCTCAGAGTGCAGACTGTGTCCCCATCCAACACCTGAGTCACTCATATTCTCTGGGATTCTTTTATGAATAACACCCTTGGATGGTGCAGATATTGTAGATCTTTTGTCTGGAGGTGGCAGTGAATGACCACTAGGTCACAATAGCAACAACATCTACTCCCATGATGAACATGAATTTGGCCATGACAGATGGCCAGGAGGGATGTGGCCAATGTCATTTGTGGCCAAAAGGGCATCCTCTGAAGAACCAACACAACCTCACGACAGTGACCAGCATTTACTGACAGAACACAGCCTGGAGATGAAGAGCCTACTCTTGACTGTCACACTGTTGGGCCTGGTGGCTATTCTGCAGGACCAGGACGACCTGTCCTTCATATCAGAGGACAAGAGCTAGCACTCATGAAGTTTTCAGTCCTCTGAGTCTGAGGAGAGAATGCTCCTTTTCAGCACACAGGACCCCCTGGTCCACAGAGTTGGAGTAGGGACGTGTCCTTGAGCAGTGACAACCAGAACCATTAAGTCTCAGTTGGCAGAACCTTTACATATTGATTGTAAAATCCTGTTTCCAGCCTTTGGAGATAGTCACACTCTCCGACTGGGTCACCAAATGTAGTTTTAGTCTAATTGTAAGGATTATGGGGTTGGAGACTAGAACCTCACCAACTTGGGTAGCATCTTGGGCCCAGAGATATGTGTTTAGGCTACACTCCTATGGAGAAGCAGGGGAAACTTGGGACTGGGTAAGTATTGGCTCAGGATTCTGCTATAACTCTCAGATGTCTGGTTCATAAAGGCCCAGAGAGTCAAAGGAGATCCTTTTTCTGACAGACAGAATGGAAAACTCCGGTTGCATTCTCTAGTAGACTGACATGCCCAGAAGAAGAATCCTTGGAGCTCTGTCATGTGAGTGTCCCCATGCATCTTTTCATCTTTCTCTCCTCTCCTCTGTGTTTTGAATATTTATGACAGAAAAGCTCCTTCCTAGGAGAGGCCACAGTCTTAGTATCCTAAAACTTAGGAGGGATTGATATGGGATTTCAGAAATCATCGTGTAAGGCTGAGGAATCGTGTGACCTCAGTGGAGCACCCAGTTAGGGTTTCACTGCTGTGAACAGACTCCATGACCAAAGCAACTCTTATAAAGAACAACATTTAATTGGGGCTGGCTTACAGGTTCAGAGGTTCAGCCCATTATTATCAAGGCAGAAGCATGGCAGCATGTGGCCAGGCATAGTGCAGGAGGAGCTAAGAGTTCTACATCTTCATCTGAAGGCTGCTAGCAGAATACTGACTTCCAGGCAGCTAGGATTAGGATATTAAAGCTCACACCCAAAGTGACACACCTATTCCAAGAAGGCTACACCTCCTAATAGTTCCACTCCCTGGCCCAAACATATACGAACCATCACAAGCACAGACATGTGTTCTGAAAGAGGTTGCAGGTCAATTTCGTGTTTTCAGGGACTGAGGGCCAGTGCACTAAGGAAGGATTTTTTATGTAGAGAACAGAGGAGCCTGGTCAATACAGTGCCTGTGAGTTCCTGTCTCAGTTTCTTCTCCTTTTGCTGTGATAAAACACTCTAATCAACACTGCTTAATGGAGAAACTGTTTGCTTTAGCTCACAGTTCACGGTACAGTCCACAGTGGTGGGGCATTCCAGGCAGCCTGAGCACGAAGCATCTATTCATATTAAGAGAGCACTGAATGCATTCATGCTAGGGCTCAGATGGCTGTCACCATATTATACAATCAGGATCTGCTACCCACACAATGTTCCTGGCCACAATGAACATGAGTCTTCCGTAATAAATTAACATAATCGATACCATACACACTATCATGGCCAACTGAATATTTCCCATGTGATTCTTGGAATCACATGTGTGGAGTTATTAGCCAACATGGTACACCAAGCTGTATGTGTCTATGACTTGCGAAGCAAGCTTCTGTGTTGGAGCTCCCCTGCTCTGCTTACTTTTCCAGGAAGGCCTACCAGTTAATTCCTAGGTAATTTCAGAAATCACAGGCTAGTTCACAGAAGTAGCCATGTTTCCCTCCAGATAGCTTAGGATTTAGAAGTCAGTTCAGGGTAGGTGCTAGGAGGTCAGTCAGGCACAACCTCTATCTTCCCTGACATCCATGGTCCTGACTCTATAGTGGGGAAGAACACTTTTAATGAGGAACCTCTGTTTTGTGATGAGGTCAGAGCAAGGGCTATAGCTAGCTGGAGCTCATAGGTTATTGTTGAAACCTTCCAGACTGTTCATAGCTTGGGTGGAATGTGGTCTTTGAAAAAGACACTACAGTTTCATTTCTCTTTAATCTGCAGTTTTGGGCTGTGATTTCTTCTACATCTATGAGCTTTCAGTGAAGGACCACTACGTCATATACAATGAAAGCCATCGTTTCAGAAAATATTCCAACTGGGACAGTAATAACTGAGGAGCTGCAGAGCCCCTCCTGCCCATCCTATCTACGCTCATTAGTCTATGATGTGCAGCGGCTCCACAGTCCCTGGGAGTGGAAAGCCTCTGGGATGCACATGGTCTCTAGCAGCTCTGCAAAGGTTTTATGTGCTCAGTGTGAATGCTCTGAAATGTGCTCTGAAATGGGAAGGTCTGTGGAGAACTTCCAGGGACATGAGCAGATGTGGCCTTGAACACTGGGTAATAGGACAGAAGTTGCACTGACTTACTAAGTGTCATGTCTTGGGGTCTCAGGTTTTATGGTATGCAGGTTTCATTGACAAGTTGTGTTTTAACAGAAACCTTTATGTGCAATGGCCTCCTCACAGTTAAAAGTTTTGTAGGTGGGTTGGTGTCCCCATCCTTTCACTGGGGGTCCTATCTGACAATAGGAGGTGGTCTCTTCAGGTTCCAAATTCCCACTGTTGGGCATTTCAGCTAATGTCACCCAGATTAAGTCCTGGGAGTCTTCCCCATTCCAAATCTCTGTGACTTTCTAGAGGTCCCCCTAGCTCCAACCCTGAACAGGTTCATATTTCCATTCATTCTCCTGGCCCCCTCATTCCTGATTCTGCCCCCCCCCATTCATTGCACTGAATCTGTAGGTTGCTTTTGGTAAGATGGCATTTTACTTGTTAATCCTATTTATCCATGAACATGGAAGATCTTTCCATCTCCTGAGGCCTTCTTTGATTTCTTTCTTCAGGGATTTGAAGCTCTTGTCATACAGATATTTTACTTGCTTAGAGTTACACCAAAATAGTTTATATTATTTGTGGCTATTGTGAAGCATTGTTTGCCTATTTTTTTCTCTCTTTTTCTTTCTATCTTTTTAAAAATTTGTTAATTTATTTTTATTGGATATTATATTTACATTTCAGATTTTATCCCATTACCCGATTCTCCCCACCACCCAGGAACCTCCTATCCCATACCCCCTCCTTATGCTTCTATGAGGATGTGTCCCCACCTACCCCCCCACTCCCACCTCCCCACCCTCGAATTCACCCCAACTGGGTGTTCAGCCTTCATGGGACCAAGGATCTCCTCTCCCACCTATGCCCAAGAAGGCCATCCTCCCCTATATATACAGCTGGAGTCATGGGTCCCTCCCTTTGTGCTCCCAGGCTGGTGGTTTAGACCCTGGGGAGCTCTGGTTGGTTGGTATTGTTGCTCTCCTCATGGGGCCATAAACCCTTTCAGCTCTTTCAGTCTTCTTTCTAACTCCTCCATTGGGAACCCTTGATCAGATCAATGGTTAGCTGTGAGCATCTGCCTCTGAATGTGTCAGACTCTGGCAGACCTCTAAGGAGACAACTATATCAGGCTCTTGTCAGCATGCACTTCCTGACATCCACATCAGCGTCTATCTTTGGTGACTGCACATGGGATGGATACCCAGGTGGTATGGTCTCCAGACAGCCCCTCCTTCAGGTTCTGTCCCACACTTTGTCTCCATATTTGCTCCCTTGAGTATTTTGTTACTCCTTCTAAGTAGGACCCAGGCATCCACACTTGAGTCCTTCTTCATGAGCTTCATGTGGCCTGTGAGTTGAATCTTGTCTATTTCAAACTTTTGGGCTAATATCCACTTATCAGTGAGTAAATACCATGTGTGTTCTTTTGTGAGTGGGTTACCTCACTCAGGATGATATTTTCTAGTTCCATCCATTTACCTAAGAATTTCTCAAATTCATTGTTTTTAATAGCGGAGTAATATTCCATTGTGTAGATGTACCACATTTTTTTTTTTTTTGTATCCATTTCTCTGTTGAAAGACATCTGGGTTCTTTCCAGCTTCTGGCTATTATAAATAAGGCTATTATGAGCATAGTGGAGCATGTGTGCTTGTTATATATTGGAGCATCTTCTGGCTATATGCCCAGGAGTGGTATAGCTGGGTCCTCGGGTAATACTATGTCCAATTTTCTGAGGAACTGCGAGACTGATTTCCAGAGTGGTTGTATCAGCTTGCAATCCCACCAATAATGGAGGAGTTTTAACCTCTTTCTCCACATTCTCACCAGCTTCTGCTGTCACCTATGTTTTTGATTTTAGCCACTTTAACTGGTGGGAGGTGGAATCTGAGGGTTGTTTTGATTTGCATTTCCCTGATGACTAAGGATGTTGAATATTTCTTTAGGTGCTTCTCGGCAATTCTAGTTTCCTCAGTTGAGAATTCTTTGTTTAGCTCAGTTGAGAATTCTTTGTTTTCTACAGAATTCTTTCTGTACCCTATTTTAAAAATAGGATTATTTGATTCTCTGGAGTCTAACATTGTATATATTGGATATTAGACCTTTATCAGATGTAGGATTGGTAATGATCTTTTCCCAGTCTGTTGGTTGCAGTTTTGTCCTGTTGACAGTGTCCTTTGCCTTACAGAAGCTTTGCCATTTGATGAGGTCCCATTTGTCGATTCTTGATCTCAGAGCATAAGCCATTGGTGTTCTGTTCAGGAAAATTTCCCTTGTGCCCAAGTGTTAGAGGCTCTTCCCCCACTTTGTCCACTATTAGTTTCAGTGTATCTGGTTTTATCTGGAGGTTCTTAACCACGTGGACTTAAGGTTGGTAAGTGAGAATGGGTCGATTTGCATTCCTCTACATGCTGATTGCCAGTCAAACCAGCACCATTTGTTGAAAATGCTGTCTTTTTTTCCACTGGATGGTTTTAGTTCCTTTGTCAAAGATCAAGTGACCATAGGTGTGTGGGTTCATTTCTGTGTCTTCAATTCTATTCCATTGATCTACCAGACTGTTTCTGTATCAATACCATGCAGTTTTTATCACTATTGCTCTGTAATACAGCCTGAGGTCAGGGATGGTGATTTACCCCAGAAGTTCTTTTATTGTTGAGAATAGTTTTTGCTATCCTGGGCTTTTGGTTATTCCAAATTATTTTGAGAATTGCTCTTTCTAACTCTATGAAGAATTTAGTTGGAACTTTGATGGAGATTGCATTGAATCTGTAGATTGCTTTCAGCAAGATGGCCATTTTTACTGAAATGAAACCTACTTGATCCTTGTGAATGATTGTTTTGATGTGTGCTTAGATTCGGTTTGCAAGAATTTTATTTAGTATTTTTGCGTCGATGTTCACAAGGGAAATTGGTTGAAGTTCTTTTTCTTTGTTGGATCTTTGTATGGCTTAGGTATAAGCATAATTGTGGCTTTATAGAATGATTGGGGAGTGTTTCTTCTGTTTCTATTTTGTGGAACGGTTTGACGAGTATTGATATTAGGTCTTCTTTGAGGGTCTGATAAAATTCGGCACTAAACCCATCTGACCCTGGGCTTTTTTTTTTTTTTTTTGTTGGGGGACTTTTAATGACTGCTTCCATTTCTTTAGGGATCATAGGACTATTTAGATGGTTTATCTGATCCCTATTTAACTTTGGCACCTGTTTAACTTTGGTGTCTGTCTAGAATGTTGTCTATTTCCTCCAGATTTTCCAATTTCCTTGAGTATAGGCTTTTGTAGTAGGATCTGATGATTTTATTGATGTCCTTGTTAGGTGTCAGTGGGAGAGGAGGTCCTTGGTCCTGTGAAGGCTGGATACCCCAGTGTGGGGAAATTTGAGGGGGGGAGGCAGGAGAGGGTGGATGGTGGGGACACACCCTCATAAAAGCAGGAGGAGGGAGGATGGGATAAATGGTTTCTGTGTGGAGGGAATGGGGAAAGGGGATAACATCTGTAATTTTTTTTTGTTTTTTGTTTTTGTTTTTGTTTTTTTTTTGTTTTTTTCCTTATTTATTTTATATTTTATTTACATTTAAGATGCCATCCCCTTTCCACATTTCCCCTCCCTAGAAAACCCCTGTCCCATGCCCTTCTTTCCTTTTTGCTTTTATACGATTTTTTTAAAATGTTAATCAAAGGATTTATAAGTTTGGTAATGCTCAATCAGAAGCGTAACCCAATACCCAACCTAGATATAAAAACTATCTTTGACTGGTGGAGACATGTGAACATCTGCCTCCATGCCCCCTCTCTCTTTCTCTCTCTCTCATTACCTAGCTTCTCCTCTACTTCATCTTCTCTCCTTGTTCCATCTCTTCCTCTCAGTACTCCTTCCCACTTAGCTCCTCCTACATACCACTCTTCCTGTTAAAGTAGAACTTTTCTCTCAAAATACAATTAGAGCATACTTATTCCTAATTGTACCAGTGAGGTACAAGATAGTCCTAATACTCAGTCCATCATTCTGTTGACTAACCAGAACCTCTGTCATCTCTTCTAACTAAAACACTTACTTTTGATCCTGGCTTTTTGGCTTTAGAATGAATGTCAGCTGAAAACCATCCACTCAGATCTTTTCTCTCAAAGTAAATAGCCAGGATTGGTTATGAGACTATAGGTCTTCAACCCCATCAGAAATCCAGAATGACTGAGTTAACTGAAGTTATGGGAAGCACTAAGCATAGCTTCTAAAACTTAGCCAATTTATAGAGACCGCTGAACACCTGAAAAGCCCCTATACTACAGAACGTTGGAGCATCAAATCTTCAGCCTTCTGGCCCAGATCATCTGACAGACCTTAGTGATGCAGGATTATTAAGGGCTGATTACTCTGTCTAGGCAGATATAATCAGTCGACTACAGAATGAACTTCTTATGAGTACCTGCCCTCACTCTGCTTGGCTCTTGGTTGCATGATCTCTTCACCCTCACCACACACATGCTCTCAACTTTAGCTGTCAACTGCATGTGAGCATGGAGTCCTCTTTTCTTTTCTTTTTTTTTGGTTTTTCGAGACAGAGTTTCTCTGTATTAGCCCTGGCTGTCCTGGAACTCACTCTGTAGACCAGGCTGGCCTCAAACTCAGAAATCTGCCTGCCTCTGCCTCCCAAGTGCTGGGATTAAAGGCGTGCGCCACCACCGCCTGGCTGGAGTCCTCTTTTCTTGTCTGGGCAATGTGTCATGTGGCTTTTGTAATTATATGAATATTGAGCTTAGCACAGGAGACCCAGGTTTCTACCCAATGCATTCTCTATTGCTGCACACTGGGAATGACAGAAACTACAAGCACGCAGATCTTTGAGGAATCAGCTTGATACTGCTCATTTCTGTGTATGGAAGGACTCTCTGGATCTTCAGGATTTCACTGGGTTTGGAGGTCAATGATGAGCCTGAAATAATCATTGAAATATTCATCTTGGAGAGGTCCTTAGTGAATCTTTTGGAATCAATAGCATCACATAATCTCCTCATGGGCATGTTGGTTAGCAAACTGTCAAAACTCAGAGCGTGGGTTGCTCATCAGATTTGCCTCTATGCTTGTTTTCCATACTAGTGTGATATGGAGCACACAGGATGGGAACACAGTGTTTGTGGGAAGCCTGTGTCTGTGGCTGCCTGCTGTATGTATTGGAGGGAAGGGTTGAGCTCACCCCACTCTTGAGCACTAGGCATAGAAGCAGGAAAGGACAGGGCATATGTGAAGGAGTGAACCATACTTCTGCACTCCATCTAGGAAACCCATTGGGTGAATTGATTTCAAGATGGCCTTGAATGAAGCAAAAGACAAATCTTGCTCCTTAACTCTCTTTGTTTATATTTGCATTGTTCCATTTCACGGTCTCTTGGGAGAAAACCTGAATCCCACAGGGCTCTTCTCATTTCAGGGATGTGGCACTATATAGGTATGTGTTGTGGATAGCCCTAGCCTCTTGTCATGGTAATTCCACTCCTGGGAGGGGCTGCGAAGGAGGAGTGAATCTTGTGAACCTTCTGTCCAATCGAATTTGTTAAATAAAGGCTAGAGCCAGTGATTGGGCAGTAGAAGAGGAGTGGGAGGAGCCAGAGGTAGGGGAGGAGCCAGAAGAGCTGTTGGAGTAGTCGGCAGTTGGGGGAAGGACAGAAGTTGAAGAAGATCATGACCTAGGAAACTACAGGTTGTAAGAGATCTCATAGCTGGGGAATAGAGTAGTTCAATGGTAAATCTGTCCAATCTAGTCTTGCAGCATACATTTGTAATTAATTGAGTTGTGTCTTCCTTGACTGGACTTCAATGGGTCGGAGTGTTACTTAGAGGGGAAAACTTTGGTATCACCTACTTAAATGAAAAACCTATGATGTATACCAGATACTGGTGATGCTCCTGGGGGATCCTGCCTTGCCTAAGTTTTCTGATGTTTGATGGGTTTCTGGGGGTTCTGGATACAGAGTGTATTGCTACTTCCTACTCCCTGACTTCTAGATCTTGACTGTGGATTGTTGCTGTGATTTATGATTTTTTGTGTGATGGATTTGTTATTTCTCTCATCTTCATCTTTCAGATGACCACTTGGGATGTATAAGAGCCATATCTGAGTCCGACCCTCCCATCCTCATGCCCTCCTTACTCTCTCATTCATTTTATGTAGTCCTGCTTTGAGCAGGGATGTAGCTGGGATACTTGGCCACTGGGTATATTGTGTTTTCATTGGAGAGATGTGCTCTCATCACCATAGCAAGACTATAGTACCACCATCTGACAAAGCCAGCTCAGTCAGTGAACAGGTTTTCCAGCACAGGAGTGAAGATTAAAAGAAAAGAAATGATTAGACAATATTGCAGCATGATCCCAGCCAGTATTGAGACTGAAGGCTGAGGTGGGTTTATTTTTTTTCCCAATTTTCTTTTAAACCATTTTAATTACATGCAAGTATTTAGGTCAGTTCTAGGTTGAGGAACTAGCAATACAATAAATGCAAATAGTCAAGGAACAAGCAAGGCAATAACCAAAGTCCCGTGATCACTCCCGTGATCACTGTTTCTAAGGGCTCATCAGGATGACAAAAATATCTGAGCCTACTTCCCTGTCCTAGCCCACAGTCATATTCACATCTGAAACCTACTTCTTTGTTCTAGCCTAAGACTCAGATTCCTAACTGAACTTACGTCTCTGTTTTAACCTAAAATTAGATTTCTGCCTGAACTTACTTCCTTGTCATGGCCCAATGTCAGATTCCTGCCTAAAGCCCATTTCCTTTTCCTTGGCCAATGTCAGATTCCTGCCAAGTGGCCTCAAAAGCTCTCCACCACCATCCAGCACTGAGGCCAGGCCCCTGCTCTACATCCTGTTGGTGACAAGATGCTCTCAGCTTCCCATGTAGTTCTGAGGTCCTAATATCCACAGCTCACCATCAATTTAAAAGGAAAGAAGAAACAGATAAGTGAAGGGAGACTCAGTGTTTTGCTCTGTCCTGTGCTGTGGAGAAGAACTTTCTCTCTGTTTTTCATTCAGACTATTTATATCCTATAAAAAGGAGTAGACAACAGGGGCATTGGTTTTGTGGGTCCAAACCGTAGCACTAATATGCAAAGCAGGCCACAGCTGATCATGTATCTAAGTACATTCTTACAGCTTTTTCTGGCCAGCAAGCTGAACCCACAACCCCAAAAGTTTCTTCAGAATTAGAGACTCTGAGATTAATGTGGATAGACTTAGCACTGTTCTGCAAAGTGTGAATGGGCATGCACAGGGACATGTACCCCTCACCCCCACAGGTATGCATGCACTCATGTATTCGAGAACACGAAAGATGAGTCAGAAATTAAGTATGTATAGATTTAGCTGAGAGATAGATCATTACCATTCTTGGGTGACAGGTCTCTTGGTCCAAGTTAACAAGCTGTCTCTCAGCTGGTTCTCACAGGAGTGATGTAACACTGCTGTACTCATAAGGTGTACATGGCACCAAAGTATTCTCTGCCAGTTGCACACCTGGCCTCCATATGCCACCAACACCTACTCTGCAGACATTGACACTTCCTGATCCTTGAAGCTGTCACTACATTTCAAAACACTGCCAGCATTATCCTGGCACTCTGCTCCCAGGTTTCTTCCTCTCAAGGTCTCACACCAGGCTGTTTCCCATGTTTTACTCCAGCATTCCTGTGCATCTTCCATTCTTTCCCATGCCCTCAGCCACTTCAGGCTCTGCACCCATGGGATCTTAACAGGTGCCTTGGAGATGTCTCAGCCTAGACACAGAGACATAAACATAAAGACCTATTGATGCCCACTGACCCTCTTCACATTGTAACCAAGGATTCCAGTGTCTGTGGTGCTGTCCAGACCCTGTTGGAGTCTCTACTTCCCACCTCCCTTGCCAATATTAAATATCAGCCTGGAAAAAGGAGTGGTGAGGGCCTTCCTTCAGCCTGTATTTTTTGGGGGGTAGGGGATGACCTACTGAATATAGGCCTTATTTTATGGTTGTGTCCTGCTAACAGGACCTGGGAACAGAACAAAGGCAGATGGGTATTCAATCACTGTTGGATATCTCCTTTTCCCACCTCATTCTTGTAAGTGTTTTGCTTAGATGGGAGGATAGCCTGGAATTCCAGGAACCATCCAACTCTGAAGGAAAAAGGCATTCCAGTGGAAGGGCATCCTGAGACATGGAGGCTCAGGAACTACATAGCCCTGAAGTGGAACGGTGTCTCAGTAAAGGGTGTCTTGAGATATGGGAGCTCAGTGTCCTCACAGTTGTGAGGTGGAATAGTGTCTCAAGTATGGGAATCCCAACACATGATAGCCCAGGGAACCACATAACTCTGAGGTGAGATGGTGTTCCAAGGGAAGAGCAACCTTAGACACATTGGCTCAGGAATCATGTAACTCCAAGAGGAAGACTCCTCAGTAGAAGGATTGCAACTCTCACAAAGAAGCTATCAACAGCCGAGCTGAACTCAGGAACCTCAGATGCTTTCTTTGCTTCTTCTTCTCTTCATTGAAGCTTTTCTTCTTGGCTTCTGATGAGAGTCACACCAGGTACTTTCATGAATGTGATTTATTGGAGGGTTCGGGGTTTGGAAGGATGAATCCAGGGATGGCTTTGCTCTGCTCCTAGGAGTGGGAAGCAGGGAATTGGACAAAGGGCAGAGCTTAAATAGGATTTCTTAGGGGGTGGAGATTTTCAAGACAGAGATTTCCAGATTGAGGATTGGTGGGATTTCAAGTTTTGAGCTTAGGGAGCACACATATTGGCAAGTTTTCTGTTCAGGGTTTGGTGGGTTCTTCTCAGTGATTGGTGGATTTTTGTGGGAAGGCCAAGAATTAGTTAATTTTCCTGCTCCAGGATTCATGTTTATTTTTACACATTCTTTGCATGGATTAGAGTGGACAGTCCTTCCCTGCTGCAGCCAGCTTTTGCCAAGGCATCATTTTGTGGGGATGCTCAGAGAGGCTGGATCAGAGGTGGTGCCACTGCAGGCAGGTCCTATTGACAGCTCCTGCAGTGATGTTTCACGAAGGCTGTAGGCTGAGGCAGGAAAAAAATGTTGCCACTATGGACAACTCTTGTGGTGCAGCACCTGCTGAGGAGGGAAAAGAGATAAGCCACTTTGGACAGCTCCTGTGAAGGTTGCAGGGTCAGGAGGTGTCCTGGTGCTGCCATTTTGACAGGTACCACTGTTTTTGACAGTCTCCTCAGGGCATCCTATCATAGCTGTAGGGTAGGAAAGAAAGGAGGTGCTGGCTGATGCTTTGAGAGCTTTTCCAGTGCTCACCCTAGGGACTACAATGGTGCCCAAGATGCCAAAATCAACCTTTGTTTCTAAGAGTACTAAAGCAAAGTGTACCAGGGTCTTCCTGGGTTCAGGACGTACCTTCGGGAGAATTCTACATCTGTTCTCTGTACTCTAAGGATGGTGTCTCGGACCTTCATAATACGCTATTGAAGAGGAACCCACTGTGTGCTCCAGTCTCAAAGGCAAAGTATGTGCTCATTTGATACTTGCCCCAAACAAGATGTGAACATCATTCCCTCTGAGTTTCTCCTATGTGGCTGGCATCTTTCTTATGGAGTTTGGTGTGAAAATACCCAGTCTGTTGCTTGACTCTCCCCCTGTTACAGAAGTTCCTCAAGGGACTTGTGACTGACTATTCTATAAGGTATGCCATTTGCACCCATCTTGACATCCTCAACAAACCTGCAAGTCATCATAAACACATTACAGACCCAATGTTGCTGATGGACCTTGAAATACTTGTAAGCCAACTCTCAGTGAGCAAAATAAGCATCATTACGCCTCCTTATAATGGTAATAAGAAAGATTTCTCTGATTTTTCTTACCTCATATTTAAAATTTTCTGTAAGAGAGTGGCCATGTCAATACTCCTCAATCCCCATCATTTTTTGGGCTTCCCCACCATGCCCATACATCTCCTTAGCCTTATACTTTCAATAAAGGTTGTAGAAAGTTCCTGGGTCTGTGTGGAGGTTTGGTCTTTTGCTATCTATTGCAATGTTAAGTGTGGGCCTCCAAGACCTGGTTGTCCCAGAGATGAGAGAGTCTGCACACAGAACTTGGCCCCAAGTTATTTCTGATCGGTAAATAAAGATTCCAACAGCCAATAGCTGAGCAGAAGAGACATAGGTGAGGTTTAGATTTTCTAGCTTGGGGTCAGAGAAAAAGAGTCAATAAAAGAAGAAAGTGCAAGGGGAAGCAAGGAGAAGCCACCATGGCTTAGGAGTCAAGAGAACGTGGCCCTGAGGGCTGGCCAATTGGAGTTAAGACCAGCCCATTTGAAACATAGACGGTAATAACTCAATGTTATCAGTAGGAAAATAGATTCTAACAACATACAGGGTAGGCAGCTGCCAAGATCTTGTACTATTTAAGGCTTATTGTAAATATAAAGGCTGTGTGTGTCTTTTATCTGGGAACTAAATAGCCAAAGGCAATGTAGAAACCCCAAGCCAGGATTAAATAATTTCAAAAGACGCCTGTGTTTCAAGAACAATTCACTGGGCTCCAGCACTCAGGCAGCTAGGTATGGATAAACACCCAATCCTGATTTTGACTGTCAGCAAGATAGAACTTCACCTTCACAGGTCTCTATGAAGATGGCAGGCAATGGCACAGGGACACTGGGATCAACAGTGAAAAGGTGTAGTGAGCAACAGGAACAGGAGGCTTTATGGTACCAGTGAGCGGAGAAAATGCTGAGCAGGGTCACGGGGATGCAGGTGTATGCTGGACAGTGTGTAGCACCACAGGAACCGGAGCACTCAGTAGTAAACTCAGGTTCTAACTCTGCTGAGGCATGGTGGCCCTGAAGAGGAGGATGGCAGTGGCTTCTGTGCATGTGGACATTGGTCTCTGCTACTGAGGACTTTACTCTCTGGGAAATAGCCTACTCTAATCACATCCTGCAGGATCAGAGACACACAGAGGGCAGAACACTAAAAAGCAAACCTGTGTCCAAATCCAGACAGACAGGATAACATTTCACTACATCTAAAAACCAGTGTTTATTACTTTTAAATATAATAATATTTTCTGTGGATGTCATTAACATACAAAATGCAATTGGATCCTCCTTGGACCATCTACCCAAACTCCATAGGTTCAGGAGACTCTGATAAAGTGACTCAGGTAAGCTTGGATTTGGTCTGTGTGTTAGTTTCCTAAAGGCTCATCCATTAGGAAGTGGCACCCCTATACTCAAATGCCCTTGCACCCTACATCTGGGGTGAGACTCCTGGTGTTTGGTGTCTTGTAGGTATTAGAGTCATAGTAGGAAACCTTGATTTGTTTTCAGAATATCCCTACACTTCAAACTACAATATGAAGCCAGGGTAGCCTTACTCCACTGAGAAAACATAGACAATGGGATGGAGCCAGTGACATGGTGGATCACGCTCATAGTAATTCATGACAGAGGGGAATAGGCTTTGTACTCAGAGAAGTTTTACCTGAGCCTGGGTGCAGGAACAGGATCCATGTATATTGAAGACATTTCCCTTGGGAGACAGCAGATAGGTTAAGAGTGTGAGTTCTCTGCTGTGGAAACTTTACCCTGGAGGTTGTTCCTGGATCAGGTTGTGTTATAAGAAAAAATGCTCATTAGTAGCCAGCCTCTTAGTGACTTCAGAGAGATGTGAGCCTCCTTGTGGACTACAGCTCCAATGCAGCTTGGAAGGCTGGGTCACATGGTGGCTTGTCTTTAGGACAGTGGAGGCGAGCTAGATCCAACAGGCAATGGCTATGTAGCTAGTTTATTATGCTCCATGTATAGTCTAAGTTTTGGTGCTCCAGAGAAGTGTCTCTTATTCTGGTGCAATCAAAGCTGTGCTTGTGGCCCTAAATAATAAGGGCAAACCATGGCAGTGGTGGGGTTGGACACAGTAACTACTCAGGGACACAGAGGAATAACTGGCCTCCTTCAACTGTGCCCTCAAAACTGGGTCAACATTTCATGTTTATACAATTATATTTCATCACCTCTATCATTCACACCTTAATAACAAAACTTCTCTGAAAGTAGACACTTGGCTAATGCAGTATGATTTACATGCATGTAATGGCTCAATAAAGACTTTTTTGGGAAGTGTAAAAAAGCAATAAGAAAGAATGAATGATGTTTTGGGGTGTTTCTTTACATGGCACTAAGATCCTTACAGAGGTTAAAGAGTGACCATACAGGCTGAACAACCCTTCTCAGATCCCCAGTTCTCTTTGCCTCTTTTAGGTGCCAGCATTCACAGCTGAGAGCTCAGGCAGGCAGCTCAGCTGGAAAGGTCTCAAGAGCTCTTTGAAGTTCAAAGTGAAACCTGCAGGACATGCAGGGCAGTGCCAGTAACCACACTTGGGTGGCAGGCAGTTTGTGCAGTGTTAGAGATGACAGAGAAATGGGATATCTGAAAGGAAGAAGGCAGCACTGACATGGGTTCAGCCAAGAGAGACCACTCACCTCTCCTGGGGAAATTGTGAGGTCCTGAAGGAGTGTGAGGAAGAACCTGGAAACTGCAGTGGAAGTTGGATAAAGCCACTCTGAAGCTTGCAGCCTTTTGACCCTTCTCTGATTCTTGTCTTTCCATCTACTGTGGTTTTGTTCACTTGTTCTTTTGGTCTGAGACACTGAGTTGTGTCTTGACCATGAGAAAATCCAACCCTCATCTTCATTTTACTCAGTGAAAATGGAAGTGCCACAGTGGTCCACAAGGTTGCTCTACTCTTTCTTTAATCTGATCTCTGGCAGTCTTCCTGTCCCTGCCCTGCCATGTGCTCCATTGTCTCTGCCCTCCAGTCTGGTCCTGGCACAGCCAAGCTCCCTCTGCCCCTTCTAGGCCCCCACCAAGTATTCCTTTCCCCTGGAGTACTGTTCCACTCCACTCACTCATGGCTCATTCCCTTCACCACCTTCAATTAGGTATTTAAATTCCCCTTTGTGCAGGTGACTCTGACGATTCCTTTTGATTACACATTCCTCACCCCTATTTTTGCTGTCCACCTTGTTCCATTTGGGTGTTCCTCTTGGCATGTGCCACACATATAATAACATACAATCAAGTAATCAGGTAACAGGATGACACAGTGGACTGAACAAGCTAATACAATGGACACTTAACAAGACGACTCCATGGAAAGCTGACACTAACTATGGTTTGTTGAAGGTCATTGGAGGAAATCATTTTTCCAAAGGGCTCCTTCCACAGACTGGTTCCACCATGGTGTCAGAAATGTGTTACATCCAGGGACCTTGGTTAAGTGATTTGTCAGTTCTGCTTTTGTGTTTTAGCTTCACTGGATCCTTCCACAGGGACCACCACACCATTCCCACATAGGGCCTCATTTCTTCTGTAAATCTTGTCAATCTTGTTTATCTTTCCTTCCCCCTTTAAGACTTAGGTTATAGTTGGGACTTTCTGCCTTGTATTACATGTACACAGGGAGAAGAGACATCTTCACTTGTCCCAGAGGATGTAGAGAGTGCAGTATTGCACAGTATAAATGGTAGGATCTGAAGGTCTTTTGCAGAATCTTCATCTACATAAGGGAAAAATTGTTATGACAGTTCTTAGCCAGAATCTTGTCAAATGACTTTCCAACACTAACTGATTGACATGCTTCAGTTGTTAAAAAGATGGGTTGTTTTTAAAAGGCAGAATCAAATGTAGCTAAGGCTAACCTCAAAAACATTATAGATCTGAGGCTGAGCCAAGTTTTGGAATTGGGTGCCACTACGATAGGCTGCTTTTTATCATATTAGCAACTGCCTTAATTAGCAGTAGTAATTCATGGCACATCTGAGTTCTAGCACAGTTCATTCTATAACTGATAATTTGGATTACGGAAAAACAGTCTCTACAACAATTAATGAGGGCTCTTAAGCTCATTGGTTAAGAGCATATATACCTATTGAAGAAGACCTGGGCTCCATTCACAGTACGCATATAAGAACTCACAACTCTCTGTAACTGCAGTTCAGGGGTATCTGATGACTTTATGACCTCCTCCTCTATCTGGCAACCATTAGTGCACACACATACATGTAGAAAATGACTTTTACATGTAAAATAAACAATTATAAAAAGACTCAAATCCTGTTTAGGGAAACAATCTTTAGTACACACACTGCAGGTAGTCTTTCAGGGTTGTTGATATTCGCAGGAGACTACTCCCCAGGAGTTACTTATGCATCTTGTTCTAGCTAGTCTCACGTTATCTTGACTCAAGCCAGAGTTATTTTGGAAGAGGGAACTTCACCTGAGAAAATGAATCCAACATGTGACCTGTAAACAAGCCTGTTGTGTATAATCTTAACCAGTGGTTAATGTGGGTGTGTTTAGCTCACTAAGAGCAATGCCACCTCTGTGCAGGTGCTCCTTGGTTGCATAAGAAGACAGAGCAAGTCTTAAGGAGCAAGCCAGTAGGCAGCATTCCTACTCAGCACCAGTTCCTACTCTGACTTCGTTGAATTATGGATTATGAATTGTACCCAAACACTTTCCTCTTCAAGGTTGTTTTTGGACAACCTGATGTTTTACCACATCCATACAAACTTACCTAAGTCACACCTCAGTCACTGCTAGTTTGTCTATACCTGGTGTTGTTTAGCTGCTATCAAAAAGGCTATCTGTTGATATGCCCCCCAACTTTCCCTTCCACCAGTTGCAGATTTCTATTAATTCTCATGGAGATCTAGTCATTACCCCTGCCTCTCCCCACAACTGAATCTGAATCCCACCACTCCCCTCTCAATCTCCTCTCACACTCAGTTCTCTCCCTCCATCTGTCTTTCAATACCATTCCATTCCCCCTTCCAAGTGAGGTTCAAGTATCCTTGTTTGTGACCTCTTTCGGCCCAGCCTCCTTGTGTCTGTGCAATGTAGAAAGGGAAGGATTGCAGCCCTTGAAGGGGATAGGAACTCCATAGGAAGACCAACAGAGACAAGTATACTGGACCTTTGGAGACTCTCAGAGACTAAACCACCAACTAAAGAGCATACACTGTGTGGACCCAGGCACACTGAACATATGTATCTTATGTGCAGCTTGGTCTTAGTGTGGTTCCCAAACAACTGAAGTGGGAGCTATCCCAAAATCTGGTGCCTGTATGTTAGTTATTTTCTTTCTTTCTTTCTTTCTTTCTTTCTTTCTTTCTTTCTTTCTTTCTTTTCTTTTTTAATGTTCAAATGTATATTTATGTCTCCAACTTTGCTATTGATTTAAGTTTCTTTTTTTGGTTTTTTCCCTTTCTTTTTTTAAATTTATTTTTTATTGGATATTTTATTTACATTTTAGATGCCATCCCCTTTCTCCATTTCCCCTCCCTAGAAAACCCCTATTCCATATCCTCTTCTCCTTTTTGCTTTTATACATTTTTTAAAAATGTTGACCAATGGCTTTATAAGTTTGGTAATGCTCAATATCAATCAGAAGTGTAACCTAATACCCAATCTAGATATATCAACTATCTTTGACTCACAGAGACATGCGAATATACGCCTCCATGTCTGCCCCCCCTTTCTCTCTCATCACCTAGCTCCTCCTCTCCTTCTCTTCCTCATCTCCTTCTCCTCCTCCTCTCTGTACTCCTCCCACCTTAGCTCCTCCTACATATCACCCTTCCTGTTAAAATAAAACTTTTCTCTCAAAATACAGTTAGAGCATAACTATACTAATTTATGTCAGTAAGGTGCAAGATAGACCTAATACCCAGTCCATCATTTTGTTGACTAAGCAAAACCTCTGTCATCTCTCCTAAATAAAAGATTTTGTTCTGAGCCTGGCTTTTTTTTTTCTTGGCTTTAGAATGAATGTCAGCTAAAAACCATCCTCTCAAATGTTTTCTCTCGAAGTATATAGCAAGGATTGGCTATGAGACTATAAGTTTCCAACCCCATCAGAAATCCAGAATGACTGAGTTAACTGAGATTATGGGAAGCACAAAGCATACATAGCTTCTAAATCATAGCCAATTTATAGAGACCGCTGGACTCCTGGACAGTCCCTATACTACAGAATGTTGGAGCATCTGATCTTCAGCCTTCTGGCCCAGGATCATCTGACAGACCTAGTGATGCAGAATTATTAAAGGCTGATTACTCTGTCTTGGCAGATATAATCAGTCGACTATTCTGCAAGTGTGTCCTTTTCTGGACAGTATTTTGTCTGTAGATGGAAAGAGGCAATTCTTGCCTAGTAGCTGCCTCACCACAACTGGAATAACTCCAAAGATGCTCAATTTCTTCTTGGAATCCAAGACAGGAAGCTGTCAGGAGCAGACATGTCTCTAATCAAAATGAACATTAATACTGAAATGTTTGTAATGTCAATTCTGTGGATTTCTGATGTTTTGAAAACCAACTATCCATGTAAGGCTATCTGGACTGTTGTCTGTTAACTCCTCTCAGCTATTTCTAAAGAAAATATAGAAAACTTCCTAACAATAAACTCAAAGCCATGAATTTGCTATAGGCCCTTAACTCACAGTCTAACCATCTCAAATAAGTTTAAAAAGTTAAAGAAGGACTGGGTCTAAGCCTTGTATTCCTAAATGTGTTATACAGGCTCAATGCCTACGATAGTAACAATATTCATCTCACTTTTATATTTATAAAAAATTCGTACCAATAAAAATCTTAAATTTGAACTCAAAGTAAATTTTGCACCATTTAAGAAATTATAACTTCATCTTAATAACAATTATACATATTTCTACCAGTAAGTTATGGCTATGCAATAAATCCTAGCTAATCCTCCTTGTTCCACCAAAGCCACTACTTTTCCCTAGAAAGACAGCCCAATATTAACCACCTCAGTCCCCAAGCCCAGGGAATAGGAGTGTCAACTCTTCATTAACTTCTTCAAGCTGATTATGGGTGTTGAGATATTAGAAGAGGGGTTGGGGGAAGAATAAATTGATAAGCCTCTGACACTGTGTCTTCACTGCATCTGGCTGGAATTCCAGGACATTAGAGGTTTGAGCAGGTGTGCTCAGCTTGCCTGATGAGTAGATACACCAAGGCTATGTATTCTGCAATATACGATTCTCAAAACAAATTTTAGTATCAAGATAATGGTTTGTTTGAATTCTGAAATCTAGTCTTCTGGCGGCCTGCCTCTAACATGTCTAATCCATATAATTCTGGGCATTTCTATGAAGGTGTGCTCCCACCATCCTCCCATTTTCGCCTCCCTGCTCTCAAATTCCTCAACACTAGGGAATCCAAACTTTCAGGCACCAAGGCCCTCCACTTCCATTGATGCCTAACTCCTTACCCCGCTCCAATTACTATGAGGGTGTGCTCCCACCATCCTGTCATTCCCGCCTCCCTGCTCTTGAAATTCCCCAACACTTGGGAATCCACAATTTCAGGCACCAAGGCCCTCTACTTCCACTGATGCCTAACCCCTTACCCCATCTTTCCTCCTCCAATTACTATGAGGGTGTGCTCCCACCATCCTCTCATTCCCACCTCCCTGCTCTTGAAATTCCCCAACACTAGGGAATCCAAACTTTCAGGTACCAAGGCTGTCCATTTCCACTGACGCCTGGCAAGGCCACCCTCAACTACTATACAGGTGGAGCCATGAGTCCCTCCTTTTGTGTTCTCAGGCTGGAGATTTTAGAATGGCTACTCCAGCTTGTTTCTTAGGACCATTTGCTTGAAAAATTGTTTTCCAGCCTTTTACTCTAAGGTAGAGTCTGTCTTTGTACTGAGGTGGGTTTCCTGTATGCAGCAAAATGTTGGGTCCCGTTTATGTAGCCAGTCCATTAGCCTATGTCTTTTAATTTGGGAATTGAGTCCATTGATGTTAAGAGATATTAAGAAACAGTGATTGTTGTCTCCTGTTATTTTTGTTATTAGAGGTGAAGTTATCTTTGTGTGGCTATCTTCTTTTGGATTGGTTGAAAGAGGGTTACTTTCTTGCTCTTTCTAGGGTATAATTTCCCTCCTTGTATTGGAGCTTTCCTGCTATTATCCTTTGTAATGCTGGGTTTGTGGAAAGATATTGTGTAAATTTGGTTTTGTTGTGGAATATCTTGGTTTCTCCATCTATGGTAATTGAGAGTTTTGCTGGGTATAGTAGCCTGGGCTGGCATTTGTGTTCTCTTAGGGTCTGTATGACATCTGTCCAGCATCTTCTAGCTTTTATAGTATCTGGTGAGAAGTCTGGTGTAATTCTGATAGGTCTGCCTTTATATGTTACTTGGCCTTTCTCCCTTACTGCATTTAATATTCTTTCTTTGTTTTGTGCACTTGGTGTTTTGATTATTATGTGACGGGAGGTATTTCTTTTCTGGTCTAGTCTATTTGGCATTCTATAGGCTTCTTGTATGTTTATGGGCATCTTGTTTGTTAGATTAGGGAAGTTTTCTTCTATAATTTTGTTGAAGATATTTATTGGCCCTTTAAGTTGGGAATCTTCACTCTCATCTATACCTATTATCCTTAGGTTTGTTCTTCTCATTGTGTCCTGAATTTCCTGGATGTTTTGTGTTAAGAACTTTTTGCATTTTCTTTGACAGTTGTGTCAATATTTTTATGATATTTTCTGCACCTGAGATTCTCTCTTCTATCTCTTGTATTCTGTTGGTGATGCTTGTGTCTATGACACCTGATTTCTTTCTTAGGTTTTCTATCTCCAGGGTAATCTCCCTTTGTGATTTCTTGATTGTCTCTACTTCCATTTTTATGTCCTGGATGGTTTTGTTCAATTCCTTCACCTGTTTGGTTGTGTTCTCTTGTAAGTCTTTAAGGGATTTTTGTGTTTCCACTTTAAGGGTTTCTACCTGTTTACCTGTGTTCTCCTCAAATTCTTTGAGAGTGTTATTTATGTCCTTCTTGAAGTCCTCTATCATCATCATTAGAAGTGATTTTAAATCTGAATCTTGCTTTCCTAGTGATATGGGAAATTCAGGACTTTCTTGTGTGGGAGAACTAGGTTCTAATGATGCTAAGTACCCTGGGTTACTGATGCTTATGTTCTTGAGCTTGCCTTTTGCCATCTGTATCTCCTTAGTGCTACCTGCCCTGTCCCTGACTGGAGCCTGTCTTTCCTCTTTTCTTGGTTGTATCAGAATTTTTGTGGGTGGGTGCAACTACTGGGGTAAGCGCTGGGGCCCAAAATCTGCTCAGTGCTCAAGCTCAGACAGGATACTGCCTGAGTTAGAGCACTTGGGATACCCACTTCCTCTGGGTTCTTGGAGATTGGGGGCAGAGCTGCCACCCAAGATCTGCTCAGTGCTCTGGGCCAGACCGGAAGGAACCAGTGTTCCAGGCCAAGAGTGACTTCCTAGGTCCTTGTGAGTCTCAGTTACTCCCTGTTTGGGGCAGGCCTTGCTCTCTGCTTACCTAAGATACTGCCCAAGTTAGAGCGCCTGGGATCCCTGTTTCCTCTGGGTTCTTGGAAATTGGGGGCAGAGCTGCCACCCAAGATCTGCTCAGTGCTCTGGCCCAGACTGGAAGGACGGTTATTTTCTTCTAGCTCGACTGCCTTGACTGGACTCAGTGGGAGATGAAGCACCTAGCCTTGAAGACTTGAAGTTCCAGGGTGGGGTGATACCCATGGGTCCCCACACAATGAGAGGAGAAGGGGATGGGGTATGGGGAAAGGATTGTGCAAGGGCGTAACTGGGAGTAGGTCAGTGAGTGGGATGTAAAGTGAATAAGTAAAAAATGGATTATAGTAAATGTCTATCTGTTGAAATAAATGTGGGCAAAGAAATAGAGTGTGTGACACACTTCAGCTTCAATGAAGAAATGTTCCTATGCTTTGTTTGTTGTTCCTTATTTCTTTGTTTATTTGTACATTTTAAATTTTAGGTGGGGGGAGATTGCAGGGGCAAAAAGCAGATATGAATGGGCAGGAGGATGAGTGTTACTGGGGTGCATGTTGTGAAACCAGAAGGAATCAATAAAAAACTTAAAAATAAACATCTATCTGTAATGCCTGATAAAGTTCAGACTCTGTCCTTTGCAGTGAGGTACCTAGGAATTAGCATAAGAGAGAAGATGTGATCAATCTGAGGTTATAATTCAAGGATAATGAGGAATATGACCAGAAGCAATGAAGACTAGAATTCTGGAGCCTGGAATCCCTGCAGGAACTACAAATAGAAAGGAAGGGGAGGCATAAAAATGCATGCCTTAGAATATGGAAACAGCATGGGCCAGGACTCTCCCTTTGTTCCTACCATGTTTCTGAGGATTACCTAGGGCTGACTACAACCAATTGTTCTATTGACTCCAGGGAGCATCTAACATCAGTAGACACCATCTTCTTTTCCTACCACCTGTCTTCCCAGGACTGCCTAGAGCCCCTTTCCCTTAATCTCCTCACGGCAGCTTTAATCACTTTAATATAACAGGTGTCTATGAGCACAGCTGCAGAACTTCAGCCAGAATGGATATGGGGGCAGCTGGGCACATGATGGGAAGAATCTGTAGAGTGCAGGAGATGCCTTTCAGATTTCACTAAAGACTCATGGCTGCAGACATCATCTGTTAAACATCTGCTTGTGGCTGTCACGGTTTTTATGATGGAAGAACTACTAACACCACTGCCAACAGTGTGGTAAAGTTATATATGATGTTTTCTGTAGCACAAGTATACAAAGTCCTTGTCATCCAGGATTCAGAGACTCTAGGCTGCTCACTAATTTTTTGCGTAAAGAGCACTGGCTCCACCCCATTACACCATGGATATTAGACTTCCTGCTCAGCAGTAGCTTACAGGACTGGATTATGGCAGCTCCTCAGCACAGCCCAGGGATTATCATAGGGTGCATATTAATACTGTTTATAGATTCCTGAAGCTGTCCAGGATGAGTCAACAGAGGCAGAAAGGTGCCTTTGTAGCACTAGGACCTCTCTCTATAGCTCAGGTAAGATGGGTCTCAGGTCACTGAACCTGAACCCCCCCATTCTGAAGTGGAGGGACAAAATACAGTTCCTGCTGGAGAGGGAGCTGGGCTGCATCCAGAAGATGAGGTGGCCAAGGCAGCTCAGTTGTGGGCTCTGGGCCCAGGTGGCTCCCAGGCCTCCATATGTTACTTGTGCTTCCCCATTTGAAGCACAAGGTCACCTTGAGGGCTTGACAGTTGTCAAACTGACAAAGTAGGGAAAGCTTTGGTAAATCAGGAGCTGTAGTGTTTTAAGAAACTTGTTCAACTGTGGGTTCACAAAAGTATTTGAAGGACCTCATGGGTTTCACATCACGATAGATGTGGAAGGAACCTGAGTTCTATCAAGGCATCACAGGTGTTCCATGTGTCCTATCCTAACCTTCTAAGATAATGAACATATCAGAAGATGGAAGTCCCATTGTTGCATACAAAACTCTGATCCACAGTGGAGAAACTTCCCTTTAGTGCATACAGATTGGTGACTGCTGTATGTGGCTAAATCCTGTCTAGTTTCTGGAATAAAGTGTGCATTACAGGAGTCAAGTTCTTACTCTCCAGGAGCTGTGCATATAATTGAGTAGATAGATGGGTGATGGTTACAGCTGATAAAGAAGGAGAGGGATGAGAGGCTGGAGATTAAGAAGTGGTCTCATTGAACACAGCTCCCTGTTGTACAAAGTGAAGCTGTTCTGGCGACTGTGGTCTCTAATGTTTTTATGTGGTTCATCCCTCTCACAACAGTAAAGGTTTAGGAGCTTCTGGTTGTCAATTTGATCTTGACACATGTAAAATTTCATGCTCATATCTGAGGTGGGGTCACCCAGTATCAAAAGGCAAGTTGCTGGGCTCCTTGTGCCTAGTTTGTTCCCAGAGCATTGTTAGAGTTGTGTGTGGTTAAGAAGCTCAGTTGTTTTCTCAGCTCAAGTGGGAGAAGGTCACTTAGGTAAGATGACCAAGGAAGCCAAGGGTGGCAGGAGGGCAAATGTTAGTGTGGAGAAGGTGCAAGAGGAAGCCAGGGCCCTCCCTTCCTGGCTGCTTTGTTTATTAATGTAGTGTGTCTTTTCTATGTGGCACCCTTATGTGATGCAGACATTTCAGGGCATTGTGTCTTTATCTGCAGTTGGCAGCGTATGGTTACAGTAACCTCCACCCCGATGATGAACACAGCTTTGTATAGGAGAGGTGTGGTCACTGCCATTTATGCCGATAAAGGACATTCTGTGAGGAGCCAGCACAGCCTTATTGAGTCACCCAGGTGACCTGCCTTGTCGAGAGGTCAGAGCCTCTGAAGATGAAGAGCCTGGTCTTGACTGTCACCCTGTTTTGTCTGCTGGCTGTCGTACAGGCCCAGGATGACCTGCCCTTCCTCTCAGAAGACAGGAATGTGAGGCAGGGAGGGATGGTGGACAGGGGTAGTTGGAGGTTTGACTGTTGTTTTTCACTTGAAGATTGGAGCTTGCACTCATGAGCTTTCAATTCCTCTGAATCTGGCCTCTAACACTGCACCTCTGTCTGGAGTCTTTTCTGCTCTCAACTTCTTGGCTGTCTCTAATTGCTGTTCTGCCAGCTGGTGTGGATCCCCCAGGCTCCTTAGCTGGAACACAGACGTTTTCTTGTTGCATTGACTCTAAGAACCAGAATGTTTCAATGGGCTGTAATAGACCCAAAGTGTTTGAGGGCTCTGGAAACCCACACTTTCAGCCTAACTGGAACCTGGGTTTTCAGGCATATCTTAGAAAACAGAACTGGGTTTTTGGGACCTCCCATCTCACTGGGCTCTGAAATGTTTTTTCAGGGACTTGCCAATGTTCTGGAGTCTGTGAGAAATCTTGTTTTGGGCTGGGGTGTCCTTATAATTCTGTCTGTTATAGATGTCAGGAATCTGGTACCACAAGGCAATAGTGAATGACCTGAACATCACAGAGCTGAGACCAATGAAAATACAAAAATTCCCTCTTGTAGTGAGAGCACTGCAGAAGGGAAACATGGAAGTCACTTTAACTTTTTTGTGAGTATCAGCACCATGCCACCTCCCTGCTTTCCCTTCCATTTTCATCTATGCTGTGAGTGTTGATGACAAGCAGATTATTCCTTTGAGTGGACCCAACCCAGCATCCTTTTGAAATGGCTTCCGATGATATGGCATTTGTGAGACTCTGATTCACTATGCAAGCTGTGCAAAGCTCAGGTATGGGCTCTGAATGAGCCTGGTGTTACCTGTTCACTAGGCATAATGGCGAGTGTGTCCAGCTTGAATTCCTGATGGAGAAAATAGAGAAACCTGGCCTATACAAAGCTGGTGAGTACCTGATGGAATTTCTTCTCTCATGATAAAATCAAAGCCTCTACTGAATAGAAAAAAAGGGGGACTCACTTTTCAAAGTAGTATCCATCATAGCAGAGAATTCAAGACAGATGGTGCTTAAAGCCTCTGTTTATATTAAATCAACTACCCACAGAAGAGAATGAGGGATGTTTGCATGCTAATACTTATGTGGCTCACTCCGCTATACACAGTCCAGGGTCTGTTCCCAAGTGGATAGTCTCACCACAGTTAAGGTGCTTCTCACTACTTCATTTATCATAATTAAGACAATGTGTCATAGAATGAGCAAAGCCACATCTCCATGACATTCTTGCTTGTCAAGCTGATGTTTAACCTTAGCTGTCACAGTCTTCTGGGCTACATGTGATACTCTCTTACAGGGACATGCTCCTGTGGTTTGAGTATCTCGATTCTGCTGAGCTTGCATCAGAGGCTGGCTGGTTAACTTCCAGGGGCCTTTAGTGGTTATACACTAGTTCACAGGAGAGACTATACTTACCTCTCTATAATCCCGTCCTTTGGACCATAGGAAAATTGAGGTTTAGGATCTTGGAAGTAGGACAGTGCTGCTGCTAAGGGGCATGTCCAACCTCCATCCTTAGTTGCCACCCTTGTTTCATAGTCCATACCTGGGATGATACATTTTTAGTAGAGAACTTTGGTCCTGTGATGAGTCTAGAGCAAGCACAGGCTTTATATGATCAGGATTTCATAGGATATTGATAATATCTCCTAGAATAATATTTGAAAGCCTGTGGGTTTCAATCCTTTGGGGTGTTACATATCAGATATCAGACTTATCTGATATTTACATTAGGGACTCTAACTATGGCAAAATTACAGTTATGAAGTAGCAATGGAATAATGTTATGGGTGGGTATCATCAAAACATTAGGAAATGAATTAAAGGGTCATGGCATTAGGAATGGTGAGAACTACTATTCTAAACATTTCTTAGTGTGAGTCAGAATGATGTTTCCAGATGAAGACACTACAGACCCATTTTCTCTGTCCACCTCCAGTTTGGGATACGTTACTTACATACATCTATGAGCTTCCAGTCTTGGACCACTACGTCTTCTACAGTGAATGCAAGTTAATTGATGGCAAATTCTATGTGGCAGAGCTCATAGGTAGGACCCTGGTCACCCCATTTCCCGTGTGTCTCTACTAGCAGAAGCCAGAGGATGTATAGGTGCTGCCCATTGGCACTGGGCAGTATAATGCTTACAATGGGAGTATTTTATAGGTGTCTAGGTCTGAACACAGGCCAGGCACTGCTTTTGTTGTGTGCATTATCTAAGCGAGAAGAGTCAACTGGACAGAGACTGTCATGGAACAGAGTAGACATGACCCTTAGGGCCATAACCAGTCAAGATATATGCTCCAAGAAGTGAACTCTCAAGCACCATTTTGTGAGTTCTCAGCTGTTATGAATGTCAGCTTGAAGGGTTGGGTCTTTTGGTCAACAATGACCCCCTAGAGTTGAGACACAGAATAGTGTCCCTCTGACCCAGGTTCTTTCTGGCTCAGGGTTTGATTTTTTCCAGCCATTCAGAATATATGTCATCTCTTTTTACCTGTCTGTGGGCTGATGTTCATAACTTCCATTCAAACCCCATCTCCCTGTCTAATCTAAGTGATCCCTCTTCCTCTGCCTGGACGTGGGTCAGTGTGAAGCTTATAGTGCTGGGCATTGATTCTGTCCTTGTGCCACTGCTCCCTCCAAAACTGTGCAACTACAACCCTTCATATGAAATCTGTGCTCACAGGGAAGGACCTCAACGAGAACCGCCAGGCCCTAGAAGAGTTCAAGAAATTCATACAGCTTAAAGGCTTTCCACCAGAAAACATCATTGTGCCTGAGCAGAGAGGTGAGTGGGTGACTATAGAGATCACACATTAGTCCACCGAAGAGACCATGCTTCTCGGTAGTTACATAGAGATACACATGTCCCTTCCCCATGTCCTTCTATATCAGATACTACTCTGAGTGACACCT
Organism: Arvicanthis niloticus; assembly: GCF_011762505.2. Lineage (NCBI taxonomy): Eukaryota > Metazoa > Chordata > Mammalia > Rodentia > Muridae > Arvicanthis > Arvicanthis niloticus. The sequence goes on from NC_047663.1 coordinate 107,438,788, forward strand.
GTGTTTCTCCATGCCCCTGGTGTCTTTGTCCCACCATTTGCCCTCCTCAACCCTCATATGGACAACATGTCTGTGCTTCAGTACTTGGTCATGATGGCATTTAAGCTGAAGTGTGATGGGTCTCTATCTTCATTCAGTGTCCCGCTGCAGCCCTGGCTTTTTCTTTGTTTCTACAGAAATGTGTGTCCCTAAAGTTCACAATGGTAAGTAACTCCATAGAAGACCACCAGGACAGCTCAGCCTCCTCAGTACTAGGGTTTTGTTGTTCATTTACTTGGGCCCTTATACCGAGATAGGTTAGACTTTCATGTCGAAGCATGAGTGGCCTGTCAAGGGTGTGGTCTGATGTGAAATTGCAGGCCACTCTTCAATCTCTCCTTTTCTCCTTTCTATGCTATGGTCTTCATGTGACTCTCCCACCTGACAACCTCATGATAGATGCTTAGTGACCTACCTGGTCAGGTGGGTAGATGGTGCTTGAGGATCATAGTTGCCCAGCAGTGTTCTCACAGTATATGTGTGAAGGAAGTTCTTTGATTGGCATCTGTTTTCTATGAGTCACACTTTGATTGTTACTCCCATAGTATAAAAAGGGTCCTTTAACTCTGTTCCTCCTCCTGGTACAGCTGCCCCTCAGAATTGCAAATCCCAAGCCAACTCTGTCTCCAATGCATAGTAGTACATTCCCTGTTACGTTCTTCTCCATGACCACACAACACCGTGACATCTCCTTCAAGACCATCTCATCTTGGACACTAAGTACCCACTGGACCATACTCCTGCCACCACCCTCTATGTACCCCAAACTGAAGTAAATCCATAAGCATCCATTCTGAATCCAGCCTGTGCTTGTGAAGTCTTCTGTCATTTCTAAAACTGTGTGACAATGTTCAGGTGCTATGGGACAGTAAGTGCCAACCCCCAAGGATCATAGCATTCTACAGTCATGTAGGATATAGGATATCCCAGAAATTCAGTTGATGGGACACCATCCAACAGGGCTTCTGAAGGTGTTGGGAAGCTACTGAGTCAGGAAGGTCTTGGGAGGTGGCATTACAGATTCAAATGTGTACAGCTTCCTATAGAAATCTTGTTCCAGTGGGGACTTCAAGGAATCCTGTGAAGATAACTAATAGCAGTTAGTTATGTGGCAAATGTGACCAAGGTTATAAGTCCTACTAAATCCTTGATCATCACCCCTAAAGCAAGACAGTAGCAGATACAGCCCCAGTAGTCATTTTTTTTGCACTTAATTTTTCTTTATTTACATTTCAAATGTTATCTATCTTCCCGGTTTCCTCCAGAATACTCCTATCCCATCCCCCCCTCCATCTGCTTCTATGAGGGTGTTCTTCCTCCCAACTCCCATCTCCATGCTCTGGCATTTCCATACGCTGGGGCATTGAGCCTTCACGGGATCAAGTGCATCTCCTCCCATTGATGACTGACAAGGCCATCCTTTGTTACATATACAGCTGGAGACATGGGTTGCTCCATGTGTACTCTTTGGTTGGTAGTTTAGTCCCTGGGGGCTCTGTGGGGTCTGGTTCATTGATATTGTTGTTCTTTCTGTGGGGTTGCAAAGCCCTTCAGCTTCTTCAGTCATTTCTCTAATGACTGTGTTCAGTCCAATGGTTGCCTGCAAATATCTGCCTCTGTATTTGTCAGGCTCTGGCAGAGCCTCTCAGGAGACAGCTATATCAGGCTCCTGTCAGCATGCACTTCTTGACATCTACAGTAGTTTCTTCCTTGAGTATTTTGTTCTCTGTCTTAAGAAGGCCCAAAGCATCCACACTTTGGTCTTTCTTCTTCTTGAGCTTCATGTGGTCTGTGAGTTGTATCTTGGGTATTCTAAGCTTTCCGGCTAACATCCAATTATCAGTGAGTGCATACCATGTGTGTTCTTTTGTGATTCAGTTACCTCACTCAGGAGGATATTTTTTAGTTCCAACCATTTGCCTAAAAATTTCATCAAGTCATTGTTTTTAATAGCTGAGTAATAATGTACCACATTTTCTGTATTCATTCCTTAGCTGAAGGACATCTGGCTTCTTTCCAGCTTCTGGCTATTATAAATAAGGCTGTTGTGACTATAGTGGAGCATGTGTCCTTGTAATATGTTGGAGCATCTTCTGGGTATATGCCCAGGAGTGGTATAGCTGGGTCCTCAGGCAATACTATGTCAAATTTTCTGAGGAACTGGCGGACTGATTTTCAGAGTGGTTGTACCAGCTTGCAATCCCAATAACAATGGAGGAGTGTTCCTCTTTCTCCACATTCTTTATGCAAAAATACTCAATAAAATTATCACAAACCTAATCCAAGAACATATCAAAATGATCATCCACCATGATCAAGTAGGCTTCACCCCAGGGATGTAGGGATGGTTAAATATATGGGAATCCATGAATGTAATCTACTACATAAACAAACTCAAAAAACCCCCACATGATCATCCCTTTAGATGCTGATAAAATTCAACATCCCTTCATGGTAAAAGTCCTGGAAAGATCAGAAATTTAAGGCTCATACCTAAACATAGTAAAAGCAATATACACCAAACCAGTAGCCAACATTAAACTAAATGGAGAAAAACTTGAAGCAATCCCACTAAAATCAGGGACTAGACAAGGTTGCCCACTCTCTCCCTACCTATTCAATATAGTACTCAAAGTCCTAGCCCGAGCAAGTAGAAAACAGAAAGAGGCCAAAGAAATACAGATTAGAAAGGAAGAAGTCAAAACATCACTATTTGCAGCTGATATGATAGTATACTTAAGTGACCCCGAAAATTCCACCAGAGAATTCCTACAGCTGAAAAACAACTCTAGCAAAGTGGCTGGATATAAAATTACCTCAAACAAATTAGTAGCTTTTCTCTACTCAAAGGATAAACAGACTGAGAAAGAAATTAGAGAAATGACACCGTTCACAATAGTCACAAATAATATAAAATACCTTGGTGTGACTCTAACCAAGCAAGTGAAAGATCTGTATGACAATAGCTTCAAGTCTCTGAAGAAAGAAATCTATGAAGATCACAGAAGATGGAAAGATCTCCCATGCTCCCGGATTGGCAGGATTAATATAGTAAAAATGGCCATCTTGCTGAATGTAATCTATGGATTCAATGCAATCTCCATCAAAATTCCAGCTCAGTTCTTCTTATTTTTAAATTTATTTGGAATAACAAAAAACCCAGGATAGTGAAAACTATTCTCAACAATAAAAGAACTTCTGGGGGAATCACCATCTCTGACCACAAGCTGTATTACAGAGCAATAGTAATAAAAACTGCATGATATTGGTACAGAGACAGGCAGGTAGATCAATGGAATAGAATTGAAGACCCCAAAATGAACCCACACACCTATGGTCACTTGATCTTTGACAAAGGAGCTAAAACAATTCAGTGGAAAACAGACAGCATTTTCTTTCTTTCTTTCTTTAGTAAAATACAGTACTTTTTTTTTTTTTTTACCATTTTTTGAAATTAATTTTTTATTGAATATTTTATTTACATTTCACATGTTAGCCCCTTTCCCCATTTCCCCTTCCCAGAAAACACCTATTCAATATCCTCTCCTCCTACTTCTATGAGGATGTACCCCCACCCAACCACCCACTCCCACCTCCCTGCCCTCAAATTCACCCACCCTGGGGCATACAGCCTTCACAGGACCAAGGACCTCCTCTCCCATCTATGCCCGACAAGGTCATCCTCCCCTACATATACAGCTGGAGCCATGGGTCCCTCTCTATGTGCTCCCAGGCTGGTGGTTTAGACCCTGGGAACTCTGGTTGGCTGGTATTGTTGCTCTCCCCATGTACCTGAAAACCCCTTCAGCTCCTTCAGTCTTCTCTCTAACTCCTCCATTGGGAACTCCATGATCAGTTCAATGGTTAGCTGTGAGCATCCTCCTCTGTATATGTCAGGCTCTGGCAGAGCCTCTAAGGAGACAGCTATATCAGGCTCCTGTCAGCATGCACTTCCTGACATCCACATCAGAGTCTGCCTTTGGTGACTGCATATGAGATGGATACCCAGGTGGAGTAGTGTCTGACGGCCTCTCCTTCAGTTTCTGTCTCACACTTTGTCTTCATATTCGTTCCTATGAGTATTTTGTTACTTCATTTTTTGACTGTCCTAAATTGTTTTTTGAATATGAATTGTACAAATATTCTGTGTATTAGTGGTAATGGTGGAGCTGGAGAGTATTGCGCCTTCTCCAGGCTGCACAACGAGAGCCACCGATAGTGTGGTGGAACCTGTGGCCCTTTCCAAGGCCACTGCTTTTTTTGCCAGCAGATGTCAGCCCACGCATCTCTCTGTGCTTGTGGACTGGTTTGGTGATCTACTGGGTGTCAGGATTTCTTCTGATAACTTTATGGAATGGATCAATGAGGATAACTTCAAAAAATTTATATGTGGAATCTTCACCAACCCAGTAGGAATTCGGGACTCTCAAAGCCCCACAATGGCACCCAGCTCTCTCCTTAGCAACAGACTGAAGGTTTTGGGCAAATTTCAGCTGGTTAACTCCATGGTGGACTGGTGTGCCGTAAGTTGCACCCTTAGGAACCGGGCGTTTGTGACCACCACGCCAGACAGGAATCCTGTAAATGACATAACCTTGCTTTGCCCTGTATCCTAGTCTTTGCGCTTTATCAGGCCCGGTGGGGCAGGGAGCCCTGTGCAGCACAGAGAGCTGGCAGTATTGCCAGCAGTGGACCCTCAGAAGAAAGCACATCATGTTGGACTGCTTCTTCCTCCATAGCTCATGGATGTATTTGTATGCACCCATCTTGGCTCACCTGATGGCTGCTGCCAGAGGAAAGAAAGAAGCCTTTCTCCGTTACTCCTTCTTAGAAGGACTGAAGCACCCACACTTTGGTTTTCCTTCTTCATGAGCTTCATGTGGTTTGTGACTTGTATCTTGGGTATTCTAAGCTTTTGGGCTTATCACTTATCAGTGAGTGCATACCATGTGTGTTCTTTTGTGATTCAGTTACCTCACTCAGGATGATATTTTTTAGTTCCAACCATTTGCCTAAGAATTTTATGAAGTCATTGTGTTTAATAACTGAGTAATACTCCATTGTACAAATGTACCACATTTCCTGTATCTATTCCTCTGTTGAAGAACATCTGGGTTCTTTCCAGCTTCTGGCTATTATAAATAAGGCTGTTGTGAACATAGCATGTGTCCTTGTAATATGTTGGAGCATCTTCTGGGTATATACCCAGGAGTGGTATATATTACCTCAGGTAATGCTATGTCCAATTTTCTGAGGAACCACCATACTGATTTTCAGAGTGGTTGTGTCAGCTTGAAATCACACCAATGGCTTATGCTCTAAGAGCAAGAATTGATAAATGGGACCTCATAAAATTGCAAAGCTTCTGTAAAGCAAAGGACACTCTCAAGAGGACAAAACAGTAATCAACAGATTGGGAAAAGATCTTTATCAATCCTACATTCGATAGAGGGCTAATATCCAACGTATACAAAGGACTCAAGAAGTTAGACTCCAGACAACCAAATAATCCTATTAAAAATGGGGTACAGAGCTAAACAAAGAATTCTCGATTGAGGTAACTCGAATGGCCGAGAAGCACCTAAAGAAATGTTCAACATCCTTAGTCATCAGGGAAATGCAAATCAAAAAAAAAAATTGAGATTCCATCTCACACCAGTCAGAATAGCTAAGATCAAAAACTCAGGTGATAGCAAATGCTGGCAAGGTTGTGGTGCAAGACCAACAGACAGCATTTTCAACAAATGATGCTGGTTCAACTGGCAGTCTGCATGTAGAATAATGCAAATTTATCCATTCTTATTTCCCTGTACAAAGCTCAAGTTCAAGTGGATCAAGGACCTCCACATAAAACCAGATACACCTAAACTAATAGAAGATCCTTGAACACATGGGCACAGGGAGAAAATTTTCTGAACAGAACACCATGTTGTGTTTTCAACGTTCAAGGCCTGTATAGACTGTGCCTCATTGGGATATGGGGTCACATTGACGTAGGGCCGTGATAGGGGTCTTGGTTTTTGGTAGAAGCACTGGCTGGAAGTAGCCTGGAGACCCTGCAAAGGACAGGCATCTTTTCCACCATGCTCCCAGAATCCAGGCTCCTGACACGTGGCATGGAACTCCATTAACCTGTGCTGTTCAGTCACATAGGATGCAGCCCCTCCCTAAGTGGTTTATGTACCTACACAGGTAGAGGGTGTGACTACAGGCTTCAGCCTCAAGAGATTTTCATATTAATGAGTTACCTAAAGGCTAGAGGGCATAGCTAATTAAGTGACCCCCCTCTTCCTTTCCCTCCCTATTTAAGCCAGGTTCCCCTTGGCTTAAGTGGGGGGTGCACATCCAGACCATCTACCATCCGTCATGTCAATAAAGCTTGTGTTATTGGGGCCTGCTGTTGTGGAGGACTTCTCTGCATTCCAGCCACAGAGGCGCCATTCAAGCCAAGCAAGTGGAACACGGGAGCACTTCCTGTGGGGCACTGTCAGAGCCTTCTCTTTTCCCCTCGTTTCTCTTGGTGTACAAGCCAGTACAGCACCTGCCCTCTCCTCCTCTCCATTCTGCTGTGGCCTCCCAGAGACCCAGAGCTCCTGGAGCCCCAGATTTGAGACCAATAGGCCTCCAGGCCTGGGGGTTCCTACTCGAAAGCCTTGCGGGCCCCATGGAATCAGGCTGAGTTCACACCCCACCCAGGGGCGCCCCGTCAGCCTCTCACAGCCCAGTGCCCGCCAGGTGTCATGCGGACGAACTCAGTCAAGATCCCGCACTCCAGCCACGCTGGGTTGCAGTTTCAGTCGACAGAGCCATGGCAGACATGCGGGAACAGTACTGCCCAACGCAACAGAGAACTCACGCCCACTCACCTACGTGTGCGGGTCCTTCATTTTTTCCCCTACACATTGGGGGAGGAATTGTCCTGTACCCAGCAACTGCCATCTCAGTGGGATCTTGATCCCTGTAGGAAGAGCTTATGGTGCCATCTATGTTAGGCTGTTGATTGCTTCTAACTCAGCAACTCTACAGCTCCCATGGTCATATTTTGTCCCTTTCTCCCCCTCTTTCCCTTGATGTGAGTATTTGCTGAGGACCATAGCTCATCCTTAATGGAGGCAACACGTGTTTTTGTGCCTGGTGGAACCTGCAGTTGTCTGTACTTGTTAGAGAAGAAGTTTAGCAAGAACACTATCAAACTAGTGAGCAGTGTTCCCCACTCTGCAGGGTCACAGAAAACATGGAACTGTCAAGGGCCTTCATTTGACAGTGTAAAGAAACAACGTCTGAACAAGGACAATAACATTGCTAATGCCAATGTTGAAGGGAGATTCCATGTTGTCCCAACACTAGACTCGGAACTCCAGGCAGCAATGACAGCTGAGAATGAGAATCATTTCTCCTGGGGTGATTTCCCAATTGTGTTGTCCATTACTAAGCATCATATATGGGAAACAACAGCAAGCAGACTCAGCAGCTGCATTTCTTGTATGTGCATTCATACACAAATTAAAAATCAAATTAAAAAGGCCATTAGTTTGAGAGGCATGTGGGAGGATGGGACGAGTAGAAAAGTTTTGAGGGAAGGGAGACCTGCTATAACATTTCTATCATATTTTAAATGAACAAAGTGGAAATCTTTCATCAATGTCAGTGATGTAATGGACTTATAAAACACTGTGTAATGGAGAAAATTTGACCTGCAAAGTCCAGATTTTTTATGGGAGGGACCACAGACACCTGCAGAAATCATTGTTAATTTTATCTTCAGTGGTCATATGCTACAGTTGAGTTTTTCTTGGGATTATTTTTTTGTTTTTTGTTTTAAAATTTTTTCCACACATTTTTTATTAAATATTTTATTTACATTTCAGATGCCACCCCCTTTCCCCATCTCCCCTCCCTAGAAAACCCCTATCCCATACCCCCTTCTCCTTTTTGCTTTTATACAATTTTTTTAAATGTTAACCAATGGCTTTATAAATTTGGTAATGCTCAATATCAACCAGAGGTGTAACCTAATACCCAACCTAGATATATCAACTATCTTTGACTGGCGGAGACATGTGAACATCTGCCTTTGGGATTATTTTTATTAATCATTCCATTTGTTTACATCTCAAATGATCTCCCATTTCATGGTTACCCCTCCACAAAAGCCCCGCCCCACACCTCTTTCCTCCTCTTTGCTTCTACGAGTGTGATCCACTACCCACTCACCCTCTCCTCCCCCAATGCTCCAACATCCCCCTATGCTTGCACATCAAACTTCCACAGGACAAAGGGCCTTCCTTCCCATTGATGCCCTGATACATATGTATCTGGAGCCATGGATCCCTCCACATGTACTCTTTGGTTGGTGGTCTGGTCCCACCGATGTTGTTCTTCCTATGGAGTTGCAATACCCCTCTGTTCCTACAGTCCTTCCACCAGCTCCCCAACCGGGGTCCCTGAGCTCAATCTGATGGTTGGCTCCAAGCATCCACATCTGCATTGGTCTGTTGCTAGCAGAATCTCCCAAGGAACAACCATACCAGGTCAGCAAGTGCCTCTTGACAACAGTAATAGTGTTGGGGTTTGGTGTCTTCAGACAGGATGGATCCCCAGGTGGGGCAGTCCATGGATGGCCCTTCCTTCAGACTCTGTTCCATTTTTTGTCCCTGTCTTTCCTTTGGACAGGATTATTTCTGGGTTAAAAACTTTGATATGGATGTGTGGCCCCATCCCTCATCTGGGAGCCATGCAAATCTCCTGGATGTGGTCTGTACAGGTTTTATCTCCCTTTCACTGCACCTCTTGGCTAAAGTCATCCCCATTGGGTCCTGGAAGCCTCTTGCTTTCCTGGTGTCTGGGACTCCCTCATTGCCTATCCCCAGTTCCTCATCCCTAAATGCTACATATTTTTATTCAATTTCCTGACCCTCTGTACCTCTCTCCTGTCCCCTCCAGGAACTGATACTGCTTCTGTATTTCCTCCTACTTCTCTTTCCCTCCCAGGTCCCCCTTCCCTCCACCTCCCATGATCATCCAGTTCCCCCTTCAATGCAGGACTGAGGCATTCCTCCTGAGTTCCATATAGTCTGTGGGTTGTATCACGGGTATTGTGAGCTTTTGGTATAATATCCACTTATCAGTGAGTATATAACCTTTGTGTTCTTTTGTGTCCAGATTTAGGCTCCTGTCAGCAAGCACTTCTTGGCATTTGCAATAGTGTCTGGGTTTGGTGTCTGCATGTGGGATGAATGGCCTTTCCTTCAGTCTCTGCTGCACTCTTTGTTTCCATATTTCCAGTAGACAGGGGTAATTCTGGGTTAAAATTTTTAGAAGAGTGGGTGGCCCCATCCCTCAATCAGGGCCTTGCCTAACCTCTGGATATGGTCTCTACAGGTTCTCCCTCCCCTTTGTGTGGTATTTCAGCTAATGTCATCCCCATGGGAGGGTCTTGCTTTCCTGACATCTGGGACTATGTGGTTGTTACTGTCAAGTTCCCCATTTCCCATTGCTACACACCTCTGCTGAATTTCCTGACCCTCTGTACATTTCCTCCATCTCCTCCCACACCTGATTCTTCCCCTCTTTTTCCCATCCCCCTCTTCTCTTGCTCCCAAGTCCTTTCCACCCTCGACCTTTTTTGCTTCCCCTTCTAAGTAAGACTGAAACATTCACACTTTGGTCTTCCTTCCTCTTGAGCTTCATGTGGTCTGTGAGTTGTATCATGGGTATTCCACACTCTTTTACCTAATATCAACTTATCAGTGAGTACACACCATGTGTATTCTTTTGTGACTGAGTTATCTAACTCAGGATGATATTTTCTAGATCCATCCATTTACCTGTGAATTTCATGAAGCTGACATCTTAGGACTACTTCAGGAGCAGGTGCAGACTAGAAGGCCCAGTTTTGTTTTCTAAGGTATGCCTGAAAACCCAGGTTCCAGTTAGGCTGAAAGTGTGGGTTTCCAGAGCCCTCAAACATTTTGGGTCTATTACAGCCCATTGAAACATTCTGGTTCTTAGAGTCAATGCAACAAGGAAACTTCTATGTTCCAGCTAAGGAGCCTGGGGGATCCACACCAGCTGGCAGAACAGCAATTAGAGACAGCCAAGAAGTTGAGAGCAGAAAAGACTCCAGACAGAGGTGCAGTGTTAGAGGCCAGATTCAGAGGAATTGAAAGCTCATGAGTGCAAGCTCCAGTCTTCAAGTGAAAAACAACAGTCAAACCTCCAACTACCCCTGTCCACCATCCCTCCCTGCCTCACATTCCTGTCTTCTGAGAGGAAGGGCAGGTCATCCTGGGCCTGTACGACAGCCAGCAGACAAAACAGGGTGACAGTCAGGACCAGGCTTTTCATCTTCAGAGGCTGTGACCTCTAAACAAGGCAGGTCACCTGGGTGACTGACTGAGGCTGTGCTGGCTCCTCAGAGCAACAGGTGAGACATGCTGATGCCAGGACAAAAAATCATGCTGACCAGCAAGCTTGCTGAGAGCTCTGACAATGGTGACTGGAAGCTGTATTGGACAAATTTTCCTGACTTACCATTGTTTACCTATACCCCTGATGGGACAATCTGCCTTGACTCAAGTTTTTAGACCTTGTGGGACAGAGAATCAAAAACAGAAGTTATAATGATTCTTGTATTGTTCTTAAATGTGACCAGTTATTCAGACTCAATCACGGACTGTTTTAGAAATCCATCCAATATTGAAAATAACAGTCTTTATTTGGAAGTCTGGTTCTAGACATTTTCAGAGACATATGTGGAAATTAGCTGTAGTTCTTTATGATGTTATGTTAGCAAGAGGTAAAGTTGGGGCAGGATCTGGATTTCAAACAGGTGTTAGCACATGTGTTAACATGTAACCACATGTTTTAATTGTCAAGTTAAAATACTTTTGTTTCTTCTACAGTATTTAATGTAAATGTGCATTGATTGTACACTCTCTAATTGTGTTAGTGTGTTGAAACCTGGTATGCCTGTTATGGAGGTCTACCAACCAGCTTTTGTTTTAGTGCCCTGAGTATCACAGAACCTAAAAAGAGCTTGCAAGTACTGGAAGAAATGAATCAGGCTTTAAGCAGAAGCAAGATGGTAGTGGGCTTGATTATTGCTGGTATAGCAGCTTTAGTTACATTAATTTCTAGCACCACTGCTTCTGCAATTGCTGTGGCACAAGAAGTTAAGACACTACTTTTGTTAATCATTTAGCAAAGTATTTACTAATGTGTTGAATATACAAGAGGATTTAGATAGGCATTTGGAAGAATGGATTGATGCTCTTTATCCTATTCAAATTATTGGAAGGAGGTTCTGAATTTAAGAGTAATTAGTTAACTCAAGTGTTATGCCAAATACCACTGGATTCATGTTAGTTCTAAAATTTACAGTGGTAGTCATTATAATTATGAAGAAGTTTAAAGATATTTGCAGTATATTTGGCATAATTCTAACACCTCTCTGGATGTTTTAACTTTACATAGTGAGATTATGAATTTCAAGAATGCTGCTCTGCTGAGTGTTGATGCAGTAGATACTGCAGATAAAATTACCCATGGCCTGAGGTCAGTATTTCTATTTTGGTCGTGCTTCAAGAATGGCATATGTAGCTTGATCATGTCAGCTCTTTTTGTCTTGGAAATACTTTTATTCCTGCCCATCATGTTAAAACTTATCTGTAACATTAACATGTTGGCAGTCAAAGTACATGGCTTGAACTTAAAAATAGACCCCCAGACAGAGTTATTAAATTAACCGGCTGGCAAGCCAAAGATGGGTAAGATTCTGCACAGAGCCTTACCAATCTAAGATGAAGTGCATTGCTTTGGATAATGCATATTCCATGAAGGGTAAGGAAGGCATTCTTGTCAGAACGGCCTAAGACAGTCTCAGTCTTATTTATGAAATAAAAAGGAGGAGAGGCAGAGAGCCTTTGAGGCTGCTTGGCAAAAATATGACATGGGCCATGAATAAGGAAATGGGCTGCTTGATAGGAATCTGACATTGGCCAAGGATAAGGAAGTAGGCTTCAGGTAGGAATCTAAATCTTAGGCTAGGACATAGTAGTAATTTTAAGCAGGAATCTAAATCTTAGGTTTCAACAAACAAGCAATTTCAGGCAGGAATCTACATATTAGGCTAGAACAAAGAAGTAATTTCAGGCAGGAATCTAAATTTTAGGTTAGAACAAGGAAGTAAGATTCATACATGAAGATGACTTTGACTAGGACAAGGAAGTAGGCTCAGATGTATTGGTCATCCTGATAAGCCCTTAGAAACAGTGACCATGGGAGTGTTCATGTAATTGGGTTTAATGCCTTGCTTGTTCGTTGACTATTTGTGTTTATTGTATTGCTAGACCTTCAACCTAGAACTGACCTTAATACTTGCATGTAATTAAAATGGTATAAAAGCGAAAAGGAGGAGGGGGAATATGATGGGGGTTCTAGGGAGGGGAAATTGGGAAAGGAGGTGACATCTGAAATGCAAAGTAATAAAATATCCAATAAAACAAAGAACACACACACACACACACACACACACACACACACACACACTGAATCCTGTTCCCAGCTGGTGGCAGGTTTAATCCTTAACTCTGTGAAGTGGATGCTGGGAGTGGTGAAATATTTCATTGCTTATTTTGTATGCTTTCTGAATTGTTTATAACTGCAGCTATTTCTAGTGCCATAAGCATAGATCCAAAGAGGTGTCAATCTTTATTAAACATGTTCTCCACTGATTAGCCAAGATGTGCAGAATTTTGCATGTTAAAATTACCATTAGCCTGTCAGGGAAGCACTGAGATATCTCTGCAGTCCTTCTGCTGATGTCCTGGATTCCCACATTGAAAGCAAATGGTCTTGGCTGGTCTCATAAAATACAAAACTTGTTTTTTTTGGCTTAGCTAACACCTATCTTTTTACTGATTTTATAAGGCAACCGGGAAAGTCAATAAAAGATTCTGAAAAGCCCAGTATTGTTTTGAGGAAGGTCTGAGTAGGTTTCAGGCAGGGTTTGACATACTCACAGTGCTGCTACAGAAATGTTTTTTTTTTTTCTTTCTCTCATCGGGCTGTTGATGACAAGCAGTGGTGGTGGCTGTGGTAGCCATGAGAGGCACCCTTATCTGCAAAAACTAATGAATGCAAGCAGGCAGCAAGGTTCTTCTTTGGAACCCTTTCTATCTGGGGTACTTCATGAAGGTGTTGTCCACTCAGTTACCACTTCCTGGAAATGCCATACCCAGATATGTGTCTTAGTTTATTCTAGATCTTACCAAGGTGTCAGTTAAGTTTAACTACCACAGTAGGGTTGACAGGTTTTAAATGGTTGGGTTTTGTGAATTCATTATGTACTTTGAATGATAATTCTTCATCAGATTTTTGCATGATAACCCTTCATCAGTCTTTTGAATTCAGTTAATGGCTTGTCTTTTATTTGCCCCTTTGTTAGAGCAGAAAATTATAATTTAAGGAAAGCTAGTGTTTAATCATTTCTTTTATGTACTTGCTTTAGGCGTTGTATCAAAAACACCATCATAAAAACTCTAATGGTCTCCATTTCCTCTTGAGCAATCCTCTAGTAACTGATTTCCATGTAAGTGTGTAAGCTGCACTGAATTAACTTTTGTGAAAGCTGAGCAGTGTGTTATTTGTTTGTTTTGCCTGTGTATGTTAAATGGATCTGACATTTTCATTTTCCACTGTAATGGCTTCACTACTTTGCTAAAGGAGTGGACTGATGATATCTTTGGGTCTATTCCTGGGCTTCCTATTTGACTATACTATTTTTTTTTAGTCTTTTAAATAGCATGATACGTCAGGTAGTATGAATCCTCAGGAATTATCTGTTATCACTGTGTTGGCTATCCTGGGACATTTTGGTTACCTGCAGAATATTTAAAATCAACTTTTTGTGCAGACAGAGTGTTTTATCTTGAGCTGATACTGGACTCACTAGGTAGAAAGGATGATCTTGAAATCTTGATTCTCCTGCCTCTACCTGCAAGGTGCTGAGATCAATCTCTGACTTTGAGCATGCTAGGACAGCTACTCTACCAACCAAGGCAAATTCACAGCTCTAAATTAGCCCTTTTGCATTAATAAAATAACTTTCTAGAACTTTGATGGTGGTCTACTGACTCTATATCAAAGGCTTGTATGAGCAAGTATCATATCATTGCGTCTTCCTGAATATAGTATGATCTCTCCCATTGGGCCAAGTGATGAGAGGAGGGAGAGTGGAGTCTTGAGATTTCTTTTGTTGGTTTCCAGTTCACTGGAAAGCAGGCCAGCTCTCAGCCAGTTAGTAGAAGCATGAGGGGTGGCTAGGAGAGAAGTGACAGTTGATAGTGAGATATCCTATGACTGTAAGACTCCAGGTTTATGACACATAATGTACTTCCATGTAACACAAATCCAAGCCCATGAATCTTATGCCAAAATATAGTGGGAGAATTAAGGTAGTTGCCTGAGAGAGATCAGGTGACAGGGAAAAAAGAAACATGAATTCAAATATTAATCAAGATATGGGAGCACCAAAGACCATCCTGCTCAACTCTGTTGCCTCTAGGTGACTCTGTGTTCTCACAAGCTAAAAAAGGAAAAGACCACCAGGAAGTAGAGGTGTGAAGATGTCTCTAATAGGCCTGGAAGCATCAACTGGAATGGAGCATCTACTTCACTGGGTTCCTTGGTCACCCATCTTCCCTCTCCTCAAAATTTGACGTCACTAGTATGCTTAGAGGTATTTTCAACCATAGGATAAAGCTGAGGTCTCCAACTGTGAGACACCTCAGAGTTGAGCATCCTGAGAATTGGAGTTGTAGGGTGTAGTTGGCTGTGAGTGTGAAGTGTTACTGCAAGAGCTGAGGGTGCTTTGGCAGCAAATGCTCAAAATGGGATGGTATTAATAGGTGGGAAATGGGGGTTGTCCCTAGACTGAGGCCAGGAGGTGCAGAGCTTCATGGCACCAGTCAAGGCCTTCTGGCCATCAAACTAGGGTTCTGATGGTAAAACCTGAGTCTTAGGTTGTAAGGGCATTGGAAGTTCTGGCTCCCAGTGCATTCCCTTTCCATCTAGTATCCACTCCCATTGTTACCGTGGGAGTTGGAGTCTTCTCCTGGAAACTTCATTTCCAAGTCAAGCACATCACTACTGATCATGACCATGCTACAGAAAAATGGGCCATCACTGAAGTCTGTGAAATCCACTAAAGATAAGACTGAAGTGGGTTAGAGATCAATGACATTGTTTTGTTGGACTATATTTCCTCCTGCTCATTCATGGGATATATATCTAGATCTCTCTATAAGAGCAAAGGTAAATTTACCATAAATGTCGAACAGCTGTCTGCCACCACTACAGAGGTAGACCTTTCTTCTTTCTCTACTTCCCAATTGAAACTGTTTGGTTTTTATGTGCTGGCAGGTTGTACTATTTGGCAGATGCATCAGTCCCTGACATTCTGTAGTTTGGTATCCCTGTTCCCCCAATATGTGTTTATGATGGTTCAGTGGGGAGATAAATACGCATGTACCAACACAGGACCGTCCATCACTCATCTTCAAGGAAAGACAGGCAATTCACCTCTTTACACCCTTCATTAAAAGCTTACTGCTAAGAACAGGAGGAGCCCTTCTAGACACAACTGGTACAGTAATATGTGGCATTAACTTCAAAATAATCTAGGATCCCTCTATATTAGAAAAAAAATCTATTGCCAAACTAGAACAGGTGGCTTCCTTAGCTGAGGTGGATTTACAACTCTGGAGTGTGCTGGACCTGAACTAAGAACCATAAGGAAGTTACTTTATGTTTTTAGGGGAAAGGTGTTTCTATGTAAACATTATGGAAATCATTATCTATAACTTGGCTGTGCTCTGGAACAAAACCCTCCCATTCAGAAAGAAAAGAGGCCCTATAGGGAAAACCAAAAAGTTCCTGTTCTCATTCTCAGACACAGCCCGGAAATTAGCTCTGCTGTCAGACATTTAGGGCCACTTCCTTTGTGCCTGGTAATTGGCACCTGCACCATCAATGCTTTAACTACATTTATAAAATCCCTCTGAGGTGCTATTACCCTGGTGGTCATTAGGTTACAATATGAACAGGTGCCCTGCACAGAGTCAAGGATTAGACACAGGGCACAACTCAAGGACGGAATGTGGTGGCTAGTGTTATGTTCAAAAGTTTAAAATTTCTGTGCACAAGAGATCTTTAAAAAAATGGATCCCAAATGTTATGAGGTGTTGAGGGTTGAGTCTTAAAATTGCTTAGTTTTGTACAATTTTTAAAAACTCTTGGTGATGCAGGGTAATATATTTTAAAGTCAACCTCTGTTTCTTTTCCTGTAATCAAAAGCTTGTTTTGCAGGACATGACCTTCTGTTTGCATAAGAACAGAATGTAACTGTTGTGTTCTTTATGTTTATAAACACCATACATAGAAGACTGTGGGCAACATCCAAGAACTGAGAGTCCTATATGTAGAGCTGGCGGGAGTATATGAACAAAAGCTTTTCCTTTGATAAAGTTAATTAACGATCAGATAGGTGAATGTGTGAATGACCCTGGACCATAGCAGTAGGATTGGGAGCTGTCCATCTGATGAAGTGCTGCTCAACCTTGCTAAGTATCTGACCTTTTAATACAGTGCCTCATTTTGTGGTGCCCCCAAAACATAAAGTTATTTTGTTGCTAAATTACCACTGTAACTTGCTACTGATATGAATTACAGTGTAAATATTTTTGGGAAGGGTTTGTTAAAGGGATCTCAACAAACAGGTTAAAAACCACTGATGAGTGGATTACAATGTGTGGAAAGTATCACTTACCTGTGGGTTGTAGAGTGGATGTGCATTCAGGTCCTTAGTGTGGGGAAACGATGCCATGTTGGAGTCAGGAGAAGGAGGGCTGGGGACACGGGTTCCGTCTCCAGTGCTGGATCTACTTGGGGTGGTGCTGCCTGCCTGAGAGCACAGCATTTGTGAAGTGGAAGCAGACAAGGGTCAAGACTCTTCTAGAGAGTGTGTTCATGCCAGCCTGGGAAACATGACATCATGAAGAAATGATAGATGAAGAAATGGGATGAGAGCGAATGGATAGAGACGAGAGTGAGTGGAAGGAGTGATGGGAGAGAGGAGGGAGAGGGAAGAGAGAAGAGAGGTGGAAGGGAGAAAGACTAGGGACGAGGGAGAGAGGAAGGAGAAAGATGAGAGAGAGAATCGCTAACACAGAACAGTCAGGTGAGGAGAGCTTCCGGGAGGGTTACTAGCATAGGAAGGAAGCTAAGTTGCAACAAACATTAAAGACGGATTTGGGGACCACAGTCAGGACAGGTAGAGCATGACAGCAGAGGGGAGGCACACACAGTCCCTGTGATATGAGGTGTGGTGAGATACTGCCTGTGTCCTTGGGGATACCTTCTAAGGATACCTGGTTCCTGTACACATGCTTAAGCAAATCAGAAGTCTGCCAGAGTTCTTCCCCGCCCACAGGTGTTCAGAGCTGGGTATTGTCTCTCCTGCGGGTGAGTCCTGTTGTGTGCCTGAGGTCTGGCCTGTGCCTAACAACTTGCTGCGCAGAAACTGAACCATCTTGAGTCCTGACATGAACCTCAGAGGTGAGCTGAGGGGTGAGAAGGGGGCTGGCTGTGGGTACCCTTCATAGATTGCTTACCATCTGGTTCTGGGTTCCTTGTTTCTGGGACGGGCCAGTGGTTCAGAGTCTCCAGGACCTGGCCAGCTGAGCCGGCAGGAACCCTGAAGGTCCCTGGATCTGTGTGTTTGTGTGTGTGTAGTGATGATGGGTGGGTAAGTGGGGCAGTTGTTGCCATGTTCACAGTGCAGCCACTGAACTGTTTCTCAGATGAGGGTGTTGACAAGCAGCAGTGGTGTCAGTGGTTCCCCTGAGAGGCACACTTACCGCAAGAAGCTAAATGAGGGAAGCAGGTAGCAAGGCTCTTCCCTGGACCCTTCTATAACTGGGCCACTTCAGGAAGCTGTTGTCCACCCAATTCATCAACTCATCACTAAAATGACTTCCCAGAGATGTGTCTTAGTTGATGCTAGTTCTTACCGTGCTAACAGTTACGTTTAACCACCACATTCAGGTTGGTAGGTTTTATGTGACTGGAGTTTATGAATTCCTTATGTACTTTGGACTGTAGTCCTGGATTGTCTTTTGCAATCAGTACATTTCACATTTTTTGCATTTATTATAGGAGAAAAATATTAATTTTAAGGAAGAGTAGCTTTAATCATGACTCTCAGGTATCTGCCCTTTGGTATTGTATCTGAAAGGTCATCACTAAAAGTTCCATAGTCTCCATTTCCTCCTAAGTGGGCCTATAGTAAGTGGTTTGCATTTAAATCTGTGACTTAAGCTGCATGGAATTAACATTTATGAAGGCAGAGAAATGTTGTACTTGTTTGTTTTGCATGTGATTGTTCAAGGGATCCAGGACTGTCATTTACCCATTTTATTAGCCTCAATTCTTTGCTAAAGACCAGTGGACTGACTTATTTCTGAGCTCTCCTTTGTGTCCCACTGACCTGTTTGTGTAGTCTTTCTAATACCTTGTCCCCACAGGTGTGAGTCCCCAGGCTATATCCCTCATCTTTGTGTTAGCTGTCCAGGGGACTTTGCTTCCACCACATAAAATTTAAAATTAGTCTTTTGTTCAGACTGAGTGTCTTATCTCAGGCTGATGTAGGATTTACTAGGTAGTCAAGGATGAGACCTTGACATCTTGACTTTCCTGCCTCTACCTGCAAAGTGCCTGGGTCAGTCTCTGCTGTGTGTGTGTGTTAGGGAAGCCACTACACAAAGGGAAAGAAATGCCCAGTTCTAAGTCAGTGTTTTACAAGAAACTTACTCTACTGACTCTGTATTGAAGGCTGGGAAGGGTAGGTAGGTATCTCCACAGCTTCGAGTCTTCCTGCATATAAACTGTGAAGGCGTCTCCCTTCTAATGGGCTAAGTGATGGGAGGAGGGAGAATAGAATCATGTGATTTGCTTGGCTGTTTTCCAGTTCCCTGGAGAGAAAACCTCCTAGCTCTAAAGCAGGTAGTGAAAGCCAGATGGATGGCTAGGACAGAAGTGAGGGTCGATGGTGAGATATGCTATGGCCCTAAGGCTCCACGTTTCTGCCACACAGTGCGTTTCTATGCAGTGCTGTACTATGTCCATGGAGCCCATGGCTAACAGGAGTGGGAGGATCAAGGTTTACAGCAATTACATGACAAAGGAACAAGAAGTATGAATTAAAATTTAAACAAGTTTTGTGTGCACCAAACTTCATTCTGTTTGACCCTGTCATCTCTGGGTGACTCTGTGTTCTCACTACAAGTGAATTAGGAGAACACTGCTAAGAAACAGAAGTGTGAAGAGGTCTGGAACAGGCCTGGAAGCACTAGCCAGAATAGGACACCTGCTGGCACCATGATTCTTGTGCAGTCACTCCTCCTACCTGCAGGGTTTGTTGTTCCTGT
Organism: Arvicanthis niloticus; assembly: GCF_011762505.2. NCBI lineage: Eukaryota > Metazoa > Chordata > Mammalia > Rodentia > Muridae > Arvicanthis > Arvicanthis niloticus. The sequence continues at coordinate 107,458,314 of NC_047663.1, forward strand.
GAGTCTACTGGCCCTATCAGCCAGAGGACAAATTCTAGGTCTTGGTACAGGACTATGGGGCTGGGGATGCAGAGGGTGCTGCTCAGTCCTGCAACTGGAGTTGTAGTGTGTAACCAACTGCTTGGACCTTTCAGAGAGCCAAGTCTCAAGGTAGGAACAGCTCAGGATGCTCTGGGGTGAGACTAATGAAGGAAGGGCATATGCATGTGTGTGTGTGTGTGTGTGTGTGTGTGTGTGTGTGGTATATGAGATAGATAGAAGAAATAGACAAGTAGATAGATAGATAGATAGATAGATAGATAGATAGATAGTTAGAAAGATAGATATTCCTTAGGTGTGAGTGTATGCCCACAATAATGGTCTGGATTGCATAGGCAGGGAAGGAAGGGGCTTCTGAGCACCAGCCTGGGTCTCTGGAGGAGCCATCTTGGGTTCCCTCTTGGAACTTGGTCATTAGGGTATTGGGGCATCAGAGGATCTGTATTCTTGGATGTATCCTTCCCTGCCTACATCCTTGTGGGACATTGGACTTGGATGCTGCAGTGAAGGAGTGTGGGTCAACCTGGAGCAGGTGTAGCATAGTGATAGTAGAAATGCCATTGTGTGGGTGACCCCATCTGAGCAGCCATATGCATCATCATCTGCTTCCCTTAAGGCTCTCGGCCTCAGGCACAGCTGATCATGTTCAAGCTCCCCTCTACTGTTCTTCTCCTCCCTGAGTGGGGGCACAGTCACAGGCAGACTCCTGGACAAGCTGGTGTCTTCAGCAAAATGGGAGCTACACCCAGAGTAAGCACAGAGAAAGGGAGAGGGACACAGGAAATCCCTTTAGATAGGGTGAGGACCGAGTGAGGTGCATCAGGCTTTTCTTTAAACTACTTATTTCCTCGAGCACTGGGCTTAGCTCCATCACATGTTCAGGTGCTCCTTCTCTTCTCACATAGGGTATTTTGTATTTCTCTTTGTCCAGCTTGCACCTTTCCATAATAGATCTGCATAAGGGTTACCACTAACAACCAAGTGCTACAGTCAATACTAGGCTGTTTTGTAATTGCCCATTTTACACCATTCATCCAAAAGCCTTCAATTGGACAAGGGCAGAAAGCTGCCACAGTCTTTAACAAAATATCTCAAGCATGGTCCTCAGGCCGCTCAGGGATATTCTTCCCTCTGAAGTGGAGCTGGGCTCTCATTATTTACATCACTGTCAGCTGTTGTCTTCCCTGCTCCTACTGAGATGCACATTAAATCCCCTTAAAGAGTTCAACCACATTTCTAGTCCAAAGTCCTAGAGTTCACATTGGGCCAACAGGAAGCATGGTCAGGCCTGTCACAGCAATACCCTGTTCCCTGGTGTCAACTTCTGTCTTAAACACTGTTCTATTGCTGAGAAGACATACCATGAGCACAGCAACTTTTACAAAAGGAAGCTTTTTATTGAGGCAGGCTTACAGTTCCAGAGCCTTATAGTCCAGTATCATCACGGTGGCTTATATGGCACTGGAGCAGTATCTGAGAGCTACATCTTCATGTCCAGGCTGCAGGCAGAGGGTGAGATGGAGAGTGGGGCTGGCCTGGGCTTTTGAACCATTAAATCCCATACCCAGTTACAAGCTTCCTTCAACAAGTCCACACCTACTCTAACAAGCCACACTTCTAATCTTTCTCAAACAGTGTCCCTCACCACTGACTAAGCATTCAAATGTATAAGTCCATTTGTGTTATTCATATGTAAACTACCACACAGTCCATTTTCACAGATATGATTTTAATATGTGCACATGTTCCTCTACTCTCAACTCACACCCATCATCTCATAGGGCCATAGGGTAACTCCTTTCTTATTTCGAGGAATAAGGATTTTATCATTCTTTGCTGGAAGGGTTGTGCTGGACAGATGACGGAGCCCTTTATGGCAATGCATAGGCTGAGAGAACCCTGACTTATATAGTATGGAGTCACTCGGAGCAGGACACATGTGATTCCAACAGTCACAGTGTTAGTGCTCAGTCAGCCATGCTGTCTTTAGGCTCACTGATGTCTCAGTAAGTCCTTGGAGTGTGAAGGGGTGAGGTGCTCCCTTCTTGCTATGGGAATAAGGTTTGGAGACACAGTGGGAAGGGTGAGTGGAGTTGTGGTTATATGACTACAACCCCTGCTTCTGTCATTGGGAATGCTTTCCTAGGATCTTGTCTGTCCTTTCTTTACCCCTCCACCCAGTGTTTAGTTGTCACCTTTCCTTCCCAATATATGTTAACAGTCATCATGTAGTAAAAGACATAAAGTACATAATGTGATAACTTTCGATGTCTATGACTCAGTCTTCAGTCAGGATAAGGAACAAACCAGTTCCTGACTTCTTATGGCCTCAGGTCAGAGACTAGTCATTTCAGTCATTCTGGGGTCCTCAGAGGACCTGGAACTCTGCAGTGGATGTTCATTCATTCAGACCCCAGTTCAGGACCTGGCCCCTGTCTGGAGGAGACATCTTGGCATCTGGCATCAAGACAAATACCTTAGAGATTAACGTGTTCAGTTATCTGAGGCACTTGACAAATTAGGTCCTGTTCTTAAGCTACTGTCATTGTTGAATCTCTTTTTATTCCCAGTGAAATTCAGTGAACACTGTTTGGTATGAGCAAGCCAGGGACCAGGAAGTGCGCCTGCCACAGTCAGCAGGAATAGGTCATAGGCTCGGAGATGTGAGTCTCTGTGTAAGTGAGAAGCCTGGTGTGTGGGAGCCTATGAAGTGAGTGTGTTAGGAGGAGGGCCACTTCAGGGGAGGCCCAGCCCCAGAAGTTGGTGCAGTGCAGGAGGTAGAGAGGACTCCCACCAGAGAATTTAAGCCTGGAGTTTACACACAGTGGTGGCTGGTGAGCTATGTGGCCATGGCTGCTGTGTGAAATGGCTTCTTAGAAATTGCAGGCTCCTGGGGAACGGAGCAACCAGCAATGTGGCTGCTTCTTGGGTCTCCATTTTTGCTCTGGGTGTCCTCAGTGCTTGACAAGAATGTTTATTGAATATTGTGCAAGTGATTACATTGTGTGTGGGCTGCTTGTCCAGAGCCTGTTTGAGCACACATAGCAACTTTTTATTCCATGTAGAAGTAGCGAGTGATGCTTGGTGAGAATTGAACAAAACACAACAGCATAGCCTTGGCTAGTCTGCAACTCACAGAGACCCACAGCTGGCTGTGACCGTGGTTTTGATTTGTGCTTATGCAATAGGAAGCAATGCCCAGCTAAAACGCCTTATAATCTGTCCAGGCCAGCTGGACTATCAAGTGAGACCTTTAGATCCTGTGGAGCGGACTGAGATGTGCGAGAACACATGGAGGCACAGCAAGTCAAGAAGTCTGATCAAGCTGGCAAAATTTTTATTGTTCACAGAGGTATATACTCTGAAAACAGGATATGGGGAGGGGTAGGAAAGGAAAGAGGGCTTTGCAGGTGGAGGAAGCTAGCTGCAGCTTTGGGGTCTAACTAAGTTATACCTGTTGTTCTCACAAAGCCTTGCCATTACCAGGGGTTCTAATAACATGTATGTAGCAAGATGTTGGTAAACCTAGAGATCAGGAGGAAGGGTTACTAAGGTGGGTTGCTATGAGGCCTTGTTTGAAGTTCTGAGAACCAACAAGTGAATCATGGAATGTAAGCAGAAAGAAGGATAGTAGGAGAGCTAAGATTGAGTGTTTGCCAAGAGTAAGGCCTTGCCATGGCTTCCCACAATCATCTTTTTTCCCTCTTAAATGAGCTAAGGAATCCTATTTTGTATTTCCTTAATTTTGAGAGTTCATCACATAAATACGTAAGTGTATGAATACATACATATAAACATCATGTATACATATAAATGTATTTGTATATACATGTATACATGATGCATATATACATATATGTACACACACACACACACACACACACACATTCCCACACGCAAGCGTGCACAAACACACACACTACAGGTTTTTCTGGACTTAAGTTCTTGGCTGAATTTGAACTCACAGAGATCTCCAGGCTTTTGCCTCCTGAGTTCTGGAATTAAGGGCCTGTGCAATCATGGCTAGCTCCTCATACATTCTTCTTCTTCTTCTTCTTCTTCTTCTTTTTGGATCACGTAATTGATGGTTTTTTTATTTTGTTTTGTTTCTCATTTTTTAAAAAAATATTTATTTTTATTTCTTAATTCTTTTTTTATACTTTTTTACAGTCCAGATTTCATCCCCCTCTTGGTCTGCCTCCTTCTGCTCCCCATTCCTTACCTCCTTCCACCCTCTGTCTCCAAGAGGATGTCCATACCCCCACCAGGCCTCCCCACTCCCTGGGGCCTCAAGTCTGGGGCATCTTTTCTCACTGAGGCCAGACGAGGCAGTCCTCTGCTGTATATGTGTCTGGGGCCTCATATCAGCTGGTGTATGCTACCTGGTTAGTGGTTCAGTGTTTGAGTGATCTCGGGGTCAAGGTCAGTTGAGACTGCTGGTTTTTCCATGGAGTAGCCCTCTTCCTCAGGTTCTTCAAGCTTTCCCCAAATTCAACCACAGGGGTCACTGGCTTCTATCCATTGATTGGTTGCTAGTATCTGTATCTGACTCTTTCCTCTGCTTCTTTGGTCTCTTAGAGGGCAGCCATGCTAGGCTCCTGTCTGCAAGCACACCACAGCATCAGTAACAGTGTCAGGGACCCAGGCCTCCCCATGATCTGGATCCCAATTTGGGCCCGTCACTGGACCTCCTATTCTCCATTTTGGTCTCTGCAGTTCCTTCAGATAGGAACAATTCTGGGTAAGAGCTTTTGACTTGTGGGATGGCAACCTCATTCCTCCACTTGCTGTCCTGTCACTCCACTGGAGGTGAACTCTACAAGTTCTCCCTACCTACTATAGAGCACTTCAGCCAAGGTTCTCCCTTTGAGTCCTGAGGGTCTCTCACCTCCCCTGTCTCTGGTAGATACTAGAGGGTCCCCCTACCTCCTACCTCCCAAGGCTGCCTGTTTACATCTTTTCTTCTGGCCCTCAGGGCTTCAGTCCTGTTCCCCCTACTAGCTGATCATGTTCCCACCTTCCCCTCCATGTCCCTTCTCCCATGCAGTTCCCTCCCTCCCTCTGCCCACCATGACTGCTTTCTTCTACCCCCTGAGTGGAATTGAGGCATCCTCACTTGGGTCTTTCAGCTTGTTAACCTTCTTGAGTCCTATGGTTTGCGTCCTGGTTATTCTGTAGTTTTTTTTTTTGGCTAGTATCTCCTTATTAGTGAGTATATACCATGCATGTCCTTTTGGGTCTGAGTTACCTCATTCCCAATGATATTTTCTAGTTACATCCATTTGCATGCAAAACTCTTGATATCCTTGTTCTTAATAGTTGTGTAATATTCCATAGTGTAAATGAACCACGTTTTTGTATCCATTCTTATAGGGTTATGGGGTCCAGTGTCCTCTTCACCACAGGGCACAGACACTGGGGATGCTGGACATGGGGAGTTTTTTTATTTTATTGGATATTAGGATGGCATCTCCAGATGCCATCTTGGGATCATTTGCTTAGAAGCCTTTTTTCCAGCTGTTTACTCTGAGATAGTGGCTGTCTGTCTTATTGAGGTATGTTTCTTGTATGCAGCCAAATGCTGGATCCTGTTTGCACATCCAGTCTGTTAGCTTAGGTCTTTTTATAGGGGAATTGTGTCCATTGATATTGGGAGATATTAAAGACCGAGAATTGTTAGTTTCTGTTATGTTTGCTGCTGTAGGTGGCATTATGTGCATGTGATTCTCTCCTTTTTGCTTTGTTGTAGATGATTAATATCTTGTTTTTTTCTTTGGTGTAGGTACCCTCCTTGTGTTGGGGTATTTCTTCTAGAATCCTCTGTAGGGCTGGGTTTGTACATAAATATTGTTTGAATTTTTTTTTGTCCTGGAATATTTTGGTTTCTCCATCTACGTTGATTGAGAGTTTTGCTGAGTACAGTAGCCTGGGCTGGCATTTGTGTTCTCTTAGGGTCTGCCTGGCCTCTGTCCAGGCTCTTCTGGCTTTAGTGTCTCTGTTGAGAAGTCTGTGGTAATTCTGATAGGTCTGCCTTTATATGTTACTTGGCCTTTTCCTTTGAAGCTTTTCATATTCTTTCTTTGTTCTTTGCATTTAGTATTTTGATTATAATGTGACAAGAGGATTTTCTTTTCTGGTCCAATCTATTTGGTCCAATCTATTTGGTGTTCTATAGGCTTCTTGTATGTTTATGGCTATCTCTTTCCTTAGGTTGGAGAAGTTTTCTTCTATGATTTTGTTACAGATGTTTTTTGGGTCCTTTGAGCTGGGTATCTTTACTCTCCTCTATTCCTATTATTCTTAGATTTGCTGTTTTCACTGTGTCCTGTATTTCCTGGATGTTTTCGGTTAGAAGATTTTTGTGTTTTGAATTTCTTGTCAGTTGTGTTAATATCTTCTAAGGTATCTTCTACACCCGAGGTTCTCTCTTCTATCTCTTGTATTCTGTGATGACGCTTATATTTGTGATTGCCGACCTCTTTCCTAGGTTTTCCATATTCATGGTTGCCTCCATTTGTGTTTTCTTTATTGTTTCTATTTCCACATTTAGGTCTCACATTGCTTTGTTTAATTCCTTCACCTGTTTTATTGTGTTTTTTTTTGTATTTCTTTAAGGGACTTATTTGTTTCCTGTTTAAGAGTTTCTACCTATTTACCCTTGATTCCCTGTATTTCTTTTAGTGAGGTGCTTATATCCTTTTTAAAGGACTATGTTATCTTCATGAGATAGTATTTATGTCAGCTTTCTGATTTTCAGGTGTGTTGAGTTATCCAGGGTTTGTTGCTGTGGTAGAACCAGATTATGATCATGCAAAGTATATTGGTTTCTGTTGCTTCTTGGCTTGCACTTACCTCTCACCATCTAGTTATTCCTGGCGTTAGCTGGTCTGTGTGTCTTTGTCCAGTGCTTGCCTCTTGTGTCCCTGGGTTGCTGCTAGTCTCCTGGTAGGCTGTGGTCCTTGCTTTTGCAGACCTCCTGTAAGGACTTCAGACTGCGGGGTTTTCAGATGGGCAGAGAAGCTGCTGATTCATTGCTTTGCTGCAGCAGATCTCTTGGGAGGCCTTCGGACTGTGGGTCTGTTGCCCAGTTCCCCTGCATGCAGCGGAACTCCTGGAGGCCTAAAGAATGTTGTGTCTTCAGAGGAGCATACAAGCTGGTGCTCTGTCCTGGCAGAAAGTGCCTGCTCAAAGGGTGTGTGTGTGTGTGTGTGTGTGTGTATTTTTTCCTTAATGTACATTAAGTGTTTAGAAAGCAGATATATCACTGAGAAATTGCTCCTGCCAACCCCCCACCCCCACCCCGACCCCAATGTGTCTTGTTTCTTGACGCTAGACATTGAAAGTGCTCATTGATTGTAGTTATCTCCCCTTTTATGATCATGCATCTGGGGTCACATCTGGTGCATCTTGGCCTTAATTAGTGTCACAGAGACTCAAACACATGTTTTTCCTGTGCATTTATACTGGCATTGGAGCTGCTCTTACATTTAGATTTTAGTCATTTCTTTCTCAACATCTTTTTCTTCTGTTCCCCCCCATCCCCCACCGACAAGGTTTCTCTGTGTAATTCTGGTTGTTCTTGAACTCACTTTATAGACCAGGCTGTCATTGAATCAAATACCCACTTGCCTCTACCTCCTGGTACTATAATGAAAGGTATGAGCCATGATTGCCTGGCCTGTTTCTCTCGTACTTACCAGTTAATTTTCCTGATTTTGTTAATGATTTCAAAGAATTAACCTTTGGTATTATTATTTTTTTTTTACTGTGTCTTTGTTTCTTTCTGGTTTGTTTAGTTTCACTCTTATCTTTATTGTCTACTTCCTTCTCTTTTGGGTATGGCTGTTTATTGGAGTTTTTCCTCCTGTTTTCTTGATACCGAGTCTTTGTCCCTCCCAGGCCATTATCGTGGCTGTAGGTTCTGACCTCCATTATTCTTGTCTGTGTCTATTTCTTTGTTTTGTTAATTTTACCAGAAATATTTACTATGGTCTCAGTGTCATGAATATTCCTTTATATATGTTATACTGTGCTATCTTTTCTTTTCACATCTACTTCTTTTAAATTCAGTATGACAAATTATGAAAAAATACTCCTCAAGTCTTAAGCTGTGCACCCATTGTTAGGTGTTTGGTTTCTTCTCCTCATGCTTCCAGTGCTGACTTTCCTTCTCTGTGTGTGGTCCCAGTTACCTTTGATCCTTTATACATGTATTTTCATGTCTCATTTCTTTATATGTTACATGCTCAGTGACTATGTCATCTGAACAAGGTTTCAGGAACCAGAGTCAGTGCCTAAATTAGTTTTATAGCAAAATACTTTTTAGAATCTGTGGGTAGGGTGGCTGGGAATGCTGAAAGTTCCTCCAGGCGGGAAGTTAGGCATGGCAGTTGTGGCTACAGTGGCTTCTCCATGGTTCCTCACTGCAGGTCCCAACAACATGTGAAAGTCCTTAGGTTTCCAAAATGGCTTTATTGGCATGAGGGATGATGGTTGAATCTGGATGTGCACACCCCCCGCCCCCCGTAGTCATATCCTCTGCCTGTGCTCTTTGGGCAGGGCTGCATTGCCCTAAACGTGACTGAACAGTGCAGGTCAATGGAGTTCCATGCCATGTGTCAGGAGCCTGGATTCTGGGAGGGCGGTGGAATAGATGCCCACCTCTCACAAGCAGTAGACACCTGTTGGGTCTCTGGACTTCCAGCCAGTGCTTTGACCAAAACCAAGACCCCTTTCATAGTCCTACAAGGATCCACTAAGCATCAAAATAAAAAAAATAAATTTCAGTCATATCTGAAAACTAGACGTACTTTTGACAATATTATACAATTTTCACTAAAGCCTATTGAGTTAAATTTTGCTAACAGAAAGGAATACATAGGTACTTATGCATAGGTAGGAATATCTGATATTGCTAAGCTGCCTTCTGCCTCAGCTGGTGGGTTGAGCATACATGACACCAAGACAAATTCCAGAAGAATTTTTATAGAAATTAACAAATGGAAACTAAACTTTCTATGGAAATTCAGTGGTTCCAAATTACCCAGATATTCAAAGGTCCCAAAATATTTTGAAAGACAAAAGCATACCTGGAGAAAATTCCCCCAAGCTGTATTACTCAGCCACGGTTGTCAGGGCAGGTTGGAGTTAGGGTAGACAACAGCTCCATAGAGTAGATACAGAATCCAGAAATGGAGCCATCTATGCGCTTAAATACTTTTTTGTTTTAAAATTTTATTATTTTATGTAAATTATGTAAATTGTATGTGTCTCTGTGTGGTTATATGCACAGGTATTTGCTGAGGCCAGAGGTGTCAGGATGCTCTCTTAGAGCTAGAATTTATAGGAGACTGTTTGCCACCTAAGAGGGTGTGGATAATTGAACTTGGATGTTCTGCTATGCATTGTCCTCTCTGAATATCCCTCAGCTCCTCCTCAGTTCTGCTCCTGACCCTACAGCCTCTCTCCTTCTATGTATGTTTATTAAAAGCTCATATAGTCCACTTGATGGTCCTTGTATTTGCTTGTATGTAGGATAATCTATGGGAGCATGAGCAGCTCCTCAGGGGCTGTCGTCCTGAAGAAAATGGACTCTTCCCTCCCCACAGCTGGGAAATACCAGTGACTCCTTAGATTGGAGTGAGCTTCATGAACCTTTTCACCATCCATGCAGAGACTTTTAGTCAATGTTTTTTTTAAAGGTGTGTGTGTGTGTGTGTGTGTGTGTGTGTGTGTGTGTGCGCGCGCGCCCGCGCGCGCCTATGAGTATCAGGTGTCCTACTTCATCCCTTTTTACGGAATCTTTTGAGGTATGGTGTTTGTCTGACCCCAAGTCTCAGTTTTTTTAGTTATGTTGGAAGCCAACAGACCCCAGTGATTCTTCAAAATTTCACAAATGACCCTGTCGTGAGTCTCAACACCATTGTGCTATGTAAGCAGGCAGACAAGAGGGCACATGTGTCTCATGCCTCCTGTGTAGATGACAAGGGAAATGTTGGGGCATAGACAGCAAGGAGGATTTTGTTCAAAGTTTATCAAACAATATCTAAAACAGGCATGTTTTTAGATGTAAATTATACCTCAAAAAGTTTTTTAGGTGCTTGTTTGTGGCCCACATCTTTAATCTCAGCACTCAGGAGGCAGAGGCAGGCAGATGTCTGAGGTTGAGGCCCACCTTGTGTACAGAGCAAGTTCCAGGACAGCCAGGGCTACACAGAAAAGCCCTGTCTGGAAAAAATTAACTTTTATTTTTATTTTAAATTTATGTGTACATGTGTTTGGTCTGCATGAATGTCTGTGTACCATATGTGGTCAGTGTTCATGGAGGCCCAAAGAGGGCATTGAATACCCTGGGACCGGTGGTAATGACAGTTGTAAGCTGGCAGGTGGATGTTGAATGCTGGTTCTCTGAAAGATCAGTTAGAGCTCTTAACTGTTATGGCATCCTTTAAGCCCCTGAATTAAAAAAAATATGTATTTATTTCAAAATTGGGCAAATATTGCTTTCAGTTAGATTCCTCTATAGCTAAATTAGTAACTATCCAAAGGGAGAGGAGAACATAATGAGAACAAATAAAGTTCAAATGTCACCTTCTCTTTGTACATTTCTAGAGTATTTTAGAAATCAATTGTTCCATTGTGGGAGGATTTGGAGACATGGAGAGAAAGCATAAGAAGTGACAAATGAGATAGTTCAGTGGGTAAAGATCATTGATGCCAAACTTGATGACCTGAGTTCAGTCCATTGAACCCACATCATAATAAAGAGAACCCTCCCCTACAAGTTGTCCTCTGATCTCTACATGTGCTCTGTGACATGCAGCGTGCACACATGTACAACCAAATAAATACATGAAATGTTTAAAAACATACTACATAAGGTAGGTGAAAAGGGAAAGTAACTGGCTGGGACTGAGAAAGGCAAGTATTTTTAGACATAAGCCTTAAAAATATCACGTGAGTGTGGGTGTACATGTGACAGTCAGAGGACAACTGTGGGTCTCCATCGTTGGCTTTCATCTTGTTTGAGGCAAGGTCTCTTCTGTTCTTTTTCACTGTATATGCCAGAGAAGCTGTCCTGTGAGCTTTCACGAATTTCTCCAACTCTCATGCCCATGTCACCATAGGTGTGCTGGGATTACAGGTGTCTGTCTTTTGTATTGGCTCTGGGGATATGAACTGAGGTTCTAATGCTTGTTTGACTGTGGCAAAATGTTTATCCACTGAGATTTTTCTCCAGAGCTGGCATATGTGTCTTTTTAGATATATGTTATTAGGATATTTGGGGCTTAATTATGAGAACATATATCTTCTAGAGACATAAAAATCATTTGAGGTATTAGGGCTATAGGTCATTGGTGGTGGGATACTTGCCTATTACTTATCAACCCCTGGTTTCAACTTCAGCAGGAGAATAATTCACTAGAAAAGACCATTTGATGTCCCTGTGGATGTAAGTATATGGGACCAGCAGGGGAGCCAGTCCTAGCCTCCTGTGATGGATCCAATGGTGACCTTTTGGTTTTCAATTTATCATGGGAAGGGGTGCTCAGGGGCATGAGGACATGAGGGCCCGAGAGGACACCAGGGACCTAGAGGAGCAGCTGGAGTCATGAGCTTGAAGGGAACAACCTTCTCTCCCCTCTGAGTGCTTAGTGGGGCTACAGCTCCAGCTCACATTGGGGCTGCTTGATATTGAGTGGTTGCTGCAGGCCACAGGATGACCTCTGAATCTCAGGACGGGCCTGGAGGAGAGTCAGGTCCAAGTAGCTGGTGAGTAACTGGATTCTGTGTTGCTGTTTTTCAGGAGGATCTAAATGCTACTCCCTTCACATTGGAATCCTTCCCTTCATAGTGCTTGTCTTAGTCTTTTTTGGGTAAGAATTTAGGATGCTGATGAAGGGCTGAGACTATGATGGGTATCCTGAACTGTTTGTAACCCTACTACTACAGCAATGATGAGGCTGCTCTTGGACCAGCATCCACAGAGGCATGTCTAGATTTTGTTGGTTACATAGTGAAGCCTCTGATTACACAAAAGCTGTTTGTTATTTATCTCTAGCTGTGATGGTTGGCCTAGGGAAGGGATGATCAGACTTAGGGGCAGAAATTTTGCCCTCTCTGTTTGCAGATGATCTGTGAACCTACACAGACCAAAGACACTGCCATGTCTCCTGGGCCTTGTGTAGACACAAGCAAGAAATATTACTTGATATTGCCTTGTGTTGTAAGGTTCCTGGCATGGAGTAGGAACTATTTGCAACTGCTACAGGTGTTCAGATGCAAGCTTTATTCCCAGAGCCCTTCTTACCACCTCTTCTTCCCATGGGTGAGCATGCTTAGACCTGTCACCTGGACCTGGATTCCCACTGGGGACTTCTGTGCTCTTTCTTCTGGGTATAGTGGTACATTTGAAGTTTAGGGCAGACAGCTGGTCTCAGGTCTGTGTCATAATCATCTGTCCTCATGCCTGTCCTTCCCATAGCTATGGGTTCCTGAGCCACAGAATCCAGGTGTTGGGGAACTCAGGAGGTGAGACTTGGTGAGTATTAAAAAGTGTATACATGTCTATGAGTGTTTGTGTAATATATGTGTGTCATAGTAATGCATGTGGTAGGGGGATGGGTTAATGGCTGACTGAGCATTCTGCTGCATGCTGCTTTGTGGCTTCTGACTGTATTTCTACATGGATGACTCTAGTCTTTCTCCAGGTTCCTCAGTGCGGCCTCAGCTGGTCCCTGCTGTCTTTAAAGGGCATGTGTGTTCTCTAGTTTCCACCTCATCCTCCTTTCTGTATGTACCTAAGCAACTCCAAGAACAGGTTCTGCTCCCCACCCACCTCTCCGGCAGCCTTCTGAGGGCAATGTCATTTGCCTTCTATAATTGGACTCATGTTGGTAGCCCCTCCTTCTCCAACTTCCCCAGATCCTGTCAGTCTTTTGAGAAGGCATCCCCTGACTTTGCTCTGTTTCTCCAGTTCTGCTGTAACCTTGTATCAGCCACGTACTTGTATGTCTGTCTCGGTCCTATTTTCCTTATAATAGCTAGTGATTCTTCAGAACAGGGGGTAGGGATAGTTGGATCCAGCCTGTTGATTCATCCTCCCCAGCAGCTTACCCCTGTGTTCCTGCACAAGCCATTTATGCTCTTGAGCTGGAGCTCTGGCCTTGATCTTTGTCTATGCTGCAATTCCCACTAGACTACGCAGCCTCCCACCTGCTCTTTGTTTCCACTAGTTCTCTCGTGTGTTACCTTTCCATGACTACAAAGCACTCTGTCATACTCTCACTTATGTTATTAGGCAGTCACACCTTTGATGACTCTGTCTTCAAAGGTTCCTATGGTTAGCTGTACAGAGGGAGGTGTGTTTCCCTAGGGGTCTCAGACATTTTTAGTGGTTGAGGGTTCCCTGGGCAGAAGCCCCATCCCTGGGGCTTTCCCGTGTAGGTTATGCTACTTCTCAGTCTGGCTGGCAGGTTCCAGACCAGTGATCTATTACATGTTATCTCTGGCTCCCAGAAGCTGGGTTTGAAGTCATCCAGGATCATTGCTGTGTCAGGTTAAGGATAGGAATAGACTCTACTTCATGATGGGAGGAAGGAGCTGGGAGTCTGCTAGGTTCTGGAACTCCTTTCCTACTCAGGGTCTAGTCAGGAGTATCTTGTGAGTGTGGGGCAGTGAACTTTGTTGTGTTGTGGGCATAGTGCCTGGAGCCATCACTGTGTTGCTGTTCTATAATTGTAACAGATCCACTCTACTCTCAGGCACCACTGTGCCCTTCCACCAGGCTCTGTGTGCCTAAACCCTAATTCTTCTTGGTATAAACTTGTCTCCTGTGTTCTCTTTCTGCAGCATGGCTATCAGACAGCTGGATGTCCCGGAAGTTGCAACTGTGTCAAGGTATCTGGCCCTCACATGGTGCTCTTAAGCTCTGCATTAGAGGTTTGGGTAGAGGGGTGTGTGTGTGTATACCATGGGCAGCTGGGAAGTCCCTATCTGTACAGGAAGTGGAACATATAATCCTATACTTTCTTTTGACTAAGTGCATGTCATTTGACTTTTAAAGAGCCAGGCTAGCTCATCTGGTACAGAGCTGAGTTTACGTGTGTTCACCACCGTTCTCAGAGCAACATACATCACACATGAGTTTCATACATCTCACCACTGCAAGAGTTCAGTGCAACAAGCACATTTGTGCTGTGGTGCAACCATCATCACCATCCACCTGCAGAATATTCCATCCTGTAAACTGTGCCCACTAAACACTGACTTCTACTAGGGGTCGTGGCACCCTCCTTGCCTATTCTGTGTTGTTCCTCTGTCTGTTGTAGTACCTTCTAGGGACGGGGTCCTGAAAAGTCTCTTTTTTGGTGCCTGCAAGTCTCACCCAATAAGATGTCATCAGGCTTCTTTCCTGTGCAGAATTTTTTGTCTTATTTTTTTTTTGAAAAAAGATTTATTTTTGTTTTATGTGTATAAGTGTTTTGGCTGCACGTATGTCTGTGTGCTGCATTTGTTCCTGTGCACAAAGAAGGGAGAAAAGGGCCTCAGTTTCCTAGTCCTGGACTCATAGACTGTTGTAGATCTCCATGTGGGTGCTTGGAACTAAATCCAGTGTCTCTGCAAGGGTAGCCAGAGCTCTTGGTGCTGCACATTGCTCCAGCCCTGCTCTCTGTCTTACAAACCATCATAGGGCATGCAGCTTACTAGCAGAAGTAGTTCTGCTTGCCATGGGGCTTGGTGTCCTGTGTAGGGACAACCCACTGCCATACAGTGCCTCAGGAGTTTTGTGGAAATCACTTTCCACTGATGATGGAACTGGTGCCTGACCAAGACAGAGGGCCAAGATGCTGTATGCTATTAGCAAGGAGAAAAACAAATCAGGCTGCAGGCCTTTGTGGGATAATCAGCATGCACCAGGGACAGATGTATTTAGTCTTGCGAATCAAAGTCGTTTTTAGACATCCCAGACTTAAGTTGGGGTAGGGTGTCTTGATCTCCTCTCTCTACTTTTTGTCAACTAAGACTGGGATCTTCCTTTTTTTAGTTCATCCTTGGATCCCAGGATCATGGGCAGACAAGGTGACTTGGGTGCAGGGATTTTTTTTTTTTTTTTTTTTGCCTAATAGAGACTTGAATCCAATGACCTTACTGTCAACTTAAGTTCTGTTTTATTTTCCTTTCTTTCAGGATGGCCTATCCACAGTCAAAGGTGCTAACATCCACGTGAGTAGATTCAGTCACTGCATGTGTAGTCCAGGAGTTGTAAAGCACTAAAGAGTGATTGCTTGCCATGGAGGAGTAGTTCAGTGGTACATCTGAGACCCCAAGTCAGTCTCCAGCACTGGAAAAACCTAACTCACAAAAAACAGAGACATAATTGTAATTCTCATTAACCTTACTTTACCAACACTTTCAGAATCTTAGGGTTGTCTGATTCAGGTATGTGGCACTGAGCACCTTCTGTATCTCCTTTTACATTTGGGCTTCTGGTCCATGTTTTCTGTCTCTGTGACCAGGATTTTTTTAGAGATGTGATGGGTGTTCTGGTACTAAAATTCAGTTGCTTTTATGGCTGGGGTTGAGGGTTGTAGTAGCTTGTCATGGTGGCATGTCCCTGTAATCCCAGCAGTGTTTGTAGAGGGAGAGAGAAATTGATCCAGTCAACCTTCTGGACAGGCTAGCCTAACAGTGAGCTTCAGAGTCAATGAAGCAAACAATTCTGAAGAACAAAAACGATATATAGCAAACTATACCCAAAGTCAGTGAGAGCTGCTTCTTTCTTGGTCCAGGCCATCTGGGAGAGTGATCTGCCCTGCAGGAAGCTGAGGGTGGGAATCTGAGAAGGGTTTCTGCAGGCATGTTTGGTCACATGTTGCCCTTGGCTCTCTCCCCATATAGTAGGAAAGATGTTCTTGTCTTGACTCCTTGGCTGGCTCCCATCATCTGGGAGGGGACCTTCAACATCGACATACTGAATGAACAGTTCAGGATTCAGAATACCACGATTGGACTGACTGTGTTTGCCATCAAAAAGTAAGCAACTGGGGTTAGAGAGATGGCTAGTGGGTAACACACTTGCTTCAAGGGCAGAAGGAACTGAGTTTGATCCCTAACACCCTTATACTAGCTTGGAATGATGGCCAGCACCTGTAATTCCAGCAGTGGGGCCAGCATTGGGGGTAGAGGGGACAGAAAAGTGGATCTGAGCCACTTTCTGTACAGACTTGCCAATCAGTGAGCCTCAGAGTCAATGAAGCAAACATGTCTGAAGAACAGAAAGGGTGAATAGCAGAAGGCACCCAAAGTCATCCCCCTGGCCTCCACATAAACATAAATACATAGAGTAAACACGAATATAAATGAATATCTATCTATCTATCTATCTATCTATCTATCTATCTATCTATCTATCTCACCTATAAATATACACACAATGGTCAAGGTGACAGCACAGGCATACCAATCTCCAAGTTTGTATTTAAGATGCAGGATGGCCTTTTTACTGTGTGGAAAACTGTGAGGATTGAGAAGCCATTTGTGTTGCCTGCATTTGAGAAGGGCTCTGTTCTTCCCTGCAGTGCTGCATGAGGGCCATGAATGAATGACTCTGAGGCCTTTGTATCAATCAGACTTGAGAGATTTGGACTTACCTGGAGAGATCTTAGGTACCCTGAGAATGCCTGTTACCCCTAGGGAGAAAGGACTTCACAGTAAGAAGACATAAACAACCTTGTCTGGGTGCTGCTGGGTACAAGAGCAAGAGACCTGTCAGGTGTAGCTAGGTGCTTTGTCTGGAAGAAGAAGGCCACTGAGGGTACTAGCTGGGAAACCCATGGTGACCTTTGCACAGGGATAACTATCACTTACCTGTTTCTGACACTGAAGTGGGGAGGGTTTTTCACATTTGCCGGGTGATAGGGATCCCTGTTTCCATGTTGGGGACATGTGGCACTGGATATGATCAAGGGAGTGTCAGCTACCTGAAGGAGATGAAAACTTCTTGGGTTTCAAAATGAGTTAGAACCTGGGTTATAAGCCTTTTGTCCTTGGACCTGGGGGTTTGGTTTAAGCTTGCCTTTCTTTCTAGGGTGTCTGCCTTTCCTTCCCTCTCTACTCTATGAGACTGATTCTTGCTTTGGTGGGGTTCATGTGGGATGACTCTTAGGGACATACATGAGTTATTAAGTACCTTGTCCCCAGGAACCTTCAAACCTCTGACAAGGAAGGTCTGGGGTATAGAGACCTTTTGTTTACTGAGATAGTGTGTTATAGAGTACCCAAAAGAGGGCTGCAGGTAGTAGACCCATAAAAACTCATCCAAATTCCACAAGGGTTTAAAAGTAGAGCTGTATGAGTACAGCTCATGCAAGGCAAGAGTGTAGGTTGTGGAATGTCACAGGATGGGGCTGTAATTATTGGGGGCAGGAGTACAGATTCATAGAGAGATGATCTGCGCAGGAGTTGCCAAGACAAGAGACCTTCGGGGATCTGCTTGGTCTGGAGTCAGCCCTGCTGCCTGGCTGAAAGCTCTCAGGCCTCTATATCAGCTTCTCATGATAAGATGGGTTGCTGATGTTGCAGCCTTCTGCAGAAAAGCAGGGTGAGGTGAGGTACAGCCTGCAAGCTTATCAGGACAGCTGTGAAGTGGAGAGATCAAGGGGGTAGCCATGGTTTCTGCAGCCTGGGCCTATGCCCTGATAAGTCTTGTTCTAGCTGTATTAAACCTCTCCATACACTTTGCCCTCCCTCACAGGTATGTGGTGTTCCTTAAGTTATTTCTGGAGACGGCAGAGCAGCACTTCATGGTGGGACATAAGGTCATCTACTATGTCTTCACTGACCGGCCGGCGGATGTGCCACAGGTGCCCCTGGCTGCAGGGCGGCGGCTGGTGGTGCTAACTGTGCGCAACTACACCCGCTGGCAGGATGTGTCCATGCACAGGATGGAGATGATCAGCCTCTTCTCAGAGCGGCGCTTTCTGCATGAGGTGGATTACCTGGTGTGCGCAGATGTGGACATGAAGTTCAGTGACCACGTGGGGGTGGAGATTCTCTCAGCACTCTTTGGCACCCTGCATCCTGGCTTCTACGGTAGCAGCCGAGAGGCCTTTACCTATGAGCGAAGGCCAAAGTCCCAGGCCTACATCCCCAGGGACGAGGGTGACTTTTACTATGCAGGGGGCTTTTTTGGAGGGTCAGTGGTGGAGGTGCACCATCTCACCAAGGCCTGCCACGAGGCTATGGTGGAGGACCAGGCCAATGGCATTGAGGCCGTGTGGCATGATGAGAGCCATCTGAACAAGTACCTGCTTTACCATAAGCCTACGAAAGTGCTGTCCCCAGAGTACGTGTGGGACCAGAAGCTGCTGGGCTGGCCCTCCATCATGAAGAAGCTGAGATATGTGGCTGTGCCCAAGAACCATCAGAAAATCAGGAACTGATAGCTGAATTCCTGTTGGAGACTTTAGTTTTCATTTAAAATTTCCAATATAAAGGGATTACTACTTTTTTCCCTTTGCACTGTCAGAGTCCAACTCAGTTCCCAGCCCCAAATTTCACATTTTTGGTTGAGTGGCTTTGGGGTATTGTTGCTTGATTTTTTTTATTGACAGAGTCTCAAACAGCTCCCAGTTGTTTCAGCCTTACTGTGGCCCAGGATGGCCTTGAACTCCTGATACTCCTGTTTCAAATTCTGGAGTCCTGAGGTTACAAGCATGCCACCACACCTAGTTCTAGTGTTCTTCATTTTATTTTTTTCTCTTTTCATTGATTTATGAATTCACTTTATATTCCAATTGCACATCCTCCTCCTGGTCCCCCGACTGCTCCTCCCAAATACCCTCCCTTTCTCCACTAAAAAGGGGAGGGCAGATCCTGGGTTTCAACCCACTCTGGCACATCAAGTCACTACAGGACTAGGTGCATCCCCTTGAAACTGAGGCCATAGAGGGCAGCCCAGTTAGGGAATCAGGTTCCAAAGACAGGCAACAATTTCTTAAAACCTAATTTATCTTGTTCCTAAATGGTTTTTGGGCCCTGAAGTCCATTGTGTCTTTGGCTGGTTTTCCATTTTTTTCCATTTGAGTTTTGTGTGTGTGTGTGTGTGTGTGTGTGTGTGACAGGATACCTATGTATCTCTGCCTGGTCTGGAATTTGCCACTAGGTCAGAAAAGCGTGGAACTCAAAAAAAAAAAAAAAAAAAAAAAAAAAAAAAAACCAAACCCTCTCTCTCTCTGCTTCTCACCAGACCTGGTCATGCTATTTTTTGTCTATCACACACAGGTGAACATTGGGTTGTTTGGGCTTAAATTCCAGTATTTAATTGACCTCCTGAATTGAGGGAAGGGGAATCCACTCATCTCAAAAATTTTAACCCAGAATTACTCTAGTGTAAAAGAAATGCAGGGAGAGTGGAACAGAGACTGAAGGAAAGGCCATCCAGAGACCACCCCACCTAGGGATCCATCCCATCTGCAGACACCAACCCCAGACACTATTGCTGATGCTAAGAAGTGCTTGCTGACAGGAGCCTGGTATAGCTGTCCCCTGAGAGGCTCTACCAGTACCTGACCAATACAGATGCGAATGCTCACAGCTAACCACTGGATTAAGCATGTGAACCCCAATGGAAGAGTTAGGGGAAGGAGTATAGGAACAGAAGGGTATTGCTACCCCACAGGAAAAACAACAATATCAAGTAACCAGATGCCCCCTTCCCTGAAGAGCTCCCAGGGACTAAACCACCAACCAAATAGTACTCATGGCTTTAGCTGCATATGTAGCAGAGGATTGCTTTATCTGGCATCAGTGGGAGGGGAGACCTTTGGTATTGTGGAGACTTGTTGCATCAGTGTAGGGGGATGTTAGGATGATGAGGTGGGAGTGGGTGGGTGGGAGGGGGAGCACCCTCATAGAGACAGTGGGTAGGAGAGATGAGATGAAGTGTTTGCATTGGTGAAACTGGAAAGGGAGACAACATTTGAAATGTAAATAAATAGCCCTTCTGGTCTGGGCCAGAGCACTGAGCAGATCTTGGGTGGCAGCTCTGCCCCCAATTTCCAAGAACCCAGAGGAAACAGGGATCCCAGGCGCTCTAACTTGGGCAGTATCTTAGGTAAGCAGAGAGCAAGGCCTGCCCCAAACAGGGAGTAACTGAGACCCACAAGGACCTAGGAAGTCACTCCCGGCCTGGAACACTGGTTCCTTCCGGTCTGGCCCAGAGCACTGAGCAGATCTTGGGTGGCAGCTCTGCCCCCAATCTCTAAGAACCCAGAGGAAGTGGGTATTCCAGGTGTTCTAACTTAGGCAGTATCCTGTCTGAGCTTGAGCACTGAGCAGATTTTGGGCCCCAGTGCTTACCCCAGTAGTTAAACACACCCCACAAAGTTCTGATACAACCAAGATAATAGGAAAGACAGGCTCCAGTCAGGGACAGGGCAGGTAGCACTAAGGAGATACAGATGGCAAAAGGCAAGCTCAAGAACATAAGCATCAGTAACCCAGGGTACTTGGCATCATTAGAACCTAGTTCTCCCACACTAGAAAGTCCTGAATTTCCCATATCACTAGGAAAGTAAGATTCAGATTTAAAATCACTTCTAATGATGATGATAGAGGACTTCAAGAAGGACATAAATAATACTCTCAAAGAATTTGAGGAGAACACAGGTAAACAGGTAGGAGCCCTTAAAGTGGAAACACAAAAATCCCTTAAAGACTTACAAGAGAACACAACCAAACAGGTGAAGGAATTGAACAAAACCATCCAGGACATAAAAATGGAAGTAGAGACAATCAAGAAATCACAAAGGGAGATTACCCTGGAGATAGAAAACCTAGGAAAGAAATCAGGTGTCATAGACACAAGCATCACCAACAGAATACAAGAGATAGAAGAGAGAATCTCAGGTGCAGAAAATATCATAGAAAATATTGACACAATTGTTAAAGAAAATGCAAAACGCAAAAAGTTCTTAACACAAAACATCCAGGAAATTCAGGACACAATGAGAAGAACAAACCTAAGGATAATAGGTATAGATGAGAGTGAAGATTCCCAACTTAAAGGGCCAATAAATATCTTCAACAAAATTATAGAAGAAAACTTCCCTAATCTAAAGAACAAGATGCCCATAAACATACAAGAAGCCTATAGAATGCCAAATAGACTAGACCAGAAAAGAAATACTTCCCATCACATAATAATCAAAACACCAAATGCACAAAGCAAAGAAAGAATATTAAATGCAGTAAGGGAGAAAGGCCAAGTAACATATAAAGGCAGACCTATCAGAATTATACCAGACTTCTCACCAGATACTATAAAAGCGAGAAGATCCTGGACAGATGTCATACAGACCCTAAGAGAACACAAATGCCAGCCCAGGCTACTATACCCAGCAAAACTCTCAATTACCATAGATGGAGAAACCAAGATATTCCACAACAAAACCAAATTTACACAATATCTTTCCACAGACCTAGCATTACAAAGGATAATAGCAGGAAAGCTCCAATACAAGGAGGGAAATTATACCCTAGAAAGAGCAAGAAAGTAACCCTCTTCCAACCAATCCAAAAGAAGATAGCCACACAAAGATAACTTTACCTCTAATAACAAAAATAACAGGAGACAACAATCACTGTTTCTTAATATCTCTTAACATCAATGGACTCAATTCCCAAATTAAAAGACATAGGCTAATGGACTGGCTACATAAATGGGACTCAGCATTTTGCTGCATACAGGAACCCACCTCAGTACAAAGACAGACTCTACCTTAGAGTAAAAGGCTGGAAAATAATTTTTCAAGCAAATGGTCCTAAGAAA
Organism: Arvicanthis niloticus; assembly: GCF_011762505.2. NCBI lineage: Eukaryota > Metazoa > Chordata > Mammalia > Rodentia > Muridae > Arvicanthis > Arvicanthis niloticus. The sequence goes on from NC_047663.1 coordinate 107,480,185, forward strand.
CAAGCTGGAGTAGCCATTCTAAAATCTCTAGCAGAATACATAGCCTTGGTGTATCTACTCATCAGGCAAGCTGAGCACACCTGCTCGAACCTCTAATGTCCTGGAATTCCAGCCGGATGCAGTGAAGACACAGTGTCAGAGGCTTATCAATTTATTCTTCTCCCAACCGCTCTTCTAATATTTCACACCCATAATCAGCTTGAAGAAGTTAATGAAGAGTCGGCGCCCCTATTCCCTGAGCTTGGGGACTGAGGTGGTTAATATTGGTCTGTCTTTCTAGGGAAAAGTAGTGGCTTTGGTGGAACAGGGAGGATTAGCTAGGATTTATTGCATAGCTGTAACTTACTGGTAGAAATATGTATAATTGTTATTAAGATGAAGTTATAATTTCTTAAATGGTACAACATTTACTTTGAGTTCAAATTTAAGGTTTTTATTGGTACAAACTTCTTATAAATATAAAAGTGAGATGAATATGCACCTGTATAACACATTTAGGAATACAAGGCTTAGACCCAGTCCTTCTTTAACTTTTTAAACTTATTTGAGATGGTTAGACTGTGAGTTAAGGGTCTATAGCAAATTCATGGCTTTGAGTTTATTGTTAGGGAGTTTTCTATATTTCTTTAGAAATAGCTGAGAGGAGTTAACAGACAACAGTCCAGATAGCCTTACATGGATAGTTGGTTTTCAAAACATCAGAAGTCCACAGAATTGACATTACAAACATTTCTGTATTAATGTTCATTTTGATTAGAGACATGTCTGCTCCTGACAGCTTCCTGTCTTAGGTTCCAAGAAGAAATTGAGCATCTTTGGAGTTATTCCAGTTGTGGTGAGACAGCCACTAGGCAAGAATTGCTTCTTTCCATCTACAGACAAAAAACTGTCCAGAAAAGGACACACTTGCAGAATAGTCGACTGATTATATCTGCCAAGACAGAGTAATCAGCCCTTAATAGTTCTGCATCACTTGGTCTGTCAGATGATCCTGGGCCAGAAGGCTGAAGATCAGATGCTCCAACATTCTGTAGTATAGGGACTGTCCATGTGTCCAGCGGTCTCTATAAATTGGCTATGTTTTAGAAGCTATGCTTTGTGCTTCCCATAATCTCAGTTAACTCAGTCATTCTGGATTTCTGATGGGGTTGAAAATTTATAGTCCCATAGCCAATCCTTGCTATTTACTTTGAGAGAAAAGATTTGAGAGGATGGTTTTCAGCTGACATTCATTCTAAAGGGGGTAAAAAAGCCAGGTTCAGAATTAAGTCTTTTATTTAGGAGTAATGACAGAGGTTCTGTTTAGTCAACAAAATGATGGACTGGGTATTAAGTCCATCTTGCACCTTACTGACATAAATTAGTATAGTTATGCTCTAACTGTATTTTGAGAGAAAAGTTTTATTTTAACAGGAAGGGTGATATGTAGGAGGAGCTAAGGTGGGAGGAGTACAGAGAGGAGGAGGAGAAGGAGACGAGGAGGAGAAGGAGAGAAGGAGCTAGGTGATGAGAGAGAAGGGGGGGCAGACATGGAGGTGGATATTCACATGTCTCTGTGAGTCAAAGATAGTTGATATACCTACATTGGGTATTAGGTTACACTTCTGATTGATATTGAGCATTACCAAACTTATAAAGCCTTTGGTTGACATTAAAAAAATTGTATAAAAGCAAAAAGGAGAAAGGGGTATGGGATAGGGGTTTTCTAGGGAGGGGAAATGGGAAAAGGGGTTGGCATCTGAAATGTAAATAAAATATCCAATAAAAAAGAAATGTAAATAAATAAAATAACCAATAAAAAGATAATAAATAAATAAATAAATAAATAGATAGATAGATAAATAAACAAGAAAAGGCACCAAGGCATCAAGCAATGGTTTATGATGTTATTTGTCTTATGAAAATCCCATAGAGACCACTGTTGGGAGAAATATTAAAAAAGAATGGCATTTCCCACACTATGCCTAGCTACTCTCTGCCCTGGTGGGCTGGCCGGCCATGCACTGGTCGGCACTGCCCTACCTGTTCTTATCAGAGTGGAGACTCTCTGACTCAGAGCTCCAAAATCTCTCCACCCAGATAGCTAAGTTCCCACTGGCTGGTCGCTACCACTCCAACCCCATGCTTCAAAACCCTCACAGCCTTTTGTGGTGCACATCAGGCAAACCCACGCTTTGTCACAGTACCTTTCCTTCTGGAACCCAAATGAGCTTCGTGAAGGAAACCATAACTTTGTTCAGAAACAATGGTAACTCAATCTTTGGGTGCAACAACTAGAATCCTAATCTTGTAAGCCATATTAAATCTAAATCCTCCAGTGGCAAATCCTGGTGGATCCACCACTGAAACCGGGACATAGTAGTAACTACATCTTGTCTTCACGATATTTATGTCAAAAAAAAAAAAAAGAGGCTTTATCTCTCTCCTGCTTTCTCTCTTCCCCTATCCAACTGGGAAGTCCCTCCTATTCACCTAGTGATTGGCTCCTTTACTCATTAGGGGATGGTTTACAAGAAGTCACCAGAGTATGTGACTCACTCCTTGTCCAAAGTCCATCCCAGGAAAGCAGAATTAACATCAAAACACAAGCAGCACCAGGCCCATCCACAATAGACACTGCCTCTTTTCTCAGCCCATGGTCTTCTAAAAACTCTTTTTATTCTATAGACATAACTCCGTTCAGCCCTTTTATTTCTCAATGAAAGCCTAAGGTATTCAATGTTCAAACTGCAAGAGTGCTGTTTGCAGAGGGCTGAGCACTACAGAGTGTTCTGGACTTCCTAAGATGTATTGAGGTTAATATCAGTGATGTAGTTTGAGAAGATAAGAGAGTCTAGAGATGATTAACCTCTTCCCCAAGTCCTGGCACTGATTGATCAAGATGCCTGTTGAGGCTGCTCTGATCATTCATGGCTTCCTCCTACAAACTCAGCTGATCTGGAGGCAAAAATCCCCTAAGGATGAAGCTGGCATCTCAGTACTTTGCCTCCTTGTAATGACAACTCCAGTTCATTCTGACCCAAAACCTTCCCCATAGTGATCCCATGTTCTTTTGCTTCTCAGTCTTAGAATAAAGGGGACTGACCAATCCTTATCATGCTCTCAGCCTGATGTTCTTGGTGACTTTTCTCAGCTGTTTATGTGAGACCTGTGCAGGAATTCCAGAAAAAACTTGTCTCAGGAATGATACTTATCATTCAAACTCGCTCTTAGACTGCTTGGATATGCCTGTCCATGAGAGATAGGGGCTAGCCGTGATGAGACCTCTTGTTGATCCTTCAATATATCATGCCCAGATGGTACAGGAACACTACCAGTTTCTCCCTCTGAATTCCCTCTGATCTCAATTCCTCCTAGAGTCACTTGTTTGGCTTCCCCTCTCTATGCTTTCTTTCTCAATGGTGGCTTCACTTTCTAGCTTCAAAGAAAGTGGTTCATAACTAGCTTGTCTGGAAACATATCTCACTTCCACAAAAAAGGTTAGCCTGCTACTGCCATTGACATTTGTCAAAAACATTCTAGGCAAGCTGGAGATAGGTTGAACATTTTGTGAGTCTCAGGCCTCCCTCTCTGCTCTTGGCTCCACAGAGTCTCTATTCTCACCATGAACTTGCTCATCACTTGGGTTAAGAACTCCATGTTAACCTGGAATCCTTTTGTATCATCTGGGCAATGTGTCAGGTGACTTTAGTAAGCACAGAAAAGATGATCCCAGAAGAATTGCTCAATCTGAAGGCCCATTTCATTATAATTTGTTCTCTTATGACACTCCCTGAAGGACTGAAGCTTTTCTTCTCAGACCTGTTTGCTCCCCAGAGCCAGTGTAGATGTTGTGCTTTCATCTGTGCATGCACAGAACCTCAGCGTACTCAAGATTTCACTGAATTCCATGTGCAGTAAGGAGCCAGAGAAAAGGACAGCAACACCAGGACTCTGACTTCTGGATGATTTCACTGGAGACACATTAGTAGAACCATGACAGGATCTTGTCCTTGGGGAGAAAAGTCCTGGTCTGGCAGAAAGTTTTTCCTGAATTGGGAATATGGACAGGTCTGCAGATACATAGTCTTTATCTGGTGCTCCCTTCATCCATAATGTTGTGCACACAAGGTAACATGAAAGTTGTAGCAACCAATGTGCTGGCTCTTATGTGGCTGTTATCAGAAGGAAGGTCTGGGGTCAACCCAGGTTATAGGTCATATATGGCTTCAGGATAAGATAAGGCCAGTGACACAGAAAGAGCCTTGCTTTTGTCCTGTGTTACAGAAAACACAATGGGTATGTTGAGTTCAAGATGTACCTGGATGAAAATAAGGGAAAACCTTGTAATATCTTTATCTGTGAGTGCTCAGGTTCAAGTTCATGAGATTATCATGAGATCACCATTGCATCTATCCATGGGCAGGAGAGTATTCAACATTGTCTCCCATGTAACAGAGGTCTAAGAACCTACCCAAGAAGATGACAATTCTCATGTTTGAATTACCCTAACCAAGGTTGTGTTAGATGGACATGGGCTTTGAGGACTTGAAGTGGACCCTGAAAGTATCCAGTCAAGCAAAGGAAACATGCAGAGGTAAGAATAAAAACTTTGTACGGACTGACTTTGAAAACCTGGATTGATCTTAGGAAGACTGATACTTCTTGCTAAAGACAGAGCTAGGGCCTTTCAAAACAGTTTCCATCTGCCTTGTGGCTCTCTCTCCTTGTGTGTGAGAGGCTTCCTTAGGTTTTCCAGGAAGGGAAGGGCCTTGTCCCAATCCTGCAAGATTCAGGGAAAGTTCTGGCAAATTGTGATCCTGGAATGGGTGGCCTAACTCAATTTGCTAATTCCTGGGGTTGAAGGTCACAAAGGGCCTCTTGAAGAGCAGGGATAGGCCATCTGGTGTCCTCTGTGCCTGGAGTAGCTGGTAGTGCTGATGGGCATCAGAATGGATGTGCCTCTTCTGGTCACTCCAGGTATATTGCAGAGACAGGTTCTGGAAAGCTCTGAGCAAAAAGGAAGCCCCAAGCATGGTAGAGTAAGATTGCTCTTCTCTAGTAGAGGTCACATATACTATCCCTAGTGAGTCACCAGCTCCAAGGGGCCAACCAGAAGGGCTAGGGATCTGCTGCTCATTCTCACATCTGTTCGACCTCATTTGTCTCATTCTTCTTTAGTGTTATGCATCTATCCCCTGGTCCTGTGTGTGCAAGGTAATCACTCCATCCTTGAAGCAAGTTTTCTAGCTCCCACATATCATTCTGTAAACCGTGCTTCCTGAAGTTTTACCCCATCCTGCTTTCTTTCAATGTATCACACATGAGCCGAGTACCTGAGATTCCCACAGCCATACTAATTGTTAGGCCTGGAGAGACCTGGAGAATAGTACTGCATGGTCAATGTGCTTTGCAGTTCCTTATTATTTCTGTAACTGCTACCCACTCTCACTTTCCCATGTTCCTGCCAGCCCACCATATGACCAACCTCCAAAACTTATCTTAACCATCACAGCTTCTCTGCTTCTTTCTTCCATCTCCTCTAGGCAGCTGTGAAGCTTGAGCTTGCCTGCCCTGGGGTGTTTTCCATTAAACTTTAATAAATGTTCTTCTTTAAATACATTTTGGATTTGCTTATTTTTCAAACTTCTCCATTTTAATTCTTTTAAATACACGATTATTATTAAAATGTTATGTGTGTGTGTGTGTGTGTGTGTGTGTGTGTGTGTGTGTTACAAGCAGTTGTGAGCTACCTGAAATGAGTGCTTGGAACCAAACTCAGGTCTACTGGAAGATCAGGAAGTGCTTTTAGCTGCCCAGATGCCTTTGCAGCACACAGCCTTTCAATTACTCACATTGCAAAGAAAAGCAACATTTTCATGGAAATCTAGGTGGGAACAGTAGGATTTAGAATTATTTATGAGGTAAGGAAGCCTGAAAATTTGAGGCATGGATAAAGGTGAGTGGTGGTAAGGAAAATGAAACTAATGTGTTATCTGCACATAATCATATTTCATGTGTTTCTACAGGACAACTTGAAACTGGGCACTAGTGCTCTAGGGGTGAAATTTATTTTTATTTATTTATTTACTTTTTATTATTATTGGGTATTATATTTACATTTCAGATTTTATCTCCTTACCCCACTTCCCCCCACCACCCAGAAACCTCCTATCTCATTGCCTCTCCTCATGCTTCTATGAGGATTTTCCCACACCTATCCCCCCTACTCCTACCTCCCCACCCTCACATTCCCCCCCACCCCCCCCACTCTGTGTTTGTCCTTCATGGGACCAAGAATCTCCTCTTCCACCTATGCCTGAAAAGGTCATCCTCCCCTACATATATTATTCCGGGCCTCTTCCGTGTCCCCTTCACCTGCGAAAGAGACATGTGAGGCAGTGTTCGGGTGGTTACTACAGTGAGGCTTTATTCTTGTATCAGTAGAAGCGGAAAGATCCCAAGCCCGGGAAAGGCACTGCTATATGTACCCTAGAGTGACATGTTCACTTCTGATTGGCTGTTCACTCATCACCCCTTGTTATGCCCCGGGATGGGCAGTGACTTTGGCGTGCTTTCGCCTCTTGCACCTGCGCAGTTAGTTGTTTACTTGTGAGAGCACAGGATGCCAGCACCATCTTGTAATGGCGGATGTTATCACCGCTAACCACGGCTCCCTACAATATATAGCTGGTAGGGGTGAAATTTATAATACTATGTTTTCAACATGCCACATGAAGGACAACTTTCTGGAGTTGGCTCTATCCTTCTGATTGTTGGGCAGGGTTAGGGGCAGGGTCCCACAAAATGAACAGACTTATTCTCATCATTGGTCAGATACAGACCAATGATATTTTGTTTTGTCCTTTCTGCAGCCTGGAAGTCAGGGAAAAAACTCTGATCTTACAACCTCATAAGCAAACACCTTGCTTTGAAGCTTCTGGTGAATGTCTTGTATTGGGAGATTTTCATAGTAGAAATGGGATTTTGTCTATGTCTCAATTTCATCTCATTTCTTAAGTGATTTTATAGTCTCAAATATTGAGTATGGAAAGTTACAGTAATCTTGCAGACCATTGAAGATGAATGTCAAGGCTCTGCATAGGCTCATTAAAAAAAACCTACTTCCTCCTGATAAATAAATAAATAGATAAATAAGACAAATAAATCTCAGGTCTTGAATGGAGACGTGACATTCTGACCTGTACCCAAGATTACACCATTAAATTCCATTGTCTTTCCTTTAGCTGGGCCTGTCAAACATCTGACCTGAGACAATCTTTCAGGAGAAATTGTTCACCAAAAGCCATGCTAAGAGGGGAGGAGGAACAATTATCTTCTTAATGAAAGAATAGTCTTGTTTTTTTCCACAATCTACCTACTCTCTGTACTATAGTTTCCATGTTTTCAACATGTGCCATTGTGAAACCTCTGTTTTCTCTTTCTTTTATTTATACTTTTTAGGGTTTCTCTGTGGAATCATCTGTCTTGCAACTCAGTATGTGGACCATACTGTCCTTGAGCTCACAGAGATTCTCCTCCCTGTGTTTCTGGAGTTCTAGAATTAAAGGTGTGCACCACCATTGTCAGTTTCTTTCTTTCATTTAAACAGAGATATATTTTCATATATATATATATATATATATATATATATATATATATATATGCACATACATATGTGCCCACAGATTTCAGAAGAGAGCATCAGACATCTGTGAGTAAGGTGGCTGTGAGGTGCCCAACATGAATGCTGTGAACTGAATTCAGGCACTCTGCAACAGCAGCAGGGACTCTGAACGGCTATGCCATCTCCCCAGTCTCCTGCCTTTCTGTACTCAGAAATGCAGAACCTTTTATTTTTATCTCTTTTCTATGAAGCTAAGCATGCTTTTCCTGAGCTTTAGGCTTGGTTAGTCTTGTTTGTTCTTTCTCATCCTATCCTCTTTGTTCACCACAGGGTGCTTGTAACTAACATGGCTTTCACTCTTCCTCTTCTGCATCTTTCTCCTCCAGACAGAAACTAAGATTCACTGCTTGTCTGCCTTTGTCTTTTTCTCTGAATCTCCAATAAAGCTGTTCTAAAGAGTTCCTGTGAGTCCTTTTATTAATTATTTTATGAACAATACAAGAAGTCCAAAAAAGGAAACCTCAATTTTTGTGGTAAGACTCCTGCCATCTGGGTACTGAGGTATCAAGCTCAGGTTGTTAGAGTAGGCACCAATTGCCTCTGTCCACTAAGTCATCTCATCAGCACAAAAGGCCATTCATTCTTTAGATACATGTGGAGTACCAAAGGAAGTGCCAGTGGTTTATCGAGTTTTAAAAGAATAAAACAATTTACAAGCGTCTCCAAATTGGTTAGTCATTGCCAGTGTGTTGGTATATTTCTAGTGCCAGCCATAGCATGGCTGACATGTATGTCACTCTTCTTTTGCTTGAGTAGTTTCTGAAGCCAGCATTGATGTGGTTGACTGGAAGCCAATGGAATGGAAAATAGTTCATGATGTCTCATGAGAAGGAACAATATTTTTTGTTTTTGTACTTCTGGAGGGAGGGGAGAACCACTCAGGCATCACATAAGATAAGTATTTGAACATGTGGTTCCCAGTTGGTGGCGTTGTTGGAAGAAGTATGACACAATGGATGGACTTTGAAAGTATAGATTCCCCCCCCCCCCCCCGCTGCTATGTCACTCACTCTGGATTGTGGGTGTAGTAAAAGACATGATCTCTCAACTTCCTGTTCATGCTGCCATGTCTGGCACTTACTGCACTTACTGGAATACTCTTTAAACAGACTGCTAATCACTGATGTGAGAGGGAATTGTTTCATAGTAATATATAAACAGGGTTGGAGGAAAAAGGAGCTGGACCCCATCCTCCTAATCAACATTCTGGAAGTGCAGAATGTTTTTTACTTAGGAATGAGGCTTGATTCTTAGGCAGAGACATAACATCTAGAACTTTCTGGAAAGTCATTATAAATAACTATTAAAGCCTGGTTTCAGGACCCTAAACCTTATAAGATTCTCTTATAGCAGGTACATTGTGATGAAGAACAGATGCAGTTGTTACCTCTGTTGCAAAGAATGAAATCAAACCAGACAGTCAGCTGCTTGGGTAGCAGGGAGTCCCTCGGGGAAAGCGGTTTGTTCTAAAGACTTTAGATAATGTAATGTTTGCTAAAAATATAGAATGTCAAAATGGTTCCATTGTCCTTTGTTCATTTCAGCCCAAGTTGTGTGTACATTTTTACTCTGCAATGGACTGTCTGTCACATTCTTCTGTGTGCCTTGAGCTACTTTAGTGGAGAGAGTGAGATGGAGAACCCAGGCTAGGTCAGAGAAAGATCTCAATGACACCTTTGTGTTCCTTTCTGGGTCCTGGTTTTCTTCATCTGTGGCAAAGCAGAATCACCCTCTGTTTATATGGGAAGCATTTTTTATTATTATCTAAGGACTTTGATTCAACAAAGGCCCATATTGCATTAACTCTGACATGCCCCTTCTCACAGACTTGTCACATTATGAATTCATTCTCTCACCAATAGGAAGAGACACAGTCATCACTTGCAGTCATGATAAGAAACAGAGGCTGTCTCATTTTTCTATAGCAAAAAACATGACTAAGACATTTACAGAGAAAAACATTGCAAGGGGCTTGCAGTTTCAGAAGGTCCATGAGCACCATAGTGTGGCGCATAGAAGGAGGCAGGTAGGCATGATGCTGGGGCAGCAATAGGGACTCAGATTTTATTAAGTAGCAGATGGCAGAGCAAGAGAATGTCTTGGAATTGTGTGTGCTCTTGAAACCTCATAGCCTACCACCAGTAATCCACCTCCTCCAACAAGAACTCACCACCTACCCCTTTCTAAAGTATTCATTCATCTGAGATTCAAGTATCATAACACATGAGACTATGGGGGCTGTTGAAACAATTATTTAAAAAACGGCTGCTGGTCAAGCTGACTATCTAAGCTGCGGTGACTTTGCCTAGCTCAGTCGCCATGTTCCATGGCCAGAGGCCACGTGCAAACCACAGCTAGAAACGGCCAGCCAGAAACACCAATTCTACCACCCACAAGATGCCAGTGTGGGAGATGACTCTTCCAATCTTCCATGCTGTTTCTGCAAGGCTGGGCATTGCCCAGACCATCCCACCAAAGACACAGGCTCGGTACAAATGAGACTCTAATGCTTAGATTATCCAAAAGCTTATATATTTGGTAATGATCAATAACAAGATGCTCACTCAATCAGAAGTATAACCCAATACCCAACCTAGATATATCAACTACCTTTGACTTCAGGAGACACGTGAACATCTGCCTCCATGTTCCCCTTTCTCTTGGCTCTCTCCCTTTCCTAGCTCTTCCTCTTCTTTCTCCTCTTCCTCTCCTTACCCCTCCCACCTTAACTCCTCCTACAGGGGGCCATCTTTATTCAAAACATCTCAGAGTCCATCTTGGCCATGGATCCTTCTTGGTTAGGTTTGTGTTCAATCACACACTCTTTTTTTTTAAAAAAAAATTTTATTGGATATTATATTACATTTCAGATTTTATCCCCTTACCCCATTCCCCCCACCACCCAGGAACCTCCTATCCCATCGCCCCTCCTCATGCTCCTATGAGGATGTGCCCCCACCTCCCCTCCTCCCTCCACCCTCGAATTCCCTCCCCACTTGGTGTTCATCACTGCTCTAAGATTGTTCAGGATATGGTGCCTTCACAGGAACAGACCTGCTAGGTGTCTGCCCCAGCCAAAAGGAGCAACCAAGGAGTGGAAGGGGTGTGTATTTCGCAGGGGTGGAGTTTGGGTGGGTTGCAGCTCAGGGGGTTGTGGGGGAGGGTTCTTACTAGCTGCTCTAGGAAGGATAAGGTGTCTTCACCTTGTTATGAATCTAACAAAGAAATTGAAAGATCTATATGACATGCACTTCAAGTCTCTGAAGAAAGAAATTGAAGAAGATCTCAGAAAATGGAGATATCTCCCATGCTCATGGATTGGCAGGATTAATATAGTAAAAATGGCCATCTTGTCAAAAGCAATCTACAGATTCAATACAATCCCCATTAAAATCCCAACTCAATTCTTCACAGAAAAAGAAATTCTCAAATTTATTTGGAATAACAAAAAACCCAGGATAGCAAAAACTGTTCTCAACAATAAAAGTACTTTTGTAGGAATCACCATTCCTGACCTCACTACAGAGAAATAGTGATAATAACTGCATGGTATTGGTACAGAGACAGGCAGGAAGATCAGTGGAATAGAATTGAAGATCTAGAAATGAACCCATACACCTATGATCACTTGATCTTTGGACAAAGGAGCTAAAACCATCCAGTGGGAAAAGGTCAGCATTTTCAACAAATGGTGCTGGCTCAACTGGAGATCAGCATGTAGAAGAATGCAAATCAATCCATTCTTATCCCCTTGTACAAAGCTCAAGTCCAAGTGGATAAAGGACCTTCACATAAAACCAGATACACTGAAAATAATAGAAGAGAAGGTGGGGAAGACCCTCGAATACCTAGGCACAGGGGAAAAGTTCCTGAACAGAACACCAATAGCTTATGCTCTAAGATCAAGAATTGACGAATGGGACCTCATAAAATTGCAAAGCTTCTGTAAGGCAAAGGACACTGTCAATAAGACAAATTGATCACACACTCTTAACAAAGGAAGTTGCTTTGCTGAGACACTTTCACTTTATCAGTGCTCCTTTATGATACTACAAACTTAATCTTTTCCCAAACTTGAGTCAAGCCACACACCTCCCTGTTCCTTTAGAGTTACAAATTTGCTCTAGTGTACATGTCTGGATCATGTGGCACATTCTCCCAACCTGTTCTGCATTGGCAATTGTGTGCCTCAGACAGTTTGCTATGGCTCATGTGCCATACAGTCACTTGACTTTGCTCATGTGCTATATCTATATTAACCTAATTCTCATATCCATTTTCTTTCATTCTGTGTTGGATTTCTGAGACAAGGATTCTCTGTGTAATCATGGTCACCCCAAATCTCTTTCTGTAGAATAAGCTGACCTCAAACTCATATAGGTCCACCTGCCTTGGCCTTCTGAGTGATGGATTTGGTACCTTTTTCAAAACGAAGGTGGATATACTCATGTTCTCTCTTGAGACACTATCAACATGCAATAGATTTGGTGCATTTTGTGTATTGAATTGAGGGTGTCTTAACCTTCTTGCTGCTCCTATCATAGCATATCTAGCGAAAACAACAGAAAGAAATAAATGGTTTATTTTGTCTCACGGTTGTGGTGTTTAGTCTATATTGGTGGAGAAATCCTAGATGTAGGGACTTGAGGCAGCTGGTCATACAGTATCAGCAGTCAGGCAGAAGAGAGCAATAGATGCTCCTGGACAGGTAGCTTTCTCTTTTTTATGTAGCTCAGGACCCAACCCTAGTCTATAGTATTCTTTTAGAGTAAGTCTTCCCACACTGGGCATGGTGGCACATGCATTTAAGCTCAATACTTGGGAGGCAGAGAGAGGTGGATTAATATATACTTGAGGCCACCTCATCTGCATAGTCAGTTTAGTACCTCCATGACTACATCAAAAGACCCTGTCCAAAAAAGAAACAATAGTTTTCTTCCCTCAGGTAAACCAACCAATCAGAATTCAACCTTACAAACATGGCCAAGCTAAGTTTATGAGGAAAAGACCTATAGATATGACTGAGGCTTGGGTCCTAGGTGATTCCACAGCCCATTAAGTTGACAACACTTATTCTCAGGTTGGGTTTGAATGTGGTTGCCACTAAGTGAGGTAACTGCAAAATTGGGAGGAAATACTATGTGTGATTAGCAGAAGTCTCATGCTGTGAGAGAGAAAAGTCTATGAGCCTGGTGCTGTAGCTAGAGATGGAACATGTCATGAAGAAAATATGTTTCACGTAGTTCTGACAACTAATTAGACCACCTCACAGTAGTCTTGAGCCAGGATAATGATGGGTCTGTGATGGGTTGGACCAGAAATAACACCTCTCATGGACCTTTGGGAAAATCGCTACAAATGTGACTTTAAATAAAAACTCAAATGAGTAAATAAATCTGTTGAAAACATTGTCTTGCTGCCTATGTTTGGTTCTGACCAGCCTCTTCTCTTTTCTAGTCATGATGAAACCTTCAGGACAGCCCTTAAGGGCATAGAAAACAAATTTAAAAATGTGAGTTTGAAAATATATAGTTTTTCAACTATGCAAAAAATAAAGATGCAATATGAATTATGAGTGGCTTTAGGAATCTAAAGGAACAGTGGCAGCTACACTATGAGTCACCTCATTGGAAAGACACAAAGACAGGCAGATGCAAATGCAGGCAGATTCCTGAGTTCAAAGTCAGCCTGCGACAGAGCAAGATTTAGCCCAGGTGTGGTAGAAATCATAATTTTGGGATGGGGTCTGACTCTGCTAGCTTAGCATCTGTCTTTAACAGAGGCAGGCAGAACTTTGAATTATTTTGCAATATTAAAAGAACATGTGTATTTGCTGTCTCCTAAGAAGTAAGGGGTTGGGGCAGGGGGAGTCATGGGATCCTTATTCATAGCATAATCAAAAGGAAACCTGAAGTAAAGGACTGGATTGATATGTAAAATAAGTATGGGCTTATATTTGCAGGAGATAATCTATCTAGACAGTCTTTTAGACTAGCAAGAGAGAGCTGCTTGGAGAACTGTTTCAAGCAGAACATATAGAGAGAACTGTCTAGAGATCCTCAGAGAGACCAGATCAGAGAAAGAAAGAAAGCAGGACAGAGTGAAAGCAGGCTGGCATGCTGTCTCCAGCAAAACATAGACTTCCAGCTTGGAGCCAAGACTTGATTTCAAGTTGTTTGTTTTCACTGCTTCCAGACACCTCTTTCCTCAGAACCCTCTCCAAGCTCAGGTTGGTTCTTGGCATTCTATATTATAAAATAACCTTTAAAAAAGAATATGAGAAGGTATTGATACGGCCCTACAATTTCCTTAGGATTTATATGTTGTAAGAGGGTTGACACAGGTGAGAGAGTCATTTCTTTAGTAGTATAACCACTGGCAAAGTACACAAATCCCTGTAAAGAAATCATCATCCCTGCTTATATATAAGGAACACTAATTAAACTTTGTCTCTATCTTTGTCTCTCTCTGTCTCCCTTTTTCTCTTCTGTCTCTGTCTTTCACTCCCTCTCTCTCACATACACACAGGACATGAAAGTAGAGCAGGGGTTAGTTGGGAGGAAGAGGGGATCAATAGGAGTGTGAGGGGCTGATAGTGTAACAGAGGAATAAATATGATTACATTACATTGTGTACATATGTAGAGTTATACAAATATTGAAAGATACCATTATGTATAACTAATATATGCTAATAAGGAAGGTCATTTAAAAATGACAGGACTGGTGTCCTCTAGACCTAGCTCAGATCAAAGCCCGAAAATCAATGTTTAAGACAAAAGTGACTGAAGAAACAAGACATAAAGAACAAGAGATTTTCCTGCCCCTAGAGGCGTTGCAGATGTGGTTGCTGTGTCACATGTGTGTCAGTAGGTGGCAGAGAGGAGAGAGGCTATGTCTTTGCTCAGTGTTCTGACCTCTGAACATCTGAATGATTAGTAGTCTAACACTCCCTGAAGAAAGGTAGCCTGAGATGACCACCAATCCAGTGCCTGTACCACCATGAGTCTGGAAGTCCAAAGGTTAGTATGGGCTTCCATGTTCAGGAGTGAGCCAGAGAAGAGAGGAACCCCAATCTGGGACCTGAGAGTTATCCTAAAACAGACAACCTCTGCATGGTAGCATACCTAGTATCAGACCAAGGACTCATTGCAGTGAATATTTGCAAGCAAAAAAAGAGTGGACAAAAGGGTGTCCTGTGGGACACACTGTGACACACTGCAGCTTCTGCAATGGTATGTTTTCTCTTTTGGGGATTGCAAGCACAGAGGTGGGCAGAAGGGGAAGGGGAGATGAGTAGGATTGGGGTGCATGGTGTAAAATTTACAAAGAACCAATGGTATTTAAACAATAAACAAGAAATTTTGCTGGTCAGGTAACAGGCATCAGGTAATTCTTGACTAGGGCAGGTTTATAATTTCTTAAGATGGTGGATTCACCCTGATCTTTTGATAGCTTATCTCCATGTATCTGTTTCTCTCTTGGCTATCCTTCAAATCCTAAGATGAGCAAGAGTGAAGAAGACCCTAGATCCTCCCAATGCAGAGAAAGACTAACATTAAGGAAGCATGACAATGCTGTCATTCTTTCACCCAGTGTCACAGAGCTCTGTCCTCTGTGTATGACAGATGTTATCTTCATCAGAGCAGCTGTGATTCTTGCAAGGGAATCCCAAGATCAGAATTCTTGATGTTGTTCCTTCATGGAAAGAAGTGGTAGGATCCTTACCTGAGATTCTGCCTACCCTCTCAACCCCCTCCCACACCTCCTATAGTTGCATGTAATTCTGCCACAGGAGCAGGTGGCATTTGCTGTTTGGCCGTCTACTTTGAATTGAACGGTTCCCTCTGGGAGGTCTTAATAAGCTCAGGAGATAAACAGGGTCACATGTCTGGGAAATAGAAACTTGGAAGATTCTGAAAAGCTCCTCCCTAGCTTCATAAAAGGAATAAGCAGGTGTTGTAGGAGGCTAACTGACCAGCCAGTCCACAGAGAGGACAAGCTGTGCAGAAAGTATCAACACTGCAGCTTTCTTGAATTGTCACCCATGTTGGCGTGAGATTTTGGTAGTGTGGCTCCTTTTAACTTTCCCCTGTTCAGATATGTAACCCTTTATCTCCACTCCTCTTAGTAATCCTAATAAAAAAATGCTTGCTTGCCATGGCTACCTCAGCTTGCTTTCTTACACAACACAGGACCACACACCTAGGGATGGCACTGCCAAGAGTTAGCGGAGACCTCCAACATCTATCTTTGATGGAGGATATTTCCAAAGACTTACCTATAGGCAATATGATGGAGGGATCATCTCAATTGAAGTTTCCTCTTCCCAGATGACTCCAGATTGTGTGAAAATTTCCAAAACTAGCAAACCCACTCACCAAAAGAAAAGAGCTCTCTTCTACAACAGTTTCCCTCACATTAAAAATTTTTCTCCAGGATGAAGGATGAGATGAATCCTCCAGTGATTTTAAAAACAGAAAATAGCAGTGGAGGGTGGGCACTCTGAGCCCCGAGCTTCAATGAGGACATTCTCGAACCTGTCAGCTGCCTTCAGTCTACGCAGCCAGCTCCAGAGTCACAGTCTTTGCCTGTGTTGGGGAGACTTTACCATAATACACCTGCTTTGGAGTCTTTCCTGCTTTTTGTGTAACCCCTCACCTACTCTCCTGTTGGGAACCCCAATAAAATCTCATTGGTTCATGAAGAGGGTCTTGGTTGCAATTGTTAATTTGGTCTGACAGCTCCCTGTTTATGGTGAATTGAATAATTTATTGCTTTACAGATTTTATTATATAAAAAGGGAAAATAGGAACTCCAGATAAGAGTCGAAGGCATGTCCATAGAGGAATGCTGCTAATAAGCTTGTTTTTTCTGGCTTGAACAACCATTCTTATGTGGCCCAGGCCTACTTTCTTAAAAATGAAACTATCTCCAGTAGGTTGGGTCCTCGCACGTTAGTCAGCCATTTAGAACTTTACCTCAGATGTGCCCACAGGTTAATCCTTGGAGCAGCTTCTTCAGTTGAGGTTCCCTGTACTAAGGAATGTCTAAAGTTTGTATGAAGTTGATAAAACTTACTACAAGATGCCTCCAAAACTAACAGATAATTTGTTTTAAGGAACAGCTGTGCTCTGCTGAGTTTGGGTTTTAAAGTTTGGTCTCAGTGCTAGAGACTGTCTCAGCAGTTAAGACTACTTGTTCCTGCAAAAGATCCAGTGTTTAGGTCCTAGCAACTACATAGTGGCTTACAGCCATCTGAAACTCTGGTTATAGGCTGAATGCCCTCTTATGTTCCTTTGGACATCATGCATATGTATAGTTCACAGACATACATGTAAATAAAACACCCATTCTATAAAATGAATACAAAATTTTAAAACTACTTATAAAAAAACTGAACTCATAGCCGAGCAATTTTTTATTGGATATTTTATTTACATTTCAGATGCCATCCCCTTTCCCCTTTTCCCCTCCCTAGAAAACACCTATCCCATACCCCCTTCTCCTTTTTGCTTTTATACAATTTTTTAAATGTTAACCATAAATTTGGTAATGCTCAATATCAATCAGAAGTATAACCTAATACCCAATCTAGATATATCAACTATCTTTGACTGGTGGAGACATGTGAATATCTGCCTCCATGTCTGCCTCTCTCTTTCTCTCTCATCACCTGGCTCCTCCTCTCCTTCTCCTCCTCCTCTCCTTACTCCTCCCACCTTAGCTCCTCCTACATATCACCCTTCCTGTTAAAATAAAACTTTTCTCTCAAAATACAGTTAGATCATAACTATACTAATTTATGTCAGTTAGGTGCAAGATAGACCTAATACCCAGTCCATCATTTTGTTAACTAAGCAGAACCTCTGTCATCTCTCCTAAATAAAAGACTTAGTTCTGAACCTGGCTTTTCCCCCCCCTTGGCTTTAGAATGAATGTCAGCTGAAAACCATCCTCTCAAATCTTTTCTCTGAAAGTAAATAGCAAGGATTGGCTATCAGATTATAAGTTTTCATCCCCATCAGAAATCCAGAATGACTGAGTTAACTGAAATTATGGGAAGCACAAAGCATAATAGCTGAGCAATTTTATGAGGCCACACCCTCCCGTGATCTCCTCACTTAATGTACCCCTCCATCAATCTCCTTTTCTCATTCATATACCTGTGTTCTCCTATCCACCCTGATATGATCTCTTGATAGTTTATTTCCATGTGTCTGTCTCCTTGGTTATCCTTCAAATCCTAAGAATGAGCAAAAGTGAAGACCCTCGAT
The DNA here is from genome assembly GCF_011762505.2 of Arvicanthis niloticus. Lineage (NCBI taxonomy): Eukaryota > Metazoa > Chordata > Mammalia > Rodentia > Muridae > Arvicanthis > Arvicanthis niloticus. The sequence continues at coordinate 107,498,127 of NC_047663.1, forward strand.
CCTCCCAAGGCTGTTTTTTGAATCATCCCTGCTCCTAGAAGTCGCTGAGCCCTCGTGCCTGCTGTGGTTAGTAATCCCAATGAGACCTCATTAGTTGGGCTTTGCTCCAATCATGACATCATTCTTAATCACTATGTGTTCCCTTTTGGGGGTGAAAGACACAAATGTTGCATCATTTTACAAAAAGCCACTCTTACACATCATGTGACTTTCTTCCTTAAACTCTTTAGGGCCTTCACAGATAGTCACAGAGGGGAAGAACTGGGGCTAGAGACAAGGCTCAGTGATTCTCAGTGATTAAGAACACTTAGTGTCTATTTTCTATTTTCATTTTTTATTTATTCACTTTACTTCCCTATTTCTGTCCTCCCTCTGGTCCTCCATGTTCCATAGTTCCTCCCTCTCCACTTCCCCTTCTCTACTGAGAGAGTGGAGGTAACCTCTGGGTTTTCCCTGGCTGTGGCACATCATATCTCTGCAGGGTTGGACACTTCTTTTCACGCTGAGGCCAGAAAATAGGTGAGTTAAGGCAATGGATTCCATGGACAGGCATTAGGGATAGCCCCTACTCTAGTTGTTCACACCCACATGAAGATGCAGCAGCACATCTACTACATGTGTGTGGGGCCTAGGTCCATCTCATGTATGCTCTGTGGTTGGTAGTTCAGTTTCTGAGAGCCCCAATGGTCTAGATTAGTTGACCCTGTTCCCATCCCCTTTCAGAGTCCTCAATCTATCCCCTAGCTCTTTGATAAGAGTTACCAAGCTCCACCCAGTGTTTTGCTGTGGATCTCTGTATTTTGCTGAGTCAGTTTCTGGCTGGAGTCTTTCAGAAGACAGCCATGCCAGGCTCCTGTCTGCAAGCATAGCAGATTGTCATTAATAGTGCCAGGGATTGCTGCATGCCCAAGGGATGGGTCTCTAGTTGAGCTGGTTATTACTTGGCCATTCCCTCAGTCTCTGTTCCATCTGCATTTTTTTTGTAAGAAGGATAAATTTTGATTTGAAAGTTTTCTGGGTGGGTTGATGTCCCTATGGATACAGTGTGGTTCCTGCCTGGCTACAGGAGTTGGCCACTTCAGGACTGAAATGAGTCTCAGCTAAGGTCACCACTGTTGAGTCAGGGGAGCCTCCTCTAACCCAGGTCTCTGGCATGTCCTTGGAATGCAGACCCTACCCCTAGTTGCAGATTTCCATTCAATTTTGTGGGCACCTGCCATCTCCCCTGTCTCTGCCCATAACCAATCCTAGAAGCCCTCATTCCCCTCCCTGTCCCCTCCCCACCCAGTTACCTCCCTCCTTCTGTTTCCTATAAGCATTTTATTTTCCTTTCTAAGTGAGAATCAAGTATCCTCGATTGGGCCTTCCATCTTGTTTACAATTTTGGGCTTGTGGAATGTGGCTTGGATATCCTATATTTTATGGATAATGTTCATTTATAAGTAAGCACATACCACCCATGTCCTTTTGGGTCTGGGTTACCTCTCTCAGGATGATATTTCCAAATTTCATCCATTATGTCTTTGTTTTTAATGGCTTAATATTCTGTTGTATAGATGTGCCACATTTCTTTATCCATTCTTCAGTTGAGGGATGTCCAGGCTGTTTCCAGTTTCTGGCTATTATGAATAAAGCTGCTATGAACATAGTTGATCAATCTTCCTGTGGTATAATGGGGCATCTTTGGGTATATGCCCAGGCGTGTTATACTTGGGTCCTGAGGTAGAACTATTCCCACTTTTCAGAGAAACCCCTAAATTGTTTTCTGTTGGGCTGTCCTTTTATGGTCCTACAGTTTTCCAAAGTGGTTGTACATGTTTGCACTTCCACCAGCAGTGAAAGAGTGTTTGCCTTGCTCCACATCCTCACCAGCGTGTGCTATCACTTGAATTTTTGATATTAGTCATTATGAAGGGTTAAGATGGAATCTCAGTGTTGGCCTGATTTGAATTTCCCTGATGACTAAGGACTTTAAACATTTTTAAACTGTTTCTTGGCCATTCAAAATTTCTTGGTTAAGAATTCTCCATTTAGCTCTGTGCCCCATTTTTAAATTGGGTTATTTGGGTTGTTGGTGTCTAAACTCTTGAGTTCTTTATAAATTTTGTAGTATTAGTCCTTTGTCAGATGTGTTTGGTGAAGATCCTTTTCCAATCTGTGGCCTCCTAATTACAGTGTCCTACACCTTAAAGAAAAAGCTTTTCAGTTTCATGAGGTCCTATTTATCAAGTGTTGATTTTAGAGCCTGATCCATTAGTTTCTGTTCTGGAAGTTGTCTCTTGTACCAGTGAGTTGATGGCTATTCCCCTTGTCCTGTTCTATTAGAATTAGTGTTTCCAGTTTTAGGTTGAAGTTTTTGATCAACTTGGAATTGAGTTTTGTGCAGAATGACAAATATAGGCCTATTTTCATTCTTCTACATGCAAACATCCAGTAAGACTACCAACATTTGTGAAGAGCTTGGTTTTTTCTTTTTTTTTTTCACTGCATGGTTTTGGCTTCTTAGACAAAAATCAAGGATGTGGGTTTATTTCTGAGTCTTTGATTCAATTCCATTGATCAATCCTAAACCAATACCATGCAGTTTTTAATTACTCTGTAGTACTGCATTTGGTCAAGAGTGGTAAGACCTCAAGAACTTTTTTTATTGTTCAGAACTGTTTTAGCTATCGTGTTTGTTGTTGTTGTTTTTCCATATGAAGTTGAGAATTGCTCTGTGAATTTCTGTTAAAATTGTATTGGATTTTGGTAGTAATTTCACTCAATTTGTAAATTGCTTTTGGTAAGATGACAATTTTCACTGTTAATCCTAGTGGTCCATGAACACAGAAGGTCTTTCCATCTTCAGATATATTCCTCAAATTCTTTCTTTAAGGATTTGAAATTTTTTTCATTTTGGTCTTTCACTTGTTTGGTTAGGGTTACACCAAGATATTTTATATCATATGTATCTATTGTAATGGTGTTGTTTCCCTAATTTCTATCTAGGCCCCATTATCATTTGTATAAAGGAGGGCTTCTGATATTTTTTTAGTTAATTTCATATCCAGCTATTTTGCTGAAGGTGTTTGTTAGCTGTAAAAGTTCTTTGGTAGATATTTTTGGGGTCACATATGTATAATATCAAGTCATTCAAAAGTATTGATATTTGACTTCTTCCTCTCCAAGTTGTATCCCCTTGATCTCCTTTCATTGTATTATTTCTCTAACTAGAACTTCAAGTCCTATATTGACTACATAGGGAGAGAGTGGACATCCCGTCTTGTCTCTGACTTCAATGGAATTGCTCTAAGTTTTTCTCCATCTAATTTGATGTTGGTGTACTTGCTGCTTTTTTCCCTAGAACTTTCAGGTGTAATTTTATATTCTGGTAAAAGAACTTTCTAATTTCTTCATGGAGGCACTTAGTGCTACAAACATTCCTCCTAGTACTGCTTTCATTGTCTCCCATAAGTTTTGGCATGTTGTGCCTTTATTTTCATTGAATTATAGAAACCCTTATTTCTTTCTTTGTTTCTTCCCTGATCCAGAGATCATTTAGTACAGAGTTGTTCATTTTTTATGAGTTCGTAGGCTTCCTGATGTTCCTGTTGTTCATGAAGTCCAGCTTTAATCCATGGTGGTCTGATAAGATTCAAGGTGTTATTTCAATATTCTTGTATCTCTTGAGGCTTGCATTGAGATTGACTATATGGTTAATTTTGAGGAAGAATCCATGAAGTGCTGAGAAGAAGATATGTTCTTTTGTGTTTGGGTGAAATAGTCTGTAGATGGTAGCTATGTCATCTTGATTCATAATGTTGGTAGCTTTCATTATGTCCTTGTACATTTTTTGTCTGGGTGATGTGTCAATTTGTGTTGAATTCTTCCACTGTTAATATGTGGGCATCGATGTGTGATTTCAGCTTTTGCAATGTTTGGTTTGTTTGTTTGTTTGTTTTTAAATGTGGATCCCCTTGTGTTTAGGGCATAGATGTTCAGAATTGAAATATCATCTTGGTATATGTTTTCTTTGAAGAGTACAAAGTGACTTTTCCTGTCTCTTGATTAATTTTGGTTGAAAGTCTACTTTTTTAGATATTAGAATTGTTACTCCATTTTGATCCTTGGGTCTGTTTGCTTGGCAAGCTTTTTCCAGCCCTGTACTCAGATGTAATGTCTATCATTTTTGCTGAGGTGTGTTTCTTGTACGTAGCATAATTTTTGGTCCAGTTTTACATCTATTATGTTAGCCTGTGTCTTTTTATTGGGGAATTGAGATCATTGATGTTGAGAGATATCAATGGCTAGTGATTGTTAATTTCTGCTATTTTGATGTGAGTTGTCTTTGTGTGTGTGTGTGTGTGTGTGTGCGCACGCTCATGCTTGCTTCCCTTCTTTTTGCTGGTATGGAATTACTTGCTTATTGTGTTTGCTTGAATCTAGTCATCCTTGTGTTAGATATTTCCTTTTAGTATTTTCTGTAGGTCTGGAATTGTTTATAGAGATTGCTTAAATTTAAATTTATCTTGAGGTCTCTAATTTTCTCCATCTATGCTAATTGAGATTTTTTTGTGTGTATGTAGTAGCATAGGTTTTCATCTGTGTGTGTGTGTGTTTTTAAAAAAGAGGTTGCATGATATCTATATGTCCAGGCCCTTCTAGCTTTTAGAGTCTCTGTGGAGATGATGGGTATAATTCTGATAGGTCTACTTTTGTATGTTACATGGCCGTTTTCAATTGTTACTTTTGGTATTCTTTCTTCATTTTGTAGATTTTGTGTTTTGTTTATTATGTGGTCCAGTCTAATTGGTGTTCAACAAGTTTCTTGTATGTTTATTGGCATCATTCTTTAGGTTGGGGTGTTTTCTTCTAGCTGGATATTTTATAATAAACTTGGTAATGTGGGAGGAGTCAGGGGAGGAGAGGAAGAGGAGAAGGAAGAGGAGCAGCTGGAGGAGGAGAGGCAGGATATAGGAGCCATGGAGAAATACAAACGTATCCAGGACAGTCCTGGGTAATGATTTATATCAAGGTTTTTATAAGGTTAGATATTGGGAAAAACTCTAATTGTGTGGGCAAATTGTTAATTGATCATTTCTAAATATATAGAGCCTTGGGTTAATAATTAAGCTTAGAGTCTCATTTCTACAGGGTACTGCATGGATGGCAGGATGGTCTGGGCTCAGCCCAGCCTTGTGGAGAGAGCATGGTAGATTGGCAGGGTCATCTCCCATGCTGGCATCTCGTGGGTGGAAGGGCCCGTGCTTCTGGCTGCATGAGCCGGTGGCCTGAGCCGAGCAGCCACTTGTGGCCTCAGGCCTTTTCTAGTCAGAAACATGGCAGTCTCATAAAAATAAGCCAGATCGCTTCACACCATTTTAAAATATTACCCATAATATTTTCTTGTATGATTTTGTTGAAAATATTTACTGGTACTTGGGGCAGGGACGTCTCATATTCTTCCATTCCTATTATGTTCTTAGGTTAGTTCTTTTCATGGTATTTCAGATTTCCTGGATATTTTGTGACAGGAATTTTTAGATTTAACATTTTCTTCGACTGATGTATCAACTTTTTCTAGTGTATCATTAGTAGATGCCCACTATGTAATCTCAGGGCCTTGATAATGTTGCTGTTATCCAGATGAGTTAACACATAAAGCAGAATAGCAGTCATCACAATAAGGAGAAATGTTTAGGTTAAAGGTTTTGAATATTAGACAAGTTTAGCCCCATATAAGCCCTTTTATTTTAATTCAGGCTGCCCCCAGAAACAATGTGTCTTGTCAGTTAGTGAACTGTCTGTCTTGTGAGTTCTTGTCCGATGCAACATCAGGCTGTGTGTCTAAGCATAACCAGCAATCCCCTGGACAATTTCTGACTCACAATAACTAACTCTATCCCCAGGGTTCTTTCCTATGGCACTGGGACTGATTTCCAGGTTCTCCCAGTTTTCCAAAGGCCATAACATTTTTCAAGAAGTTACAATATTTTTAGTTTTGTGGCTGTTAGATTACATTTTTACTTGTGCATTTCTTGGGAGGGATTTTATTTTCTTATATTCATCTGTGTTTTTATGTGAAGCCTTTGTTTTATGATTCATTTTCTTTTATGGGATGTAAACTCTCTTGTTCCTGTCAACAATGGGGCCCAAATGCATGGCATGTACAGAATTGTATGCATTCTGCATTACTATCTCAAAAAACAAATTACCACATCTTTCCTTTTCTTCACACAACCAGACACTCAAACCAGTGAGGAAAGGTCAAGATGGAATATGGGTTGCTGCTTGTCTGTAGCCATATTACCTATCTCCTCCCCTATATCTGTCTTCCTTAGTTGCCAGGTAGAAGCTTGAGTGTGGTAGAGGCTGGACCATAACCCTGTTTTTATATCAAGTAAAAGTGACAAGAGAAGGCAGTGAGGCAGGAAATAGAAGGGCCCTGAATATCCATTAATCTTTCATTTTAATGGGTCCATAGACTAGAGACAGTCTATGTGGCACCATCCATGGCTTCCTGTGTCTTGACCTGTGTGTGGTGGATGCATAGTATAATGACAGCTACTTTCACAGCCACAGAGATGGAGAGAATTGTCATGTAAGTTCTTTCTAAGTTGGTTCTAGCTAGTGTCCCTTTGGCTACCTGCTTGGTTGGTTTTCCAAAAATAATCTCAGAGTGGGTAAATCTTATCCTAGAAGGAGTGCAGTGAGCACAAAACTAGACTCCAATGAAAGTTTTCTTAGAGTTTCTTTTGGTTATCTATATTTCAAGTTATTATTACTAGCAGCATTAATACCTGTCTAGAACTCTGATATCTATATGCACAATGAAGGTTTTACTCTATGTGTAAAGCTTTAACACATTTTTGGCTGTGAAAGCCATTGTTAGACTCATTGCTAAGGAGATGCCAAATTGGAGAACCAATTTCTGTAGGAGCTTTTTTAGCTACTATTTGAGCAGTTTAGGTTCAGGTGGGAAATGCTTTCAGTCACATAAACATGGTATCAATATAACTTGCATTCTCCACTGGCAGGGCAGATCCCGCGATGAAGTTACTTTTTCCAGAGACTACCAGGATGTTTGTCTCTTATTTGTACCTCATCCTGGGTAACGGTCCTTTGTTTTGGACTCACTTGAGCACAAACCCAGCATCTGGTTGAGACATCCTGCACTATTCTGTCCAGTCTAGGTCTGAAGAAGTCAGAATGTTTTGTGGACCCCAGATGAGTAGCTTTGTGAATGTCAGTTACCAAAGTCCTCCTAGTGGTTTTTGGGAGAAAAAAAAACCTTTCTTTCTGGTGTCTTCCATCAACCACTGGGTACCTTCTTTACCATAGTCTCAGTGAGAAGTGGGTCAATGAATGTCCTGAGAATATTGATTGACCCCACTGGTCTTAGGAACATTTTTTATTTGTCAGGCAGCCATGTCATCATTTTAGTAGTGGAGGACAACAATTTGTAAGCGAATCCAGTAGTAAAATCATAACATCTGTCCATGTATATGGTGGTAGACTTTACTTTTCCTTACTTTAAAGTGTGGGTTAGATCAATTATTTCTTCTCTCCAGGCTGAGGTATCTGGCCTAGGCCCGAATGATTTCAGTTCAAGTACCTACTGCAACTGCCACATACCTGGTTCCATCCTTGCCTGTTGTATCCTTCTTCTGGGTCTGTCCATTCAAAAGCAAAGATGGGTTGGCTTACCTCTGCCAATGTGAGGCTGGGGAATGCATTTTTCCATTCCAAGCAGTGTATACCTGTTTCTCTGGAAGAAACAGGCTTATGAAAATCAGAGGTGCTAGTTTTCTTCATAAGCAGGATAGGTGTATTCCCAGGTGCCTGGCAGGGCATCAGGATGCCTGTGTTTTCAAGTTATGCACTGTGGTCTGAAGTTTCCCCATTGGTTTCCAGGGTCATTGGGCATTGTTTAAACTAAATGGAGGAAGCTGAACTGATTAGTTGAACAATTATAGATGCTTGGTGTTAGGCTAGGCTAGGTTAGGGGGTTGGTTTCTGTCCATATCACTGGAACTTTTATTGCAAGTCTGGGAGATAGACTGTGTATTTTGATTAAAGGCAGAACATTCAGCAGAAGATTGTCTTTTGCCAGAGGGTAAAACACCAAACTTTTTTTTTGGTGTCTGTAAATTTAACTGAGTCTCATTATCAAAAATGGTGACATTAATTTTCAAAAGTTCTAGTCCCAACCAGTTCTCTCTTATTAAACACATTTTGAGCTACCTCCAGCAACTGGAATCTATTTAAACTTCTAAAACATTCTAACTTTTATAAATTATTTCTAATGTCTGGGGCTGACTGGATGGCAAAGGACATCTTTTTAGCAGATGTTTCTAAACATTCTTTAAGGGACCTAATGCACCCTTGGTCAATATTAGACAGAATGGGACCCTGTTATTTAAAAGATTTATTTATTTATGTATTTTATGTATGTGAGCACACTGTCACTGTCTTTTTATTTTAAGAATTATTTATTTTCTTTATGTATGTGAGCACACTGTTGCTGTCTTCAGACACACCAGAAGAGAGCATTAGATCCCATTACAGATGGTTGTGAGTCTCCATGTGGTTGGGAGGAAGGAATTGAACCTATGACCTTTGGAAGAACACTCAGTGCTCTTAACCACTAAGCCATCTCTCTAGCACCCTGGAAACCTGTTATTTAGGCTGCACTGTCTGACAGTGATTCCTCTCTCCCAGCCCAGGAGTGAGTTTTTCTACTTTTTTCAGAGAATGGCAAGTTTAGAGTTATATGAAAATATAATCATCGGATAAAAAAAATTGACATAAATCTTGAAAAAGAAAGAGGTGGAAATTCCTGTTTTCCTACTGGCTTAGCTAAGGAGGACTTTTCTCTTTCTCTGGGGATTCATAGAACAGGGAAAGGACAGAGGGATTGAGAGTCTTGGGGAACTATTTTCCTCTCCTTGTGTGCATTCTGCTTAGATGGCAGGGAGCACTGGAGGAGAATCCCAGCCCCTTCCCAACTTCACACAGGGACCAACTCTGACCAAGAGCAGGAGTCAAGCAAAAAAGACCCCCCCACCCCCGCTTTCAGAGTGGAACAGGTTGATGTTTGTTTTTTTTGTGATAGGAGGTTTCTCTGAGCAACCTGGGAGAGATAAAATTATTTGGGTCACCAACAGGAGAAGTCACAGGTTTTAAGCTGGAAGGATCTCACACTAGAGAAAGTCACTATTCAGTACAGAGTAACAGAAAGACACATAAACAGACATACACAGAGACATATATTAATGAGAACCAGTAGTGGCCATCACATGTCCATCTACTGGAACAGACAGGGAACAGACACTGGATCAGTGTTGGTAGGTGACCTCTCCTATGATTCCAAATAAAAGACACCTTAAACAGACTTACCTCCAGAGGTGACAGATCAGGTGACTTCCTAAGCTGCCCACGCCTAGAAGTCCCCTGACAAACATACTTGTCCTTGCTCCAAGAGGCTCTGACACCCCAGGTGTCTTGAGGTCTAGTCTCTGAGATCATGGTGACACTCTCAGAGATGTTGTGTGCTCACTAGAGAAGAGTGTTCAAACATGGGTTTAGGCCAATAAAAAGTCTTAGCTGGCAGATGATGACACTGGCTGTTCAGGATCCTTGTGCAACACTGAGTTTTTCTTGGGGTCAGCTTTTTAAGCACAAAAGCTGTGTTCTGGGTTGATATACATCAGTTAAAAAGAGTAGTTAGCCAGAGGCAGAACTATGGAATCCAAAAAGGCAAGACTTTTGCAGAACTATGAACTTTGATGAATTAGGTCTTTGTTTTCTTTTTGGCAGGTAGTGCTGTCTGTATGCTGAGTTTTATGGCCTGAATGCTACTATCAACATAGAGTCAGTTGTGCTAAGGTCTGGGGCCCTACTGTGATCTGGGGCCCTAATAACATACATACAGACAAAAGAGTTATACACATAAAACTATAATATAAATCTAAGTAAAAATGGCCAGGCATAGTGGTATATGTCTTTAATTTCAGCACTCTGGAGGCTGAAGAAGGTGGATTTCTGTAAACTTGAGAAAGGTTTCAGACATGAAGATGACTTTGGGCTAGAACAGGGAAGTAGGCTCAGATATTTTGGTCATCCTGATAAGCCCGTAAAATCAGTGATCACGGGAGTGTTCATGGAACTTTGTTTATTGACTTGCTTGTTCCTTGACTATTTGCATCTATTGTGTGGCTAGTTCCTCAACCTAGATCTGACCTTAATACTTGCATGTAATTAAAATGGTATAAAAGCAAAAAGGAAGAGGGGAATGAGATAGGGAGTTTCTAGAAAGGGGAAAGAGGGAAAGGGGGTGACATCTGAAATGTAAATAAATAAAACATTCAGTAAAACAACAACAACAACAACAACAAAAAACAAAAATAAACAACAAACCCAAAATAATCTAAAAGTTTTTTAGCAAGGGAGAGGGAATGGAAAAGAAGAGAAAGCCCTGCCCAAGCAATAATCACGTGAAGTAATGTTCCTTCAGTGCAGAAGTGAGCACAATTCAGTTGAAGCAGTATTGAATTGGACACAGTACTGAGTGAATAAAGTACAGATGTGGACATAATACTGAGTAGACAAATTACTGCATAGGTACAGTACTGAAGTGGACACAGCATCGAGAAGATACAGGACTGAGTAGGTACAATACTGAAGTGGATACAATACTGAGAAGATATAGTACTGAGTAATAGAGTACTGAAGTGGACACAGTGCTGAGTGGATAAAATGCATAGTAGATACAGTACAGAGATGGACAAAGGCAGAGGACTGGACTCTACCCTTTTAAACCACACCAAGCTTTAACCCTTTTCTGCTGGGTGATGCAGCTATTGGCATCATGCACACCTCTAAAACTTTACAGTTCCTGGGCTCTACAATGTCAAATAGATAGTTTTATAATTGATCCCTGTGCTGACCTTGAGCTCAGAGATATGTCTAGGTTTGTTCTCAGGTGATGAGATCTATCTATGGTCATTCTGTGGGATAATCTCTGCCTTGCACTTCCCAGTTTAAGTCTAGGTTTTTTTTTTCTGCACAGAACAGGTGGCTGGTCACTGTCTGGCTTTCCTGGTTTCCATAACTGAGGCTCCATTCTTCTCCATACCTGGGGTAGTTCACTTTTTAACAAGACTCTTTGATCAAAATGGCAACTAGACATGGCCTTCTAGTCAGAGTGGTAATGTGGGGCTTCCCTCCCCCCCACATTGACCTGAAAACTGGAGGAATAACTAGCTGTCTTACCAAAACCCCAAACTGGATTTGAGGCTTGTGAGGGCTGAGACCTCTCCTGAGGGCAGGGCTCCTGACCCTCATCTGGCTTGCCTTCTGGAAGTGGTGTTTGTTTCTTCTCCCCCTGCAGGTGAGCTGCACTGCATTGCTGAAGCTGCTCAGCTTGCTTTTCCTGTAGTACACCTTCCCCCAACCCCCACTCCAGTCTTTTGGCTTCTTCCTGTACAATTTTATGAGTTTCTACAACCTTCTCTCTGTGTTTCTTGCTATTTTCTTTTAAAATTTGTACTCTCTTATTTACTGATTCACAGAGGAAATCTGCAATCTGCCATCTCAATGGACATCACATCAACTATGTTTTAAAGCTGATTGCAACACAGTGGCCTCCAGGCTTGTCTTGGTCCTCTGAAACCTCCTAAGCTGGGCCTCCACTGGCCACATTTCTTTCTGAATTCTTGATTTTCCAAACTTTAACAAAAATGACCCATCAAATTCTGGCCAGCATTCTAGGGATTCTATGGTTCACATCTCCACTGTTTTCTACTTTTCTCACTCAACTTATTTCCAAAGACCTTAAAATCCCATGGTCACATTGACCATAAGCATTTATCATATTTTCTTTGAGTTCTTGCCAGATGGAGAGATACAGTGAACACCCAGTGGCTTGCCTTGGGCTTGCTGCACAAACTCCTTGCAAGAGCCAAGTGAGGAACAAAGCCAGAAAACCACATTTGATTAACCTGTCAGGCAATGACTTCCTGGAAACTGTGACTAGCCTTTTATAACAACCTTCTCCACTCTCAGTCCTAAGAACTCTAGAGTCTAAAAAGAAACCCAACCAGACCAGAAAGAACATCACAGTTTATTTCCCATGTTCAGGTCACTGATTTTTCTGACTTAGGTTTTAGGTGTGCTGACAGCATGTGTGACACAGAGGATTCTTCATCTGGCTTCTGCTGTTGTATATGGCTAGAGGCCTCTGAGCATTATCTCTGTTCTGTGGATTTCACATTATGCCTCAGACAGAGGCTGCAGACATGAGTGGATGCATCTACTTATAAAAGAGCCCACAGATCAACAGTAGTCTTCCATTTACTGGGCTGGGTAGATTGAGACTGGAGACTAGAGAGAAGACAGTGCCTTGTTGTGTAGTCTGGATAAAGGGGCCATAGGGCAGGGCTTCCGACTCCTTCTTCCCTGGCCTGTATTTCTTGTGCTGTCAGGGATAAGCCTGCACTGGAAGTATATATTGTGGGCCAGTGAGAGGCAGCTTCACTCTGAGATGCACAGTGCCCTATTCTGGTTGAGGAACAAAGCTGGAAGTGCTTGTACCAGCTAAGGTCAGAAGTCATGCTCATGAAGACCTGGGTCACAGCAGCCTGTTTTTATGCCTCTCTTTTCCAACTCTTTCAAAAGCCCAGTATGTCAGAAGTGTCTATGACCAGGAGTTTTCCGTCTATTGTGAATTGCACAGTGTGGAAAATGTCACTGTCCAGTGAGTTATAAGGCAGATGTGCATTCAAGGTGCTCAGTGAGGGGAAATTATGCAGTGTTGGAGTCAGGAGAAGGAGGGCTTGGAACATGGGGTGCCACCTCCAGTGCTAGATAAACTTGGGTAGTCCTGCATGCCTGAGATCACAGCATTTGGGAAGTGGAAGGAGATGTGGGTCAACACTGTCCTAGAGAGTATGTTCAGGCCAGCATGGAAAAATGACACTTTGCAGAGAGAGTATGCGCTGAAGAGATGGGGTGAGATTGAAGAGAGAAGGGATCAAGGCGAGAGGAGGAAGAGGAAAAAGAAGAGAGGTAGGAGAGATGAGAGAAATACAGGAGAGCAAAGAGAAGGAAGGGAAAAACAGAGAGACAGAGGGATGAGAAAAGAGGGAGTGATAGGAGAAAGATGAGAGAGAATGCCCTAAGAAATCTCAACAACAACAACAACAACAACAACAACAACAACAACAAAAACAGGTGACAAGAGCTTGTGGGAGGGTTGCTACCTAGGAAGAAACCTAAGTGAAGAAGGCAGTGGGGACAGATTTGGGGAGCACAGAAATGTCCAGCTAGAGCATGATAGCACAGCAAGGTACCCACAATTCACTGGATGTGAGGTGTGGTAAGATACTGCCTGTCCTTGGGGGATTCCTGTCTGAGGACACCTGGTTCCTACAGATATAACTGGGCAAACCGGATGTCTGCCAGAATTCTTCCCAGTGCTCATGATGTTCGAGACTGGGTGTTGTCTCTCCTGATGGTGAGTCCTGCTGTGTGCTGTGTTCTGTGCTGTGTCTATAGAACTGCTACACAGAAAGGCAACCATCCTGGGCCTTGTCACGAACCTCAGAGGTGAGCTGGGTGGTGAGCAGGGGCCTGGCTGTAGGTAGCCCCATTGATTCCTCACCATCTGGTTGAGGCTTTACTGCTCCTGGGGCCAGAGGCTCAGGGGCAGCAGGGCCAGGTTAGCTGGGTCCTGAATCCCTAGGGTTACTGGATCTGTGTGTTTCTGCATGTGTACTGGTGAAGGGTGGGTAAGTTGGACAATGTTTAGGGATAGAGTGGTAAGTCCTCATTTCAGCGAAGCTGAAATGGAAGGACACTGAATGCAAATAACCTTTCTATCTCTTTATTGGGCCTCTCTTTTCTACTGGCCTTGGCATCCCAGGACACAAGTAGTCATGGACCTGGACTTTCAGGAGGTCACAGGAGTCCAGACCACTTGTGCAGAAAAGTGGAGGAAGGAAGCCAGGGGGAGGAATCTCCAGGTGGCTGAGTAACCAGTAATCCTCCAGGGCTGGAGAGGCGGGGTAATAGAAGGGAGGATGAGGCTGGACCAACAGCTCTCAGCTGCTCAAACCAGGCTCATTTTTGTTAGAAAACATAGTCTTGAATATTTTTCCAGAAGTGTTTGCTAACTATGAGCAAGCACATGAGAATACAAAGTCCATTTAGTTTTTATTCTGGCTCAAGTGACTGTCTCACCTTGCTTGTGGGCCTGGACCTTACAATCTGATGCCAGTATCGAATCAGAACAAAGGGTAAGGGTGTGTTAGAAGCCATAGGCATGTACACCAGAGTTATAAAATATTTTAACCATTTTTCTTTTCTCCAAAACAAAGGAAATAGATTTTTCTTATTTATTTCTATGTGTGATATGTACACATGGGTATGTGTGAGGGGTGCAGAGGGTAACTCTGTGAAGGTGTTTCTCTCCTAATGTGTGACTTCTGGAGCTCTGACTCAGGTTGGCAAGCATGTGCAGCAAGGGTGTTCCTACTGAGCTATCTTACTGGCTAATCTTAGCAATTTTTAGAGAAAAGCTCAGTGTCTTTAAACACAGTCACACAAAGTGGGACCTCGCCATAGTTTATTTGGCAAGCTCAATTTAGGGTGGGGAGGATGCTCAGTGCTTCCACACCAGGGATGGTCAATGAGACCGGACAAGCATCCTGCTCCATGCGGGTGCCAAATAACCTAGGCTCTGTCTACATTAGAAAAAAAATCTATTGCCAAACTAGAACAGGTAGCTTCCTTAGCTGAGGTGGATTTACAACTCCGGAGTGTGCTGGACCTGCACTAAGAACCATAAGGAAGTTACTTTATGTTTTTAGGGGAAAGGTGTTTCTATGTAAACATTATGTAAATCATTATTTATAACTTGGCTGTGCTCTGGAACAAAACCCTCCCATTCAGAAAGAAAAGAGGCCCTATAGGGAAAACCAAAAAGTTCCTGTTCTCATTCTCAGACACAGCCCGGAAATTAACTCTGCTGTCAGACATTTAGGGCCACTTCCTTTGTGCCTGGTAATTGGATCTTGCACCATCAATGCTTTAACTACATTTATAAAATCCCTCTGAGGTGCTATTACCCTGGTGGTCATTAGGTTACAATTTGATCAGGTGCCCTGCACAGAGTCAAGAATTAGACACAGGGCACAACACAAGGACGGAATGTGGTGGCTAGTGTTATGTTCAAAAGTTTAAAATTTCTGTGCACAAGAGATCTTTAAAAAAATGGATCCCAAATGTTATGAGGTGTTGAGGGTTGAGTCTTAAAATTGCTTAGTTTTGTACAATTTTTAAAAACTCTTGGTTATGCAGGGTAATATATTTTAAAGTCAACCTCTGTTTCTTTTCCTGTAATCAAAAGCTTGTTTTGCAGGACATGACCTTCTGCTTGCATAAGAACAGAATGTAACTGTTGTGTTCTTTATGTTTATAAACACCATACATAGAAGACTGTGGGCAACATCCAAGAACTGAGAGTCCTATATGTAGAGCTGGCAGGAGTATATGAACAAAAGCTTTTCCTTTGATAAAGTTAATTAACGATCAGATAGGTGAATGTGTGAATGACCCTGGACCATAGCAGTAGGATTGGGAGCTGTCCATCTGATGAAGTGCTGTTCAACCTTGGTAAATATCTGACCTTTTAATACAGTGCCTCATTTTGTGGTGCCCCCAAAACATAAAGTTATTTTGTTGCTAAATTACCACTGTAACTTGCTACTGATATGAATTACAGTGTAAATATTTTTGGGGAAGGGTTTGTTAAAGGGATCTCAACAAACAGGTTAAAAACCACTGATGAGTGGATTACAATGTGTGGAAAGTATCACTTACCTGTGGGTTGTAGAGAGGATGTGCATTCAGGTTCTTAGTGTGGGGAAACGATGCCATGTTGGAGTCAGGAGAAGGAGGGCTGGGGACATGGGTTCCGTCTCCAGTGCTGGATCTACTTGGGGTGGTGCTGCCTGCCTGAGAGCACAGCATTTGTGAAGTGGAAGCAGACAAGGGTCAAGACTCTTCTAGAGAGTGTGTTCATGCCAGCCTGGGAAACATGACATCATGAAGAAATGATAGATGAAGAAATGGGATGAGAGAGAATGGATAGAGACGAGAGTGAGTGGAAGGAGTGATGGGAGAGAGGAGGGAGAGGGAAGAGAGAAGAGAGGTGGAAGGGAGAAAGACTAGGGACGAGGGAGAGAGAAAGGAGAAAGATGAGAGAGAGAATCGCTAACACAGAACAGTCAGGTGAGGAGAGCTTCCGGGGGGGTTACTAGCATAGGAAGGAAGCTAAGCTGCAACAAACATTAAAGACGGATTTGGGGACCACAGTCAGGACAGGTAGAGCATGACAGCAGAGGGGAGGCACACACAGTCCCTGTGATATGAGGTGTGGTGAGATACTGCCTGTGTCCTTGGGGATACCTTCTAAGGATACCTGGTTCCTGTACACATGCTTAAGCAAATCAGAAATCTGCCAGAGTTCTTCCCCGCCCACAGGTGTTCAGAGCTGGGTATTGTCTCTCCTGCGGGTGAGTCCTGTTGTGTGCCTGAGGTCTGGCCTGTGCCTAACAACTTGCTGCGCAGAAACTGAACCATCTTGAGTCCTGACATGAACCTCAGAGGTGAGCTGAGGGGTGAGAAGGGGGCTGGCTGTGGGTACCCTTCATAGATTGCTTACCATCTGGTTCTGGGTTCCTTGTTTCTGGGACGGGCCAGTGGTTCAGAGTCTCCAGGACGTGGTCAGCTGAGCCGGCAGGAACCCTGAAGGTCCCTGGATCTGTGTGTTTGTGTGTGTGTAGTGATGATGGGTGGGTAAGTGGGGCAGTTGTTGCCATGTTCACAGTGCAGCCACTGAACTGTTTCTCAGATGAGGGTGTTGACAAGCAGCAGTGGTGTCAGTGGTTCCCCTGAGAGGCACACTTACCGCAAGAAGCTAAAAGAGGGAAGCAGGTAGCAAGGCTCTTCCCTGGACCCTTCTATAACTGGGCCACTTCAGGAAGCTGTTGTCTACCCAGTTCATCAACTCATCACTAAAATGACTTCCCAGAGATGTGTCTTAGTTGATGCTAGTTCTTACCGTGCTAACAGTTACGTTTAACCACCACATTCAGGTTGGTAGGTTTTATGTGGCTGGAGTTTATGAATTCCTTATGTACTTTGGACTGTAGTCCTGGATTGTCTTTTGCAATCAGTACATTTCACGTTTTTTGCATTTATTATAGGAGAAAAACATTAATTTTAAGGAAGAGTAGCTTTAATCATGACTCTCAGGTATCTGCCCTTTGGTATTGTATCTGAAAGGTCATCACTAAAACTTCCATAGTCTCCATTTCCTCCTAAGTGGGCCTATAGTAAGTGGTTTGCATTTAAACCTGTGACTTAAGCTGCATGGAATTAACATTTATGAAGGCAGAGAAATGTTGTACCTGTTTGTTTTGCATGTGATTGTTCAAGGGATCCAGGACTGTCATTTACCCATTTTATTAGCCTCAATTCTTTGCTAAAGATCAGTGGACTGACTTATTTCTGTCTATTTCTGGGCTCTCCTTTGTGTCCCACTGACCTGTTTGTGTAGTCTTTCTAATACCTTGTCCCCACAGGTGTGAGTCCCCAGGCTATATCCCTCATCTTTGTGTTAGCTGTCCAGGGGACTTTGCTTCCACCACATAAAATTTAAAATTAGTCTTTTGTTCAGACTGAGTGTCTTATCTCAGGCTGATGTAGGATTTACTAGGTAGTCAAGGATGAGACCTTGACATCTTGACTTTCCTGCCTCTACCTGCAAAGTGCCTGGGTCAGTCTCTGCTGTGTGTGTGTGTTAGGGAAGCCACTATACAAAGGGAAAGAAATGATCAGTTCTAAGTCAGTGTTTTGATATTTACAAGAAACTTACTCTACTGACTCTATATTGAAGGCTGGGAAGGGTAGGTAGGTATCTCCACAGCTTCGAGTCTTCCTGCATATAAACTGTGAGGCGTCTCCCTTCTAATGGGCTAAGTGATGGGAGGAGGGAGAATAGAATCATGTGATTTGCTTGGCTGTTTTCCAGTTCCCTGGAGAGAAAACCTCCTAGCTCTAAAGCAGGTAGTGAAAGCCAGATGGATGGCTAGGACAGAAGTGAGGGTCGATGGTGAGATATGCTATGGCCCTAAGGCTCCACGTTTCTGCCACACAGTGCGTTTCTATGCAGTGCTGTACTATGTCCATGGAGCCCATGGCTAACAGGAGTGGGAGGATCAAGGTTTACAGCAATGACATGACAGAGGAACAAGAAGTATGAATTAAAATTTAAACAAGTTTTGTGTGCACCAAACTTCATTCTGTTTGACCCTGTCATCTCTGGGTGACTCTGTGTTCTCACTACAAGTGAATTAGGAGAACACTGCTAAGAAACAGAAGTGTGAAGAGGTCTGGAACAGGCCTGGAAGCACTAGCCAGAATAGGACACCTGCTGGCACCATGATTCTTGTGCAGTCACTCCTCCTACCTGCAGGGTTTGTTGTTCCTGTGAGTCTACTGGCCCTATCAGCCAGAGGACAAATTCTAGGTCTTGGTACAGGACTATGGGGATGGGAATGCAGAGGGTGCTGCTCAGTCCTGCAACTGGAGTTGTAGTGTGTAACCAACTGCTTGGACCTTTCAGAGAGCCAAGTCTCAAGGTAGGAACAGCTCAGGATGCTCTGGGGTGAGACTAATGAAGGAAGAGCATATGCATGTGTGTGTGTGTGTGTGTGGTATATGAGATAGATAGAAGAAATAGATAAGTAGATAGATAGATAGATAGTTAGAAAGATAGATATTCCTTAGGTGTGAGTGTATGCCCACAATAATGGTCTGGATTGCATAGGCAGGGAAGGAAGGGGCTTCTGAGCACCAGCCTGGGTCTCTGGAGGAGCCATCTTGGGTTCCCTCTTGGAACTTGGTCATTAGGGAATTGGGGCATCAGAGGATCTGTATTCTTGGATGTATCCTTCCCTGCCTACATCCTTGTGGGACATTGGACTTGGATGCTGCAGTGAAGGAGTGTGGGTCAACCCACAGGTGTAAGTGAGTGCAGGTGTAGCAGAGTGATAGTAGAAATGTCATTGTGTGGGTGACCCCATCTGAGCAGCCATATGCATCATCATCTGCTTCCCTTAAGGCTCTCGGCCTCAGGCACAGCTGATCATGTTCAAGCTCCCCTCTACTGTTCTTCTCCTCCCTGAGTGGGGGCACAGTCACAGGCAGACTCCTGGACAAGCTGGTGTCTTCAGCAAAATGGGAGCTACACCCAGAGTAAGCACAGAGAAAGGGAGAGGGACACAGGAAATCCCTTCAGATAGGGTGAGGACCGAGTGAGGTGCATCAGGCTTTTCTTTAAACTACTTATTTCCTCGAGCACTGGGCTTAGCTCCATCACATGTTCAGGTGCTCCTTCTCTTCTCACATAGGGTATTTTGTATTTCTCTTTGTCCAGCTTGCACCTTTCCATAATACATCTGCATAAGGGTTACCACTAACAACCAAGTGCTACAGTCAATACTAGGCTGTTTTGTAATTGCCCATTTTACACCATTCATCCAAAAGCCTTCAATTGGACAAGGGCAGAAAGCTGCCACAGTCTTTAACAAAATATCTCAAGCATGGTCCTCAGGCTGCTCAGGGATATTCTTCCCTCTGAAGTGGAGCTGGGCTCTCATTATTTACATCACTGTCAGCTGTTGTCTTCCCTGCTCCTACTGAGATGCACATTAAATCCCCTTAAAGAGTTCAACCACATTTCTAGTCCAAAGTCCTAGAGTTCACATTGGGCCAACAGGAAGCATGGTCAGGCCTGTCACAGCAATACCCTGTTCCCTGGTGTCAACTTCTGTCTTAAACACTGTTCTATTGCTGAGAAGACATACCATGAGCACAGCAACTTTTACAAAAGGAAGCTTTTTATTGAGGCAGGCTTACAGTTCCAGAGCCTTATAGTCCAGTATCATCACGGTGGCTTATATGGCACTGGAGCAGTATCTGAGAGCTACATCTTCATGTCCAGGCTGCAGGCAGAGGGTGAGATGGAGAGTGGGGCTGGCCTGGGCTTTTGAACCATTAAATCCCATACCCAGTTACAAGCTTCCTTCAACAAGTCCACACCTACTCTAACAAGCCACACTTCTAATCTTTCTCAAACAGTGTCCCTCACCACTGACTAAGCATTCAAATGTATAAGTCCATTTGTGTCATTCATATGTAAACTACCACACAGTCCATTTTCACAGATATGATTTTAATATGTGCACATGTTCCTCTACTCTCAACTCACACCTATCATCTCATAGGGCCATAGGGTAACTCCTTTCTTATTTCGAGGAATAAGGATTTTATCATTCTTTGCTGGAAGGGTTGTGCTGGACAGATGACGGAGCCCTTTATGGCAATGCATAGGCTGAGAGAACCCTGACTTATATAGTATGGAGTCACTCGGAGCAGGACACATGTGATTCCAACAGTCACAGTGTTAGTGCTCAGTCAGCCATGCTGTCTTTAGGCTCACTGATGTCTCAGTAAGTCCTTGGAGTGTGAAGGGGTGAGGTGCTCCCTTCTTGCTATGGGAATAAGGTTTGGAGACACAGTGGGAAGGGTGAGTGGAGTTGTGGTTATATGACTACAACCCCTGCTTCTGTCATTGGGAATGCTTTCCTAGGATCTTGTCTGTCCTTTCTTTACCCCTCCACCCAGTGTTTAGTTGTCACCTTTCCTTCCCAATATATGTTAACAGTCATCATGTAGTAAAAGACATAAAGTACATAATGTGATAACTTTCGATGTCTATGACTCAGTCTTCAGTCAGGATAAGGAACAAACCAGTTCCTGACTTCTTATGGCCTCAGGTCAGAGACTAGTCATTTCAGTCATTCTGGGGTCCTCAGAGGACCTGGAACTCTGCAGTGGATGTTCATTCATTCAGACCCCAGTTCAGGACCCGGCCCCTGTCTGGAGGAGACATCTTGGCATCTGGCATCAAGACAAATACCTTAGAGATTAACGTGTTCAGTTATCTGAGGCACTTGACAAATTAGGTCCTGTTCTTAAGCTACTCTCATTGTTGAATCTCTTTTTATTCCCAGTGAAATTCAGTGAACATTGTTTGGTATGAGCAAGCCAGGGACCAGGAAGTGCGCCTGCCACAGTCAGCAGGAATAGGTCATAGGCTCTGAGATGTGAGTCTCTGTGTAAGTGAGAAGCCTGGCGTGTGGGAGCCTATGAAGTGAGTGTGTTAGGAGGAGGGCCACTTCAGGGGAGGCCCAGCCCCAGAAGTTGGTGGAGTGCAGGAGGTAGAGAGGACTCCCACCAGAGAATTTAAGCCTGGAGTTTACACACAGTGGTGGCTGGTGAGCTATGTGGCCATGGCTGCTGTGTGAAATGGCTTCTTAGAAATTGCAGGCTCCTGGGGAACGGAGCAACCAGGAATGTGGCTGCTTCTTGGGTCTCCATTTTTGCTCTGGGTGTCCTCAGTGCTTGACAAGAATGTTTATTGAATATTGTGCAAGTGATCACATTGTGTGTGGGCTGCTTGTCCAGAGCCTGTTTGAGCACACATAGCAACTTTTTATTCCATGTAGAAGTAGCGACTGATGCTTGGTGAGAATTGAACAAAACACAACAGCATAGCCTTGGCTAGTCTGCAACTCACAGAGACCCACAGCTGGCTGTGACCGTGGTTTTGATTTGTGCTTATGCAATAGGAAGCAATGCCCAGCTAAAACGCCTTATAATCTGTCCAGGCCAGCTGGACTATCAAGTGAGACCCTTAGATCCTGTGGAGCGGACTGAGATGTGCGAGAACATATGGAGGCACAGCAAGTCAAGAAGTCTGATCAAGCTGGCAAAATTTTTATTGTTCACAGAGGTATATACTCTGAAAACAGGATATGGGGAGGGGTAGGAAAGGAAAGAGGGCTTTGCAGGTGGAGGAAGCTAGCTGCAGCTTTGGGGTCTAACTAAGTTATACCTGTTGTTCTCAC
This sequence comes from Arvicanthis niloticus, assembly GCF_011762505.2. Taxonomy (NCBI): domain Eukaryota; kingdom Metazoa; phylum Chordata; class Mammalia; order Rodentia; family Muridae; genus Arvicanthis; species Arvicanthis niloticus. The sequence continues at coordinate 107,520,146 of NC_047663.1, forward strand.
AAAGCCTTGCCATTACCAGGGGTTCTAATAACATGTATGTAGCAAGATGTTGGTAAACCTAGAGATCAGGAGGAAGGGTTACTAAGGTGGGTTGCTATGAGGCTTTGTTTGAAGTTCTGAGAACCAACAAGTGAATCATGGAATGTAAGCAGAAAGAAGGATAGTAGGAGAGCTAAGATTGAGTGTTCGCCAAGAGTAAGGCCTTGCCATGGCTTCCCACAATCATCTTTTTTCCCTCTTAAATGAGCTAAGGAATCCTATTTTGTATTTCCTTAATTTTGAGAGTTCATCACATAAATACGTAAGTGTATGAATACATACATATAAACATCATGTATACATATAAATGTATTTGTATATACATGTATACATGATGCATATATACATATATGTACACACACACACACACACACACACACACACACACACACATTCCCACACGCACGCGTGCACAAACACACACACTACAGGTTTTTCTGGACTTAAGTTCTTGGCTGAATTCGAACTCACAGAGATCTCCAGGCTTCTGCCTCCTGAGTTCTGGAATTAAGGGCCTGTGCCATCATGGCTAGCTCCTCATACATTCTTCTTCTTCTTCTTTTTTTTGGATCACGTAATTGATGTTTTTTTTATTTTGTTTTGTTTCTCATTTTTAAAAAAATATTTATTTTTATTTCTTAATTCTTTTTTTATACTTTTTTACAGTCCAGATTTCATCCCCCTCTTGGTCTGCCTCCTTCTGCTCCCCATTCCTTACCTCCTTCCACCCTCTGTCTCCAAGAGGATGTCCATACCCCCACCAGGCCTCCCCACTCCCTGGGGCCTCAAGTCTGGGGCATCTTTTCTCACTGAGGCCAGACGAGGCAGTCCTCTGCTGTATATGTGTCTGGGGCCTCATATCAGCTGGTGTATGCTACCTGGTTAGTGGTTCAGTGTTTGAGCGATCTCGGGGTCAAGGTCAGTTGAGACTGCTGGTTTTTCCATGGAGTAGCCCTCCTCCTCAGGTTCTTCAAGCTTTCCCCAAATTCAACCACAGGGGTCACTGGCTTCTATCCATTGATTGGTTGCTAGTATCTGTATCTGACTCTTTCCTCTGCTTCTTTGGTCTCTTAGAGGGCAGCCATGCTAGGCTCCTGTCTGCAAGCACACCACAGCATCAGTAACAGTGTCAGGGACCCAGGCCTCCCCATGATCTGGATCCCAATTTGGGCCTGTCACTGGACCTCCTATTCTCCATTTTGGTCTCTGCAGTTCCTTCAGATAGGAACAATTCTGGGTAAGAGCTTTTGACTTGTGGGATGGCAACCTCATTCCTCCACTTGCTGTCCTGTCACTCCACTGGAGATGAACTCTACAAGTTCTCCCTACCTACTATAGAGCACTTCAGCCAAGGTTCTCCCTTTGAGTCCTGAGGGTCTCTCACCTCCCCTGTCTCTGGTAGATACTAGAGGGTCCCCCTACCTCCTACCTCCCAAGGCTGCCTGTTTACATCTTTTCTTCTGGCCCTCAGGGCTTCAGTCCTGTTCCCCCTACTAGCTGATCATGTTTCCACCTTCCCCTCCATGTCCCTTCTCCCATGCAGTTCCCTCCCTCCCTCTGCCCACGATGACTGCCTTCTTCTACCCCCTGAGTGGAATTGAGGCATCCTCACTTGGGTCTTTCAGCTTGTTAACCTTCTTGAGTCCTATGGTTTTCGTCCTGGTTATTCTGTAGTTTTTTTTGGCTAGTATCTCCTTATTAGTGAGTATATACCATGCATGTCCTTTTGGGTCTGAGTTACCTCATTCCCAATGATATTTTCTAGTTACATCCACTTGCGTGCAAAACTCTTGATATCCTTGTTCTTAATAGTTGTGTAATATTCCATAGTGTAAATGAACCACCTTTTTTGTATCCATTCTTATAGGGTTATGGGGTCCAGTGTCCTCTTCACCACAGGGCACAGACACTGGGGATGCTGGACATGGGGAGTTTTTTTATTTTATTGGATATTAGGATGGCATCTCCAGATGCCATCTTGGGACCATTTGCTTAGAAGCCTTTTTTCCAGCTGTTTACTCTGAGATAGTGGCTGTCTGTCTTATTGAGGTGTGTTTCTTGTATGCAGCCAAATGCTGGATCCTGTTTGCACATCCAGTCTGTTAGCTTAGGTCTTTTTATAGGGGAATTGTGTCCATTGATATTGGGAGATATTAAAGACCGAGAATTGTTAGTTTCTGTTATGTTTGCTGCTGTAGGTGGCATTATGTGCATGTGATTCTCTCCTTTTTGCTTTGTTGTAGATGATTAATATCTTGTTTTTTTCTTTGGTGTAGGTACCCTCCTTGTGTTGGGGTATTTCTTCTAGAATCCTCTGTAGGGCTGGGTTTGTACATAAATATTGTTTGAATTTTTTTTGTCCTGGAATATTTTGGTTTCTCCATCTATGTTGATTGAGAGTTTTGCTGAGTACAGTAGCCTGGGCTGGCATTTGTGTTCTCTTAGGGTCTGCCTGGCCTCTGTCCAGGCTCTTCTGGCTTTAGTGTCTCTGTTGAGAAGTCTGTGGTAATTCTGATAGGTCTGCCTTTATATGTTACTTGGCCTTTCCTTTGAAGCTTTTCATATTCTTTCTTTGTTCTTTGCATTTAGTATTTTGATTATAATGTGACAAGAGGATTTCTTTTCTGGTCCAATCTATTTGGTGTTCTATAGGCTTCTTGTATGTTTATGGCTATCTCTTTCCTTAGGTTGGAGAAGTTTTCTTCTATGATTTTGTTACAGATGTTTTTTGGGTCCTTTGAGCTGGGTATCTTTACTCTCCTCTATTCCTATTATTCTTAGATTTGCTGTTTTCACTGTGTCCTGTATTTCCTGGATGTTTTGGGTTAGAAGATTTTTGTGTTTTGAATTTCTTGTCAGTTGTGTTAATATCTTCTAAGGTATCTTCTACACCCGAGGTTCTCTCTTCTATCTCTTGTATTCTGTGATGACGCTTATATTTGTGATTGCCGACCTCTTTCCTAGGTTTTCCATATTCATGGTTGCCTCCATTTGTGTTTTCTTTATTGTTTCTATTTCCACATTTAGGTCTCACATTGCTTTGTTTAATTCCTTCACCTGTTTTATTGTGTTTTTTTTTGTATTTCTTTAAGGGACTTATTTGTTTCCTGTTTAAGAGTTTCTACCTATTTACCCTTGATTCCCTGTATTTCTTTTAGTGAGGTGCTTATATCCTTTTTAAAGGACTATGTTATCTTCATGAGATAGTATTTATGTCAGCTTTCTGATTTTCAGGTGTGTTGAGTTATCCAGGGTTTGTTGCTGTGGTAGAACCAGATTATGATCATGCAAAGTATATTGGCTTCTGTTGCTTCTTGGCTTGCACTTACCTCTCACCATCTAGTTATTCCTGGCGTTAGCTGGTCTGTGTGTCTTTGTCCAGTGCTTGCCTCTTGTGTCCCTGGGTTGCTGCTAGTCTCCTGGTAGGCTGTGGTCCTTGCTTTTGCAGACCTCCTGTAAGGACTTCAGACTGTGGGGTTTTCAGATGGGCAGAGAAGCTGCTGATTCATTGCTTTGCTGCAGCAGATCTCTTGGGAGGCCTTCGGACTGTGGGTCTGTTGCCCAGTTCCCCTGCATGCAGCGGAACTCCTGGAGGCCTAAAGAATGTTGTGTCTTCAGAGGAGCATACAAGCTGGTGCTCTGTCCTGGCAGAAAGTGCCTGCTCAAAGGGTGTGTGTGTGTGTGTGTGTGTGTGTGTGTGTGTGTGTATTTTTTCCTTAATGTACATTAAGTGTTTAGAAAGCAGATATATCACTGAGAAATTGCTCCTGCCAACCCCCCACCCCCACCCCGACCCCAATGTGTCTTGTTTCTTGACGCTAGACATTGAAAGTGCTCATTGATTGTAGTTATCTCCCCTTTTATGATCATGCATCTGGGGTCACATCTGGTGCATCTTGGCCTTAATTAGTGTCACAGAGAATCAAACACATGTTTTTCCTGTGCATTTATACTGGCATTGGAGCTGCTCTTACATTTAGATTTTAGTCATTTCTTTCTCAACATCTTTTTCTTCTGTTCCCCCCCATCCCCCACCGACAAGGTTTCTCTGTGTAATTCTGGTTGTTCTTGAACTCACTTTATAGACCAGGCTGTCATTGAATCAAATACCCACTTGCCTCTACCTCCTGGTACTATAATGAAAGGTATGAGCCATGATTGCCTGGCCTGTTTCTCTCGTACTTACCAGTTAATTTTCCTGATTTTGTTAATGATTTCAAAGAATTAACCTTTGGTATTATTATTTTTTTTTACTGTGTCTTTGTTTCTTTCTGGTTTGTTTAGTTTCACTCTTATCTTTATTGTCTACTTCCTTCTCTTTTGGGTATGGCTGTTTATTGGAGTTTTTCCTCCTGTTTTCTTGATACCGAGTCTTTGTCCCTCCCAGGCCATTATCGTGGCTGTAGGTTCTGACCTCCATTATTCTTGTCTGTGTCTATTTCTTTGTTTTGTTAATTTTACCAGAAATATTTACTATGGTCTCAGTGTCATGAATATTCCTTTATATATGTTATACTCTGCTATCTTTTCTTTTCACATCTACTTCTTTTAAATTCAGTATGACAAATTATGAAAAAATACTCCTCAAGTCTTAAGCTGTGCACCCATTGTTAGGTGTTTGGTTTCTTCTCCTCATGCTTCCAGTGCTGACTTTCCTTCTCTGTGTGTGGTCCCAGTTACCTTTGATCCTTTATACATGTATTTTCATGTCTCATTTCTTTATATGTTACATGCTCAGTGACTATGTCATCTGAGCAAGGTTTCAGGAACCAGAGTCAGTGCCTAAATTAGTTTTATAGCAAAATACTTTTTAGAATCTGTGGGTAGGGTGGCTGGGAATGCTGAAAGTTCCTCCAGGCGGGAAGTTAGGCATGGCAGTTGTGGCTACAGTGGCTTCTCCATGGTTCCTCACTGCAGGTCCCAACAACATGTGAAAGTCCTTAGGTTTCCAAAATGGCTTTATTGGCATGAGGGATGATGGTTGAATCTGGATGTGCACACCCCCCGCCCCCCGTAGTCATATCCTCTGCCTGTGCTCTTTGGGCAGGGCTGCATTGCCCTAAACATGACTGAACAGTGCAGGTCAATGGAGTTCCATGCCATGTGTCAGGAGCCTGGATTCTGGGAGGGCGGTGGAATAGATGCCCACCTCTCACAAGCAGTAGACACCTGTTGGGTCTCTGGACTTCCAGCCAGTGCTTTGACCAAAACCAAGACCCCTTTCATAGTCCTACAAGGATCCACTAAGCATCAAAATAAAAAAAATAAATTTCAGTCATATCTGAAAACTAGACGTACTTTTGACAATATTATACAATTTTCACTAAAGCCTATTGAGTTAAATTTTGCTAACAGAAAGGAATACATAGGTACTTATGCATAGGTAGGAATATCTGATATTGCTAAGCTGCCTTCTGCCTCAGCTGGTGGGTTGAGCATACGTGACACCAAGACAAATTCCAGAAGAATTTTTATAGAAATTAACAAATGGAAACTAAACTTTCTATGGAAATTCAGTGGTTCCAAATTACCCAGATATTCAAAGGTCCCAAAATATTTTGAAAGACAAAAGCATACCTGGAGAAAATTCCCCCAAGCTGTATTACTCAGCCACGGTTGTCAGGGCAGGTTGGAGTTAGGGTAGACAACAGCTCCATAGAGTAGATACAGAATCCAGAAATGGAGCCATCTATGCGCTTAAATACTTTTTTGTTTTAAAATTTTATTATTTTATGTAAATTATGTAAATTGTATGTGTCTCTGTGTGGTTATATGCACAGGTATTTGCTGAGGCCAGAGGTGTCAGGATGCTCTCTTAGAGCTAGAATTTATAGGAGACTGTTTGCCACCTAAGAGGGTGTGGATAATTGAACTTGGATGTTCTGCTATGCATTGTCCTCTCTGAATATCCCTCAGCTCCTCCTCAGTTCTGCTCCTGACCCTACAGCCTCTCTCCTTCTATGTATGTTTATTAAAAGCTCATATAGTCCACTTGATGGTCCTTGTATTTGCTTGTATGTAGGATAATCTATGGGAGCATGAGCAGCTCCTCAGGGGCTGTCGTCCTGAAGAAAATGGACTCTTCCCTCCCCACAGCTGGGAAATACCAGTGACTCCTTAGATTGGAGTGAGCTTCATGAACCTTTTCACCATCCATGCAGAGACTTTTAGTCAATGTTTTTTTTAAAGGTGTGTGTGTGTGTGTGTGTGTGTGTGTGTGTGTGTGTGTGTGCGCGCGCGCCCGCGCGCGCCTATGAGTATCAGGTGTCCTACTTCATCCCTTTTTACGGAATCTTTTGAGGTATGGTGTTTGTCTGACCCCAAGTCTCAGTTTTTTTAGTTATGTTGGAAGCCAACAGACCCCAGTGATTCTTCAAAATTTCACAAATGACCCTGTCGTGAGTCTCAACACCATTGTGCTATGTAAGCAGGCAGACAAGAGGGCACATGTGTCTCATGCCTCCTGTGTAGATGACAAGGGAAATGTTGGGGCATAGACAGCAAGGAGGATTTTGTTCAAAGTTTATCAAACAATATCTAAAACAGGCATGTTTTTAGATGTAAATTATACCTCAAAAAGTTTTTTAGGTGCTTGTTTGTGGCCCACATCTTTAATCTCAGCACTCAGGAGGCAGAGGCAGGCAGATGTCTGAGGTTGAGGCCCACCTTGTGTACAGAGCAAGTTCCAGGACAGCCAGGGCTACACAGAAAAGCCCTGTCTGGAAAAAATTAACTTTTATTTTTATTTTAAATTTATGTGTACATGTGTTTGGTCTGCATGAATGTCTGTGTACCATATGTGGTCAGTGTTCATGGAGGCCCAAAGAGGGCATTGAATACCCTGGGACCGGTGGTAATGACAGTTGTAAGCTGGCAGGTGGATGTTGAATGCTGGTTCTCTGAAAGATCAGTTAGAGCTCTTAACTGTTATGGCATCCTTTAAGCCCCTGAATTAAAAAAAATATGTATTTATTTCAAAATTGGGCAAATATTGCTTTCAGTTAGATTCCTCTATAGCTAAATTAGTAACTATCCAAAGGGAGAGGAGAACATAATGAGAACAAATAAAGTTCAAATGTCACCTTCTCTTTGTACATTTCTAGAGTATTTTAGAAATCAATTGTTCCATTGTGGGAGGATTTGGAGACATGGAGAGAAAGCATAAGAAGTGACAAATGAGATAGTTCAGTGGGTAAAGATCATTGATGCCAAACTTGATGACCTGAGTTCAGTCCATTGAACCCACATCATAATAAAGAGAACCCTCCCCTACAAGTTGTCCTCTGATCTCTACATGTGCTCTGTGACATGCAGCGTGCACACATGTACAACCAAATAAATACATGAAATGTTTAAAAACATACTACATAAGGTAGGTGAAAAGGGAAAGTAACTGGCTGGGACTGAGAAAGGCAAGTATTTTTAGACATAAGCCTTAAAAATATCACGTGAGTGTGGGTGTACATGTGACAGTCAGAGGACAACTGTGGGTCTCCATCGTTGGCTTTCATCTTGTTTGAGGCAAGGTCTCTTCTGTTCTTTTTCACTGTATATGCCAGAGAAGCTGTCCTGTGAGCTTTCACGAATTTCTCCAACTCTCATGCCCATGTCACCATAGGTGTGCTGGGATTACAGGTGTCTGTCTTTTGTATTGGCTCTGGGGATATGAACTGAGGTTCTAATGCTTGTTTGACTGTGGCAAAATGTTTATCCACTGAGATTTTTCTCCAGAGCTGGCATATGTGTCTTTTTAGATATATGTTATTAGGATATTTGGGGCTTAATTATGAGAACATATATCTTCTAGAGACATAAAAATCATTTGAGGTATTAGGGCTATAGGTCATTGGTGGTGGGATACTTGCCTATTACTTATCAACCCCTGGTTTCAACTTCAGCAGGAGAATAATTCACTAGAAAAGACCATTTGATGTCCCTGTGGATGTAAGTATATGGGACCAGCAGGGGAGCCGGTCCTAGCCTCCTGTGATGGATCCAATGGTGACCTTTTGGTTTTCAATTTATCATGGGAAGGGGTGCTCAGGGGCATGAGGACATGAGGGCCCGAGAGGACACCAGGGACCTAGAGGAGCAGCTGGAGTCATGAGCTTGAAGGGAACAACCTTCTCTCCCCTCTGAGTGCTTAGTGGGGCTACAGCTCCAGCTCACATTGGGGCTGCTTGATATTGAGTGGTTGCTGCAGGCCACAGGATGACCTCTGAATCTCAGGACGGGCCTGGAGGAGAGTCAGGTCCAAGTAGCTGGTGAGTAACTGGATTCTGTGTTGCTGTTTTTCAGGAGGATCTAAATGCTACTCCCTTCACATTGGAATCCTTCCCTTCATAGTGCTTGTCTTAGTCTTTTTTGGGTAAGAATTTAGGATGCTGATGAAGGGCTGAGACTATGATGGGTATCCTGAACTGTTTGTAACCCTACTACTACAGCAATGATGAGGCTGCTCTTGGACCAGCATCCACAGAGGCATGTCTAGATTTTGTTGGTTACATAGTGAAGCCTCTGATTACACAAAAGCTGTTTGTTATTTATCTCTAGCTGTGATGGTTGGCCTAGGGAAGGGATGATCAGACTTAGGGGCAGAAATTTTGCCCTCTCTGTTTGCAGATGATCTGTGAACCTACACAGACCAAAGACACTGCCATGTCTCCTGGGCCTTGTGTAGACACAAGCAAGAAATATTACTTGATATTGCCTTGGGTTGTAAGGTTCCTGGCATGGAGTAGGAACTATTTGCAACTGCTACAGGTGTTCAGATGCAAGCTTTATTCCCAGAGCCCTTCTTACCACCTCTTCTTCCCATGGGTGAGCATGCTTAGACCTGTCACCTGGACCTGGATTCCCACTGGGGACTTCTGTGCTCTTTCTTCTGGGTATAGTGGTACATTTGAAGTTTAGGGCAGACAGCTGGTCTCAGGTCTGTGTCATAATCATCTGTCCTCATGCCTGTCCTTCCCATAGCTATGGGTTCCTGAGCCACAGAATCCAGGTGTTGGGGAACTCAGGAGGTGAGACTTGGTGAGTATTAAAAAGTGTATACATGTCTATGAGTGTTTGTGTAATATATGTGTGTCATAGTAATGCATGTGGTAGGGGGATGGGTTAATGGCTGACTGAGCATTCTGCTGCATGCTGCTTTGTGGCTTCTGACTGTATTTCTACATGGATGACTCTAGTCTTTCTCCAGGTTCCTCAGTGCGGCCTCAGCTGGTCCCTGCTGTCTTTAAAGGGCATGTGTGTTCTCTAGTTTCCACCTCATCCTCCTTTCTGTATGTACCTAAGCAACTCCAAGAACAGGTTCTGCTCCCCACCCACCTCTCCGGCAGCCTTCTGAGGGCAATGTCATTTGCCTTCTATAATTGGACTCATGTTGGTAGCCCCTCCTTCTTCAACTTCCCCAGATCCTGTCAGTCTTTTGAGAAGGCATCCCCTGACTTTGCTCTGTTTCTCCAGTTCTGCTGTAACCTTGTATCAGCCACGTACTTGTATGTCTGTCTTGATCCTACTTTCCTTATAATAGCTAGTGATTCTTCAGAACAGGGGGTAGGGATAGTTGGATCCAGCCTGTTGATTCATCCTCCCCAGCAGCTTACCCCTGTGTTCCTGAACAAGCCATTTATGCTCTTGAGCTGGAGCTCTGGCCTTGATCTTTGTCTATGCTGCAATTCCCACTAGACTACGCAGCCTCCCACCTGCTCTTTGTTTCCACTAGTTCTCTCGTGTGTTACCTTTCCATGACTACAAAGCACTCTGTCATACTCTCACTTATGTTAGTAGGCAGTCACACCTTTGATGACTCTGTCTTCAAAGGTTCCTATGGTTAGCTGTACAGAGGGAGGTGTGTTTCCCTAGGGGTCTCAGACATTTTTAGTGGTTGAGGGTTCCCTGGGCAGAAGCCCCATCCCTGGGGCTTTCCCGTGTAGGTTATGCTACTTCTCAGTCTGGCTGGCAGGTTCCAGACCAGTGATCTATTACATGTTATCTCTGGCTCCCAGAAGCTGGGTTTGAAGTCATCCAGGATCATTGCTGTGTCAGGTTAAGGATAGGAATAGACTCTACTTCATGATGGGAGGAAGGAGCTGGGAGTCTGCTAGGTTCTGGAACTCCTTTCCTACTCAGGGTCTAGTCAGGAGTATCTTGTGAGTGTGGGGCAGTGAACTTTGTTGTGTTGTGGGCATAGTGCCTGGAGCCATCACTGTGTTGCTGTTCTATAATTGTAACAGATCTACTCTACTCTCAGGCACCACTGTGCCCTTCCACCAGGCTCTGTGTGCCTAAACCCTAATTCTTCTTGGTATAAACTTGTCTCCTGTGTTCTCTTTCTGCAGCATGGCTATCAGACAGCTGGATGTCCCGGAAGTTGCAACTGTGTCAAGGTATCTGGCCCTCACATGGTGCTCTTAAGCTCTGCATTAGAGGTTTGAGTAGAGGGGTGTGTGTGTGTATACCATGGGCAGCTGGGAAGTCCCTATCTGTACAGGAAGTGGAACATATAATCCTATACTTTCTTTTGACTAAGTGCATGTCATTTGACTTTTAAAGAGCCAGGCTAGCTCATCTGGTACAGAGCTGAGTTTACATGTGTTCACCACCGTTCTCAGAGCAACATACATCACACATGAGTTTCATACATCTCACCACTGCAAGAGTTCAGTGCAACAAGCACATTTGTGCTGTGGTGCAACCATCATCACCATCCACCTGCAGAATATTCCATCCTGTAAACTGTGCCCACTAAACACTGACTTCTACTAGGGGTCGTGGCACCCTCCTTGCCTATTCTGTGTTGTTCCTCTGTCTGTTGTAGTACCTTCTAGGGACGGGGTCCTGAAAAGTCTCTTTTTTGGTGCCTGCAAGTCTCACCCAATAAGATGTCATCAGGCTTCTTTCCTGTGCAGAATTTTTTGTCTTATTTTTTTTTTGAAAAAAGATTTATTTTTGTTTTATGTGTATAAGTGTTTTGGCTGCACGTATGTCTGTGTGCTGCATTTGTTCCTGTGCACAAAGAAGGGAGAAAAGGGCCTCAGTTTCCTAGTCCTGGACTCATAGACTGTTGTAGATCTCCATGTGGGTGCTTGGAACTAAATCCAGTGTCTCTGCAAGGGTAGCCAGAGCTCTTGGTGCTGCACATTGCTCCAGCCCTGCTCTCTGTCTTACAAACCATCATAGGGCATGCAGCTTACTAGCAGAAGTAGTTCTGCTTGCCATGGGGCTTGGTGTCCTGTGTAGGGACAACCCACTGCCATACAGTGCCTCAGGAGTTTTGTGGAAATCACTTTCCACTGATGATGGAACTGGTGCCTGACCAAGACAGAGGGCCAAGATGCTGTATGCTATTAGCAAGGAGAAAAACAAATCAGGCTGCAGGCCTTTGTGGGATAATCAGCATGCACCAGGGACAGATGTATTTAGTCTTGCGAATCAAAGTCGTTTTTAGACATCCCAGACTTAAGTTGGGGTAGGGTGTCTTGATCTCCTCTCTCTACTTTTTGTCAACTAAGACTGGGATCTTCCTTTTTTTAGTTCATCCTTGGATCCCAGGATCATGGGCAGACAAGGTGACTTGGGTGCAGGGATTTTTTTTTTTTTTTTTTTTTTTTTTTTGCCTAATAGAGACTTGAATCCAATGACCTTACTGTCAACTTAAGTTCTGTTTTATTTTCCTTTCTTTCAGGATGGCCTATCCACAGTCAAAGGTGCTAACATCCACGTGAGTAGATTCAGTCACTGCATGTGTAGTCCAGGAGTTGTAAAGCACTAAAGAGTGATTGCTTGCCATGGAGGAGTAGTTCAGTGGTACATCTGAGACCCCAAGTCAGTCTCCAGCACTGGAAAAACCTAACTCACAAAAAACAGAGACATAATTGTAATTCTCATTAACCTTACTTTACCAACACTTTCAGAATCTTAGGGTTGTCTGATTCAGGTATGTGGCACTGAGCACCTTCTGTATCTCCTTTTACATTTGGGCTTCTGGTCCATGTTTTCTGTCTCTGTGACCAGGATTTTTTTAGAGATGTGATGGGTGTTCTGGTACTAAAATTCAGTTGCTTTTATGGCTGGGGTTGAGGGTTGTAGTAGCTTGTCATGGTGGCATGTCCCTGTAATCCCAGCAGTGTTTGTAGAGGGAGAGAGAAATTGATCCAGTCAACCTTCTGGACAGGCTAGCCTAACAGTGAGCTTCAGAGTCAATGAAGCAAACAATTCTGAAGAACAAAAACGATATATAGCAAACTATACCCAAAGTCAGTGAGAGCTGCTTCTTTCTTGGTCCAGGCCATCTGGGAGAGTGATCTGCCCTGCAGGAAGCTGAGGGTGGGAATCTGAGAAGGGTTTCTGCAGGCATGTTTGGTCACATGTTGCCCTTGGCTCTCTCCCCATATAGTAGGAAAGATGTTCTTGTCTTGACTCCTTGGCTGGCTCCCATCATCTGGGAGGGGACCTTCAACATCGACATACTGAATGAACAGTTCAGGATTCAGAATACCACGATTGGACTGACTGTGTTTGCCATCAAAAAGTAAGCAACTGGGGTTAGAGAGATGGCTAGTGGGTAACACACTTGCTTCAAGGGCAGAAGGAACTGAGTTTGATCCCTAACACCCTTATACTAGCTTGGAATGATGGCCAGCACCTGTAATTCCAGCAGTGGGGCCAGCATTGGGGGTAGAGGGGACAGAAAAGTGGATCTGAGCCACTTTCTGTACAGACTTGCCAATCAGTGAGCCTCAGAGTCAATGAAGCAAACATGTCTGAAGAACAGAAAGGGTGAATAGCAGAAGGCACCCAAAGTCATCCCCCTGGCCTCCACATAAACATAAATACATAGAGTAAACACGAATATAAATGAATATCTATCTATCTATCTATCTATCTATCTATCTATCTATCTCACCTATAAATATACACACAATGGTCAAGGTGACAGCACAGGCATACCAATCTCCAAGTTTGTATTTAAGATGCAGGATGGCCTTTTTACTGTGTGGAAAACTGTGAGGATTGAGAAGCCATTTGTGTTGCCTGCATTTGAGAAGGGCTCTGTTCTTCCCTGCAGTGCTGCATGAGGGCCATGAATGAATGACTCTGAGGCCTTTGTATCAATCAGACTTGAGAGATTTGGACTTACCTGGAGAGATCTTAGGTACCCTGAGAATGCCTGTTACCCCTAGGGAGAAAGGACTTCACAGTAAGAAGACATAAACAACCTTGTCTGGGTGCTGCTGGGTACAAGAGCAAGAGACCTGTCAGGTGTAGCTAGGTGCTTTGTCTGGAAGAAGAAGGCCACTGAGGGTACTAGCTGGGAAACCCATGGTGACCTTTGCACAGGGATAACTATCACTTACCTGTTTCTGACACTGAAGTGGGGAGGGTTTTTCACATTTGCCGGGTGATAGGGATCCCTGTTTCCATGTTGGGGACATGTGGCACTGGATATGATCAAGGGAGTGTCAGCTACCTGAAGGAGATGAAAACTTCTTGGGTTTCAAAATGAGTTAGAACCTGGGTTATAAGCCTTTTGTCCTTGGACCTGGGGGTTTGGTTTAAGCTTGCCTTTCTTTCTAGGGTGTCTGCCTTTCCTTCCCTCTCTACTCTATGAGACTGATTCTTGCTTTGGTGGGGTTCATGTGGGATGACTCTTAGGGACATACATGAGTTATTAAGTACCTTGTCCCCAGGAACCTTCAAACCTCTGACAAGGAAGGTCTGGGGTATAGAGACCTTTTGTTTACTGAGATAGTGTGTTATAGAGTACCCAAAAGAGGGCTGCAGGTAGTAGACCCATAAAAACTCATCCAAATTCCACAAGGGTTTAAAAGTAGAGCTGTATGAGTACAGCTCATGCAAGGCAAGAGTGTAGGTTGTGGAATGTCACAGGATGGGGCTGTAATTATTGGGGGCAGGAGTACAGATTCATAGAGAGATGATCTGCGCAGGAGTTGCCAAGACAAGAGACCTTCGGGGATCTGCTTGGTCTGGAGTCAGCCCTGCTGCCTGGCTGAAAGCTCTCAGGCCTCTATATCAGCTTCTCATGATAAGATGGGTTGCTGATGTTGCAGCCTTCTGCAGAAAAGCAGGGTGAGGTGAGGTACAGCCTGCAAGCTTATCAGGACAGCTGTGAAGTGGAGAGATCAAGGGGGTAGCCATGGTTTCTGCAGCCTGGGCCTATGCCCTGATAAGTCTTGTTCTAGCTGTATTAAACCTCTCCATACACTTTGCCCTCCCTCACAGGTATGTGGTGTTCCTTAAGTTATTTCTGGAGACGGCAGAGCAGCACTTCATGGTGGGACATAAGGTCATCTACTATGTCTTCACTGACCGGCCGGCGGATGTGCCACAGGTGCCCCTGGCTGCAGGGCGGCGGCTGGTGGTGCTAACTGTGCGCAACTACACCCGCTGGCAGGATGTGTCCATGCACAGGATGGAGATGATCAGCCTCTTCTCAGAGCGGCGCTTTCTGCATGAGGTGGATTACCTGGTGTGCGCAGATGTGGACATGAAGTTCAGTGACCACGTGGGGGTGGAGATTCTCTCAGCACTCTTTGGCACCCTGCATCCTGGCTTCTACGGTAGCAGCCGAGAGGCCTTTACCTATGAGCGAAGGCCAAAGTCCCAGGCCTACATCCCCAGGGACGAGGGTGACTTTTACTATGCAGGGGGCTTTTTTGGAGGGTCAGTGGTGGAGGTGCACCATCTCACCAAGGCCTGCCACGAGGCTATGGTGGAGGACCAGGCCAATGGCATTGAGGCCGTGTGGCATGATGAGAGCCATCTGAACAAGTACCTGCTTTACCATAAGCCTACGAAAGTGCTGTCCCCAGAGTACGTGTGGGACCAGAAGCTGCTGGGCTGGCCCTCCATCATGAAGAAGCTGAGATATGTGGCTGTGCCCAAGAACCATCAGAAAATCAGGAACTGATAGCTGAATTCCTGTTGGAGACTTTAGTTTTCATTTAAAATTTCCAATATAAAGGGATTACTACTTTTTTCCCTTTGCACTGTCAGAGTCCAACTCAGTTCCCAGCCCCAAATTTCACATTTTTGGTTGAGTGGCTTTGGGGTATTGTTGCTTGATTTTTTTTATTGACAGAGTCTCAAACAGCTCCCAGTTGTTTCAGCCTTACTGTGGCCCAGGATGGCCTTGAACTCCTGATACTCCTGTTTCAAATTCTGGAGTCCTGAGGTTACAAGCATGCCACCACACCTAGTTCTAGTGTTCTTCATTTTATTTTTTTCTCTTTTCATTGATTTATGAATTCACTTTATATTCCAATTGCACATCCTCCTCCTGGTCCCCCGACTGCTCCTCCCAAATACCCTCCCTTTCTCCACTAAAAAGGGGAGGGCAGATCCTGGGTTTCAACCCACTCTGGCACATCAAGTCACTACAGGACTAGGTGCATCCCCTTGAAACTGAGGCCATAGAGGGCAGCCCAGTTAGGGAATCAGGTTCCAAAGACAGGCAACAATTTCTTAAAACCTAATTTATCTTGTTCCTAAATGGTTTTTGGGCCCTGAAGTCCATTGTGTCTTTGGCTGGTTTTCCATTTTTTTCCATTTGAGTTTTGTGTGTGTGTGTGTGTGTGTGTGTGTGTGTGACAGGATACCTATGTATCTCTGCCTGGTCTGGAATTTGCCACTAGGTCAGAAAAGCGTGGAACTCAAAAAAAAAAAAAAAAAAAAAAAAAAAAAAAAAAAAAAAAAAAAAAAAAAAAAAAAAAAAAAAAACCAAACCCTCTCTCTCTCTGCTTCTCACCAGACCTGGTCATGCTATTTTTTGTCTATCACACACAGGTGAACATTGGGTTGTTTGGGCTTAAATTCCAGTATTTAATTGACCTCCTGAATTGAGGGAAGGGGAATCCACTCATCTCAAAAATTTTAACCCAGAATTACTCTAGTGTAAAAGAAATGCAGGGAGAGTGGAACAGAGACTGAAGGAAAGGCCATCCAGAGACCACCCCACCTAGGGATCCATCCCATCTGCAGACACCAACCCCAGACACTATTGCTGATGCTAAGAAGTGCTTGCTGACAGGAGCCTGGTATAGCTGTCCCCTGAGAGGCTCTACCAGTACCTGACCAATACAGATGCGAATGCTCACAGCTAACCACTGGATTAAGCATGTGAACCCCAATGGAAGAGTTAGGGGAAGGAGTATAGGAACAGAAGGGTATTGCTACCCCACAGGAAAAACAACAATATCAAGTAACCAGATGCCCCCTTCCCTGAAGAGCTCCCAGGGACTAAACCACCAACCAAATAGTACTCATGGCTTTAGCTGCATATGTAGCAGAGGATTGCTTTATCTGGCATCAGTGGGAGGGGAGACCTTTGGTATTGTGGAGACTTGTTGCATCAGTGTAGGGGGATGTTAGGATGATGAGGTGGGAGTGGGTGGGTGGGAGGGGGAGCACCCTCATAGAGACAGTGGGTAGGAGAGATGAGATGAAGTGTTTGCATTGGTGAAACTGGAAAGGGAGACAACATTTGAAATGTAAATAAATAGCCCTTCTGGTCTGGGCCAGAGCACTGAGCAGATCTTGGGTGGCAGCTCTGCCCCCAATTTCCAAGAACCCAGAGGAAACAGGGATCCCAGGCGCTCTAACTTGGGCAGTATCTTAGGTAAGCAGAGAGCAAGGCCTGCCCCAAACAGGGAGTAACTGAGACCCACAAGGACCTAGGAAGTCACTCCCGGCCTGGAACACTGGTTCCTTCCGGTCTGGCCCAGAGCACTGAGCAGATCTTGGGTGGCAGCTCTGCCCCCAATCTCTAAGAACCCAGAGGAAGTGGGTATTCCAGGTGTTCTAACTTAGGCAGTATCCTGTCTGAGCTTGAGCACTGAGCAGATTTTGGGCCCCAGTGCTTACCCCAGTAGTTAAACACACCCCACAAAGTTCTGATACAACCAAGATAATAGGAAAGACAGGCTCCAGTCAGGGACAGGGCAGGTAGCACTAAGGAGATACAGATGGCAAAAGGCAAGCTCAAGAACATAAGCATCAGTAACCCAGGGTACTTGGCATCATTAGAACCTAGTTCTCCCACACTAGAAAGTCCTGAATTTCCCATATCACTAGGAAAGTAAGATTCAGATTTAAAATCACTTCTAATGATGATGATAGAGGACTTCAAGAAGGACATAAATAATACTCTCAAAGAATTTGAGGAGAACACAGGTAAACAGGTAGGAGCCCTTAAAGTGGAAACACAAAAATCCCTTAAAGACTTACAAGAGAACACAACCAAACAGGTGAAGGAATTGAACAAAACCATCCAGGACATAAAAATGGAAGTAGAGACAATCAAGAAATCACAAAGGGAGATTACCCTGGAGATAGAAAACCTAGGAAAGAAATCAGGTGTCATAGACACAAGCATCACCAACAGAATACAAGAGATAGAAGAGAGAATCTCAGGTGCAGAAAATATCATAGAAAATATTGACACAATTGTTAAAGAAAATGCAAAACGCAAAAAGTTCTTAACACAAAACATCCAGGAAATTCAGGACACAATGAGAAGAACAAACCTAAGGATAATAGGTATAGATGAGAGTGAAGATTCCCAACTTAAAGGGCCAATAAATATCTTCAACAAAATTATAGAAGAAAACTTCCCTAATCTAAAGAACAAGATGCCCATAAACATACAAGAAGCCTATAGAATGCCAAATAGACTAGACCAGAAAAGAAATACTTCCCATCACATAATAATCAAAACACCAAATGCACAAAGCAAAGAAAGAATATTAAATGCAGTAAGGGAGAAAGGCCAAGTAACATATAAAGGCAGACCTATCAGAATTATACCAGACTTCTCACCAGATACTATAAAAGCGAGAAGATCCTGGACAGATGTCATACAGACCCTAAGAGAACACAAATGCCAGCCCAGGCTACTATACCCAGCAAAACTCTCAATTACCATAGATGGAGAAACCAAGATATTCCACAACAAAACCAAATTTACACAATATCTTTCCACAGACCTAGCATTACAAAGGATAATAGCAGGAAAGCTCCAATACAAGGAGGGAAATTATACCCTAGAAAGAGCAAGAAAGTAACCCTCTTCCAACCAATCCAAAAGAAGATAGCCACACAAAGATAACTTTACCTCTAATAACAAAAATAACAGGAGACAACAATCACTGTTTCTTAATATCTCTTAACATCAATGGACTCAATTCCCAAATTAAAAGACATAGGCTAATGGACTGGCTACATAAATGGGACTCAGCATTTTGCTGCATACAGGAACCCACCTCAGTACAAAGACAGACTCTACCTTAGAGTAAAAGGCTGGAAAATAATTTTTCAAGCAAATGGTCCTAAGAAACAAGCTGGAGTAGCCATTCTAAAATCTCTAGCAGAATACATAGCCTTGGTGTATCTACTCATCAGGCAAGCTGAGCACACCTGCTCGAACCTCTAATGTCCTGGAATTCCAGCCGGATGCAGTGAAGACACAGTGTCAGAGGCTTATCAATTTATTCTTCTCCCAACCGCTCTTCTAATATTTCACACCCATAATCAGCTTGAAGAAGTTAATGAAGAGTCGGCGCCCCTATTCCCTGAGCTTGGGGACTGAGGTGGTTAATATTGGTCTGTCTTTCTAGGGAAAAGTAGTGGCTTTGGTGGAACAGGGAGGATTAGCTAGGATTTATTGCATAGCTGTAACTTACTGGTAGAAATATGTATAATTGTTATTAAGATGAAGTTATAATTTCTTAAATGGTACAACATTTACTTTGAGTTCAAATTTAAGGTTTTTATTGGTACAAACTTCTTATAAATATAAAAGTGAGATGAATATGCACCTGTATAACACATTTAGGAATACAAGGCTTAGACCCAGTCCTTCTTTAACTTTTTAAACTTATTTGAGATGGTTAGACTGTGAGTTAAGGGTCTATAGCAAATTCATGGCTTTGAGTTTATTGTTAGGGAGTTTTCTATATTTTCTTTAGAAATAGCTGAGAGGAGTTAACAGACAACAGTCCAGATAGCCTTACATGGATAGTTGGTTTTCAAAACATCAGAAGTCCACAGAATTGACATTACAAACATTTCTGTATTAATGTTCATTTTGATTAGAGACATGTCTGCTCCTGACAGCTTCCTGTCTTAGGTTCCAAGAAGAAATTGAGCATCTTTGGAGTTATTCCAGTTGTGGTGAGACAGCCACTAGGCAAGAATTGCTTCTTTCCATCTACAGACAAAAAACTGTCCAGAAAAGGACACACTTGCAGAATAGTCGACTGATTATATCTGCCAAGACAGAGTAATCAGCCCTTAATAGTTCTGCATCACTTGGTCTGTCAGATGATCCTGGGCCAGAAGGCTGAAGATCAGATGCTCCAACATTCTGTAGTATAGGGACTGTCCATGTGTCCAGCGGTCTCTATAAATTGGCTATGTTTTAGAAGCTATGCTTTGTGCTTCCCATAATCTCAGTTAACTCAGTCATTCTGGATTTCTGATGGGGTTGAAAATTTATAGTCCCATAGCCAATCCTTGCTATTTACTTTGAGAGAAAAGATTTGAGAGGATGGTTTTCAGCTGACATTCATTCTAAAGGGGGTAAAAAAGCCAGGTTCAGAATTAAGTCTTTTATTTAGGAGTAATGACAGAGGTTCTGTTTAGTCAACAAAATGATGGACTGGGTATTAAGTCCATCTTGCACCTTACTGACATAAATTAGTATAGTTATGCTCTAACTGTATTTTGAGAGAAAAGTTTTATTTTAACAGGAAGGGTGATATGTAGGAGGAGCTAAGGTGGGAGGAGTACAGAGAGGAGGAGGAGAAGGAGACGAGGAGGAGAAGGAGAGAAGGAGCTAGGTGATGAGAGAGAAGGGGGGGCAGACATGGAGGTGGATATTCACATGTCTCTGTGAGTCAAAGATAGTTGATATACCTACATTGGGTATTAGGTTACACTTCTGATTGATATTGAGCATTACCAAACTTATAAAGCCTTTGGTTGACATTAAAAAAATTGTATAAAAGCAAAAAGGAGAAAGGGGTATGGGATAGGGGTTTTCTAGGGAGGGGAAATGGGAAAAGGGGTTGGCATCTGAAATGTAAATAAAATATCCAATAAAAAAGAAATGTAAATAAATAAAATAACCAATAAAAAGATAATAAATAAATAAATAAATAAATAGATAGATAGATAAATAAACAAGAAAAGGCACCAAGGCATCAAGCAATGGTTTATGATGTTATTTGTCTTATGAAAATCCCATAGAGACCACTGTTGGGAGAAATATTAAAAAAGAATGGCATTTCCCACACTATGCCTAGCTACTCTCTGCCCTGGTGGGCTGGCCGGCCATGCACTGGTCGGCACTGCCCTACCTGTTCTTATCAGAGTGGAGACTCTCTGACTCAGAGCTCCAAAATCTCTCCACCCAGATAGCTAAGTTCCCACTGGCTGGTCGCTACCACTCCAACCCCATGCTTCAAAACCCTCACAGCCTTTTGTGGTGCACATCAGGCAAACCCACGCTTTGTCACAGTACCTTTCCTTCTGGAACCCAAATGAGCTTCGTGAAGGAAACCATAACTTTGTTCAGAAACAATGGTAACTCAATCTTTGGGTGCAACAACTAGAATCCTAATCTTGTAAGCCATATTAAATCTAAATCCTCCAGTGGCAAATCCTGGTGGATCCACCACTGAAACCGGGACATAGTAGTAACTACATCTTGTCTTCACGATATTTATGTCAAAAAAAAAAAAAAGAGGCTTTATCTCTCTCCTGCTTTCTCTCTTCCCCTATCCAACTGGGAAGTCCCTCCTATTCACCTAGTGATTGGCTCCTTTACTCATTAGGGGATGGTTTACAAGAAGTCACCAGAGTATGTGACTCACTCCTTGTCCAAAGTCCATCCCAGGAAAGCAGAATTAACATCAAAACACAAGCAGCACCAGGCCCATCCACAATAGACACTGCCTCTTTTCTCAGCCCATGGTCTTCTAAAAACTCTTTTTATTCTATAGACATAACTCCGTTCAGCCCTTTTATTTCTCAATGAAAGCCTAAGGCATTCAATGTTCAAACTGCAAGAGTGCTGTTTGCAGAGGGCTGAGCACTACAGAGTGTTCTGGACTTCCTAAGATGTATTGAGGTTAATATCAGTGATGTAGTTTGAGAAGATAAGAGAGTCTAGAGATGATTAACCTCTTCCCCAAGTCCTGGCACTGATTGATCAAGATGCCTGTTGAGGCTGCTCTGATCATTCATGGCTTCCTCCTACAAACTCAGCTGATCTGGAGGCAAAAATCCCCTAAGGATGAAGCTGGCATCTCAGTACTTTGCCTCCTTGTAATGACAACTCCAGTTCATTCTGACCCAAAACCTTCCCCATAGTGATCCCATGTTCTTTTGCTTCTCAGTCTTAGAATAAAGGGGACTGACCAATCCTTATCATGCTCTCAGCCTGATGTTCTTGGTGACTTTTCTCAGCTGTTTATGTGAGACCTGTGCAGGAATTCCAGAAAAAACTTGTCTCAGGAATGATACTTATCATTCAAACTCGCTCTTAGACTGCTTGGATATGCCTGTCCATGAGAGATAGGGGCTAGCCGTGATGAGACCTCTTGTTGATCCTTCAATATATCATGCCCAGATGGTACAGGAACACTACCAGTTTCTCCCTCTGAATTCCCTCTGATCTCAATTCCTCCTAGAGTCACTTGTTTGGCTTCCCCTCTCTATGCTTTCTTTCTCAATGGTGGCTTCACTTTCTAGCTTCAAAGAAAGTGGTTCATAACTAGCTTGTCTGGAAACATATCTCACTTCCACAAAAAAGGTTAGCCTGCTACTGCCATTGACATTTGTCAAAAACATTCTAGGCAAGCTGGAGATAGGTTGAACATTTTGTGAGTCTCAGGCCTCCCTCTCTGCTCTTGGCTCCACAGAGTCTCTATTCTCACCATGAACTTGCTCATCACTTGGGTTAAGAACTCCATGTTAACCTGGAATCCTTTTGTATCATCTGGGCAATGTGTCAGGTGACTTTAGTAAGCACAGAAAAGATGATCCCAGAAGAATTGCTCAATCTGAAGGCCCATTTCATTATAATTTGTTCTCTTATGACACTCCCTGAAGGACTGAAGCTTTTCTTCTCAGACCTGTTTGCTCCCCAGAGCCAGTGTAGATGTTGTGCTTTCATCTGTGCATGCACAGAACCTCAGCGTACTCAAGATTTCACTGAATTCCATGTGCAGTAAGGAGCCAGAGAAAAGGACAGCAACACCAGGACTCTGACTTCTGGATGATTTCACTGGAGACACATTAGTAGAACCATGACAGGATCTTGTCCTTGGGGAGAAAAGTCCTGGTCTGGCAGAAAGTTTTTCCTGAATTGGGAATATGGACAGGTCTGCAGATACATAGTCTTTATCTGGTGCTCCCTTCATCCATAATGTTGTGCACACAAGGTAACATGAAAGTTGTAGCAACCAATGTGCTGGCTCTTATGTGGCTGTTATCAGAAGGAAGGTCTGGGGTCAACCCAGGTTATAGGTCATATATGGCTTCAGGATAAGATAAGGCCAGTGACACAGAAAGAGCCTTGCTTTTGTCCTGTGTTACAGAAAACACAATGGGTATGTTGAGTTCAAGATGTACCTGGATGAAAATAAGGGAAAACCTTGTAATATCTTTATCTGTGAGTGCTCAGGTTCAAGTTCATGAGATTATCATGAGATCACCATTGCATCTATCCATGGGCAGGAGAGTATTCAACATTGTCTCCCATGTAACAGAGGTCTAAGAACCTACCCAAGAAGATGACAATTCTCATGTTTGAATTACCCTAACCAAGGTTGTGTTAGATGGACATGGGCTTTGAGGACTTGAAGTGGACCCTGAAAGTATCCAGTCAAGCAAAGGAAACATGCAGAGGTAAGAATAAAAACTTTGTACGGACTGACTTTGAAAACCTGGATTGATCTTAGGAAGACTGATACTTCTTGCTAAAGACAGAGCTAGGGCCTTTCAAAACAGTTTCCATCTGCCTTGTGGCTCTCTCTCCTTGTGTGTGAGAGGCTTCCTTAGGTTTTCCAGGAAGGGAAGGGCCTTGTCCCAATCCTGCAAGATTCAGGGAAAGTTCTGGCAAATTGTGATCCTGGAATGGGTGGCCTAACTCAATTTGCTAATTCCTGGGGTTGAAGGTCACAAAGGGCCTCTTGAAGAGCAGGGATAGGCCATCTGGTGTCCTCTGTGCCTGGAGTAGCTGGTAGTGCTGATGGGCATCAGAATGGATGTGCCTCTTCTGGTCACTCCAGGTATATTGCAGAGACAGGTTCTGGAAAGCTCTGAGCAAAAAGGAAGCCCCAAGCATGGTAGAGTAAGATTGCTCTTCTCTAGTAGAGGTCACATATACTATCCCTAGTGAGTCACCAGCTCCAAGGGGCCAACCAGAAGGGCTAGGGATCTGCTGCTCATTCTCACATCTGTTCGACCTCATTTGTCTCATTCTTCTTTAGTGTTATGCATCTATCCCCTGGTCCTGTGTGTGCAAGGTAATCACTCCATCCTTGAAGCAAGTTTTCTAGCTCCCACATATCATTCTGTAAACCGTGCTTCCTGAAGTTTTACCCCATCCTGCTTTCTTTCAATGTATCACACATGAGCCGAGTACCTGAGATTCCCACAGCCATACTAATTGTTAGGCCTGGAGAGACCTGGAGAATAGTACTGCATGGTCAATGTGCTTTGCAGTTCCTTATTATTTCTGTAACTGCTACCCACTCTCACTTTCCCATGTTCCTGCCAGCCCACCATATGACCAACCTCCAAAACTTATCTTAACCATCACAGCTTCTCTGCTTCTTTCTTCCATCTCCTCTAGGCAGCTGTGAAGCTTGAGCTTGCCTGCCCTGGGGTGTTTTCCATTAAACTTTAATAAATGTTCTTCTTTAAATACATTTTGGATTTGCTTATTTTTCAAACTTCTCCATTTTAATTCTTTTAAATACACGATTATTATTAAAATGTTATGTGTGTGTGTGTGTGTGTGTGTGTGTGTGTGTGTGTTACAAGCAGTTGTGAGCTACCTGAAATGAGTGCTTGGAACCAAACTCAGGTCTACTGGAAGATCAGGAAGTGCTTTTAGCTGCCCAGATGCCTTTGCAGCACACAGCCTTTCAATTACTCACATTGCAAAGAAAAGCAACATTTTCATGGAAATCTAGGTGGGAACAGTAGGATTTAGAATTATTTATGAGGTAAGGAAGCCTGAAAATTTGAGGCATGGATAAAGGTGAGTGGTGGTAAGGAAAATGAAACTAATGTGTTATCTGCACATAATCATATTTCATGTGTTTCTACAGGACAACTTGAAACTGGGCACTAGTGCTCTAGGGGTGAAATTTATTTTTATTTATTTATTTACTTTTTATTATTATTGGGTATTATATTTACATTTCAGATTTTATCTCCTTACCCCACTTCCCCCACCACCCAGAAACCTCCTATCTCATTGCCTCTCCTCATGCTTCTATGAGGATTTTCCCACACCTATCCCCCCTACTCCTACCTCCCCACCCTCACATTCCTCCCCACCCCCCCCACTCTGTGTTTGTCCTTCATGGGACCAAGAATCTCCTCTTCCACCTATGCCTGAAAAGGTCATCCTCCCCTACATATATTATTCCGGGCCTCTTCCGTGTCCCCTTCACCTGCGAAAGAGACATGTGAGGCAGTGTTCGGGTGGTTACTACAGTGAGGCTTTATTCTTGTATCAGTAGAAGCGGAAAGATCCCAAGCCCGGGAAAGGCACTGCTATATGTACCCTAGAGTGACATGTTCACTTCTGATTGGCTGTTCACTCATCACCCCTTGTTATGCCCCGGGATGGGCAGTGACTTTGGCGTGCTTTCGCCTCTTGCACCTGCGCAGTTAGTTGTTTACTTGTGAGAGCACAGGATGCCAGCACCATCTTGTAATGGCGGATGTTATCACCGCTAACCACGGCTCCCTACAATATATAGCTGGTAGGGGTGAAATTTATAATACTATGTTTTCAACATGCCACATGAAGGACAACTTTCTGGAGTTGGCTCTATCCTTCTGATTGTTGGGCAGGGTTAGGGGCAGGGTCCCACAAAATGAACAGACTTATTCTCATCATTGGTCAGATACAGACCAATGATATTTTGTTTTGTCCTTTCTGCAGCCTGGAAGTCAGGGAAAAAACTCTGATCTTACAACCTCATAAGCAAACACCTTGCTTTGAAGCTTCTGGTGAATGTCTTGTATTGGGAGATTTTCATAGTAGAAATGGGATTTTGTCTATGTCTCAATTTCATCTCATTTCTTAAGTGATTTTATAGTCTCAAATATTGAGTATGGAAAGTTACAGTAATCTTGCAGACCATTGAAGATGAATGTCAAGGCTCTGCATAGGCTCATTAAAAAAAACCTACTTCCTCCTGATAAATAAATAAATAGATAA
Source organism: Arvicanthis niloticus (assembly GCF_011762505.2). Classification (NCBI taxonomy): domain Eukaryota; kingdom Metazoa; phylum Chordata; class Mammalia; order Rodentia; family Muridae; genus Arvicanthis; species Arvicanthis niloticus. The sequence goes on from NC_047663.1 coordinate 107,545,674, forward strand.
ATAAGACAAATAAATCTCAGGTCTTGAATGGAGACGTGACATTCTGACCTGTACCCAAGATTACACCATTAAATTCCATTGTCTTTCCTTTAGCTGGGCCTGTCAAACATCTGACCTGAGACAATCTTTCAGGAGAAATTGTTCACCAAAAGCCATGCTAAGAGGGGAGGAGGAACAATTATCTTCTTAATGAAAGAATAGTCTTGTTTTTTTCCACAATCTACCTACTCTCTGTACTATAGTTTCCATGTTTTCAACATGTGCCATTGTGAAACCTCTGTTTTCTCTTTCTTTTATTTATACTTTTTAGGGTTTCTCTGTGGAATCATCTGTCTTGCAACTCAGTATGTGGACCATACTGTCCTTGAGCTCACAGAGATTCTCCTCCCTGTGTTTCTGGAGTTCTAGAATTAAAGGTGTGCACCACCATTGTCAGTTTCTTTCTTTCATTTAAACAGAGATATATTTTCATATATATATATATATATATATATATATATATATATATATATATATGCACATACATATGTGCCCACAGATTTCAGAAGAGAGCATCAGACATCTGTGAGTAAGGTGGCTGTGAGGTGCCCAACATGAATGCTGTGAACTGAATTCAGGCACTCTGCAACAGCAGCAGGGACTCTGAACGGCTATGCCATCTCCCCAGTCTCCTGCCTTTCTGTACTCAGAAATGCAGAACCTTTTATTTTTATCTCTTTTCTATGAAGCTAAGCATGCTTTTCCTGAGCTTTAGGCTTGGTTAGTCTTGTTTGTTCTTTCTCATCCTATCCTCTTTGTTCACCACAGGGTGCTTGTAACTAACATGGCTTTCACTCTTCCTCTTCTGCATCTTTCTCCTCCAGACAGAAACTAAGATTCACTGCTTGTCTGCCTTTGTCTTTTTCTCTGAATCTCCAATAAAGCTGTTCTAAAGAGTTCCTGTGAGTCCTTTTATTAATTATTTTATGAACAATACAAGAAGTCCAAAAAAGGAAACCTCAATTTTTGTGGTAAGACTCCTGCCATCTGGGTACTGAGGTATCAAGCTCAGGTTGTTAGAGTAGGCACCAATTGCCTCTGTCCACTAAGTCATCTCATCAGCACAAAAGGCCATTCATTCTTTAGATACATGTGGAGTACCAAAGGAAGTGCCAGTGGGTTTATCGAGTTTTAAAAGAATAAAACAATTTACAAGCGTCTCCAAATTGGTTAGTCATTGCCAGTGTGTTGGTATATTTCTAGTGCCAGCCATAGCATGGCTGACATGTATGTCACTCTTCTTTTGCTTGAGTAGTTTCTGAAGCCAGCATTGATGTGGTTGACTGGAAGCCAATGGAATGGAAAATAGTTCATGATGTCTCATGAGAAGGAACAATATTTTTTGTTTTTGTACTTCTGGAGGGAGGGGAGAACCACTCAGGCATCACATAAGATAAGTATTTGAACATGTGGTTCCCAGTTGGTGGCGTTGTTGGAAGAAGTATGACACAATGGATGGACTTTGAAAGTATAGATTCCCCCCCCCCCCCCCCCCGCTGCTATGTCACTCACTCTGGATTGTGGGTGTAGTAAAAGACATGATCTCTCAACTTCCTGTTCATGCTGCCATGTCTGGCACTTACTGCACTTACTGGAATACTCTTTAAACAGACTGCTAATCACTGATGTGAGAGGGAATTGTTTCATAGTAATATATAAACAGGGTTGGAGGAAAAAGGAGCTGGACCCCATCCTCCTAATCAACATTCTGGAAGTGCAGAATGTTTTTTACTTAGGAATGAGGCTTGATTCTTAGGCAGAGACATAACATCTAGAACTTTCTGGAAAGTCATTATAAATAACTATTAAAGCCTGGTTTCAGGACCCTAAACCTTATAAGATTCTCTTATAGCAGGTACATTGTGATGAAGAACAGATGCAGTTGTTACCTCTGTTGCAAAGAATGAAATCAAACCAGACAGTCAGCTGCTTGGGTAGCAGGGAGTCCCTCGGGGAAAGCGGTTTGTTCTAAAGACTTTAGATAATGTAATGTTTGCTAAAAATATAGAATGTCAAAATGGTTCCATTGTCCTTTGTTCATTTCAGCCCAAGTTGTGTGTACATTTTTACTCTGCAATGGACTGTCTGTCACATTCTTCTGTGTGCCTTGAGCTACTTTAGTGGAGAGAGTGAGATGGAGAACCCAGGCTAGGTCAGAGAAAGATCTCAATGACACCTTTGTGTTCCTTTCTGGGTCCTGGTTTTCTTCATCTGTGGCAAAGCAGAATCACCCTCTGTTTATATGGGAAGCATTTTTTATTATTATCTAAGGACTTTGATTCAACAAAGGCCCATATTGCATTAACTCTGACATGCCCCTTCTCACAGACTTGTCACATTATGAATTCATTCTCTCACCAATAGGAAGAGACACAGTCATCACTTGCAGTCATGATAAGAAACAGAGGCTGTCTCATTTTTCTATAGCAAAAAACATGACTAAGACATTTACAGAGAAAAACATTGCAAGGGGCTTGCAGTTTCAGAAGGTCCATGAGCACCATAGTGTGGCGCATAGAAGGAGGCAGGTAGGCATGATGCTGGGGCAGCAATAGGGACTCAGATTTTATTAAGTAGCAGATGGCAGAGCAAGAGAATGTCTTGGAATTGTGTGTGCTCTTGAAACCTCATAGCCTACCACCAGTAATCCACCTCCTCCAACAAGAACTCACCACCTACCCCTTTCTAAAGTATTCATTCATCTGAGATTCAAGTATCATAACACATGAGACTATGGGGGCTGTTGAAACAATTATTTAAAAAACGGCTGCTGGTCAAGCTGACTATCTAAGCTGCGGTGACTTTGCCTAGCTCAGTCGCCATGTTCCATGGCCAGAGGCCACGTGCAAACCACAGCTAGAAACGGCCAGCCAGAAACACCAATTCTACCACCCACAAGATGCCAGTGTGGGAGATGACTCTTCCAATCTTCCATGCTGTTTCTGCAAGGCTGGGCATTGCCCAGACCATCCCACCAAAGACACAGGCTCGGTACAAATGAGACTCTAATGCTTAGATTATCCAAAAGCTTATATATTTGGTAATGATCAATAACAAGATGCTCACTCAATCAGAAGTATAACCCAATACCCAACCTAGATATATCAACTACCTTTGACTTCAGGAGACACGTGAACATCTGCCTCCATGTTCCCCTTTCTCTTGGCTCTCTCCCTTTCCTAGCTCTTCCTCTTCTTTCTCCTCTTCCTCTCCTTACCCCTCCCACCTTAACTCCTCCTACAGGGGGCCATCTTTATTCAAAACATCTCAGAGTCCATCTTGGCCATGGATCCTTCTTGGTTAGGTTTGTGTTCAATCACACACTCTTTTTTTTTTAAAAAAAAATTTTATTGGATATTATATTACATTTCAGATTTTATCCCCTTACCCCATTCCCCCCACCACCCAGGAACCTCCTATCCCATCGCCCCTCCTCATGCTCCTATGAGGATGTGCCCCCACCTCCCCTCCTCCCTCCACCCTCGAATTCCCTCCCCACTTGGTGTTCATCACTGCTCTAAGATTGTTCAGGATATGGTGCCTTCACAGGAACAGACCTGCTAGGTGTCTGCCCCAGCCAAAAGGAGCAACCAAGGAGTGGAAGGGGTGTGTATTTCGCAGGGGTGGAGTTTGGGTGGGTTGCAGCTCAGGGGGTTGTGGGGGAGGGGTCTTACTAGCTGCTCTAGGAAGGATAAGGTGTCTTCACCTTGTTATGAATCTAACAAAGAAATTGAAAGATCTATATGACATGCACTTCAAGTCTCTGAAGAAAGAAATTGAAGAAGATCTCAGAAAATGGAGATATCTCCCATGCTCATGGATTGGCAGGATTAATATAGTAAAAATGGCCATCTTGTCAAAAGCAATCTACAGATTCAATACAATCCCCATTAAAATCCCAACTCAATTCTTCACAGAAAAAGAAATTCTCAAATTTATTTGGAATAACAAAAAACCCAGGATAGCAAAAACTGTTCTCAACAATAAAAGTACTTTTGTAGGAATCACCATTCCTGACCTCACTACAGAGAAATAGTGATAATAACTGCATGGTATTGGTACAGAGACAGGCAGGAAGATCAGTGGAATAGAATTGAAGATCTAGAAATGAACCCATACACCTATGATCACTTGATCTTTGGACAAAGGAGCTAAAACCATCCAGTGGGAAAAGGTCAGCATTTTCAACAAATGGTGCTGGCTCAACTGGAGATCAGCATGTAGAAGAATGCAAATCAATCCATTCTTATCCCCTTGTACAAAGCTCAAGTCCAAGTGGATAAAGGACCTTCACATAAAACCAGATACACTGAAAATAATAGAAGAGAAGGTGGGGAAGACCCTCGAATACCTAGGCACAGGGGAAAAGTTCCTGAACAGAACACCAATAGCTTATGCTCTAAGATCAAGAATTGACGAATGGGACCTCATAAAATTGCAAAGCTTCTGTAAGGCAAAGGACACTGTCAATAAGACAAATTGATCACACACTCTTAACAAAGGAAGTTGCTTTGCTGAGACACTTTCACTTTATCAGTGCTCCTTTATGATACTACAAACTTAATCTTTTCCCAAACTTGAGTCAAGCCACACACCTCCCTGTTCCTTTAGAGTTACAAATTTGCTCTAGTGTACATGTCTGGATCATGTGGCACATTCTCCCAACCTGTTCTGCATTGGCAATTGTGTGCCTCAGACAGTTTGCTATGGCTCATGTGCCATACAGTCACTTGACTTTGCTCATGTGCTATATCTATATTAACCTAATTCTCATATCCATTTTCTTTCATTCTGTGTTGGATTTCTGAGACAAGGATTCTCTGTGTAATCATGGTCACCCCAAATCTCTTTCTGTAGAATAAGCTGACCTCAAACTCATATAGGTCCACCTGCCTTGGCCTTCTGAGTGATGGATTTGGTACCTTTTTCAAAACGAAGGTGGATATACTCATGTTCTCTCTTGAGACACTATCAACATGCAATAGATTTGGTGCATTTTGTGTATTGAATTGAGGGTGTCTTAACCTTCTTGCTGCTCCTATCATAGCATATCTAGCGAAAACAACAGAAAGAAATAAATGGTTTATTTTGTCTCACGGTTGTGGTGTTTAGTCTATATTGGTGGAGAAATCCTAGATGTAGGGACTTGAGGCAGCTGGTCATACAGTATCAGCAGTCAGGCAGAAGAGAGCAATAGATGCTCCTGGACAGGTAGCTTTCTCTTTTTTATGTAGCTCAGGACCCAACCCTAGTCTATAGTATTCTTTTAGAGTAAGTCTTCCCACACTGGGCATGGTGGCACATGCATTTAAGCTCAATACTTGGGAGGCAGAGAGAGGTGGATTAATATATACTTGAGGCCACCTCATCTGCATAGTCAGTTTAGTACCTCCATGACTACATCAAAAGACCCTGTCCAAAAAGAAACAATAGTTTTCTTCCCTCAGGTAAACCAACCAATCAGAATTCAACCTTACAAACATGGCCAAGCTAAGTTTATGAGGAAAAGACCTATAGATATGACTGAGGCTTGGGTCCTAGGTGATTCCACAGCCCATTAAGTTGACAACACTTATTCTCAGGTTGGTTTGAATGTGGTTGCCACTAAGTGAGGTAACTGCAAAATTGGGAGGAAATACTATGTGTGATTAGCAGAAGTCTCATGCTGTGAGAGAGAAAAGTCTATGAGCCTGGTGCTGTAGCTAGAGATGGAACATGTCATGAAGAAAATATGTTTCACGTAGTTCTGACAACTAATTAGACCACCTCACAGTAGTCTTGAGCCAGGATAATGATGGGTCTGTGATGGGTTGGACCAGAAATAACACCTCTCATGGACCTTTGGGAAAATCGCTACAATGTGACTTTAAATAAAAACTCAAATGAGTAAATAAATCTGTTGAAAACATTGTCTTGCTGCCTATGTTTGGTTCTGACCAGCCTCTTCTCTTTTCTAGTCATGATGAAAACCTTCAGGACAGCCCTTAAGGGCATAGAAAACAAATTTAAAAAATGTGAGTTTGAAAATATATAGTTTTTTCAACTATGCAAAAAATAAAGATGCAATATGAATTATGAGTGGCTTTAGGAATCTAAAGGAACAGTGGCAGCTACACTATGAGTCACCTCATTGGAAAGACACAAAGACAGGCAGATGCAAATGCAGGCAGATTCCTGAGTTCAAAGTCAGCCTGCGACAGAGCAAGATTTAGCCCAGGTGTGGTAGAAATCATAATTTTGGGATGGGGTCTGACTCTGCTAGCTTAGCATCTGTCTTTAACAGAGGCAGGCAGAACTTTGAATTATTTTGCAATATTAAAAGAACATGTGTATTTGCTGTCTCCTAAGAAGTAAGGGGTTGGGGCAGGGGGAGTCATGGGATCCTATTCATAGCATAATCAAAAGGAAACCTGAAGTAAAGGACTGGATTGATATGTAAAATAAGTATGGGCTTATATTTGCAGGAGATAATCTATCTAGACAGTCTTTTAGACTAGCAAGAGAGAGCTGCTTGGAGAACTGTTTCAAGCAGAACATATAGAGAGAACTGTCTAGAGATCCTCAGAGAGACCAGATCAGAGAAAGAAAGAAAGCAGGACAGAGTGAAAGCAGGCTGGCATGCTGTCTCCAGCAAAACATAGACTTCCAGCTTGGAGCCAAGACTTGATTTCAAGTTGTTTGTTTTCACTGCTTCCAGACACCTCTTTCCTCAGAACCCTCTCCAAGCTCAGGTTGGTTCTTGGCATTCTATATTATAAAATAACCTTTAAAAAAGAATATGAGAAGGTATTGATACGGCCCTACAATTTCCTTAGGATTTATATGTTGTAAGAGGGTTGACACAGGTGAGAGAGTCATTTCTTTAGTAGTATAACCACTGGCAAAGTACACAAATCCCTGTAAAGAAATCATCATCCCTGCTTATATATAAGGAACACTAATTAAACTTTGTCTCTATCTTTGTCTCTCTCTGTCTCCCTTTTTCTCTTCTGTCTCTGTCTTTCACTCCCTCTCTCTCACATACACACAGGACATGAAAGTAGAGCAGGGGTTAGTTGGGAGGAAGAGGGGATCAATAGGAGTGTGAGGGGCTGATAGTGTAACAGAGGAATAAATATGATTACATTACATTGTGTACATATGTAGAGTTATACAAATATTGAAAGATACCATTATGTATAACTAATATATGCTAATAAGGAAGGTCATTTAAAAATGACAGGACTGGTGTCCTCTAGACCTAGCTCAGATCAAAGCCCGAAAATCAATGTTTAAGACAAAAGTGACTGAAGAAACAAGACATAAAGAACAAGAGATTTTCCTGCCCCTAGAGGCGTTGCAGATGTGGTTGCTGTGTCACATGTGTGTCAGTAGGTGGCAGAGAGGAGAGAGGCTATGTCTTTGCTCAGTGTTCTGACCTCTGAACATCTGAATGATTAGTAGTCTAACACTCCCTGAAGAAAGGTAGCCTGAGATGACCACCAATCCAGTGCCTGTACCACCATGAGTCTGGAAGTCCAAAGGTTAGTATGGGCTTCCATGTTCAGGAGTGAGCCAGAGAAGAGAGGAACCCCAATCTGGGACCTGAGAGTTATCCTAAAACAGACAACCTCTGCATGGTAGCATACCTAGTATCAGACCAAGGACTCATTGCAGTGAATATTTGCAAGCAAAAAAAGAGTGGACAAAAGGGTGTCCTGTGGGACACACTGTGACACACTGCAGCTTCTGCAATGGTATGTTTTCTCTTTTGGGGATTGCAAGCACAGAGGTGGGCAGAAGGGGAAGGGGAGATGAGTAGGATTGGGGTGCATGGTGTAAAATTTACAAAGAACCAATGGTATTTAAAACAATAAACAAGAAATTTTGCTGGTCAGGTAACAGCATCAGGTAATTCTTGACTAGGGCAGGTTTATAATTTCTTAAGATGGTGGATTCACCCTGATCTTTTGATAGCTTATCTCCATGTATCTGTTTCTCTCTTGGCTATCCTTCAAATCCTAAGATGAGCAAGAGTGAAGAAGACCCTAGATCCTCCCAATGCAGAGAAAGACTAACATTAAGGAAGCATGACAATGCTGTCATTCTTTCACCCAGTGTCACAGAGCTCTGTCCTCTGTGTATGACAGATGTTATCTTCATCAGAGCAGCTGTGATTCTTGCAAGGGAATCCCAAGATCAGAATTCTTGATGTTGTTCCTTCATGGAAAGAAGTGGTAGGATCCTTACCTGAGATTCTGCCTACCCTCTCAACCCCCTCCCACACCTCCTATAGTTGCATGTAATTCTGCCACAGGAGCAGGTGGCATTTGCTGTTTGGCCGTCTACTTTGAATTGAACGGTTCCCTCTGGGAGGTCTTAATAAGCTCAGGAGATAAACAGGGTCACATGTCTGGGAAATAGAAACTTGGAAGATTCTGAAAAGCTCCTCCCTAGCTTCATAAAAGGAATAAGCAGGTGTTGTAGGAGGCTAACTGACCAGCCAGTCCACAGAGAGGACAAGCTGTGCAGAAAGTATCAACACTGCAGCTTTCTTGAATTGTCACCCATGTTGGCGTGAGATTTTGGTAGTGTGGCTCCTTTTAACTTTCCCCTGTTCAGATATGTAACCCTTTATCTCCACTCCTCTTAGTAATCCTAATAAAAAAATGCTTGCTTGCCATGGCTACCTCAGCTTGCTTTCTTACACAACACAGGACCACACACCTAGGGATGGCACTGCCAAGAGTTAGCGGAGACCTCCAACATCTATCTTTGATGGAGGATATTTCCAAAGACTTACCTATAGGCAATATGATGGAGGGATCATCTCAATTGAAGTTTCCTCTTCCCAGATGACTCCAGATTGTGTGAAAATTTCCAAAACTAGCAAACCCACTCACCAAAAGAAAAGAGCTCTCTTCTACAACAGTTTCCCTCACATTAAAAATTTTTCTCCAGGATGAAGGATGAGATGAATCCTCCAGTGATTTTAAAAACAGAAAATAGCAGTGGAGGGTGGGCACTCTGAGCCCCGAGCTTCAATGAGGACATTCTCGAACCTGTCAGCTGCCTTCAGTCTACGCAGCCAGCTCCAGAGTCACAGTCTTTGCCTGTGTTGGGGAGACTTTACCATAATACACCTGCTTTGGAGTCTTTCCTGCTTTTTGTGTAACCCCTCACCTACTCTCCTGTTGGGAACCCCAATAAAATCTCATTGGTTCATGAAGAGGGTCTTGGTTGCAATTGTTAATTTGGTCTGACAGCTCCCTGTTTATGGTGAATTGAATAATTTATTGCTTTACAGATTTTATTATATAAAAAGGGAAAATAGGAACTCCAGATAAGAGTCGAAGGCATGTCCATAGAGGAATGCTGCTAATAAGCTTGTTTTTTTCTGGCTTGAACAACCATTCTTATGTGGCCCAGGCCTACTTTCTTAAAAATGAAACTATCTCCAGTAGGTTGGGTCCTCGCACGTTAGTCAGCCATTTAGAACTTTACCTCAGATGTGCCCACAGGTTAATCCTTGGAGCAGCTTCTTCAGTTGAGGTTCCCTGTACTAAGGAATGTCTAAAGTTTGTATGAAGTTGATAAAACTTACTACAAGATGCCTCCAAAACTAACAGATAATTTGTTTTAAGGAACAGCTGTGCTCTGCTGAGTTTGGGTTTTAAAGTTGGTCTCAGTGCTAGAGACTGTCTCAGCAGTTAAGACTACTTGTTCCTGCAAAAGATCCAGTGTTTAGGTCCTAGCAACTACATAGTGGCTTACAGCCATCTGAAACTCTGGTTATAGGCTGAATGCCCTCTTATGTTCCTTTGGACATCATGCATATGTATAGTTCACAGACATACATGTAAATAAAACACCCATTCTATAAAATGAATACAAAATTTTAAAACTACTTATAAAAAAACTGAACTCATAGCCGAGCAATTTTTTATTGGATATTTTATTTACATTTCAGATGCCATCCCCTTTCCCCTTTTCCCCTCCCTAGAAAACACCTATCCCATACCCCCTTCTCCTTTTTGCTTTTATACAATTTTTTAAATGTTAACCATAAATTTGGTAATGCTCAATATCAATCAGAAGTATAACCTAATACCCAATCTAGATATATCAACTATCTTTGACTGGTGGAGACATGTGAATATCTGCCTCCATGTCTGCCTCTCTCTTTCTCTCTCATCACCTGGCTCCTCCTCTCCTTCTCCTCCTCCTCTCCTTACTCCTCCCACCTTAGCTCCTCCTACATATCACCCTTCCTGTTAAAATAAAACTTTTCTCTCAAAATACAGTTAGATCATAACTATACTAATTTATGTCAGTTAGGTGCAAGATAGACCTAATACCCAGTCCATCATTTTGTTAACTAAGCAGAACCTCTGTCATCTCTCCTAAATAAAAGACTTAGTTCTGAACCTGGCTTTTCCCCCCCCCTTGGCTTTAGAATGAATGTCAGCTGAAAACCATCCTCTCAAATCTTTTCTCTGAAAGTAAATAGCAAGGATTGGCTATCAGATTATAAGTTTTCATCCCCATCAGAAATCCAGAATGACTGAGTTAACTGAAATTATGGGAAGCACAAAGCATAATAGCTGAGCAATTTTATGAGGCCACACCCTCCCGTGATCTCCTCACTTAATGTACCCCTCCATCAATCTCCTTTTCTCATTCATATACCTGTGTTCTCCTATCCACCCTGATATGATCTCTTGATAGTTTATTTCCATGTGTCTGTCTCCTTGGTTATCCTTCAAATCCTAAGAATGAGCAAAAGTGAAGACCCTCGATCCTCCCAAGGCTGTTTTTTGAATCATCCCTGCTCCTAGAAGTCGCTGAGCCCTCGTGCCTGCTGTGGTTAGTAATCCCAATGAGACCTCATTAGTTGGGCTTTGCTCCAATCATGACATCATTCTTAATCACTATGTGTTCCCTTTTGGGGGTGAAAGACACAAATGTTGCATCATTTTACAAAAAAGCCACTCTTACACATCATGTGACTTTCTTCCTTAAACTCTTTAGGGCCTTCACAGATAGTCACAGAGGGGAAGAACTGGGGCTAGAGACAAGGCTCAGTGATTCTCAGTGATTAAGGAACACTTAGTGTCTATTTTCTATTTTCATTTTTTATTTATTCACTTTACTTCCCTATTTCTGTCCTCCCTCTGGTCCTCCATGTTCCATAGTTCCTCCCTCTCCACTTCCCCTTCTCTACTGAGAGAGTGGAGGTAACCTCTGGGTTTTCCCTGGCTGTGGCACATCATATCTCTGCAGGGTTGGACACTTCTTTTCACGCTGAGGCCAGAAAATAGGTGAGTTAAGGCAATGGATTCCATGGACAGGCATTAGGGATAGCCCCTACTCTAGTTGTTCACACCCACATGAAGATGCAGCAGCACATCTACTACATGTGTGTGGGGCCTAGGTCCATCTCATGTATGCTCTGTGGTTGGTAGTTCAGTTTCTGAGAGCCCCAATGGTCTAGATTAGTTGACCCTGTTCCCATCCCCTTTCAGAGTCCTCAATCTATCCCCTAGCTCTTTGATAAGAGTTACCAAGCTCCACCCAGTGTTTTGCTGTGGATCTCTGTATTTTGCTGAGTCAGTTTCTGGCTGGAGTCTTTCAGAAGACAGCCATGCCAGGCTCCTGTCTGCAAGCATAGCAGATTGTCATTAATAGTGCCAGGGATTGCTGCATGCCCAAGGGATGGGTCTCTAGTTGAGCTGGTTATTACTTGGCCATTCCCTCAGTCTCTGTTCCATCTGCATTTTTTTTGTAAGAAGGATAAATTTTGATTTGAAAGTTTTCTGGGTGGGTTGATGTCCCTATGGATACAGTGTGGTTCCTGCCTGGCTACAGGAGTTGGCCACTTCAGGACTGAAATGAGTCTCAGCTAAGGTCACCACTGTTGAGTCAGGGGAGCCTCCTCTAACCCAGGTCTCTGGCATGTCCTTGGAATGCAGACCCTACCCCTAGTTGCAGATTTCCATTCAATTTTGTGGGCACCTGCCATCTCCCCTGTCTCTGCCCATAACCAATCCTAGAAGCCCTCATTCCCCTCCCTGTCCCCTCCCCACCCAGTTACCTCCCTCCTTCTGTTTCCTATAAGCATTTTATTTTCCTTTCTAAGTGAGAATCAAGTATCCTCGATTGGGCCTTCCATCTTGTTTACAATTTTGGGCTTGTGGAATGTGGCTTGGATATCCTATATTTTATGGATAATGTTCATTTATAAGTAAGCACATACCACCCATGTCCTTTTGGGTCTGGGTTACCTCTCTCAGGATGATATTTCCAAATTTCATCCATTATGTCTTTGTTTTTAATGGCTTAATATTCTGTTGTATAGATGTGCCACATTTCTTTATCCATTCTTCAGTTGAGGGATGTCCAGGCTGTTTCCAGTTTCTGGCTATTATGAATAAAGCTGCTATGAACATAGTTGATCAATCTTCCTGTGGTATAATGGGGCATCTTTGGGTATATGCCCAGGCGTGTTATACTTGGGTCCTGAGGTAGAACTATTCCCACTTTTCAGAGAAACCCCTAAATTGTTTTCTGTTGGGCTGTCCTTTTATGGTCCTACAGTTTTCCAAAGTGGTTGTACATGTTTGCACTTCCACCAGCAGTGAAAGAGTGTTTGCCTTGCTCCACATCCTCACCAGCGTGTGCTATCACTTGAATTTTTGATATTAGTCATTATGAAGGGTTAAGATGGAATCTCAGTGTTGGCCTGATTTGAATTTCCCTGATGACTAAGGACTTTAAACATTTTAAACTGTTTCTTGGCCATTCAAAATTTCTTGGTTAAGAATTCTCCATTTAGCTCTGTGCCCCATTTTTAAATTGGGTTATTTGGGTTTGTTGGTGTCTAAACTCTTGAGTTCTTTATAAATTTTGTAGTATTAGTCCTTTGTCAGATGTGTTTGGTGAAGATCCTTTTCCAATCTGTGGCCTCCTAATTACAGTGTCCTACACCTTAAAGAAAAAGCTTTTCAGTTTCATGAGGTCCTATTTATCAAGTGTTGATTTTAGAGCCTGATCCATTAGTTTCTGTTCTGGAAGTTGTCTCTTGTACCAGTGAGTTGATGGCTATTCCCCTTGTCCTGTTCTATTAGAATTAGTGTTTCCAGTTTTAGGTTGAAGTTTTTGATCAACTTGGAATTGAGTTTTGTGCAGAATGACAAATATAGGCCTATTTTCATTCTTCTACATGCAAACATCCAGTAAGACTACCAACATTTGTGAAGAGCTTGGTTTTTTCTTTTTTTTTTTCACTGCATGGTTTTGGCTTCTTAGACAAAAATCAAGGATGTGGGTTTATTTCTGAGTCTTTGATTCAATTCCATTGATCAATCCTAAACCAATACCATGCAGTTTTTAATTACTCTGTAGTACTGCATTTGGTCAAGAGTGGTAAGACCTCAAGAACTTTTTTTATTGTTCAGAACTGTTTTAGCTATCGTGTTTGTTGTTGTTGTTTTTCCATATGAAGTTGAGAATTGCTCTGTGAATTTCTGTTAAAATTGTATTGGATTTTGGTAGTAATTTCACTCAATTTGTAAATTGCTTTTGGTAAGATGACAATTTTCACTGTTAATCCTAGTGGTCCATGAACACAGAAGGTCTTTCCATCTTCAGATATATTCCTCAAATTCTTTCTTTAAGGATTTGAAATTTTTTTCATTTTGGTCTTTCACTTGTTTGGTTAGGGTTACACCAAGATATTTTATATCATATGTATCTATTGTAATGGTGTTGTTTCCCTAATTTCTATCTAGGCCCCATTATCATTTGTATAAAGGAGGGCTTCTGATATTTTTTAGTTAATTTCATATCCAGCTATTTTGCTGAAGGTGTTTGTTAGCTGTAAAAGTTCTTTGGTAGATATTTTTGGGGTCACATATGTATAATATCAAGTCATTCAAAAGTATTGATATTTGACTTCTTCCTCTCCAAGTTGTATCCCCTTGATCTCCTTTCATTGTATTATTTCTCTAACTAGAACTTCAAGTCCTATATTGACTACATAGGGAGAGAGTGGACATCCCGTCTTGTCTCTGACTTCAATGGAATTGCTCTAAGTTTTTCTCCATCTAATTTGATGTTGGTGTACTTGCTGCTTTTTTCCCTAGAACTTTCAGGTGTAATTTTATATTCTGGTAAAAGAACTTTCTAATTTCTTCATGGAGGCACTTAGTGCTACAAACATTCCTCCTAGTACTGCTTTCATTGTCTCCCATAAGTTTTGGCATGTTGTGCCTTTATTTTCATTGAATTATAGAAACCCTTATTTCTTTCTTTGTTTCTTCCCTGATCCAGAGATCATTTAGTACAGAGTTGTTCATTTTTTATGAGTTCGTAGGCTTCCTGATGTTCCTGTTGTTCATGAAGTCCAGCTTTAATCCATGGTGGTCTGATAAGATTCAGGTGTTATTTCAATATTCTTGTATCTCTTGAGGCTTGCATTGAGATTGACTATATGGTTAATTTTGAGGAAGAATCCATGAAGTGCTGAGAAGAAGATATGTTCTTTTGTGTTTGGGTGAAATAGTCTGTAGATGGTAGCTATGTCATCTTGATTCATAATGTTGGTAGCTTTCATTATGTCCTTGTACATTTTTTGTCTGGGTGATGTGTCAATTTGTGTTGAATTCTTCCACTGTTAATATGTGGGCATCGATGTGTGATTTCAGCTTTTGCAATGTTTGGTTTGTTTGTTTGTTTGTTTTTAAATGTGGATCCCCTTGTGTTTAGGGCATAGATGTTCAGAATTGAAATATCATCTTGGTATATGTTTTCTTTGAAGAGTACAAAGTGACTTTTCCTGTCTCTTGATTAATTTTGGTTGAAAGTCTACTTTTTTAGATATTAGAATTGTTACTCCATTTGATCCTTGGGTCTGTTTGCTTGGCAAGCTTTTTCCAGCCCTGTACTCAGATGTAATGTCTATCATTTTTGCTGAGGTGTGTTTCTTGTACGTAGCATAATTTTTGGTCCAGTTTTACATCTATTATGTTAGCCTGTGTCTTTTTATTGGGGAATTGAGATCATTGATGTTGAGAGATATCAATGGCTAGTGATTGTTAATTTCTGCTATTTTTGATGTGAGTTGTCTTTGTGTGTGTGTGTGTGTGTGTGTGCGCACGCTCATGCTTGCTTCCCTTCTTTTTGCTGGTATGGAATTACTTGCTTATTGTGTTTGCTTGAATCTAGTCATCCTTGTGTTAGATATTTCCTTTTAGTATTTTCTGTAGGTCTGGAATTGTTTATAGAGATTGCTTAAATTTAAATTTATCTTGAGGTCTCTAATTTTCTCCATCTATGCTAATTGAGATTTTTTGTGTGTATGTAGTAGCATAGGTTTTCATCTGTGTGTGTGTGTGTTTTTAAAAAAGAGGTTGCATGATATCTATATGTCCAGGCCCTTCTAGCTTTTAGAGTCTCTGTGGAGATGATGGGTATAATTCTGATAGGTCTACTTTTGTATGTTACATGGCCGTTTTCAATTGTTACTTTTGGTATTCTTTCTTCATTTTGTAGATTTTGTGTTTTGTTTATTATGTGGTCCAGTCTAATTGGTGTTCAACAAGTTTCTTGTATGTTTATTGGCATCATTCTTTAGGTTGGGGTGTTTTCTTCTAGCTGGATATTTTATAATAAACTTGGTAATGTGGGAGGAGTCAGGGGAGGAGAGGAAGAGGAGAAGGAAGAGGAGCAGCTGGAGGAGGAGAGGCAGGATATAGGAGCCATGGAGAAATACAAACGTATCCAGGACAGTCCTGGGTAATGATTTATATCAAGGTTTTTATAAGGTTAGATATTGGGAAAAACTCTAATTGTGTGGGCAAATTGTTAATTGATCATTTCTAAATATATAGAGCCTTGGGTTAATAATTAAGCTTAGAGTCTCATTTCTACAGGGTACTGCATGGATGGCAGGATGGTCTGGGCTCAGCCCAGCCTTGTGGAGAGAGCATGGTAGATTGGCAGGGTCATCTCCCATGCTGGCATCTCGTGGGTGGAAGGGCCCGTGCTTCTGGCTGCATGAGCCGGTGGCCTGAGCCGAGCAGCCACTTGTGGCCTCAGGCCTTTTCTAGTCAGAAACATGGCAGTCTCATAAAAATAAGCCAGATCGCTTCACACCATTTTAAAATATTACCCATAATATTTTCTTGTATGATTTTGTTGAAAATATTTACTGGTACTTGGGGCAGGGACGTCTCATATTCTTCCATTCCTATTATGTTCTTAGGTTAGTTCTTTTCATGGTATTTCAGATTTCCTGGATATTTTGTGACAGGAATTTTTAGATTTAACATTTTCTTCGACTGATGTATCAACTTTTTCTAGTGTATCATTAGTAGATGCCCACTATGTAATCTCAGGGCCTTGATAATGTTGCTGTTATCCAGATGAGTTAACACATAAAGCAGAATAGCAGTCATCACAATAAGGAGAAATGTTTAGGTTAAAGGTTTTGAATATTAGACAAGTTTAGCCCCATATAAGCCCTTTTATTTTAATTCAGGCTGCCCCCAGAAACAATGTGTCTTGTCAGTTAGTGAACTGTCTGTCTTGTGAGTTCTTGTCCGATGCAACATCAGGCTGTGTGTCTAAGCATAACCAGCAATCCCCTGGACAATTTCTGACTCACAATAACTAACTCTATCCCCAGGGTTCTTTCCTATGGCACTGGGACTGATTTCCAGGTTCTCCCAGTTTTCCAAAGGCCATAACATTTTTCAAGAAGTTACAATATTTTTAGTTTTGTGGCTGTTAGATTACATTTTTACTTGTGCATTTCTTGGGAGGGATTTTATTTTCTTATATTCATCTGTGTTTTTATGTGAAGCCTTTGTTTTATGATTCATTTTCTTTTATGGGATGTAAACTCTCTTGTTCCTGTCAACAATGGGGCCCAAATGCATGGCATGTACAGAATTGTATGCATTCTGCATTACTATCTCAAAAAACAAATTACCACATCTTTCCTTTTCTTCACACAACCAGACACTCAAACCAGTGAGGAAAGGTCAAGATGGAATATGGGTTGCTGCTTGTCTGTAGCCATATTACCTATCTCCTCCCCTATATCTGTCTTCCTTAGTTGCCAGGTAGAAGCTTGAGTGTGGTAGAGGCTGGACCATAACCCTGTTTTTATATCAAGTAAAAGTGACAAGAGAAGGCAGTGAGGCAGGAAATAGAAGGGCCCTGAATATCCATTAATCTTTCATTTTAATGGGTCCATAGACTAGAGACAGTCTATGTGGCACCATCCATGGCTTCCTGTGTCTTGACCTGTGTGTGGTGGATGCATAGTATAATGACAGCTACTTTCACAGCCACAGAGATGGAGAGAATTGTCATGTAAGTTCTTTCTAAGTTGGTTCTAGCTAGTGTCCCTTTGGCTACCTGCTTGGTTGGTTTTCCAAAAATAATCTCAGAGTGGGTAAATCTTATCCTAGAAGGAGTGCAGTGAGCACAAAACTAGACTCCAATGAAAGTTTTCTTAGAGTTTCTTTTGGTTATCTATATTTCAAGTTATTATTACTAGCAGCATTAATACCTGTCTAGAACTCTGATATCTATATGCACAATGAAGGTTTTACTCTATGTGTAAAGCTTTAACACATTTTTGGCTGTGAAAGCCATTGTTAGACTCATTGCTAAGGAGATGCCAAATTGGAGAACCAATTTCTGTAGGAGCTTTTTTAGCTACTATTTGAGCAGTTTAGGTTCAGGTGGGAAATGCTTTCAGTCACATAAACATGGTATCAATATAACTTGCATTCTCCACTGGCAGGGCAGATCCCGCGATGAAGTTACTTTTTCCAGAGACTACCAGGATGTTTGTCTCTTATTTGTACCTCATCCTGGGTAACGGTCCTTTGTTTTGGACTCACTTGAGCACAAACCCAGCATCTGGTTGAGACATCCTGCACTATTCTGTCCAGTCTAGGTCTGAAGAAGTCAGAATGTTTTGTGGACCCCAGATGAGTAGCTTTGTGAATGTCAGTTACCAAAGTCCTCCTAGTGGTTTTTGGGAGAAAAAAAAACCTTTCTTTCTGGTGTCTTCCATCAACCACTGGGTACCTTCTTTACCATAGTCTCAGTGAGAAGTGGGTCAATGAATGTCCTGAGAATATTGATTGACCCCACTGGTCTTAGGAACATTTTTTATTTGTCAGGCAGCCATGTCATCATTTTAGTAGTGGAGGACAACAATTTGTAAGCGAATCCAGTAGTAAAATCATAACATCTGTCCATGTATATGGTGGTAGACTTTACTTTTCCTTACTTTAAAGTGTGGGTTAGATCAATTATTTCTTCTCTCCAGGCTGAGGTATCTGGCCTAGGCCCGAATGATTTCAGTTCAAGTACCTACTGCAACTGCCACATACCTGGTTCCATCCTTGCCTGTTGTATCCTTCTTCTGGGTCTGTCCATTCAAAAGCAAAGATGGGTTGGCTTACCTCTGCCAATGTGAGGCTGGGGAATGCATTTTTCCATTCCAAGCAGTGTATACCTGTTTCTCTGGAAGAAACAGGCTTATGAAAATCAGAGGTGCTAGTTTTCTTCATAAGCAGGATAGGTGTATTCCCAGGTGCCTGGCAGGGCATCAGGATGCCTGTGTTTTCAAGTTATGCACTGTGGTCTGAAGTTTCCCCATTGGTTTCCAGGGTCATTGGGCATTGTTTAAACTAAATGGAGGAAGCTGAACTGATTAGTTGAACAATTATAGATGCTTGGTGTTAGGCTAGGCTAGGTTAGGGGGTTGGTTTCTGTCCATATCACTGGAACTTTTATTGCAAGTCTGGGAGATAGACTGTGTATTTTGATTAAAGGCAGAACATTCAGCAGAAGATTGTCTTTTGCCAGAGGGTAAAACACCAAACTTTTTTTTTGGTGTCTGTAAATTTAACTGAGTCTCATTATCAAAAATGGTGACATTAATTTTCAAAAGTTCTAGTCCCAACCAGTTCTCTCTTATTAAACACATTTTGAGCTACCTCCAGCAACTGGAATCTATTTAAACTTCTAAAACATTCTAACTTTTATAAATTATTTCTAATGTCTGGGGCTGACTGGATGGCAAAGGACATCTTTTTAGCAGATGTTTCTAAACATTCTTTAAGGGACCTAATGCACCCTTGGTCAATATTAGACAGAATGGGACCCTGTTATTTAAAAGATTTATTTATTTATGTATTTTATGTATGTGAGCACACTGTCACTGTCTTTTTATTTTAAGAATTATTTATTTTCTTTATGTATGTGAGCACACTGTTGCTGTCTTCAGACACACCAGAAGAGAGCATTAGATCCCATTACAGATGGTTGTGAGTCTCCATGTGGTTGGGAGGAAGGAATTGAACCTATGACCTTTGGAAGAACACTCAGTGCTCTTAACCACTAAGCCATCTCTCTAGCACCCTGGAAACCTGTTATTTAGGCTGCACTGTCTGACAGTGATTCCTCTCTCCCAGCCCAGGAGTGAGTTTTTCTACTTTTTTCAGAGAATGGCAAGTTTAGAGTTATATGAAAATATAATCATCGGATAAAAAAAATTGACATAAATCTTGAAAAGAAAGAGGTGGAAATTCCTGTTTTCCTACTGGCTTAGCTAAGGAGGACTTTTCTCTTTCTCTGGGGATTCATAGAACAGGGAAAGGACAGAGGGATTGAGAGTCTTGGGGAACTATTTTCCTCTCCTTGTGTGCATTCTGCTTAGATGGCAGGGAGCACTGGAGGAGAATCCCAGCCCCTTCCCAACTTCACACAGGGACCAACTCTGACCAAGAGCAGGAGTCAAGCAAAAAAGACCCCCCCCACCCCCGCTTTCAGAGTGGAACAGGTTGATGTTTGTTTTTTTTGTGATAGGAGGTTTCTCTGAGCAACCTGGGAGAGATAAAATTATTTGGGTCACCAACAGGAGAAGTCACAGGTTTTAAGCTGGAAGGATCTCACACTAGAGAAAGTCACTATTCAGTACAGAGTAACAGAAAGACACATAAACAGACATACACAGAGACATATATTAATGAGAACCAGTAGTGGCCATCACATGTCCATCTACTGGAACAGACAGGGAACAGACACTGGATCAGTGTTGGTAGGTGACCTCTCCTATGATTCCAAATAAAAGACACCTTAAACAGACTTACCTCCAGAGGTGACAGATCAGGTGACTTCCTAAGCTGCCCACGCCTAGAAGTCCCCTGACAAACATACTTGTCCTTGCTCCAAGAGGCTCTGACACCCCAGGTGTCTTGAGGTCTAGTCTCTGAGATCATGGTGACACTCTCAGAGATGTTGTGTGCTCACTAGAGAAGAGTGTTCAAACATGGGTTTAGGCCAATAAAAAGTCTTAGCTGGCAGATGATGACACTGGCTGTTCAGGATCCTTGTGCAACACTGAGTTTTTCTTGGGGTCAGCTTTTTAAGCACAAAAGCTGTGTTCTGGGTTGATATACATCAGTTAAAAAGAGTAGTTAGCCAGAGGCAGAACTATGGAATCCAAAAAGGCAAGACTTTTGCAGAACTATGAACTTTGATGAATTAGGTCTTTGTTTTCTTTTTGGCAGGTAGTGCTGTCTGTATGCTGAGTTTTATGGCCTGAATGCTACTATCAACATAGAGTCAGTTGTGCTAAGGTCTGGGGCCCTACTGTGATCTGGGGCCCTAATAACATACATACAGACAAAAGAGTTATACACATAAAACTATAATATAAATCTAAGTAAAAATGGCCAGGCATAGTGGTATATGTCTTTAATTTCAGCACTCTGGAGGCTGAAGAAGGTGGATTTCTGTAAACTTGAGAAAGGTTTCAGACATGAAGATGACTTTGGGCTAGAACAGGGAAGTAGGCTCAGATATTTTGGTCATCCTGATAAGCCCGTAAAATCAGTGATCACGGGAGTGTTCATGGAACTTTGTTTATTGACTTGCTTGTTCCTTGACTATTTGCATCTATTGTGTGGCTAGTTCCTCAACCTAGATCTGACCTTAATACTTGCATGTAATTAAAATGGTATAAAAGCAAAAAGGAAGAGGGGAATGAGATAGGGAGTTTCTAGAAAGGGGAAAGAGGGAAAGGGGGTGACATCTGAAATGTAAATAAATAAAACATTCAGTAAAACAACAACAACAACAACAACAAAAAACAAAAATAAACAACAAACCCAAAATAATCTAAAAGTTTTTTAGCAAGGGAGAGGGAATGGAAAAGAAGAGAAAGCCCTGCCCAAGCAATAATCACGTGAAGTAATGTTCCTTCAGTGCAGAAGTGAGCACAATTCAGTTGAAGCAGTATTGAATTGGACACAGTACTGAGTGAATAAAGTACAGATGTGGACATAATACTGAGTAGACAAATTACTGCATAGGTACAGTACTGAAGTGGACACAGCATCGAGAAGATACAGGACTGAGTAGGTACAATACTGAAGTGGATACAATACTGAGAAGATATAGTACTGAGTAATAGAGTACTGAAGTGGACACAGTGCTGAGTGGATAAAATGCATAGTAGATACAGTACAGAGATGGACAAAGGCAGAGGACTGGACTCTACCCTTTTAAACCACACCAAGCTTTAACCCTTTTCTGCTGGGTGATGCAGCTATTGGCATCATGCACACCTCTAAAACTTTACAGTTCCTGGGCTCTACAATGTCAAATAGATAGTTTTATAATTGATCCCTGTGCTGACCTTGAGCTCAGAGATATGTCTAGGTTTGTTCTCAGGTGATGAGATCTATCTATGGTCATTCTGTGGGATAATCTCTGCCTTGCACTTCCCAGTTTAAGTCTAGGTTTTTTTTTTCTGCACAGAACAGGTGGCTGGTCACTGTCTGGCTTTCCTGGTTTCCATAACTGAGGCTCCATTCTTCTCCATACCTGGGGTAGTTCACTTTTTAACAAGACTCTTTGATCAAAATGGCAACTAGACATGGCCTTCTAGTCAGAGTGGTAATGTGGGGCTTCCCTCCCCCCCACATTGACCTGAAAACTGGAGGAATAACTAGCTGTCTTACCAAAACCCCAAACTGGATTTGAGGCTTGTGAGGGCTGAGACCTCTCCTGAGGGCAGGGCTCCTGACCCTCATCTGGCTTGCCTTCTGGAAGTGGTGTTTGTTTCTTCTCCCCCTGCAGGTGAGCTGCACTGCATTGCTGAAGCTGCTCAGCTTGCTTTTCCTGTAGTACACCTTCCCCCAACCCCCACTCCAGTCTTTTGGCTTCTTCCTGTACAATTTTATGAGTTTCTACAACCTTCTCTCTGTGTTTCTTGCTATTTTCTTTTAAAATTTGTACTCTCTTATTTACTGATTCACAGAGGAAATCTGCAATCTGCCATCTCAATGGACATCACATCAACTATGTTTTAAAGCTGATTGCAACACAGTGGCCTCCAGGCTTGTCTTGGTCCTCTGAAACCTCCTAAGCTGGGCCTCCACTGGCCACATTTCTTTCTGAATTCTTGATTTTCCAAACTTTAACAAAAATGACCCATCAAATTCTGGCCAGCATTCTAGGGATTCTATGGTTCACATCTCCACTGTTTTCTACTTTTCTCACTCAACTTATTTCCAAAGACCTTAAAATCCCATGGTCACATTGACCATAAGCATTTATCATATTTTCTTTGAGTTCTTGCCAGATGGAGAGATACAGTGAACACCCAGTGGCTTGCCTTGGGCTTGCTGCACAAACTCCTTGCAAGAGCCAAGTGAGGAACAAAGCCAGAAAACCACATTTGATTAACCTGTCAGGCAATGACTTCCTGGAAACTGTGACTAGCCTTTTATAACAACCTTCTCCACTCTCAGTCCTAAGAACTCTAGAGTCTAAAAAGAAACCCAACCAGACCAGAAAGAACATCACAGTTTATTTCCCATGTTCAGGTCACTGATTTTTCTGACTTAGGTTTTAGGTGTGCTGACAGCATGTGTGACACAGAGGATTCTTCATCTGGCTTCTGCTGTTGTATATGGCTAGAGGCCTCTGAGCATTATCTCTGTTCTGTGGATTTCACATTATGCCTCAGACAGAGGCTGCAGACATGAGTGGATGCATCTACTTATAAAAGAGCCCACAGATCAACAGTAGTCTTCCATTTACTGGGCTGGGTAGATTGAGACTGGAGACTAGAGAGAAGACAGTGCCTTGTTGTGTAGTCTGGATAAAGGGGCCATAGGGCAGGGCTTCCGACTCCTTCTTCCCTGGCCTGTATTTCTTGTGCTGTCAGGGATAAGCCTGCACTGGAAGTATATATTGTGGGCCAGTGAGAGGCAGCTTCACTCTGAGATGCACAGTGCCCTATTCTGGTTGAGGAACAAAGCTGGAAGTGCTTGTACCAGCTAAGGTCAGAAGTCATGCTCATGAAGACCTGGGTCACAGCAGCCTGTTTTTATGCCTCTCTTTTCCAACTCTTTCAAAAGCCCAGTATGTCAGAAGTGTCTATGACCAGGAGTTTTCCGTCTATTGTGAATTGCACAGTGTGGAAAATGTCACTGTCCAGTGAGTTATAAGGCAGATGTGCATTCAAGGTGCTCAGTGAGGGGAAATTATGCAGTGTTGGAGTCAGGAGAAGGAGGGCTTGGAACATGGGGTGCCACCTCCAGTGCTAGATAAACTTGGGTAGTCCTGCATGCCTGAGATCACAGCATTTGGGAAGTGGAAGGAGATGTGGGTCAACACTGTCCTAGAGAGTATGTTCAGGCCAGCATGGAAAAATGACACTTTGCAGAGAGAGTATGCGCTGAAGAGATGGGGTGAGATTGAAGAGAGAAGGGATCAAGGCGAGAGGAGGAAGAGGAAAAAGAAGAGAGGTAGGAGAGATGAGAGAAATACAGGAGAGCAAAGAGAAGGAAGGGAAAAACAGAGAGACAGAGGGATGAGAAAAGAGGGAGTGATAGGAGAAAGATGAGAGAGAATGCCCTAAGAAATCTCAACAACAACAACAACAACAACAACAACAACAACAACAACAACAACAACAAAAACAGGTGACAAGAGCTTGTGGGAGGGTTGCTACCTAGGAAGAAACCTAAGTGAAGAAGGCAGTGGGGACAGATTTGGGGAGCACAGAAATGTCCAGCTAGAGCATGATAGCACAGCAAGGTACCCACAATTCACTGGATGTGAGGTGTGGTAAGATACTGCCTGTCCTTGGGGGATTCCTGTCTGAGGACACCTGGTTCCTACAGATATAACTGGGCAAACCGGATGTCTGCCAGAATTCTTCCCAGTGCTCATGATGTTCGAGACTGGGTGTTGTCTCTCCTGATGGTGAGTCCTGCTGTGTGCTGTGTTCTGTGCTGTGTCTATAGAACTGCTACACAGAAAGGCAACCATCCTGGGCCTTGTCACGAACCTCAGAGGTGAGCTGGGTGGTGAGCAGGGGCCTGGCTGTAGGTAGCCCCATTGATTCCTCACCATCTGGTTGAGGCTTTACTGCTCCTGGGGCCAGAGGCTCAGGGGCAGCAGGGCCAGGTTAGCTGGGTCCTGAATCCCTAGGGTTACTGGATCTGTGTGTTTCTGCATGTGTACTGGTGAAGGGTGGGTAAGTTGGACAATGTTTAGGGATAGAGTGGTAAGTCCTCATTTCAGCGAAGCTGAAATGGAAGGACACTGAATGCAAATAACCTTTCTATCTCTTTATTGGGCCTCTCTTTTCTACTGGCCTTGGCATCCCAGGACACAAGTAGTCATGGACCTGGACTTTCAGGAGGTCACAGGAGTCCAGACCACTTGTGCAGAAAAGTGGAGGAAGGAAGCCAGGGGGAGGAATCTCCAGGTGGCTGAGTAACCAGTAATCCTCCAGGGCTGGAGAGGCGGGGTAATAGAAGGGAGGATGAGGCTGGACCAACAGCTCTCAGCTGCTCAAACCAGGCTCATTTTTGTTAGAAAACATAGTCTTGAATATTTTTCCAGAAGTGTTTGCTAACTATGAGCAAGCACATGAGAATACAAAGTCCATTTAGTTTTTATTCTGGCTCAAGTGACTGTCTCACCTTGCTTGTGGGCCTGGACCTTACAATCTGATGCCAGTATCGAATCAGAACAAAGGGTAAGGGTGTGTTAGAAGCCATAGGCATGTACACCAGAGTTATAAAATATTTTAACCATTTTTCTTTTCTCCAAAACAAAGGAAATAGATTTTCTTATTTATTTCTATGTGTGATATGTACACATGGGTATGTGTGAGGGGTGCAGAGGGTAACTCTGTGAAGGTGTTTCTCTCCTAATGTGTGACTTCTGGAGCTCTGACTCAGGTTGGCAAGCATGTGCAGCAAGGGTGTTCCTACTGAGCTATCTTACTGGCTAATCTTAGCAATTTTTAGAGAAAAGCTCAGTGTCTTTAAACACAGTCACACAAAGTGGGACCTCGCCATAGTTTATTTGGCAAGCTCAATTTAGGGTGGGGAGGATGCTCAGTGCTTCCACACCAGGGATGGTCAATGAGACCGGACAAGCATCCTGCTCCATGCGGGTGCCAAATAACCTAGGCTCTGTCTACATTAGAAAAAAAATCTATTGCCAAACTAGAACAGGTAGCTTCCTTAGCTGAGGTGGATTTACAACTCCGGAGTGTGCTGGACCTGCACTAAGAACCATAAGGAAGTTACTTTATGTTTTTAGGGGAAAGGTGTTTCTATGTAAACATTATGTAAATCATTATTTATAACTTGGCTGTGCTCTGGAACAAAACCCTCCCATTCAGAAAGAAAAGAGGCCCTATAGGGAAAACCAAAAAGTTCCTGTTCTCATTCTCAGACACAGCCCGGAAATTAACTCTGCTGTCAGACATTTAGGGCCACTTCCTTTGTGCCTGGTAATTGGATCTTGCACCATCAATGCTTTAACTACATTTATAAAATCCCTCTGAGGTGCTATTACCCTGGTGGTCATTAGGTTACAATTTGATCAGGTGCCCTGCACAGAGTCAAGAATTAGACACAGGGCACAACACAAGGACGGAATGTGGTGGCTAGTGTTATGTTCAAAAGTTTAAAATTTCTGTGCACAAGAGATCTTTAAAAAAATGGATCCCAAATGTTATGAGGTGTTGAGGGTTGAGTCTTAAAATTGCTTAGTTTTGTACAATTTTTAAAAACTCTTGGTTATGCAGGGTAATATATTTTAAAGTCAACCTCTGTTTCTTTTCCTGTAATCAAAAGCTTGTTTTGCAGGACATGACCTTCTGCTTGCATAAGAACAGAATGTAACTGTTGTGTTCTTTATGTTTATAAACACCATACATAGAAGACTGTGGGCAACATCCAAGAACTGAGAGTCCTATATGTAGAGCTGGCAGGAGTATATGAACAAAAGCTTTTCCTTTGATAAAGTTAATTAACGATCAGATAGGTGAATGTGTGAATGACCCTGGACCATAGCAGTAGGATTGGGAGCTGTCCATCTGATGAAGTGCTGTTCAACCTTGGTAAATATCTGACCTTTTAATACAGTGCCTCATTTTGTGGTGCCCCCAAAACATAAAGTTATTTTGTTGCTAAATTACCACTGTAACTTGCTACTGATATGAATTACAGTGTAAATATTTTTGGGGAAGGGTTTGTTAAAGGGATCTCAACAAACAGGTTAAAAACCACTGATGAGTGGATTACAATGTGTGGAAAGTATCACTTACCTGTGGGTTGTAGAGAGGATGTGCATTCAGGTTCTTAGTGTGGGGAAACGATGCCATGTTGGAGTCAGGAGAAGGAGGGCTGGGGACATGGGTTCCGTCTCCAGTGCTGGATCTACTTGGGGTGGTGCTGCCTGCCTGAGAGCACAGCATTTGTGAAGTGGAAGCAGACAAGGGTCAAGACTCTTCTAGAGAGTGTGTTCATGCCAGCCTGGGAAACATGACATCATGAAGAAATGATAGATGAAGAAATGGGATGAGAGAGAATGGATAGAGACGAGAGTGAGTGGAAGGAGTGATGGGAGAGAGGAGGGAGAGGGAAGAGAGAAGAGAGGTGGAAGGGAGAAAGACTAGGGACGAGGGAGAGAGAAAGGAGAAAGATGAGAGAGAGAATCGCTAACACAGAACAGTCAGGTGAGGAGAGCTTCCGGGGGGGTTACTAGCATAGGAAGGAAGCTAAGCTGCAACAAACATTAAAGACGGATTTGGGGACCACAGTCAGGACAGGTAGAGCATGACAGCAGAGGGGAGGCACACACAGTCCCTGTGATATGAGGTGTGGTGAGATACTGCCTGTGTCCTTGGGGATACCTTCTAAGGATACCTGGTTCCTGTACACATGCTTAAGCAAATCAGAAATCTGCCAGAGTTCTTCCCCGCCCACAGGTGTTCAGAGCTGGGTATTGTCTCTCCTGCGGGTGAGTCCTGTTGTGTGCCTGAGGTCTGGCCTGTGCCTAACAACTTGCTGCGCAGAAACTGAACCATCTTGAGTCCTGACATGAACCTCAGAGGTGAGCTGAGGGGTGAGAAGGGGGCTGGCTGTGGGTACCCTTCATAGATTGCTTACCATCTGGTTCTGGGTTCCTTGTTTCTGGGACGGGCCAGTGGTTCAGAGTCTCCAGGACGTGGTCAGCTGAGCCGGCAGGAACCCTGAAGGTCCCTGGATCTGTGTGTTTGTGTGTGTGTAGTGATGATGGGTGGGTAAGTGGGGCAGTTGTTGCCATGTTCACAGTGCAGCCACTGAACTGTTTCTCAGATGAGGGTGTTGACAAGCAGCAGTGGTGTCAGTGGTTCCCCTGAGAGGCACACTTACCGCAAGAAGCTAAAAGAGGGAAGCAGGTAGCAAGGCTCTTCCCTGGACCCTTCTATAACTGGGCCACTTCAGGAAGCTGTTGTCTACCCAGTTCATCAACTCATCACTAAAATGACTTCCCAGAGATGTGTCTTAGTTGATGCTAGTTCTTACCGTGCTAACAGTTACGTTTAACCACCACATTCAGGTTGGTAGGTTTTATGTGGCTGGAGTTTATGAATTCCTTATGTACTTTGGACTGTAGTCCTGGATTGTCTTTTGCAATCAGTACATTTCACGTTTTTTGCATTTATTATAGGAGAAAAACATTAATTTTAAGGAAGAGTAGCTTTAATCATGACTCTCAGGTATCTGCCCTTTGGTATTGTATCTGAAAGGTCATCACTAAAACTTCCATAGTCTCCATTTCCTCCTAAGTGGGCCTATAGTAAGTGGTTTGCATTTAAACCTGTGACTTAAGCTGCATGGAATTAACATTTATGAAGGCAGAGAAATGTTGTACCTGTTTGTTTTGCATGTGATTGTTCAAGGGATCCAGGACTGTCATTTACCCATTTTATTAGCCTCAATTCTTTGCTAAAGACCAGTGGACTGACTTATTTCTGTCTATTTCTGGGCTCTCCTTTGTGTCCCACTGACCTGTTTGTGTAGTCTTTCTAATACCTTGTCCCTACAGGTGTGAGTCCCCAGGCTATATCCCTCATCTTTGTGTTAGCTGTCCAGGGGACTTTGCTTCCACCACATAAAATTTAAAATTAGTCTTTTGTTCAGACTGAGTGTCTTATCTCAGGCTGATGTAGGATTTACTAGGTAGTCAAGGATGAGACCTTGACATCTTGACTTTCCTGCCTCTACCTGCAAAGTGCCTGGGTCAGTCTCTGCTGTGTGTGTGTGTTAGGGAAGCCACTATACAAAGGGAAAGAAATGCCCAGTTCTAAGTCAGTGTTTTGATATTTACAAGAAACTTACTCTACTGACTCTATATTGAAGGCTGGGAAGGGTAGGTAGGTATCTCCACAGCTTCGAGTCTTCCTGCATATAAACTGTGAGGCGTCTCCCTTCTAATGGGCTAAGTGATGGGAGGAGGGAGAATAGAATCATGTGATTTGCTTGGCTGTTTTCCAGTTCCCTGGAGAGAAAACCTCCTAGCTCTAAAGCAGGTAGTGAAAGCCAGATGGATGGCTAGGACGGAAGTGAGGGTCGATGGTGAGATATGCTATGGCCCTAAGGCTCCACGTTTCTGCCACACAGTGCGTTTCTATGCAGTGCTGTACTATGTCCATGGAGCCCATGGCTAACAGGAGTGGGAGGATCAAGGTTTACAGCAATTACATGACAGAGGAACAAGAAGTATGAATTAAAATTTAAACAAGTTTTGTGTGCACCAAACTTCATTCTGTTTGACCCTGTCATCTCTGGGTGACTCTGTGTTCTCACTACAAGTGAATTAGGAGAACACTGCTAAGAAACAGAAGTGTGAAGAGGTCTGGAACAGGCCTGGAAGCACTAGCCAGAATAGGACACCTGCTGGCACCATGATTCTTGTGCAGTCACTTCTACCTGCAGGGTTTGTTGTTCCTGTGAGTCTACTGGCCCTATCAGCCAGAGGACAAATTCTAGGTCTTGGTACAGGACTATGGGGCTAGGGATGCAGAGGGTACTGCTCAGTCCTGCAACTGGAGTTGTAGTGTGTAACCAACTGCTTGGACCTTTCAGAGAGCCAAGTCTCAAGGTAGGAACAGCTCAGGATGCTCTGGGGTGAGACTAATGATGGCAGAGCATATGCATGTATGTGTGTGTGTGTGTGTGTGTGTGTGTTTGTGTGTATGTGTGTGATATGTGAGATAGATAGAAGAAATAGACAAGTAGATAGATAGATAGATAGATAGATAGATAGATAGATAGAAAGATAGATATTCCTTAGGTGTGAGTGTATGCCCACAATAATGGTCTGGATTGCATAGGCAGGGAAGGAAGGGGCTTCTGAGCACCAGCCTGGGTCTCTGGAGGAGCCATCTTGGGTTCCCTCTTGGAACTTGGTCATTAGGGTATTGGGGCATCAGAGGATCTGTATTCTTGGATGTGTCCTTCCCTGCCTACATCCTTGTGGGACATTGGACTTGGATGCTGCAGTGAAGGAGTGTGGGTCAACCTGGAGCAGGTGTAGCATAGTGATAGTAGAAATGCCATTGTGTGGGTGACCCCATCTGAGCAGCCATATGCATCATCATCTGCTTCCCTTAAGGCTCTCGGCCTCAGGCACAGCTGATCATGTTCAAGCTCCCCTCTACTGTTCTTCTCCTCCCTGAGTGGGGGCACAGTCACAGGCAGACTCCTGGACAAGCTGGTGTCTTCAGCAAAATGGGAGCTACACCCAGAGTAAGCACAGAGAAAGGGAGAGGGACACAGGAAATCCCTTTAGATAGGGTGAGGACCGAGTGAGGTGCATCAGGCTTTTCTTTAAACTACTTATTTCCTCGAGCACTGGGCTTAGCTCCATCACATGTTCAGGTGCTCCTTCTCTTCTCACATAGGGCATTTTGTATTTCTCTTTGTCCAGCTTGCACCTTTCCATAATAGATCTGCATAAGGGTTACCACCAACAACCAAGTGCTACAGTCAATACTAGGCTGTTTTGTAATTGCCCATTTTACACCATTCATCCAAAAGCCTTCAATTGGACAAGGGCAGAAAGCTGCCACAGTCTTTAACAAAATATCTCAAGCATGGTCCTCAGGCCGCTCAGGGATATTCTTCCCTCTGAAGTGGAGCTGGGCTCTCATTATTTACATCACTGTCAGCTGCTGTCTTCCCTGCTCCTACTTAGATGCACATTAAATCCCCTTAAAGAGTTCAACCACATTTCTAGTCCAAAGTCCTAGAGTTCACATTGGGCCAACAGGAAGCATATCTCCTATGAACTTGTCCCTGCCCCAAAATCAGCCTTTACTCATGCAAATATTATCCAACAGGAAAACCAGTCTCAGGAGGAACTACAAGCTACCCTCTCCTGGCTACAACACATCCAATATGTAGCGGATCTCCTTCCCATAATGACCCATCCCAATTCCTCCCAATGCTTTTTCTGTGCCTCCCTCTCCCGACCATTATTGACTGCCGTTCCCATTAAGTTTTCACTTTACAACCTCCATGGACCTCTGTCCACCAGGAAAACACAGGACATTCCTCTCTTTGACCTACCCCCACCTCTTTGCCTTGTAAGACCCTCCTCGAAACCCCATCTCACATGTGCTCATGGCATCACCATTACCAAATCAGTATGTGTTAACCCTCCTGCCCTCCTCTGGTGCAAGGGCACTACAGGTGCCTGTATCTACCCTCATTTTCAAGGCTCCTGCGCCCCTGTGATTGTTGTTCCCCAGGTTTATCTCTACTAACCTGAAGAGCTCGCCTTGCAGATGGGAGGAAGCCAAAAGAAGAGAGAGATCTTCATCCCTCTGCTCATTGGACTAGGCCTTGCTGTTTCACTTGGTGCTGCTGGAACTGCTGGGGCAGCCCTTGTCCAAACACAGCATCTGGCTGACGACTTCCAGGACAAGCTTGACCACGCAATGGTCTCTACGACAGACAGCCTTGAATCTCTTCAAATCCAAATAACCTCTTTAGCAGGAGTTGCTCTCCAAAACTGGAGGGCCCTGGACTTGACTGTTGAACTGGGGGGGGGGAAGGGACTTGTGTTTTGCTGGGGGAGGAATGTTGCGTTGATGTCAGTGAATCTGGGCTGGTAGAACAAGATGTACAAATGCTCGAAGAGCTCTGGGGAACCTCCCAGCTTGCTATACTCCCAACACCCCTACCCCTTTGTATTCTAACCCCTTGATGGCTTGGATTCTTCCCCTCCTTGGCCCCATACTAGCCATTGCAGCCTTGCTGCTCTTGGCACCCTGCCTCATTCGGTTTCTAAAGCAAAAAATGAGTAACATTGCAACGGTAACTACCAATCAGGTCTTGGTTCAGTATCATTTCCACCACAGGAGACATTTATTCTAATGACACCTCTCTCTCCTTTATAAACGAAAAGAGAGGGAATTGTGCAGCGCTGAGCTTTGAGAGACAGCCAGGTGCCTGGTCAAATGAGCATTTGAATCCCAGAGAACCCCTGGGATGGAAGACGTTCAGCTCTGTTCCTGGGCCCCTGGCTCTCTCAGCTTCTGCCCTTCACAGCCCCTCCCACAGACAGAGGTCTATGGGTCATTGGGTCACATAGGAATAGTGCCCAGGCTCTCCCCACATGCATATGAGGCATCCCCAAAATCAGAGAGAGAAAACAAAACAAAACAAAACAAAAACAGAGAGAGGTCTATAGGTCATTGGGTCACATAGGAACAGTGCCCCAGGCTCTCCCCACATGCATATGAGGCATCCCCAAAATCTCAGACCAAGCCAATGGGATTACCTGCTGCTAAAATCTTAACCCACCCCAAACTGTATATATTGAGCTTAATTGAGAAGTAAAGGCATGCAAGAATCATCTCCATTGTCCAAGAGCTTCTGTCGTGGATCCTCCCCTCTTCACCAGCTAGCTGGGGCCACTTACCGACTCAACGAGAGCTGTTAACACTGGGCAAGACATCTACTCTCTTTCCCCACTACCTAGCTGGCACCTCCCGGCTTAGCAAAGAGCTGTAACACTTCAGAAGACGCTGGCTTTCCCGAAGCGCCTTTGGGGTTCTCTTCTCTCTGCTGCAGAGACAGTGACAGAGGCAGCAGCGGACCTTCGCTGCTGACACACTACCCTGGACTACCCGCGGGCAAGGGCAGTGGTAGAGACAATGGCTGTTTGCATCCTGACCTCTGCCAAGTCAGAGATTTTGTGGGACCCAATCTGGAGCTGGTTCCTGCACTTTTGAACCCTTAAATCCCATACCCAGTTACAAGCTTCCTTCAACAAGTCCACACCTACTCTAACAAGGTGACACTTCCTAATCTTTCTCAAACAGTGTCCCTCACCACTGACTAAGCATTCAAATATATAAACCCATTTGTGTCATTCATGTGTAAACTACCACACAGTCCATTTTCACAGATATGATTTTAATATGTGCACATGTTCCTCTGCTCTCAACTCACACCCATAATCTCATAGGGCCATAGGGTAACTCCTTTCTTATTTCGAGGAATAAGGATTTTATCATTCTTTGCTGGATGGGTGGTGCTGGACAGATGATGGAGCCCTTTATGGCAATGCATAGGCTGAGAGAACCCTGACTTATATAGTATGGAGTCACTCGGAGCAGGACACATGTGATTCCAACAGTCACAGTGTTAGTGCTCAGTCAGCCATGCTGTCTTTAGGCTCACTGATGTCTCAGTAAGTCCTTGGAGTGTGAAGGGGTGAGATGCTCCCTTCTTGCTATGGGAATAAGGTTTGGAGACACAGTGGGAAGGGTGAGTGGAATTGTGGTGATATAACTGCAACCCCTGTTCCTGTCATTGGGAATGCTTTCCTAGGATCTTGTCTGTCCTTTCTTTACCCCTCCACCCAGTGTTTAGTTGTCACCTTTCCTTCCCAATATATGTTAACAGTCATCCTGTAGTAAAAGACATAAAGTACATAATGTGATAACTTTCGATGTCTATGACTCAGTCTTCAGTCAGGATAAGGAACAAACCAGTTCCTGACTTCTTATGGCCTCAGGTCAGAGACTAGTCATTTCAGTTGTTCTGGGGTCCTCAGAGGACCTGGAATTCTGCAGTGGATGTCCATTCCATTCAGACCCCAGTTAAGGACCTGGCCCCTGTCTTGAGGAGACATCTTGGCATCTGGCATCAAGACAAATACCTTAAAGATTAATGTGTTCAGTTATCTGAGGCACTTGACAAATTAGGTCCTGTTCTTAAGCTACTCTCGTTGTTGAATCTCTTTTTATTCCAAGTGAAATTTAGTGAACACTGTTTGGTATGAGCAAGCCAGGGACCAGGAAGTGTGCCTGCCACAGTCAGCAGGAATAGGACATAGGCTTGGAGATGTGAGTCTCTGTGTAAGTGAGAAGCCTGGTGTGTAGGAGCCTATGAAGTGAGTGTGTTAGGAGGAGAGACACTGCAGAGGAGGCCCAGCCCCAGAAGTTGGTGCAGTGCAGGAGGTAGAGAGGACTCCCACCAGAGAATTTAAGCCTGGAGTTTACACACAGTGGTGGCTGGTTAGCTATGTGGCCATGGCTGCTGTGTGAAATGGCTTCTTAGAAAGTGCAGGCTCCTGGGGAACGGAACAATCAAGAATGTGGGTGCTTGTTGGGTCTCCCTCTTTGCTCTGGGTGTCCTCAGTGCTTGACAAGAATGCTTATTGAATATTATGCAAGTGATAACATGGTTTGCATCCTGGGTATCCTGTAGTTTTTTTTTTGGCTAGTATCTCCTTATTAGTGAGTATATACCATGTATGTCCTTTTGGGTCTGAGTTACCTCATTCCCAATGATATTTTCTAGTTACATCCATTTGCATGCAAAACTCATGATATCCTTGTTCTTAATAGTTGTGTAATATTCCATAGTGTAAATGAATCACCTTTTCTGTATCCATTCTTGTAGGGTTATGGGGTCCAGTGTCCTCTTCACCACAGGGCACAGCCACTGAGGATGCTGGATATGGGGAGTTTGACCACACTTAGCTTACACCATCACTGAGCGGGTGTTGGGCAGTAGGGAAGCCCCAGGACACCACTCCAGGGGTGGTGAAGCACAGTCTGAGGTAAGGGGCAGCTAGAGCTGATTTGGGTTTCAAGGCAGGGGCCATCTGGTTCCCAGGCTCTTGGGAATCCAGCCACCATTGGGAGCTGTGTAAGAGCTGAGAACAGAGTGGGACCTGCAGGCTGGATCTAGGAAGGGGCTGAGGGGGAAGAGGGGAGCACTGGCTGGCCCATCAGGAGAGTCCTTGGCTTATCGGAGGCAGCAGCAGGCTTGGCTTGGTTGCAGCCATGGCTGGGGGCACAGAGAGACCTTTAATGGGAGATTAGAAGGCAGCTCTGTAGGTGAAAGTCATCTGTGTGGGTCCCCACGGTGAATCCCTATGAAAAGAGACAGTCCATGGTTTTAAGGCATATACTGTCATATGATGGAAAGTGAATGTGTAAAACCATACCCCATTTCTCAGGGTGGGCCTGAGGTTAAATACCTTTTGCAGGGAGGAGTGTCTAGGAAGGAAAGCTTATTGGCTAAGCTTTCCAGTCATTTAGGTACCTCATTAAAATGGAGGTCTGTCTTGAGCCTATATGACCTCTCATTCTTTACATGTAGAAGGGCTTGGGGCATTGCCCTTAGGTGACTGATGACCACAAACCTATGGGGGAATGCAGCTCGTGACAGGGGCCTGGTGCACTGGAGCAGGCGAGGTGCCTATAGTCCCTTCAGGATTTCTGGAGTTTCGAGCCTTAGCTCAACTGTGAACCAAGCTACCTTTGATCCCACACATTCTTCTATTGTGGGACTACCGGGCTGTTTCCAGCTTCTGACTATCACAAATAGGGCCTCTATGAACATAGTGGAACATGCCCCAGTGGCATGATGGTGCATCTGGTGCATCTTTTGGGTATATGCCCAAGAGGGGTCTTGCTGGATATTCAGGTAGGTCTGTTTCCAATTTTCTGCGGTACCTCCAGACTGATTTCCAGACTGGTCATACCAGTTAGCAATCCCACCAACAAGGGAGAAGCATTCTTCTTTTTCCACATCCTTGCCAGCATGTGTTGTCACCTGAGTTTTTGTTCTTAGCCATTCTGATTGGTGTAAGATGGAATCTCAGGGTGGTTTTAATTTGCATTCCTCTGATCACTAAGGACTTTGAACATTTCTATAAGTACTCCTCAGCCCTTCGAGATTCCTCAGTTGAAAATTCTCAGTTTATTTCTGTGGTCCATTTTTAAATTGGGTTAGTTTTCTGGAGTCTAACTTCTTGAGTTCTTTGTATATTTGTGTTTATAGCCCTCTATCAGATGTAGGGTTAGTAAAAATATTTACCCATTCTACAGGTTGACATTTTGTCCTATTGAATTGACAGTGTTCTTTGCTTTGCAGAAGCTTTTCAGTTTCATGAGATCCAACTTGTCAATTGTTGATCTTAGAGCCTGAGTCACTGGTGCTCCGTTCAGGAAAATTTTCCGTGCCAATGTGTTTGAAGCTTTTTCCCAGTTTTTCTTCTATTAGATTCTGTGTATCTGGTTTTATGTCAAGGTCCTTGATTCACTTGGACTTGAGCTTTATACAAGGTGACAAAGTAGGTCCTATTTTTTTCTACATACAAACTGCCAGTTAGACCAGTACTATTTATTAATAGTACTTTCTTTTCTCAGTGTATTTTTTTGGCTTCTTTGGCAAAGATCAAGTGTCTGTAAGTGTGTGGTTGTATTTCTGGGTCTTCAGTTCTATTCCAGTGATCAACCTCTCTGTCTGTACCAACATCATGCTGTTTTTTATTGCTATTGCTCTGGAGTATAGCTTGAGGTCAAGGATCATGATTCCCCAAATGGTTCTTTTATTGTTAAGAATTGTTTTCACTATTCTGGGTATTTTGTTTTTCCAGGTGAATTTGAGAGTTGCTTTTTCCACATCTTTGGAGAATTGTGTTGGGATTTTGATGGGGATTGCATTGAATCTGTAGATTGCTTTTTGTAGGATGGCCATTTTTCTATGTTAATTCTACAAATCCATGAGCATGGGAGATCTCTCCATTTTCTGAGGCCTTCTTCCATTTCTTTGAGAGACTTGAAGTTCTTATCATACAGATCTTTCAATTATTTGGTTAGAGTTACCCCAAGATATTTTATATTATTTGTGACTATTGTGAAGGTGTTGTTTCTCTAATTTCTATCTCAGCCCATTTATCATTTGTATGAAGAAAGGCAACTGATTTATTTGAGTTAATTTTATATTCAGCCACTTTGCTGAAGTTATCAGTGGTAGAAGTTCTCTGGTTGAATGTTTTGGGCTGCTTATGTATAGTATCATATTGTCTACAAATACCTTGACTTCATTTCTGCCAATTTTTATCCCCTTGACCTCCTCTTGTTGTCTTATTGCTCTAGATAGAACTTTGTGTACTACATTGAATAGATATAAGGAGAATGGTCATCCTTATCTTAGCCCTGATTTTAGTGGGATTGCTTCAACTATCTCTCCAGTTAATTTGATTTGGGTGTAGGTTTGCTGTCTATTGCTCTTATTATGTTGAGGAATGGACCTTGAATTCCTGATCTTTCCAATACTTTTAACATGAAGGGGTGTTTTATTCTGTCAAATGCTTTTTCTGCATCTAATGAGATGATCCTGTAAGTTTTTTTCTTTGAGTTTATTTATATAGTGGACTACGTGAATAGATTTTCATATATGGAATCAACCTTCCAACCCTGGGATGAAGCCTACTTGATCATGCTAGATAATCTTTTTTATTTGTTCTTGGCTTCAGTTTGGGAGAATTTTATTGAGTAGTGAAATTAGTTCTCTTTTTTTGTTGGGTTTCTGTGTGGTTTAAGTACCAAAGTAATTGTGGCTTTATAGAATGAGTTAGGTAGTGTTCCTTCTGTTTCTATTTTATGGAATAGTTTGAGAAATATTGGTATTATCTCTTCTTTGAAGGTCTCATAGAATTCTGCTATTTTTTGGTTGGGAGGTTTTTAAGTGACTTCTTCTATTTCCTTAGGGCACTTGGGCCTGTTTAGATCATTTCCCGGCTCTTGATTTAACTTTGGTATGTGGTATCTGTCTAGAAATTGTCCATTTCATTCAGATTTTCCAGTTTTGTTGAATATTGACTTTTGTAAAAGGATATGATGATTTTTAAATATTTTTTCAATTTCTGTTGTTATGCCTTCTTTTTCATTTCTGATTTTGTTGATTTAGATAGTGTTTCTGGGCCCTTTAGTTAGTTTGCTTAGGGGTTTATCTATTTTGTTAATTCTCTCAAAAACCCCCAGTTTTTGGTTTTGTTGATTTTTTGCATAGTTCTCTTTATTTCTGTTTGGTTGATTTCAGCTCTGAGTTTGAGTATTTTCTGCTGTCTGCTTCCTTTGTTCTAGAGCTCTCAGATGTGCTTTTTAGTTGCTACTGTAGGATATGTCCAATTTCTTTACAGGGCACCCACTCCTATGAATTTTTCTTTTAGCACTGCTTTCATTGTGTCCCATAAATTTGGATACTTTGTGTCTTCATTTTCATTGAATTCCTGGAAGTCTGTAATTTATTTATTTTTTTTTATTTTTTTCCCTTACCAAGTTATCACTAAGTAGACAGTTGTTCACTTTCTATGGGTATGTGGGTTTCTTGTTGATTTTCTTGTTATTGAAGACCAGCCTTAATCTGTGGTGATCTGATATGATGCTTTGAATTATTTCAATATTATTGTATTGGCTGAGGCTATTTTGTGACTGATTATATGACCAATTTTGGAGAAGGTTCCATGAAGTGCTCAGAAGAAGGTATAATCTTTTGTTTTAAAGTGAAATGTTCTGTAGATGTCTGTTAAATGTGTTTGGTTCTTACTCTCCTTGTGTTGGGGTATTTCTTTAGAACCCTCTGTAGGGCTGAGTTTGTAGATACTGTTTGAATTTGGTTTTTGTCCTGGAATATTTTGGTTTCTCCATCTATGTTGATTGAGAGTTTTGCTGGGCTGGCATTTGTGTTCTCTTAGGGTCTTCATGACCTCTGTCCAGTCTCTTCTGGGTTTAGTGTCTCTGTTGAGAAGTCTTGGGTAATTCTGATAAGCCTGCCTCTATATGTTACTTGACCTTTTTCCCTTGCAGCTTTTTATATTCTTTCTTTGTTCTTTGCATTTAGTGTTTTGATTATTATGTGAAAAGTGGATTTTCTTTTCTGGTCCAGTCTATTTGGTGTTCTATAGGCTTCTTGTATGTTTATGGCTATCTCTTTCCTTAGGTTGGAGAAGTCTTCTATGATTTTGTTGAAGATATTTTTGGGTCCTTTGAGCTAGAAATCTTCACTCTTCTCTATGCGTATTATTTTTAAATTTGGTGTTTTTATTGCATCCTGTATTTCCTGGATGTTTTGGGTTAGGATTTTTTTATGTTTTGAATTTTTTTGACAGTTGTGTCAATATCTTCTAAGGTATCTTCTACACCTGAGATTCTCTCTTCTATCTCTTGTATTCTGTGGTGATGCTTACATCAGTAATTCCTGATCTCTTTCCTAAGTTTTCTATATCCATTTGTGTTTTCTTTATTATTTCTATTTCCACATTTAGGTATTGCATTGCTTTGTTCAATTCCTTCACCCATTTGATTGTGTTTTCCTGTATTTTTTAAGGGACATATTTGTTTCTTCTTTAAGGGTTTCTACCTATTTGCCTGTGTTTTCCTCTGTTTCTTTCAGTGAGTTACTTATATCTTCTTTAGAGGACTATGTTATCTTTATGAGATAGTATTTATGTCAGCTTTCTGATTTTCAGGTATGTTGAGTTATCCAGGGCTTGCTGCTATAGGAGAACCAGGTTCTGATGACACAAAATACATTGGCTTCTGTTGCATATGGTCTAGCACTTGCCTCTTGCCATTTTGTTATTCCTGATGTTAGATGGCCTGGGTGTCTCTGTCCAGTGCCTGCCTCTTGTGTTCCTGGGTTGCTGCCAGTCTCCTGGTAGGCCTGTGACCTTGGCTTTAGCAGACCTACTGTGAGGCCTTCAGATTGTGGGGTCTTCAAAGAGGCAGACAAGCTGCTGATTCATTGCCCTGCTGCAACAGGTCTTTTGTGAGTCCTTTAGACTGTGTGGTTTGTTGTCCAGTTGCCCTGTATTCAACCAACCTCTTGGAGGCCTTGAGAATGTGGTGTCTTCAGAGGAGCAGACAAGCTGGTCATCTGCCTGCCCAAAGGATCTTTATATATTCAGAAATTGTTTCTGCCTCCTCCACCCTCACAGTGTGTCTTGTTCCTGGAGGCTGGACATTCAAAGTGCTTATTGATTGCATTTATACCCCCCCCTTTAGATCATGCATCTGGGGTCACATCTGGGGCATCTTGGACTCAATTAATGTCACAGAGAATCAAACTTATGTTTTTTTTTTTTTTTTTTTACTGAGCATTTTCTATTGGCATTGCGGCTGCTCTTACATTTAGATTTTAATCACTTGTTTCTCAGCTTCCTTCCTTTCTTTCTTCCTTTCTTCCTTCCTTTCTTTCTTTCTTTCTTTCTTTCTTTCTTTCTTTCTTTCTTTCTTTCTTTCTTTCTTTCTTTCTTTCTTTCTTTCTCCGGACAGGGTTTCTCTGTGTAAATCTGGCTGTTCTTGAACTCACTTAATAGACCAGGCTGTCATTGAATCAAATACCCACTTGCCTCTACCTCCCTGGTACTATGATGAAAGGTATGAACCATGATTGCCTGCCCTGTTTCTCTGGTACTTACCAGTTAATTTCCTGATTTTGTTAATGATTTCAAAGAATTAGCCTTTGGTATTTTTTTTTTATTGTGTCTTTGTTTCTTTCTGGTTTGTTTAGTTTCACTCTTATCTTTATTGTCTATTTCCTTCTTTGGGGGTATAATTTTTTCCCCTTTCTGTTTGTAGTGACATCAGAAGCTAGCCTGGCTGCTTATTGGAGACTTTTTCATTGTTTTCTTGATTCTGAGCCTTTGTTCCTCCTAGGTCGTCAACTTGGCTGTAGGTACTATCCTCCATTTTTCTCTTGTCTGTGTCTATTTCTTGTCATATTAATTTTAACATAAATGTTTATTATGGTCTCAGTGTCATGAATGTTCATTTATATATAAACACTGTGTTATCTTTTCTTTTCATATCTATTTCTTTTAAATTCAGTATTAAAAATTATGAAAAAATAACCCTCAAGTCTTAAGCTGTGCAGCCATTGTTAGGTGTTTGGTTTCTTCTCTTCATGTTTCCAGTGCTGACTTTCCCTCTCTGTGTGTGGTCCCAGTTACCTTTGATCCTTTATACATGTATTTTCATGTCTCATCTCTTTATATGTTACATGCTCAGTGACTATGTCATCTGAACAAGGTTTCAGGAACCAAAGTCAGTGCCCAAATTAGTTTTACAGTATAATACTTTTAAATCAAAATAAAAAATTCAGTCATATCTGAAAACTAAAAGTACTTTTGGACAATTTTATAGAATTTTCAGTAAATCCTATTGAATTAAATGTTGCTTAAAGAAAAGAATACATAGGTACTCATGCATAGGTGGGAATATCTGATATTGCTAAGCTGCCTTCTGACTTGGCTGGTGGGTGGATCATGCATAATACCAAGGAAAACTCCAGAAGAATTTTTATAAAAATTAACTAATGGAAGCTAAACTTTCTATGGAAATTCAGTGGTCCAAAATATCCAGATATTTAAAAGTCCCAAAATAATTTAAAAAACAAAAGCATAGCTTCCACAGCCGGCACTTGAGACTCTGAGCTTCCCTCCCTTTACACCAGCACTGATTTTGTGTTCAGACGCACTCTCAGTATATAAACAAAGCTATATACTTGAGGTTTTCTTTTATTTTTTCATTAATTGCAGTAATCATGTATATCCTGAGCATAAATCCTTTCTAGTCTAGATACAACAGTATGTTAGTGAAGTTAGTAAAATTAATTATTAGAGTGGAGGACGTCTACCATTTCTAATGCCCCTGGTCTGCAGTGCAGGTCTCCTCTCTACAAGGCCAGAACTGAGTACAGTTCCAATAACTCATTAGGATGAGCCACATAACTGAGGTACATGTCAAGCAGCCATCATGTATAAATTACCTAAGGCACTCTGTCTTTAACAGACACCAGCTACTAAGCATGGTACTGTATGAATGCCATTAGACCAGGTAGATGGCATTCAGTAGCAGCTTCTTATGAATTGAAACAACATTTTTCCCTCCAGGAGAGAGGGTAAGACTCCCAAGACTCATATAGAAACATCACATGTTTAAAAAAGAAACTCACAATTTCTTAAAGGCCCCTGAGTGTCTGGAAAGTGTTATTCCCAGGCTGCAGAAACCCCAAAGATCATCAAGGAGCCAATTCTGATGCAAGTCATACAGGAGCCTTTTATTACCAGCTCTAGCAGGGACTCTTACCATCACCAAGGCAGTGGGATCAAAATGAAAGCCCTGAGCTCAGGGAGGCACAGCTTTTGTAGGGAACACTACACACTCAGTAATTTTCCACATAAGTCAGCTTCTAATTGGTTAGTATTTTATACTCATTTTCATGACAGGAACAGATAGGAAAGGTTACAAAGTGGTTACAAAGGTCAGGCCTCATGACTGTTGAGTCATTTATCATCAAGGCCACTTGCACCCCCTTAGAGAAACACAGGCTTTTCCTGATTGTTTC
This sequence comes from Arvicanthis niloticus, assembly GCF_011762505.2. Taxonomy (NCBI): domain Eukaryota; kingdom Metazoa; phylum Chordata; class Mammalia; order Rodentia; family Muridae; genus Arvicanthis; species Arvicanthis niloticus. Next base: position 107,587,745 of record NC_047663.1, read on the forward strand.
TGTGGAAGATGGCTCTGATCTCCTACTGAGGTCTTTTTCCAAGGACTAAGGAACAAGATACAATGTTGGGCCTGCATTCCAGAACTAGGTGAAAGGTAGGAACATGCTAAAGGCCTTCATTCAAAATGGAAGTCTCACCTTCAACCTTTTTCCAGTTCCTAAGGAAGCCCAATCATGGGTTCCTGAGTTGGCCTAATGGTAGGCCATGGTCATATGGTCTCTGTTCCTCATTGTTATTACTATCTCACCTTGAGTGCCTGAGCTCAACATATTGGGAGCAAAGAACAACTGACTGGATAGCTCCAAGCCTTTCTCACACAAAGGCAAAAAGTCTGTTTAAAATGCAGAATCCAAGGGTAAGCAAGAAAAGTAAGATGAGTAGAGGGCACAATAGAATCACTATTAAGTTTGTGGGCCAGGAGAAACACTTAAAGATAGACTTAAATGCTGGGATTCTTCTCACTCTTACTTTCTTTTTGCAAATTCCTCTCATACATTGGCCATGGACTCTTTTACTACCCATAAAGGGTCAATGTAGAAACAATGTTCTTCTTCTAGGGAGGGACATAGACCAACTCACTGAAGGAAAACTAGGTCTAGGCATCTCCGGTTCTTCATTACCACCTCTGCTAAGGATGACAGGGATTCTTGTAAGTGTTATATATAGTTTTCTAATATATATATATGTCAATGGCCATTCTGAGGCTGGAATAATGTTGACTTTGGATTGCTAGGAAGCTATCCCCATACCTGCTCTTGCCACTTCTAGACTGAGAAGTACAACACAGTTACTGGTTCTTGTCTCACCCAAGTTAGGTCCCTTCCTAAACTTCAGAACATTTCTTTACCAGTGTGGTAAATTATCCAGGGGACCAACTGCACCAATACACAGCAATCCTGTGTGCTATCAATGACACCAGTGTGTGCACAGGATATGTGGTCTATAGAGCATGCCCACCAAACATCCATAGGTGGGATAAGATACATATGGGTGGAACTACTGACCTTGACAAAGAAGTTGCATAGGGAAGGCAGAGGAATCAATGTAGAGCTCTGTATGCTTGGCCTCGTCAGGTCCCTGCTAGAGAGTTAACCCAGGCCTCTGTGGCCTCTGTTGTCTCTGGCATTTAGATGAGTCAGTAGATCAGCTATATTTACTTTCCATTGCTGTCTATTCATAGTAAGGGATTTGGGGGGAAGTGTTATCACACAGCCAGCAGGAGCAGGCCAGATCTGATCCAGAGGCATTGATAACATTAAAAGACCAGTCTAGTAGATTTATTAGGGGATCTTCATTTTTACTAGTTGTGTCAGGTACTCTCTTGAAGGTCTGTGTTCTGGTCATGTTGGGGAAGTTGTTAGCCAGAGCTTTGGGGGAAGTGTCCTAGTTGGTCTGGCTGGAAGCTGGAGGGCCTGCTTGGATCCTATTGCTTGAGGTGGAAAAAGTGGCTGAGTTGTAAGGTAAAAATAGTTCCTTCTCCATGAGCCCCATTATCCAATCAGCTGCCCTCACCCTCTTTCCTGCCTCAATGAAAGTCAACTTAATGAGCTTACACTGGGGGTATTGGGACTTGCCACAATCAATGCACAGGAAGCTTGTCCTTCCCATGTTTACAACTTTGGGCCCCCTGACCACCTATGGGTTCCTATCTACCTTAATATAGTCATTTTGGATGGAGTGTGTTCAATATAAATGTCCCATACTTTTGCATCCCCAAGATTTATAGAAAAAGTCAGCAGGGCTCATGCACTTGTTCTTTTTTGCTCATTCCATGGACAAATATAAACATATTTGGGAAACAGCTGCTACTGGCTATAGCTCCAGAACAGTGGGTGCAAGTCAAAGTATAGTTCTTGATACCATTTTCAGGGGAGCCACCCTGGAGGTTTGATGAATGACTTCTCCACTGGGTACATCTATAAGTCTCCAAGTTAAATTCAGGGGCTGGTGCATGTCTGAGGATGATGATCATACAGTTACCAACACAGCTAGCAGAGTCAGGATTGGGATAACTTGAGCTTGAGTGGATTTTCAGGATTTTTGGAGGCTTTTCATGTCTGGCTTGGTCCTTGGAGGTCTTCTTTCATGGCAAAGGAATCAGCTGGTGCGTGAGTATGATGGATCCACATCACCACTCCATTCACTTTCAGAGTCATAGGCATTGTCAGGAACATTAGGTAGGGCCTTTCCAGCTTGGTTCCAAGGTCCCTTGGTAGTCTCTTTGGACATAGACCTAGTCACCAGGCCAATAGCCATGTAGTGTTGGTGGCAGATCTGTCTCATACAGAGTATGTAATTTAGGCCAAACGTGTTTGTGTGACCATTGAATGCCTTGCAGATTTTCTAATAGTGGTTGATCCTCAGATTTAGCAATGACCTCTGCCTGCAAATTGGGAGTTATAGGGGGAGGTACACCAGATATAATTTCAAAAGGGGTAAATCCCATTTGATAGGGTGAATTGTGTACCCTATAGAGGGCAAAAGAATGAGAGCCATCCAGTCCCTGCCAGTTTCTAAGGTCTCCTTTAAAGTTCTATTCATTCTTTCTACATGGCCTGAACTTTGGGTTTCTAGGCACAATTTAATTTCCAACCAATCCCCAATGCTGTGGCTAGACTCTGACTCACTTTGGACAAAAAAACTGGTCCATTAGCTGACCTTATTAACTGAGCAAAACCATTCTTTGTCAAAATTTCTTCCAGGAGGTTTTTCACCACCACCATTGCAGGCTCACCTTTAGTGGGAAATACCTTAGTTCATCCTAAAAATGTGTCTACAAACACAAGGAGATACTGATACTGACATTTCCCTGGCTGTATCTTGGTAGAGTCAATTTCCCAATAGGCTGCAGATCACCTTTCCCTTAGCCAAGTTCTTGGTTGCACTGAATTTTGAGTGGAGTTAGTCAGCCAACAGCTAACCACTACCTTGTCAATCTTGAAGTTGACAATTTGAATATTAACCCTGGCATATTTAAACAAATCTTCCATTTTCCTGGTCCCCATATGGGACTCCCTCAATGACATGAGGAGTCATGATCATCTGTTCCTGCCCCAAATTCAATTTGTTGGCATCTTTTACTAGTTGAGTAACAGCTGCTATTATTTGGAGGCTGGGTGGCCATCTGGTGGCAACAATGTCTAATTTCTTTGATAGGTAGGCCACTGGGAAGTTCCAGGGTCCTAAGAACTGGGTTAGGACCCCTTTGCACATTCCCTTTCACTATTCATCTATGAATAAGTGAAAAGGATTGGTAACACCTGGGATTCCTAAGTCTGGGGTTGACAATAGGGCCACTTTGAGTTTCTCAAATACATTTTGCTGAACCTTAGTCTAGATGAAGCTGGATTGTTCCTTTGTGGCCTTGTGTAAAGATTTAGCTATTTCAGCAAAGCCTGGGATCTATAACTGACAGAATCCTGCAGTCCCTAGGAACTTCTGAACCTCCCTAATGGTCCGAGCAATGGGAATTTTCAGTACTGTTTCTTTCCTTGCTTGAGATAGACATCTCTTGCCATCCCTGAGGATATATGCCAGGCATTGTACCTCTGATTTACCGGAGCTCTTATAAGGTTGTAAGGAGTTGTTCAGTTCCTCTTAGACATTGTTCCTGTTTCTGTGCAGTGATGAGTAAATCATCCTCACATTGTAATAAACCCACTCAATTCTGGGTGCAAACCTTGGAACTCACCCACATCTTCATGTAGAGACTCATTTAAGAGGGTTGGGGAATTCTTGAAGCCCTGTGGGAGTCTGGTCCGTGTCAACTGCCTATTTATTCCTTTTTCTGGATCATACCATTCAAACAGGAACAGCTCCTGACAAACAGCTCCCGACTTTTCATCTGGCTTGTTTCCAGTTTGAGGTTATTATGAATAATGCTGCTATGAACACAGTGGAGCATGAATCCTTGGGGTATGGTAGTGCATCTTTTGGGTATATGCCCATAAGCAGTATACCTGAGTATTCAGAAAAAAAATTATTTCCAATCAACTGAGAAATGGCCAGATTGATTTCCTAGAGTGCATGTACAAGTTTGAAATCCCACCAGCAATGGAGGAGTGTTCCTCTTTCTCCACATCCTCACCAGCATCTTCTGTCACTTGTGTTTTTGATCTTAGCCATTCGCATTGGTATAAGGTTGAATCTCATGGTTGTTTTGATTTGAATTTTTCTGATTACTAAGGATATTGAACATTTCTTTAAGTGCCTTTTGGCCATTCAAGATTCCCTTGTTGAGAATTCTCTGTTTAGCTCTGTATGCCATTTTTAATTGGATTATTTCTGTTGTTGGAGTCTACTTTTTGACTTCTTTATATATTTTGTATATTATCCTTCTGTTAGGTGTAGGGTTAGTAAAGATCTTTTTCAAATCTGTAGGCTGCTGTTTTGTCCTATTGACAGTGCCTTTTGCTTTATAGAAGCTTTTCAGTTTCATGATGGTCCATTTATCAATTGTTAACCTTAGGGCTTGAGCCACTGTTCAGGATATTGTCTCTTGTACTAATGCAGTCAATGCTATTCCCCACTTTTTGTTTTTATTATATTTAGTGTGTCTGGTTTTATGTTGAGGTCCTTAATCTACTTGGATATGAGATTTGTTTAGGGTGATATATATGGATTATTTAGATTTTTCTACCTACATACATCCAGTTAGATCAGCCCCATTTGTTGAAGATGCTTTCTTTTTTCCATTGTATGGTTTTGGCTGTTTTGTCAAACATCAAGTGTCCACACCTGTTTGAGATTATTTCTGGGTTTTCAGTTCAATGCCATTGATAAACCTGAACCAATACCATACAGTTTTCATCATTATTGCTCTGTAGTAAAGCTTGGGGTCAGGGATGGGATTCCTTCAGAAGTTCTTTTATTGTTTTAGCTCTCTTGTTTTTGTTTGTTTTTCCATATCGAGTTGAGAATTGTTATTTGAAGCTCTTTAAAATATTGTGTTGGAATCTGATGGAAATTGCATTTAATCCCTAGATTTCTTTTGGTAAGAGGACCATTTTTTTTGCATATGTTTTGCAGATAACTGGCCTCAGCTGGCTTTAATCCCAGGCAGGTGGATCTGAGTTTGGGCCAGCTGTGGCTATAAACAGAAACAATGTCTTAAAACAATCAAAACCCTGGTTTGTCATTTATATCCTCTTCATGGAAATCATTAGTAAAAGGTGAAAGATTCATAAAATCTGAAGAGAAACTAGAGTATGATATTACTGCTCTGCTGAAAGAGGAGGAGGACCATTTTCACTTCACTAATCCTACTGATCAATGAGAATGGGAGATCTTTCCCACTTCTGAGGTTTTAATTTCTTTCATCAAGGACATGAAATTCTTGCCATAGAAATTATTTACTTACTTGGTTAGAGTTATACCAAGATATTTTATATTATTTGTGGCTATTGTGAAGGATGTTGTTTCCCTAATTTATTTCTCTGACTGTTTATCATTTGTATAACAGAAGACTACAGATTTCTTTGAGTTAATTTTATATCCAGCCACTTTGCCGAAGCCATTTATGAATTGTTGGAGTTCTCTGGTAGAAGTTTTTGTGTCACTTTTGTATACTATCATATTATCCAAGAATAGTGATACCTTCATTTCTTCCTTTTTAATTAGTATCCCCTTGATCTTCTTTTGTTGTCTTTTTGTTCAAGCTAGAACTTCAAATACCATGTTGAGTGGATTGACAGAGAGTGAGCAGCCTATCCCATCCCTGATTTTAATGAGATTGTTTCAAGTTTCTTTCCATTTTATTTGATGTTGGTTATCAGCTTTCTGTATATTGCTTTTATTATGTTTATGTTTGTGTCTGGAATCATCACTGATCTCTCCAAGACTTTTAACATGAAGGGGTGTTTGATTTTGTTGAAGGCTTTTTCAGCATCTTATGAGATGATCATGTGATTTTTTTCACTTTGTTTATATAGTGGATCAAGTTGATGCATTTTCATGTATATTGAACCATCTCTGCACCCCTAGGATGAAGCCTACTTGATCATGGTGAATGATGTTTTGGATTTGGTTTACGAGAATATTATTGAATATTTTTGTTTTGGTATTTATAAGCAAAATTGGTCTGAAGTTCTCTTTCTTTGTTGAGTCTTTGTGTAATTAAGTATGAGAGTAACTGTGGCCTCACTTTTGGCTGACCTGGAAGCAGTTGGAGCTGTGTGTTCTGGATTCAAGCAGGTCTCCTGTGAGGCAGGCAGAGCTGTGGGGTGTGGTGAAGTGTGATGATCTGCAAATGCAGGTGAAGGTGATGACCAGAGGGAGAATGGTGCTCTGAAGGGTGGAGCAGAGCCCCTGACTATTGGGCTTGCTAGTGTCTCAGCAGGCTAGTTTACAACTGTAATTTGCTACTGTTATAATTGTAATATACATATTTTCAGAGTGAGATTTGCTAAAAGGATGTAACCCACACAGTGAGAACCACTCAACTACAAAGTATGAATAGTATCCTTAAATGTAGGTTGTTTAGTGAATGTACATTACATACTGAGCCAAAAGATGCTCAGTATGGGAAAATGAGTTCATGTTGGAGTCAGGAGCAGGAGGGCTGGGGACATAGGTTCCATCTCCAGTTTTGGATAAACTTGTGTGGTGTGCATAACTGTGATCACAGCATTTGTGTAGTAGAAACAAAAGAGGTTCCAGGCTGTCCTACGGAGTGTGCTAAGGGCAGCCTGGGAAACATTACAACCTGCACTGAAACGGACTGGTAAAGAGTTGGTGGTGGAATGAGAAAAAAGAGAAAGAGAGATTAGAGGAAGAAGGAGGATAGGTAAACATAAAGCTAGTGGAAGGAGAGATGACAGAGAGGAGGGAGAGGGAAGAGAAAGGAAATGGAGCAAGAGAGGAGAAAAGAAGGAGAGACAGGAGTGAGAATGCCCTAAAACAAAACAGCCAGGTGTGGAGAACTTGTGGAAAGGCTGCTACTTAGGAAGGAATGAAAACTGAAGAAGAAGCTAAGGATGGAGTTGGGGGACCGCATCAAAGGCAGGCTGTAAGCCCAAAAGAGACAGCTTGTTCTGCACTGGGTTTTGGTGGCTAATTCTCACAGAAAACAAGATAAGCAGTCATGGCTGCCCTGGTGCCAGGGTAGCTGTGTTAGAGGCAGATGGGGATGATGACCAAATGGGATAAAGGCCAGAGCTCCTGACCTGAACAGATTTTTAAGTGTTTCTAAATAGGAAGCCCAGACTAGGTGATGAGGGTGGGTGAAGGAAGTCATCAATATTTTTGTCCCAGAACAAAAGTTTGGAAAGTTCATTAAGTAAATAGAGATTCCTTATTTATTTTATCAAGAGATAAACTTCCAGAACAGCAAATGTAGCAAGATGGAGTGACCCAGCACTCACTGGGAAGTAGCTCAAGTAAATAAAACATGTGAGGCGCCTGGCAAAGTGGAAGAAGAATGATCCATAGGAACAAAAGTGGTGTGCTCTGGGCATTATGGGATCTCATCACTGAGGTAATGATGTAAGATCTGTCCTGTCAAAGAGGATGATGTTTTTTTGTTTTGTTTTTTTTTTTTTTAAATGAGAGACCAAAAACATTATCTCTATCACTGTCTCTATTTATCTACATAATGATGGAGATACAGATGATATAGATATAGGTACATATAGATAGATGGGAGCCAACAAAAGGATAAATTTTCATTTTCATAACCAAATTAATCATTTACATTCTTTTCTTATGCAATATGAAATTAAGTCAATATATGGTGTAAAAGATCTTTGTGATTGAGATGGCAAATTTGTTCATCTTATGATGCTAAAGCAGGCGTGAAATTGTTACAGAATGCCAGCAGGAGTCCAGGTATGTTCAAACCCCAAAGCACACAATACCATCACAATCACCTTGTGTCAGGTGAATATTTTGAGTAGCCTTCTCAGTCATTACACATGGCAGTGATGATACAAAGAGAGGCTAGATCACAATCTACCTTAGCAACATAAAAAGGGTATTCTGCTGTGGCCATTACTAACACCACAAAATAATTTTTGAAAATTAATTCATATTTGTAAGTATGAGATTTGAAGCTCTACAATTTCAGAGTGTGCATAGTGTACATGAATCCACAATATATCACAGCTATTGAGAAGGTGGTATTTCTTTGCCTTTTTTTGGTATAATTTTGAGAACAACATTTTAAAGACAACTAATAGGATACTGGAAATCTGTAAACAGTGGGGTTTTCTTTAATAAGTAAAATGAATACCATACATACAATGTGTAATACAAGCTTTAAGGGTTTTTGCTGCATGGGAAACCAGGTCTCTGCCACAAATTGGAGCTGTTAATTATCTCCTGAGGAGGAAATTTCCATGGAAGTCCTTGTAGAGGTTCCTCCTTATTAAAGCAGGTACAGAACTGGTAAACTTTTCTTTATCCTGTTTGGAGATACACACACACACACACATGCACGCACAAAGACACACACACACACACACACACACACACGTGTGTGTGTATGTATATGATATATATATATATATATATATATATGCATTCTTTAATCTCTCATGATGAGAGGTAAGAGGGTAATCTGTAGGAGTGGAGTAGCAAATCCTGTTTGCAAAGGCCCCATGGCAGCATTCAAGTCTTGTAGTAACCATAATTTTTCTGATTTTGTTGGTTTGGTGAGAATAGGAGGATTCCAAAAACAGTTGGAGTGTTCTCTATGCTCTGCATCCAGTTCTTGCTATAGCATACTTTCAGATGGTCCATTTCCTTCTTTTGTTGGTCACTGATCAATCGAAAGTAGAAAATCAGACAACATGATGCTTAAAAAAATCACATTTAGGTTGATGATGCATTACCAGTGATCATTCTAATAAATTTGGAAACCCTAAACCAATTTGTGGATTTTAGCAGAAAATCTGGAGGGTAACATTAAACCATCTTCATTTTCCCCAATTTTAGGGCCATGGGTACCTAAATTCTATTAGAAAATAGAGTAACTTCCACTTGAAACAACAAATCTCTTCCCCTTATATCCTGTCACAAATAGCTCTATAGATTCTGTATGTCTTTTGTGACTTCTCGATACTAGCATCTCAGAACCCTGTGTTTTCTCCCAGTTGGGAATTGAATACCAGTCAAAGTGGAGGATTGTGATGGAGGATTACGCCATTTGTATCCAAAATCGAAGTTAAAATAGCAACATCAGCACCAGTGTTATGAAATATGAAGTGATGGTATAATGCAACAGAGGGAGTTAGGCAGTGCCTGGCAGGCCCCTGCCAAGGTGTCCCACTGAGAAATTATGTCATATGACAGGCATCGTATACAAGGTTTATGTAAGAAGGAAGGGAAATGGTGACCTGGAAAAATGTTGGGCCCCATTTTGGCCCTGGTTTGGGCCTTGAGGACAAACCGAGCCTGGCTCAAGTTTCTGTGGCCTTGTGGGAAAGCCCAAGCCTGGCTTGAGTTTTGAGATCTGTCTCAATCACTTCTGTATGGGGTGACTCAGCAAGACCTGTTTGGCCCTGCCTCTGCCTTGACATTGCTGATGTAAAGCTTTGCCATTGGCCCTGTCAGTCACCCCATACCCTCCGTCATCCTTCCCTGCCTCCTACATCATCTTATTCCACCCAACACCCCCCTCTCTGTGCTCTAAATTTATGTAAGTGAGAGGCTGATGCAATAAAGTTGAGTTCCTGCTTTGGCAAGACTCCCAGCTTGGTGTGTTTCTTTTGGGCCTTCAACACTGGCTATCCCACTCAGCCCTGGAGAGACCCGGACCTCTCTCCTCTCACCTGGACTTGCTGGCAAGGACCTGACAGATTGGTGCCCCATGTGAGGAACTTCTCCCTCCTTCTCCTGATGGAAGAATGCTGACGGGCTAAATCAGTCTGCAGGTGAGTGTACTCCCATAAATTATTGGACAGTGCAAGTCTAAGCCTGACCCGACACTAAAATCCTTGAGGGTCCTGCTTAAAAGCAGGGTTCTAACCCTTTCTGATAACCAAGCCCTCCAAGCTTGGGGATGCCTACTTAAGTTTGCTCCTTGGATCCTGCAAGTAATCTCTTTGACTGGGACACCTGGGACTGCGTTGAGCAGCTCATTACCCGAGCACAAAAGGAAAAGGGTGAGATACCTCCCCTGGGGATGCTCTCTACCACTGTAGCTCTGAGGAGCTGCTTTCCACCCCATCCGGTGGAAAAGAAGAAAAAGGCCAAGGAGCCTCCATCTGCCACCGAGGCGTCTGAACCACTAGAGAAACCAAAACATAGTCCTTGTGGGCCATCGCCCAAGGAACTTCTTTATCCCTTTTTGGACCCCTTTGACAGTGCTCCTTGGCCGGTCTCCAAGCAGGCGATAAAACCAGCCTCCCCAGACCTCTCAAACAATTCTTTTCAGAGTCCCTCTGTGTCGCCCACTGTCGCCTTACAATAGGGAGGGGTTCGGCACCCAGTATGCCATCAGCCTTTACCCAGTGAATGTCAACCCTGGCGGTAATCAGCCAGCTGTTTGGTATACTTGGGACCTCCAAGAGATTAAAGAACTCAAGAAGGCAGTGGCTGAGGATAAGCCAAACTTCCCTTGGGCTGAGACTATCCTTGAGGATCTGGTGCACCAGGCATGTGTCACCAGAGACTGGAAGGATTTGTCTAAGGCTATCCTTTCAGGGCCAGCATACCTTAAATGGACCGCCTACTTTCAAGAAGAGTGTCGAGTTCAGGGGGAGCAGAACTCAACCTCCAGTCCCCGTCACTGCTGGTATACTTGCTGACACAGCTGAGCAGTACTCCACAGGCATCCAACAAATGGCCATTCCCCTTCCTTACCAAGATCAAGTTCAAGCCTTAGGCTTAGCAGCCTGGAAGAAGTTCGATGAAGGGCCTGCCGAATCCCCAGTTTCGGGAATTAATCAGTAAGTCACCAAGGACCTTCCCTAGTTTATTGATAGGGTTTATAAAAGCCTAAAGAGAAAACTCCCCCCCCCCCCACGGTGATCTTCCAGGGCTATGCAACCACCCTATTGACCTGTGGATAATTGCTACTCTGAATGTAGGCTCCTCCTCCCACCAGACTCGAGCCTTGGCTACTGTTCTTAAAGAGGCCCATAAAGAAGACATGGCCATCCTTACAATTACCCTTCAACAGACCTCTGTTGGCTGGGAAGACTTGTTTTGGGTGTGGCAAAGAAGGCCACTTTAAGAGAGAGTGCCCCAACCTGTCAAGGGGTACCTCCAATCCATCTACTAATAGACCTCACACCCCTTGCCCTTGATGCAAAAAGGGCTTCCACTGGGCCAGGGACTGTAAGTCTAAGTTCGACCTAAATGATCAGCCTTTAAAGTGCCCCCAGGACCGACCCCAGCCCCCAGCCCCATTAAATAAGGAGAAGCCTCCAGTTAGTGCTAACTGAACTGTGCCTCTTGTCCCTGGGCTCCACCCTAAGAGGACCCTTGCCATTGGCAGGAAAACTTTCCAGATCCTCATTAACAGTGGTACAAACTGAAGGGTGATTAGAAAGAAGGAAGTCCCCCACTCTTGGCAGCTCATTCTGGTCTTGCCCTTACTGGGCATGGGGGGGGCAATCAACCTCATTGGTGACCACCTCCTGGCTCTCCTGGGAGGACCATGATGGCTACCATGGTGAAGTGTGCCCTCTCATGGTTTCCAACCTGAGGGCTAAACTTCTGGGCCAAGATATACTTAGGGAGGTTGAGGCCTTTATTACCACTGATCATAAAAAGTTTTATTTTGACCTTTTGGATACAGAAGAGTATGAATAGTCTTTTGAACAGGGACATATAGTGTTTCCAAATTATAAAGGTGATCCTCATTCTGAGAAGATGCACCAACAATGCCTCACCTTCAATTTTAAAGGCCACTGCTCAGTACCTAAGACCCACTGGAAACTGGGAGACCCCATATGGGTTGAGCAGTGGCCTATTCCTGCCCCCAGATTGCAACAATTACACCTTTTGGTACAACAGCAATTAAAATTGGGACATTTAAAAAAATGGGACATTTGAGGGCCTCTACCATCCCTTGGAATTCTCCCATTTTTGTGATTAAGAGAGCCAGTGGGTCCTGGAGGTTGTTACATGACTTGAGAAAAATAAATGAGAGAATGATTCCTTTTGGGAGCCCCAGAGGGGACTCACATGGATCCTGGTGATCCCTGACACCTAACATTTGACCATCATTGGCATTAAAGATCGTTTCTTCTCTGTTCCCCTACACCCTGAAAATAGTGAGAAGTTTGCCTTTTCTATTCCTTCTGTTTATTTTGGTGGGCCTAATTCTAGATTTAAGTGGATGGTTCTACCCCAAGGCATGGCCAATAGTCCCCCCCCCCCCATGTGTCAATATTATGTGCTTAATATTTTTCATCCTGTTAAGATGATTCCAATATTTTATTTTACATTTGTATGGATGATATTATTTTGGGTTCCCCAAGCTTTTTGAGCCTTCAGGAGCTTACTTAGGTGTTTCTCCATCCTTAAATATAATAATTTCTGGGTTGCTCCTGAAAAGGTTCAAAAGGTGCCGCTGTTTAAGATCCTGGGCTCCATGCCGTCCTTGGATGCTGTGTCCTCTGTTAAGCCTCAACTTCAAATTCAAATTTCCTATATCCTCCCACAGTTATGGAAGCATTTGGGAGAAATTAATTAAATGAGGTATTGAAGCTCCATTGCCACAGAAGATCTAACACCATTATTTGACCTCAAGGGAAATGACTTCTCTACCCCTATAGTGCTGACATCCAGCTGTTGAATAAGATTCAACAGGCCAATGATTTGGCCACCCTTAAATAATATGATCCTAACCTACCCCTTATTTTACATATTTTCCCTGGAGAAACGTTGTGCACCACACTACTTGGTCAAAAGGGTGAACCCTTCCATTGGGTCAACCTTTCAGTGGGAGGGGCCCCTTGAGTTTATTCTATGTCTAACCAGCTGGCTGATTGCATTGTTAAGGGGAGAGATCTTTCCATTAGGCTCTTTGAAACAGAGCCTTTTGTCCTCATTGCCCCATTTAAAAACAGATTTCCTTTGGTTACAGAGAAACAATAGCTGGGTCTCTCTGGCCCTAGAGGGCTTTCCTGGAGAAATTGATCCCCACTTTGGACCATATAAGTGGATGAGTTCCTTTTCCACACTTGAATGGAAGCCTCCCAGACTCTTTCTATTTAGCCCCAAACCAAATTATCCCACTGTCTTTACTGATGATGGGCACCTGGGGTCCTCCATTGTTTCCCCCCTTCTTCATCAGAGAAAGGTTCATCGCCTATAAAGTCAGACCTCCAAGAAATTGAGGGCTCTGCCCAATTAAAAGAATTGTTTCCAGTGGTTATGGTGTTAGATATGATTTCTGAATCCTTTAATTTGATTTCTGTCAGTCTCTATGTAGTAAACTTACTCCCTAATTTGGTAGAGGCTCATATTAGGCTCGATTCTAACCGCATTGCCCCCGATGATTCAGGCACATACCCTACTAAAACAAAGACAACATCCTATTTTTCTCCAATACCTTTGATGTTATCAAGATCTTTCAGGGTTCCTATCCTTGGAAAATTGCCTGGCAGATCAACTTGCCTTGGGCTTACAATGCCATACTGTTGCCAAGGCAACTCAGCTCCACTCATTAACTAATTTCAACTGGAGGAGCCTAAGACATAAATAACCCCAAGTATCAATAAAAGACCTTAAAAGGATTATCTGTACCTGTAGGTCTTGTCAGCCATTTTTACAGGTACTTCACCTCTAGCTCATGGGGAGCAATCCCCAGGGGCTCTGCCCTAATAATCTTTGGCAACTTGATGTTACTCACTATTCCACATTTGGAAAGTTAATATATATATTTGTGACTATTGATACCTTCTCCCATGCATGCTGGGCATTGGCCTATAACGGAGAAAAGTCTAAACATGCTATTAACCATACGCTTCACTGTTTTGCCATTCTTGGACTTCCAGATCAAATTAAAACAGATAATGGCCCATGTTTTACAAGCAAACCTTTTACAGAGTTTCTCCATACATGATACACAAATACATTCCTAGGATTTTGAGGGCTCTATTGACTCTATCAAAAGGTGGACAGGCAGGTATCTTCATTGCTCTGAGTCTTCCTGTATATAAAGTGTGATTTTGCTCTCCTAATGGATCAAGTAGATAGTAGAACCTTGAGATTTTCTTGGCTGGGTCCCGGTTCTCTGGAGAACAAGCTAGATAGCTCATAATCAGGTAGTAGGAGCTGAAGGAGTGACTAGGAGAAAAGTGAAGGTTAATGATGTTGTATGTTGTGGCCCTAAGACTCCAGGTTTCTAACACACAGTGAACTTCTATGCAATTTTAGACTGAGGCCCTAGAGCCCATGCCAAGCAAGTCAGGGAAGTGGGCAAGGGAGTGAGGAAAGAGACATGAATTAAAAAATTAATCAATGTATGGGCACACCAAACTCCATTCTGCTTAACTCTGTCACCTCTGGGTGATTCTTTGTTTTTGCCTGCTACAAATAGATCAGGATAATATCACCATGAAGCACAAGTGTGAAGCACAAGGAAGCATCAACTGGATTGGGTCACTTGTACATTTTCCTCCCTTGAGCATTTGATGTCTTAGATTTTCCCACAAGCACCATCACACAGAGGACAATGCTGAGTCTCCAGTTGAGGTGCTAGAACCTCAGAGGTATACAACTGTGTCCTGAGAACTTGAATTAAAAGATGTGAGTGTTACATGTTACTTCAGGAGCTTAGTCAGAACTTGGTCAGAATGGGATAGTATTACTAGGTGGGTCATGGGATTGGAGTCCCTCTACTAAGGCTGGGAGGAGCAGAAATTCATGGCACCAATCTAGGCCTCCTTAACCTTGGGTTCTGTCTGTGGAACATTTTCATGGGATGTATATCTAGACCCCTTGTAACAGCAAATGCAAATTTGCCATAAGCATCTCACTCCCTCCCTTGCCCACCACTTGGAAGGTGGTTATTTCTTCTTTAACTTTTGGTTTATTTGTACTAGCAGGGTTGTGACTTTGCTTGCCTATTAGGCAGATGCATGAATCCCTGATATTTTGTGTCTTGGTGTTCCCCTTCCCTAAATATATGTTCATGATGTTCCAATAAAGAGAAAATGAACTGACACAGGGCCAGCAATCATCCATGTTCAGGGAAAGACATACAATTATAAAGGATATCCTTTATAATAAGCTTAGGATTAATAACAGCAGAAGCCACTCTTGGCACCACTGGCACAGTAATAGCTAACATTAAATTAAAACAAACAAACAAACAAACAAACAACAACAAAGGATGCTGTCTTAGTTAGGGTTTTACAGCTGTGAACAGACACCATGACCAAGACAATTCTTATAAGGACAGCATTTAATGAGGCTGGTTTACAGGTTCGGAGGTTCAGTCTGTAATCATCAAGGCAGGAGCATAGCAGTATCTAGGCAGGCATGGTGAAGGCAGAGCTGAGAGTTCTACATCTTCATTAGAAGGCTGCTAGTGGAAGACTGACTTCCAGGCAGCTAGGAAGTGGGTCTTAAAGCCCATGCCCATAGTGACACACCTACTCCAACAAGGCCATACCCTCAAATACTGCAACTCCTTGGACCAAGTATAGTCAAACCATGCCAGATGCCAAATAGCCCAGGGTGTCTATATTAGAAAGAAAAAAAATAATTCCAAGCTAGAAGAACAAATGGTTTTGTTAAATGAGGTGAATTTAAAGCATGGGAGTGTGATTGACCTGTCTGCTTTAGGCAAATGCTAGGTATATGAATGCTAGGACCCTGAGAGAGGTTAGAAGGTTGTTGATTGAGTTTCGGTTGGTCAGGTTTGTTAGGTAGCTATGTGCAGAGAATAAACAAGAAGAATAATTTAGATATGCTGGTGATGAAGATCAAACTTGTTCCAAGTATTTAGACTCTCCTACTCAGCAGGAAGTAGACTAAAGATAATGTCTCCCCTCTTTCTGACTTCTGACTTTATTTAGGGATCTCTTTTCTTTCCCCATTCTCTTCCCTGTACTATATAACATTAGGGAGTTGAAAGGGTTGAGGAAAAAGGGTAGAGAAGTGTGGGCAAAAGAAAAATCCACAAAGTAGCAAGGCCAGCTACATAGAACTGTCAGCAGGATATGAATAAAAGCCTCTTCTTTGCTAAATCTTATCAATGTTCAGACTGGTGAATTTTAAATGACCCTAGATCCACAACAGTATGACTATGTTCGCAACCTTCCTGATGCCATGACCCTTTAATATACTTCCTAATTTTGTGGTGATCTGTGCCCTTCCCCAGCCTTGAGCAAGCCTGAGAGACCTTGCTTACCAAAACAGACCAAGTGATAGGATCTAGATGGAGTTACCCACCTTAGCTGCACAGAACACAGAAGCAGAACTGCCCCTGGGCTTGCCTTGGATTATCCCACCCATCTCCAGCTAAAACCAGGAGGGGTTGTGGGTTGGGCCTTCCTCTTTAAATTGAGAGCTGAACATTAAAGCTTGGAGCCTTGATCAGAGAACTTTGTCTTGGCTTCATCTCTTCTCGCCCTCCATCCCCTTTCATTCCCAGCCCCTCTTTCAGGTGAACCCAGTTGATTCGTGGCCGCAGGTGGCTACAGTGATCCCCAACCATAAAGTTATTTTTATTGCTACTTTATAACTGTAATTTGTTCCTGTTAAGAGTTGTAATGTGAATGTATTTGGAGAGAGGTTTGCTAAAGTGATCCTGACTCATAGGTTAAAAACCAGTGATCAGTGAATTACAAGGGGAAAAGAAAATTATTGTTGACCAGTTTGTTCACTGTTTAATGGATGTACATTCAAGGTGCACAGTGTAGGGAAATAATGGAGCCAGGAGAATGAGGGCTGGTGTCATGGATTTGATCTCCTGTGCTGGATAAACTTGGGGTGGTGCTGCATTCGTGTTATCACAGCATTTGGTAAGTGGAAGCAGATGAGGTTCAAGGCTGTCCTATAGAGTGTGTTCAGATCTTAGGATAAATGGCACCCTGCAGAAAGATAGAGAGATAATGAGTTGGGGGTAGATGAGAGAAAAAAGGGAGAGAGATGAGAGGAGGAAGAGAAAAAGGGAAAGATAAAGAGAGTGGAAGGTAAGATGAGAGAGAGGAGGGAGAAGGAAGAGAGAGGGAAGGGAGGAAGAGAAAGGGAGAACGAGATAAAAGATGAGGAAGAGAGGAGGGAGAGAGAGGAGAGAGAAAATACTTTAAAACAGAACAGTTATTTAACCTGAGCTTTGGGGAGGTTTGCTACCTTAGAAAGAAACCTAGGCTGAAGACAGTGGGGACAGATTTGCTGAACCACAACAAAGACAGGCTAGAGTATGACAGCAGGGGGAAGAGTCACAATCCCTGGAATATGAGGTGTTGGTGAGATACTGACCGTGTCTTTGGGGACACTTGTTTAAGGACACCTGTTTTCTGTAGGTACACCTGGACAAATCAAAAGTATGTTAGAGTTCTTCACTGCCCATAGGATTTTCAGGTATTTTCTCTCCTGAGATTGAGTCCTAGTGTGAGGCTGTGGCCACAGGATGGAGTTATGACTAAGGACTTGGCACACAGAAATGAAACCACGTGTGCCTTGCTGTGGACCTTAAGGCTAAGTTGAGAGGTGACGAGGAGCTGGTTGTAGGTCCCATTAATTGCTCATCATCCGTTTGCATCTTCATTGCTGCAGGGACCAGAGGCTCAGAGGTGGCAGGGTCATGCCTGCTGGATTCACAGGAACCCTGAGGATCCCTGGATCTGTATATTTCTGCATGTGTACTGATGAGGGGTGGGCAAATGGGGCAAAGGTTTGGGTCATAGTGGAAAGTATTGATCTGACTATGTAAGGCTGCTGTGGAAGACACTGACATTTCCTCCTCCACCCTCCTGACTCCACCTCACACCCATGTCTGGCCTTGACTTTGTAGAAAATCTTGAAAAATATGCCCTGGTCAGGAGCCCCAACCTTTCTTCCATCTGCTCATCATAGCTGCTTGCCTCTAAAGCAACTGCCCTGGTACCTGGGCAGTCATCACCTGTGTTTTCTCTTCTGTCCTCTGAGAGTTTACCCACCAGCCATGGTGGGACAACCAGTGGAGGACAAACTGAGTCCCTTGGGCTCTAGCCTTCCACATGCCCCTGGTTTTGCTGCCATGGTCACTCCTTTACATCATCTTTGTTTGCCTGCCTCCAGAGCAATCTCAGTGCTCTCCTGAGGCACCCCAACCCCCAAATGTTGTACACATGATCTACAGTTTCAGGTACAACTTGTTTTCTCACTGAACCTCAACCTGTTCCAAAGTTGCACTCCTGAAATGGAACCATCCTGGGCCTTGACATAAAAATACAGCAGACCTGTACCACCACACTGGAGCATTGTTCCTATTAGGTCTCAGTGTCCCTCTGTAGGGGCTGAGCACCACTGAGCTTCTGCCCCACCCTAAAGTCAGCTTACCAAGTAAAGGATGTCATAGGAACATGTAAGATGTGGTTTCAAGGAGGATCCTATAAGGCAAAAAGGGGGAAATTGAAGATAGTAATGTCCTGTGAATTCCATGTGGGTAAGGAGCCATAGAATTCATAAAGGGAAGTGTTACTGGGAACAGCTGATAATAGCGGTCAGGAGAGGGAAGCACAGGAAAAGCATTGGGAGGTTTGGGGGTGTGTTGTTAAGGGAAGGAGGGCAGCTGTATATTGGATATATTGTAGTCAGTGGAGAATAGCTTGGAGCTCCTTCTGAGATTGATTTTCCTGTTGAAAAGACTGATTTTGAGGTGGGGACAAGCTCACAAGAGACATGTAGGTCAGCTATGGGGTATTTGGCATATCCTTTAGGGTAGAGTTTACCCATGACTCTTGTTGACCAATGTTCATCCCATGGATCATTGATTGAAAGCTGAAATGAGTTTTAAGGTTGGCAAGTGTGGCACCACTGTGGCTGCTGGGTTCAATTCTGCAGCTCCAATATCTGTAATCACTATATGTGGAGACCTTCTGGAGACAGTCACCTGTGTATTGGTAAGGAAAGCAGAGGAAAGGGCTGGGGGCAGTGGAGATAGAATCCAGGTGTAGGGGGAATCTCAATTCTGGTCCATTATCCTTTAAGTGGGCAATCTTGTGTTCCTATAATTTTGTTGTGTCCCTTATAAATCTCTTTAGTGAAGAATTTCCAGTGATAAGTGTTGGGAAGACTGGAGAGAGGCTGGACAGTACAGAGTTAGTATGAAGAATGGCAAAAAGCGGCATGAGAGTAGAGGAGAGGGGAGCTTGTGGAGGGCACATGACCTGGGCAGCAGTCACCAGGTCATGGAAGTCCTTCCAGATCTTGTTGTTTCTTTGGTCTTGGTGCTTCCTCCTCCTCCTCCTCCTCCTCCTCCTCCTCCTCCTCCTCCTCCTCCTCCTCCTCCTCCTCCTCCTCCTCCTCCTCCTCCTCCTCCTCCTCCTCCTTGTCTATTCTTGATTTGCCATCGAGATGTAGGCCATTTTCATGGTTTGTGGGGTGGTGTCAGACATTTCTGGTGGAAAGCCAGATAGGCATAGGCTGGTTCTATGGGAAAACACAGATGAAACCCTCCCAGTTGTAAGGAGAGGGTCTGATCCCTTTCAAATCCCATACAAAGGATCACACCATCATACTAGGACGAGGAGGGGCTGGTTATTTTTGGTGTGTGCCAATGGAGAGAGATAGGAGGTGCATTAATTGTGCATTAGGGGCATAGGTGGTTTTCTTTTGTTTTAGAAGTTGGACTTTTAGGGTTTGATGATTTTTTTCTACTATTCTTTGATCCTAATGGTTGTAAGGGATCCCTGTGTGGAGGGCAATTTCCCATTGTGCACAGGTTTTTAATTGAGAGCTAGTGAAGGCAGAAATATTACCAGATTTTATCTGTTGAGGAATGCCCATGAGGGCAAATTTAGAGACTATATGGTGAATTACCCTTTTTGAGTTTTCACTCGTTTGGACTGTAATCCATATAAAATTCAAGAATGTATCTATGGTAACAAAAACATTTTATTTTTTCTACCACATTGGGAAATATGGGTGGTATTTGCCATAAGGCATTAGATTTGAGAACTTGGGGATTGGTGCCTATCATTTGTAAAGCTGGGGTAGTAATAAGGGATGCACATGAGAAGCATGTTTTTATTATCCTTTGGAGGGGGATGTGCAGGAAGTAGGGATGAAGCCCTTTTATATTTGTGTGTGTGTGTGTGTGTGTGTGTGTGTGTGTGTGTGTGTGTGTGAATAGAATTGGTCTGCTGGCTCAGTGGAGGCTATGCATGTTCCTGTTGATGCAGTTTGGTCAGCGATTACATTTCCCTCAGAACTGGGCCTGGCAGGGGATTGTGAGATCAGATGTGCTGGGTATAGATGGGGGAGGCTCTTTGCTGTAGGAGGGTGGAAACCTGTATGAGTAGAGGGGAAAGTGAGTTGGCATCTAGTTTGACAAAGGATCTTGACAGCCAGGGGAGCAGATTGACAGCATACATACTAAGAAGAAGTTAACGGGGCCCTTGACTTCTTTTAGGGTTAGATAGATAGCATATAATTCTTTGTGTTGGGGAGTGATACGACAGCTCTCTGAATTGGAGAATAGGGGATTCATACTTGGGGGAGTAGTATATTACTGCTGCAGCTCCCCTCTTTCCCCTATCAGTAAATATCGAGAGGACTCCAACTATGAGCTTTTTGGAAAATAGTTTGGGGGACAGCCATCGAAACAGAGGGAGGGCAGAGACCCATTTTTATTTATTTATTTATTTATTTATTTAAATAAAAATGATTTTCAATTTGTCCTGGGAATTCTATTTACCTGATACCAAAGTGACTTTTGATTAGCCATTGAATATGGGGAGGGAGAAGGGGGTGACAAAAATGTCAGGTTCTTTTCCTAAAGTTTGTATGGCTTTGTCCCTGCCATTCTTAACCATACTAGCAAGTGCATCCACCTCATTTGGAATTCAGGATGAGTCACCCACTGGGGTGTGGAGCCATCCCGGCACCCCTGGGGTGGGCATAGGGCTACTTCAAGTGTAGGGGAGGAATTAAAAGTAAGGAGCTGTGATGGATCCTTGGGACATATCTAGCAAGAGTCCTGTGTTTTAAGGCCACAGTAACAGAATTTAGGTTGCTTCAGGGGACAGTGCTTTGGGGGAATAGGGCTTTTTATTTCCTTTTAGAAGGTTAAAGAGAGGTTGAAGGATGCTTGTGGGAAGGGGGAGTCAGAGTCAAAGCCTCTTAAGGTTTCCAAAAAAGCTCTGGAGGAAGGTGAGAGTTAATTTTTGAGTTAAGGAAAGGGTAGGTTTGATGGGGTATATTGCAGTGACAAAAATTTCTGTTTCTAAAAATGCAAAGGGCAGAATAAGTTGGATTTTGTGGGGGGCTATTTTGAACCTTAGGGCAGATAGGGAAGATATTATCTGGTCTTTAAGTTGGGAGGAGGGAGGTGGAAAAATCCCCTGATATTAAGATATCAACCATTCAGTGATTACACACACACACACACACACACACACACACACACACACACACACACTGAGTCCTTTGTCTAAATAAACTTTTAATGTGGTGGTCACAGCCTCCTGGCAAATGGTTGGACTGTTAGCCATTCCCTGAGGGAGAAGCTTTCATTCATATCCTGAGGCTGGACCAGAGTTATTAATGAAGGAAAGGTACTAAAAAGAGAAAGCACTCACAGTCTCCAGGGTGGAAAGGTATAAAACCCCAGTGTTTTATGTCTATTGCTAATAGGGAGACATTGACAGGAATGGTTGAGATATGGGACAACCCCCTTTGGGGAGAGCCCCAGACTAGCATGGTTTTGTTAATTTTCCTCAAATTTTGTATTAGGCTCCATCCCCCTGCACTCTTTTTTGTAGTGAACACAGATGTTCCATGACAAGGGGAGTGGCAGATGTGTTGTAGTAGAAGCTGTTTTTCTATCAATTGTAGGAGGGCTTTAAGCTCCTTGACAGATGCCACTGTGGAACCCAAATGACTTTATTGGAACAATGGCTCTTAGAATTGAGAGTGATTTGGAGGAAGACAATTGGGTTCTCCTTGGATATAACTTTCTTTAAAGGTATTGCCATCTATTTTGATGCCATCTCTTTCTGTTTGGGTGGTAAGCACCACTTCAGGGTCTTGTAAGATATCTCTCCCTAGAAGATTGGCTACTTGAGCTACCAGCAGGTGTATGAGGCTGGTAGCTCCATCAGGATCCTCCCATCTGTAGGCTTGTTTGGTGATCAATGCATGAGAGGTACCCCCTACACCTATGAGCTGGGGCCCAGGCATCAGTTTCCAATTGTGTGATCTCTTGTTGTCTTAAAATTGTTTTGTCTGCTCTGGTATCAATAAGGCACTTGAATGGCTTGTTATCTATTTTAATGGTTAATTTGGGGTGGAGCCTTCTGAGATGCTGGAGACCCATAAGGCTTCTATGGGAGCTCTTATTTCAGGGCTGAGGGCTACACTCTCTTACGTTTAAAGGCTCCAGTGGCTTACCATCCTTGTCATATAGGGAGGTACAATATTTTCTCCAGCGGACACCTTTCCTGCATGGGGACAGATTGTCTTAGGGGCATAAGGATCTTTTATGGGAAGGGAGTTTTGTGGGCATTCATTCCTCCAGTGTCCTGTCTCTCCAGATTTCAAACAGATTCCTTCTGTTTTTACTGCTGCCACTAATGCCTGAGTGACAGATGTAATCTGGTATGATGTGGTTCCTATATCCTGGGTTGCCACAATCTGCCTGTCATAATGTTTCTCCCGGAGACCCTGGCAAGCTAGTCTGGATTCAGAAATCACATCTTCCCAGATGATGTTTTTAAGAAGGAGATTTCTGGCTGTGAGGTTGGGAATTTTTCTTTCTAGGCTCATTCTAGTTTCGATAATAAAATCAGATAGGGGTTCCCCTGGCTTTTACAGAGAAAGGAAAGGGAAGAGGCAGGGCCTTCTAAACTTGAGGGCAGGGTAAGCCTGTCCCAAGCTTGGATTGCACACAGGCAAACCTGTTCATAGTAATCTGCTGGCTGTGCTGCCTGCTGTGCTTCAGTGGAAAAGTCTCCCTGGCCAAAGAGTTCATTAAATTTCCATGGAGTGTCGCCTCGGCCCCAATTTATTCTGAGGCTTGGAATAGGTACCAGTTGAGTGGTTTAGTTCAATTGGGGTTAATATCAACTGAGAATACTTGGGTGTTTTGGGATCCTGGCTCCATATCAGAGTCCTGAGTAGAGTGTAAGGCAGGTTTTGCTTTTGTAACAGAGTCATGAAAATTACAAAATTGTAGCATGGCAGAAGGTTGATGATAGGGTAAGGCAGAGTTTGGTGGGCTTTTGTCAAAGTGTTTGGTACATCTTTGTCTTTGGTGGCTGGGGAAGGAGGAGAAGAGATACCTTCCTTTGGTTTGGTAGGGTATAGGTGGAGTAGGGAGAGGGGCCAACGGAAGCTCATTTGTTTTTCTAAGGGGGCAGGGATAGGTAAATGGATTTTATTACATATATTAATTAGGAAAGGGCTGTGAGATCTGAAATAGGGTGGGTTTTAGGACTTTGATTATTGGGCTTATCTGACTGAGGGGCTCAGGGGCTGTACTGTCATCAGCCTGTCCTACTTTAGATGGTTCTATACATTCACCAGTTGCAGCAAAAAAACCATTGGAGTGGGGTTTTCCTTCTTGGGTATCCCTGTTTTGGGTGAGAGAACCTGCTCCACGAGTCAGAGCTGTTAAGTGTTCCCATTGGCTATGCATGACATCATCTGAAGACTTCCTCCCAAGACAAGGAGGCTTGGTTTGTTTTCTTTTTGTCATGAATAAAGAGTGGGAATAAAACCATGGGATTTTAATAGGGCACATTATCTCCCTGCCTGTGGGGAATTTTTTTTTTTTTTTTGTGTTGATGAGTTGCCATGAGAGAAAAGAAAAGAAACGCCTTGTCCAATGGGAACGTTCTCTTGGCCTATTGGCTTTGTGGGATTCCACAAAGGTCCAAAATACTGAGCCTTCCCACAGATTTAAGAACTGGCAGCTGCCCTAGTATCTTAACTGGCTGCTGCATTACTAGTTTTTTTATTTGTTTGTTTTGCTTGGTTTGTTTTAAGGACAAATTGTCAATACCTGCTACAGGCTGCCAGGTTTTAGACAGGGACTAAAGGTACTTTCAGCCCACACCAGAGAGTAGCTCTGGCCAGAACATGTCAGTTGTCCCTTTACCTTGTACAAATCCAGATAATGGGCACTGATGGAAAGAACAGCAGGAAAATGATGGGTGGGGGTCGGGTCTCACCTTTCTGTGGAATCAGAGGTCTCACTGAAATCTCCTGGGCATTAGTTGCAGTGGGTCAGCTGTTCTGGTTCCAAGTAGGGCAGCAGTTCCAGTCTCTGTACAGGATGGTGTCCAAAGGGCTCCATGGAACTCTAGCCTGGTGGGAGCAGCCAGAGTCTCAGCTCTCTGAAGAAAAGCTGGAGTGAGACAGGTTGCCAGGCCTCTTTTTCAGCTGCTGCTATCTGAGAGTTGGTGGCAGGTGGCAGCTAGGGGCCACAGTTGGGGCCACCAAGCAGGAAGTGGCTGTGGTAGGCTCGAGCACCCAGGTGGTTGCGTCAGGTTGAGGTCCAGATTTAAGTTTGGGGAGAGAATACTATTCCTTGGAGTGTTACAGCTTGATAAGACAAGCATTCTCAGATGAGATCATTGGTGAAGTGATTTGTGCACTTTATTCCTCATGGATAGTATCTTATAAACATTGTAGGGTGGGTTGGGATTTGAAGGCTGATGCTGTCTGTTGGTTTGGTCTGAGATGTTAGGGATGCCTCATGTGCATGTGGAAGAACTTCAGGTGTATTTCCTAAATAACTGATTGTCACAGTCTCTCCACGGGGCATTGTGGTCACTGGTTTGGGACAGGAACTTGGATGGGAGTAGCTGTATATGCCTATCATTCTCAATTATTAAAATTGCCTGGGTTCCTGAACCCGCTCGACCTTACCACGTTTTCTGTCTGGTGGCACAGTCCATTGCCCAACAAACCAAGATGTGAAAGATAAAGTCTTGTTCCCCATTGCACAAGGGAAAGATGCATGCCATTTACAAAGCAATGTTCTCCAAAATAAACTAAGCTTAGTGTTTTAGTAAGGGTGCCGGCTCACAGTCATGTAGGGGCTGACCGATTCCTGAGCATAAGTACACATGGTGATACAGACCGTTACTTATTTACTGTTATGTTTAAATACGTAGCATTTTGAATTGTATCTTAGTTATAATTTCTACAATGTTACCACCCTAAACCGCCAGATATCTTCTTTCTATGTTAAGACCCAAATCACACCTTGAGAGTGGTTTATGGGGCTTACCCACTAGAAGACCACTTCATTGTATTACTAGAATGAATTAGCATGTAATACAAGTGATTACAGTACATTGTGAGTTCCTCTCCTGTGACCCAGCTATAGCCATCCCCCAATTCCCTGTGTGTTTCCCATTTTATCACTCTTTTTAGCTATATTTTTATAACAAGGATGATTGATAGCACACTCAGATTATCTTGAAATCTCATGTATTCAGAAGGTTCCTCTTGCCTATGATTAGCACAAAAAGGTCTATTTGGAAGATAAATGGCATTAGTAAGGACCCCAGGCTGAGATCCCCAAGCTGGTATAAATTTTAGCATATCTGTTACATCTTTCTTGGATACCCTGCCCAGCTACATAGTGGGGTGGGAAAGTAAAACCAATATTGTTGTAACAAAATCTATCCATGGGCATTGTGGCAAATAAGGGTTCAGGCAGGCATGCAGTATTATTTAATAATAATATTATTATTTAATAATAATGTTATTCATATAATAATTAATTATATTATATAATTAATAATAATATATAGTTATATATTATTATATATAATATATAATAATATATAGTTATATATTATTATATATAATATATAATATATTATATATCATATATTATATATTAAATATATATAATATAATTATTATTATATAATAATAATGTTATTATTTAATAATAATGGGGATTAGCAAGCCAAAAGACAGGGTGAACTAGAATGAGTTTAGGAATATGTCCCCAGGACATCTATCTGCCCATAAGAACACTGTACCTGTGATGAAAAAGACCCTAACAATTAACAGATTTGCAGGGGGAAAGGCTGGCCAAGAACTGTTAATTACTGCACCCCTTTATCAAACATCTCTTTTTCTTGGCCTCAGGCTAGCCCTAAGGCAAAATCATTTTATGGTCTCCATGGGAGGTTCTGCTGGATCAGAGTGGGGTATTTTTTCCTTGGACTAAAAATAACTTAACAGGCATAGCCCACACCTTAAGTTAGAAAGTCTCAAGGATTTTTTCTATGTTCATCTTGTGTATCTTGCCAGAAAACCTACAGGTTAAGTATCAGAATGAGAGAAGAACCCTGCATATTACCTAAGCAGGATGATAAGAACACCTGTCAGCATTATGGAAAAGTGATCAAGGGGTGTTACTGCTATGAATAATACATCAATGAATTTGAGGGATTACTTCTCATATTTTAATGGCATTGTATTTTTAATAGTGTTCATTATCGGTTTTGATCATGTGAGCAACTCCTAGAACAGCAAATGTAGCAAGGCAGAATGAGAAAAGCATTTGCTGAGCTGTAGCTCAGCTCAGGTAAGTAAGAAGGATGAGCGCACTAGTCAGAGGGGAAGAGGAAGGATTAACAGGAACAACTAAAGTGTGCTGTGGGCATTGTAGAGTCTTATTACTGGGGTAATGATTAAGATTTGTCCTGTAAATAGGTAGAATTGTGTTTGTTATAGGAGAGATGGAAAGCATATAAAGAAATAACTTGGGAGGCATTAAAAACCATAAATCTTGGTTTTCATAACTGAATTGATCTTTTATGTCTATTTTCTTTGAAATAAGGAATTAAGTTAATATATGGGTAACAGACCATTGGACTTGAAATGGCAATTTGTCCATCTTATCATATTAAGGGAAGAGGTCAATTGAGCCAGAAATGTCTACAGATATCGAATGAAAGTGAGGACCACTTCTAGCTGTGGTAGAGGAGAAGGTTTGTATTGTGGATGCAAGGGACAACTTAGCCAGAGGCATCTCGATGATTCCAGACTGAATATGGCCAGTAGAGTAGAACAAACCATAAAAGGAGAGAGATGGAGAGAGCAAGAGACGAAGAGAAAAGAGAGTAGGAGATAGGGAAAAACTGATGGAAGAGAGACCTAGGCACAGAGCCAAGAGCAAAGACCCAAGAAAATGTGTAGCCAAAATGGCTGAGTTATATAGGAAAGAGTAGCTGGGGGAAAGGAACTAACACTTAGAGCTAAAGGTATTTAGGGTATGAGGTAGAGGTGAGAAGTGAGGGGAGGACCTAGAACTCTGCAACATGTACTTGCAATGCTGAGAGAGACTGGTGGGCAGAGTGTGACCATGTAGGGCTAATGAAGTGTAGGCAGCACTGAGGAAGTCTAGGATACTGAGGGTCAGGCTGGTTGGAAGCAACCTTCAGAAAGCAACTATGGCTGGGAAATTTAGAACATTTTTCAGTATTCGCTTGATTGGAAATCTCCTGGGATGGATATAGACCAGGGACAGAAGTTAAAGTTAAGGAGTTTAGAGAAATGTCTTAATCTTAGATGTACATTCGAAACTTTCAGTCCCATGGTCCTGGTAGCTGGGGAAAAGGGAGGAATCTAAAGAATGGATGAAGGGCTCTTTTTGGTTGACAGACTTTTAATGATAATTTTTATTTCCATAGATGTTATAGTACTATTCAGATAGTTTACTCATTCTTGATTTAGCTTTAGTAATTGGTATCTATCTAGAAAATCATCCATTTCATTTAGATTTTCCAGTTTTGTGGAGTACTGGCTTTTGAAGTAAGACCTAATGATTCTTTGAATTCCCTCTGTGTATGTGGTTATGTCTCCCTCCCGATTTCTGATTTTGTTAATCTGGGTACTGTCTCTCCACCTTTTAGTTAACATGTCTAAAGGTTTGTCTATCTTGTTGATTTTCTCAAAGAACCATCTTTTAGTTTCCTTGATCTTTGTATTTTTGTCTGTTTATAATTGATTGACTTCAGCCCTGAATTTGATTATTTCCTGCTCTCTAATCCTGGGTATGTTTGCTTCTTTTTTTTTCTATAGCCTTCAGTTGTACTTTTAATTCCTTAGTATTAGAAGACTCCAATTTCTTTAGGAAGGGACTTACTGCTATGAACTCCCCTCTTATCATTGCTTTCATAGTGTTCCATAAGTTTGGGTATGTTATTTCCTCATTGTCATTGACTTCTAGAAAGTATTGATCAGTGATCATATAGAGAGTTTTTCAGCTTCCAAGAATATGTAGGCTTTCTGTTGTTTTCATTCCAGCTGTAATTGATGGTGGTCTGAAAAAAAGATTCATGGGGTTATTTCAGTCTTCTTGTTTCTGTTGAGACTTGCTTTGTGACTGATTATATAGTCAGTTTGGAAGAAGGTTTCATGAGGTGCTGAGAAGAAAGAATATTCTTTTATGTTTGGGTGAAATGTTCTATAGTTAGGTCCATTTGAGTTAGTTTTGTTATTTCTAAACAAACAACAAATAAAAAAACACAATAGCATAGCTCTGGCTAGTCAGCAACTCAGAGACACATACAGAGCTCTGACTGTAATTTTGACTTGTACTTCCACAACAGCAAGCAATGCTAAGCTAAGCAGTTTCTATTTCTTTGGTAAAAATGCCTGTTGTTGTTGTTGTTTGGAATGTTTTGCCCTTTAAATGAGTTTAAGGTATCCAGTTTTCTATTATCTCAGTTTTGAGAGTTCTTCACACACGCACACACACACGTACACGCACACATCCCCTTTGAGATAGGACTGTGGAGTCCTGGCTATCCTGGCACTTAGGTATTGGGCTGAACTTGAACACACAGAGATCTTCAGGCTTCTGCCGCCTAAGTTCTAGAATTAAGGACCTGTGCCAAGATTCCCAGTTCATCATATATGATTTTTTATTTACTTTACATTCCAACATCAACTTCCTTCTTTTCTCCCTACCCTGCCACACCCTGGCAAATCCCTTTCCCCATTGCCCCTCCCCTTTCCTCAGAGAAGGCGAATTCCCCCTTGGGTACCACCCTACCTTGGGACACATAGTTCCAGCAGGTGTAGGCATGTCCTCCTCCACTGAGGCTCAACCAAGCAGTCCAAGTAAGGGAGGGTATGGGATATTATCCAATGTCAGGGAACAGAGACTAAGACAGCTTCACTTGTTAGGAGACCCACATGAAGACCAAGCTGTACATTTGGTATAAATGTATAGGGAGTCTATGTCAAACTCCTGCACATTCCCTGGTTGGGGATCCAGACTCCGTGAGCCTACATGGTCCCAGGTTATTTGACCCTGTGGGTCCTTTGTGGTGTCTTGATCCTCCCTACTTGCTCATGTCTATGCCCAACTCTTCCAGAAGACTGCCTAGACTCCACCTAAAGTTTGGCTATGGGTCTCTTCATCTGCCTCCATCCCCTGCTGGATGAAGCCTCTCAGGAGACAGTTATGCTAGGCTCCTGTCTGCAAGCATAGCAGAGTATCATTAATAGTGTCAGGGGTTGGCTCTCTCACATGGGATGGGTCTTAGGTTGGGGCAGTCATTGGTTGCCTTTTCCCTTGATCTCTGATTAATTTTTGTCCCTGTACATATTGTAGGCAAGACACATTTTTGGTTGAAGATTTTGTGGGTGGGTAGATGTCCCCCTCCTTACACTGGAAGTCCTATCTGGCTACAGGAAGTGGCCACTTCAGTCTCTACATCCACTGCTGGTAGGAGAAGAATTTAAAGAAATGTTCAAAGTCCTTAGTCATCAGGGAAATGCAAATAAAATCACCCATGAGATTCATCTTACATCTGTCAAAATGGCTGAGATAAAAACTCAAGGGATAGCATATGTTGGAGAGGATGTGGAGCAAGGGGAACACTCCTCTGTTGCTGGTGGTAGCGCAAGCTTATGTGGCCACTTTGGAAATAAATATGGTGGTTTCTCAGAAAACTCTGAATACTTCTTCCTGAAGACTCAGCTGTACGACTCCTCAACATATACCCAAAAGATGCCCCACTATACCAAAGGAACACTTGTTCAACTATGTTCATAGTAGCTTTATTAGTATTAGCCAGAAACAGGAAACATGTGGATATCTCTCAACTGAAGAATAGATAAAGAAAATATGATCCATCTATACAATGGAGTAGTATTCAGATATTAAAAACAAAGACATCATGAATTTTTCAGGAAAATGGATGTAATGTGAGAATACCACCCTGAGTGAGGTAACCCCCAGCTAGCAAGACATGTATGTTAAGAATTCACTTATAAGTAGACATTAATCAAAAAGTGAGGGACAACCATGCTACAATCCATACAATCAAAGAAACTGGGTATTAAGGAGGTCCCAAGGATGCTGCTGCCTTGAATTTCACTCAGCAGGGGGAATCTAAATAGTCATCGGGGTGGATGGAGAGAGGGAAAGAGAGGAGGTGAGAAGGGGAACACAGATGGCAATCAGGGAGAGGGGGAGGCAGAGAAGACTCAGAGTGAGAATGGAAATCAGAGTCAGGGTATCTCTGTGACTAGCTGGAGGCCTGGGATCAGAGGGTATGTGGTGAGTTTTTTGGAAGTGACCCTAGCTTAGATTCCTACCAGAGGGAGATATAGAGACTGAAGTAACCATCTCCTATAGCCAGTCAGGATATCTAGTGGAGAGAGGGGGTTATCAATCCACCCATACAATCTTCCTATATTCTTAATGTACACAAAGTATGTATGAAAGCAAATATAGCACTGAAAATTGTTCCTGTCTTCCCACAGCATTCCTGGAGGCTGGACTTTTTAAGTCCCTATTGATTGAAGTTATCTTCTCCCCTTTCTGATTATTCATCTGGGGTCACATTTGGGGTATCTTGACTTTAGTCAGCGCCAAGGAGATTCAGACTTCATGCTGTTCTTTAATTTTAATTCTTGTCATTTGTTTCTCAGCGTTTTTGTTTGCTTGTTTTTTGTTTGTTTTGTTTGTTTGTTTGTTATTCTAGACAGTGTTTCTCTGTGTATTCCTAGCTGTCCTGGAACTCACATTGTACACCAGGCTCGCCTTGAAGTCAGAGATCCACTTGACTCTGCTTCCAGAGTGCTGGGATTAAATATGTGAGCCACTAGCACCTGGCTTGTTTCTCATCAGCTACAGGTTTTCTGCTTTTGTTAATTTTTTTCAAAGAGTTAAACTTTTTGGTTTTGATTTTGTCTTTGTTTATTTCTGGTTTGTTGAGTTCCACTTTAATCTTTATTGTCTGCTTCCATCCATTTGTTGAGGTTATCTACCATAGAAGACTACTCAGAAATTGGTTTAAACCTACAGAAGGTCTTTATTAGCTGGCTGCCAACTATACTGGTAGTTGCCAACTACATGATCCTGAAAGAAAATTTTGAAATAGGCCCAAACTAATAAAATAGCAGGGCCCTGTGATTCCTTTTCCTAACCTAAATAGTTAAAAATGCCTGTCAGCAGGTTTGGGCCCAGTTAATTAGCCACAGAAAATATAAAGTTACAAGACAATGGCCTATTAAATCATCCAAAGAAACTGACTGACCATGAAAGATAAAAAGTATACAAGGACATCCTTAGAAGAACAGAGATATGTCCAAATGAATAATGGGTCATCTGGTGTTCCTCCAGACCCTTTCCCCCTCCCCTTGAGGTCTTCTCAAGGTCCAAGAAACTGCAATTTAAGTTTAACTCGATACTATGCTAACTTAGACCGGTACAGTCTGCTGATGTAAAACAACCAATCATGTGTACCCACGTAAAAATCTCCCAATTCCCCCACCCCTTGGCTATAAAAGTCCCAATTCTTAGAGCCTCTAGGTCAGTCCCTCTATCCCCTATGTGAGATATGGAGATATGGACTGGCCCAGAGCTCTGATATTACACTGCCTCATGTGTTTACAGCAAGCTGGTCTCTCGTGAGTTTTTTGGGTGGACGCTGTCCTGAGACTTGAGTGAGAATCCCCCTCTGAGTTTTTTTAATCCCAGTATATCTTTGAGCTTGTGCTTTTGTATACCAAAACCATGTTCTGGGATGGCATACTTCAGTGAGCTGGAGTAGTTTGCCAGAAGCAGTACCAGAGAAGCAAAATGCAAGAGTAGTACATTTAAAGAAGGACCAGAGTGACAGGATTTGGTGGATTAGGTATTTGTTTTCATTCTGGCAGTTGGTGCTGTATGTGTGTAGAATTTTACAGACTGAATGATACTCCCTCAAGGATCCAGATGTGCTGAGGCCTGGGTCCCTGTTACTTTACTCACTTTGGGATTAATTTTCTCCCTTTTCTGTTTGTAATAATATTACATAGGAGCTTGGATGTTCAATGGAGACTTTTGTTTTGTTTTCTTGATCCTGAGTAATGTCCCTCTCAGGTCTTTAACTTGGGTACAGTCACCCACATCCATATTTCAGCCTCTGTCTCTTTCCTCTTTCTTTGTTAATTCTACCATAAATATTTATCTATGACCTTAGTATCATGAATCTTCATTAATATGTTGTACTATGTTATTACTGATTTGCAAATCTTTTCATTTTAAATTCAGTAGGACAGATTAGGAAAAGCTTTCCTTTAAGTCTTAAATTAAATTTTGCACTGACTGTTTGCTTTCTTGAGTTTTTTTTTCTTCAGGATCCTGACGGCTGGCTTTTCTTCTCTGTGGTGTGGCCTTGTTTTCCCCTGATAATTTATACTTCTATTTTAACATATCATCTCTTTACATGTGATGGCTCAGGGACTAAAGTCAGATAAACCAGGTTTCAAGAACCAAAGTAAACACATAAAGTGTTTTTTATTATTATTATACTTTTAAGAATACATTAAACATCAAAATAAAAAAATAAAAATTTCAGTAAAATAGGAAAACATGAAGTATTTAGGGACAAATTTGTCCAATTAGCCTACACAGTTAATTATTGGTTACAGAAAGGAAGACATAGATACATGTGCATGAAGGGAAGACCTGATGTTGCTAAGATACCTTCTGCTTAGTTAGGTTGGTGGTTGAAGCATGCATAATGCCAAACAAAACTCCAGAAAAAATTATAGAAATCAACAAACTGATTCTAAGATTTCTATGGAAATTCTAAGGCCCCAGAATAGCAAGACCAATTATGAAAAAGAAAAACACACCTGGACTTGGGAGAGTGGGCTCTGCATCTCTCCTGGGCAGTCCAGTAGAGCCAGCATTGGTGGCATGGTTGCAGGTGAACTTGCCTTGAGGGCATGATCTGGAGGCCTATAGCCTTGCCCCTTTCTGGCTGCCACATTGGTGAGCTAGTTGGAACAATGCTGGCACTGGTTGTGTGAGTTCTAAAGAGCTGTTGGATTGGCCAACTGACCTACCAGCCAGGCCAAGATACATGGCTCTGAGTTGGCCCACCTCAAATTCTCCCTCATCTATAAACTGCTGGGGTGTATAAAGGGATTGGTCTTGCAGATCAAAAGCTTCAGAACCTCTGTGATACAGGGTATCAACAGGATATCTGAAAGGAGTCCCTGTGGGCATCTAGTATTGGTAGTATAACAAGAGCCAAAAGTCTTGAGATACACAAAAGATTCATTTCACTGAACATTTGCAAGTATAGATATGTGAACAAAAGGGTATACTGTGTGATGTACTGTGATACACTGCAGCTTCCTTGATAAGACATTTTTGTTTTGTGTTTATTTTATTTTTTATTTTATTTGGAGGGAGAGATTCCCAGGGTAGAGGGTGGATATGTAGAAAGTGGACAGGGAGAATAGTGGAGTTGGCTGTGTCTTAGTAATGGTTAATTTGCATTGAAGAGAAATTGTGACCAAGACTCTCTCATAAAGAACATTTCATTGGGGCTGGCTTACAGGTTCAGAGGTTCAGTCCATTATCATCAAGGTGGGCTGGTAGTGTCCAGGTAGACGTGGGGCTTGAGGAGCTGAGAGTTCTATATTTTCATCCAAAGGTAAACAGGAGAAGAGTGGCTTCCAGGCAGTTTGGAGGAAGCTCTATCAAAGCACAATGACAAACTTCCTTCAAAAATGCCTCATCTCATAATAGTGCCACTGCCTGGGCCAAACATATACAAACCACCACATTCCATTCCCTGGCTACCATACCCTTGTTTAAACATATGGATCTATGGGGGACAGACATAGCCATAGCATAATAAAAAATGCACTAGAGTCACCTTCCAATGTCCCCATGGTCTGATAGCAGTCTCAACAATGTTAAAAGTCTGAAGTTCAAAGTCACTTCTGAGATTCATCCAATCACTTAACTGTAATCCCCAAAGCAAGACAGGAAACCAGCTGGGCAAACCCCAAACTCTGCATCTCCATGGCTGATGTCAAAGTGATCTTCAGGTTTCCAACCCCTTTTTCATCTTTGTTGACTGCAGCAAACTTCTTTCTCCTGGCTGGGTTCCACTCACTATTAGCAGCTTTTCTCAGCATATCCCAGGACTCTGGCATCTAGACCATCTTGGGTTCTCCAAGACAGCTTCAATGATACACCTTTTTGTTCTAGTGTCTGGGATCCATACATGGTCTTCTGGGCTT
Organism: Arvicanthis niloticus; assembly: GCF_011762505.2. Lineage (NCBI taxonomy): Eukaryota > Metazoa > Chordata > Mammalia > Rodentia > Muridae > Arvicanthis > Arvicanthis niloticus. The sequence continues at coordinate 107,622,366 of NC_047663.1, forward strand.
TTCCAAAGAGCTGGTGTCACTTCTCCAGCTCTGCCCTCTGTAGCACTGTAGAACCTGCCTGACTCCACTGCACTGCTGCTGCTGCTGCTGCTGCTGCTGCTGCTGCTGCTGCTGCTGCTGCTGCTGCTGCTGCTGTTCTTGGTGATCATCTCATGGTATTGGCACCTCCAATACACTGAGGTCTTATGCTGCAAATAGGCTTCACCAATTGCCTCTCATAGCTTCATGGTGCCAAGCCTCAACTCCTTTGTGTAACCCCTTCAGTCCTGGGTCATCAATTACAACTGAGACAGAACTTTCACCAAGCGATGACCATCCCTAACCTCTCCAAGTGCCAAGCCTCAGCTGCTCTTCATGATCTCTTCAAACTTTCAAAACCAGTACCACTTGGGTGATTCTTACACATTACCAAATCTAGATGCAGCAGGAGGGACAATATTGACTATTTCTGGAACACAGCTTCTTTGTGCTCTCAGAAAATACTTTCCAGATTTACCTCAGTGATGCTGATCTCTTCTTAATCATCACTAATATCTTCACTCCAGCTAACCAGTATCAATTGTCCTGGTAGTCTCTTCTATTAGTGACTCTAAAGCCAGAGCCACATGGCCAAAACTGCCAAATTCTGCTGCTTGCTGGAACTGGAATATGGTCCCCTTGTTTTATTACATTATCACCAACATTTTGTTTTCTGTCTCCTTCATTGCCTACACTTGATTGTCTTGGTACTTGCTCTGTAAATTGACCTTGAACTCAGAGATCTGCATGGCTTTGTCTCCTGAATGCTGGGATCAAAGGCATGTACTACTAACTAGACCTAACTTCTGTCTTAGGGTTTCATTCATCTTAGGCAACTCCTGTAAAGGGGCTGGCTTACAGGTTCAGAGGTTCAGTCCATTATCATCAAGATAGGGTGGCTTCATCCAGGAAGATATGGGGCTGGAGGAGCTGAGAGCTGTATATCTTCAACCAAAAACATACAGGAAAAGATTGGCTTCCAGACAGTTAGGAGAAAGTTCTAAGCCCACCTTCACAGCAACACATTTCCTCCAACAAGGCTATACCTATTCCAACAAGTCCACACCTCCTAATAGTATCTCTCCCTGGGCCAGTCACATTCAAACCTTGACAAGGTGCATGATGTGAAATTCATAAAGAATCCATACAAAGTCAACACACACACACACACACACACACACACACACACACACACACACGGTATTAATTTACAAGCAGCTACAGACACACGGTATTAATTTATAAGCAGCTACACACACACACATACACACACACACACACACACACACACACACACACACACTTGGCACTCTGAGGAATTGCTCACTCAAGGTGTATTACACTGTGGGGAAGAAATCTCACGGGCAGGGTGGAAGAGGGAGTCCGGGTTCCATGGTGGTCTGGCATCAGGGTCCCGGGCGGGCTTCCCATGCCGCCAGCAGAGGATCCCATATTGATACAGCCGCCGTGGGCTGGCGGTGGGCAGCTCAACTTTCCAAAGGCTGGGAACCTGGTGGTGGCAGATGACACGTGGAGTCCGGTTTTCCAAAGCTTTTATTGTTCATGGCATGGTAAATGGATGTAGGTGGTACGCACTTCCCCCACCAAAAGCCAGGGGAGACCAATCTTATAGGGAAGGGAGAAAGGGGAGGGAATAACTTAATTAGCTACGCCCCTGGCCTTTTGATAATTCATTAATATTTAAATCTCTGGAGGTGGAGACTTGTTAATCAAGCCCTCTACCTGTGTCCTATGTGACTAAAGGTGGCAGGTTAAATGAAGTTACCTCGTCCAAGGCCCAACATCCCACCCTCTTTTCTTTCATAAAAAGAGGGGTGGCTCTGTATTGTCTGTAGTCTGCAAGGTGCAGGTTAATGAGAGATGTGGACCCTGTGGAGTAGTCTGGAATCTGGGAGCATGGGGAGATAATTGCCTTTCCTGACAGGCAATGTCCTGTTGGGTTCCCCGGCTATCTCAAACCCAGTGCTGTATCAAGGGGGCCTAGGAACAGAGCTGAACATCCTACCGTCCCTCAAAGGGTCTCCGGGGTTCAAAGCTCGTTCAACCAGGCTATGTCCAAACCATGTCTTCACGGCCCAACATCTCACTGTTTTTTAGTGAAATTTTTGGATGAGGTGGTCAAAATAAAACACTATGAAGGCCATAGGGTGTGGCACAATTAAGACAAAGGGTGAGGGGAGCTGGGAGTGGGGGTTAGGAAGGCAATGGATAATTGAAACAATTGAACACAGGTGGTACAGTTTGAGGGTAATAACATCTGATTAATCTAAATAGACAGTATGTTTTCCTCACTAACATGTAAATTTAGCTATGTGACTTTGGCAAAAAGTTCATTTGTAGCTGGAAGGTCTGGATCTGTCTTCTGTAGTGAGTGTCTCTGGGTTCTGGCATGCATCTCTGGAGCCTGGTGTGGGTCTCTGGATCTCAGCATGTTCTGGGGTCTTCAGTCAGATGAGATGGCTGGAAGAAGGCAGCTTGGCAGGTTCCAGGAGGTGGCGCTGTCACTGGATCTCAGCGTGTCTCTGGAGTCTGCAGTCAGATGAGATGGCTGGGAGAAAGCAGCTTGGCATCTCAGGCAGGATCCAGAGGATGGCTGGACTCTGTTGGATCTGTGGGTATACCTGTGGGATAATCACAGCAGGGAAGCAGCATCTCCAGCAGGGAGATGTCTGTAGGCTGGATATGGAGCATTAAATTGCTTGGGAACAAGCACCTTATGGCCTGTCGTTAAGATCCTGGAAAAGCAAAGGTGTTTGAGGAAATTTAGTCTTAGAAGGTATCTTGGATGGCTGAGGGAGAAAAACAATGTTAATTTTGTATCTGGGATTGGCAGCAACAGTTTGCCTGTAAAAGAAATTAGTTGTTAATTAAGACTCAAGAAATGGTGATCAGCACGTTGACTTAAACTGTGGGAGGAAATTAGATGGCTTTTAAACCTTGAAAAAATTATGAAGGTTGAAAAAATAATGTTGGACATCTATCACGAGTATTAGAGAGAAAAGGCAGCATTAAAATAGAAAAAATAACAAAATTTTTGGTTGCAAAAACATAAGCATTGTTGTTCTAGGTGTTCCTGTCAGGAAGAAAAGGAAACGTTTAAAATTTTTGGTTGAAAAACAGGAATGTTTGTTGCAGGTCCTCCTGTTGGGGAGAAGCAGTAATGGCGGGTTTAGAAGCAGTGGGGGGAGGGGCCTTGCTCTGCCATGTGGCGTCTGGGTGCTCTGGCAGAGAGGTTCTGCATTCCCGCTTTTCTTTTTCTTAGCTGGTAAATTTTAAATGTAGAGAAGAAGAGGAAAGGCCAACTTTGAAGAAAAGTTTAAGGCAAGCAAGAAGCATTGGGGAGGGCTAAGAGTCAGAAAGAGTGAGAGTTTGTGTCTATGGGAAAGACACCTGGAAGTTGGATTGGAGTCAGGCAGCTTTGAGAGAAACTGGCAGGCAGCACAGGGGGCAAAGGGTGCAGGCAGGATTTTAGATCTGCTGCTTCAGGCAAGCTGGCTGAGTTAAGTAGCTTTAGTCAGCTGCAAATGACTGAGGGTGAGGGGAAGCATAGGCTTGCTAAGGAACACAGGGGAACAGGTTCCCCCCTGTTGCTTCAGGCAAGCAGGCTAAGCAAAATAGCTGTAGCCTGTCGCATATGATGGGGGAGTAGGGAAAGAAGCTACCTGGCAGGGCGCTAGGGGCTAGAGTTTGGAGTTGGTGGTCTTGAGAGAGAGAAAGAGAGAGAGAGAGAGAGAGAGAGAGAGAGAGAGAGAGAGAGAGAGAGAGAGGATGGTCTCAGCCGCGAGAAGGAGTCTCTCAGCCAAGGGAAAGAGTCTTAGAAAGAGGGTTACAGCAGGTGCTATGGCTTGAAGGACATCTATTAGCTGTGAAGAAACCCCCTCTGTGGAGCTGGGGGGATGGGAAGAGTGGGGGGCTAAGAAGCCGCCGCCGCCATCTTGCCCTTGAGCTGGAGAACACGTGGGGAGAGAGACCTAGTTCTTTTGTATTAGGCAGGGGTTAGGCTATAGCTAAGAATCAGAGAGAAAGAGGGGGTAGGGTGGACACAGAGAGAGAGAGATGTTACTCACGGTTTTTGCAGACACCAGCGGGGGTGGGGGGCGCTTGTGGAGCTGGCTCTGCGCACGTTGTCCACCACCTGTGGGAAACAATGTAGGCCCGTGCATGGGTGCACGAGTGTGGATCTCTGTCACTGGTCTGCATCGTCCTTTGTCAGAGATAGGGCTATTGTAGAGGAGCAGGGGCTAAGCAGGGCACTCACAGTGCGCAAAGCAGACTCTGCGGTAGGAGTCTCTCAGTGGGAAATCTCCGTTTTGGGCCCCAGCCTTGGTGGGGGGGGGGCGCAGCAAATCGGTGACTGGGGGCGCATGGCAGCAGGTCCAAGCGTGGAGATGGGCCTCCATCTGGGGTCTCGGACTCTGGCAGGATGGAGGCAGGGAGCACGCGGGGCGCTCTGAGAGAGGACCAAGAGACTTCACATCTCACAGGAAGTATACTTGTTTAGCAGACTCAGCCAGGATGATTCTTGTAGACGCATGGGTGGTCATGCCCCATGTTGGTTGCTCCAGCTGTGGAGAAGAAATCTCTGGGGCGGGGTGGAAGAGGGAGTCCGGGTTCCATGGTGGTCTGGCATCAGGGTCCTGGGTGGGCTTCCCATGCCGCCAGCAGAGGATCCCACATTGATACAGCCGCCTGGGGGTGGGCGGCTCAACTTTCCAAAGGCTGGGACCTGGCGGTGGCAGATCAGGCGACACGTGGAGTCCGGTTTTCCAAAGCTTTTATTGTTCATGGCATGGTAAATGAATGTAGGTGGTATGCACTTCCCCCACCAAAAGCTAGGGGAGACCAATCTTATAGGGAAGGGAGAAAGGGGAGGGAATAACTTAATTAGCTACGCCCCTGGCCTTTTGATAATTCATTAATATTTAAATCTCTGGAGGTGGAGACTTGTTAATCAAGCCCTCTACCTGTGTCCTATGTGACTAAAGGTGGCAGGTTAAATGAAGTTACCTCGTCCAAGGCTCAACATTACACAGCCACAATTTTTAGTATAGTTAGGAATTATAGTATATCTTCCAGTTCATTGACTGGATGCTTATTCCAGAAATGGACCCATATGCACATAGTTAAGTGTTTTAATTTTTTAATATTTAATTTTTTATTATTTTAAATTGATGTGAATGTGTATGTGTCTGTGCTTGAGTATGAGCACAGGTACCTGTGAGACCAGAGGTGTCAGTGGGCCCTCTTAGAGCTAGAATTACAGGAAGCTGTGAGTGACCTAATGTGGGTGTTGGGAAATGAACTTGGGTCCTCTGCTAGTGCAATGGGCTCTCTCTCTCTCTCTCTCTCTCTCTCTCTCTCTGAACTGCTGAGCCATCTCATCAGGCATTTTAAGATTTACTTTTATTTTTTGAGAATTTCATACATTCATATATATGCTTTGATCAAATCTATGCTACATCTCTCTCATCCAGCTCCTCCTTTATCCCCCACCCACTTTTGTCACAATTTCATGTGACTTTTCAAAAACAACAACAAAAAACCAAAACACTAAGTCCACTTAATTTTACCTGCATGTTCTTGGATGTAGGGTCATCTATTGGAGCCTGAGAAGCTCCTCAGGGTTGTCTTCCTGAAGAACATGGACTCTTCCCTCTCCAGAAGCTGTGGGTGACCAATGGCTCCTTGGATAAGAGTGGGACTTCATGACCCCATTACCATTAATGCTGGGAGTTTTAGTTAGTGGATTTTAAGAAAGGTGGTGTGTATATGCATCTCTCTCTCTCTCTCTTTCTCTCTCTCTCTCTGTGTGTGTAAGAGAGAAAGAGAGAGAGAGGAAGAGAGAGGGAGAGAGGGAGGGAGAGAGAGAAAGAGAGAGAGAGAGAGAGAGAGAGAGAGAGAGAGAGAGAGAGAGAGAGAGAGATATTATGGGTATCATTAGAGAATCCAAAAGAGGGCATCAGGTGTGCTCTTTCATCAATTAGGGCCTCTCTCTGAATCTGAGGCACAAGTTTCTCAGTTCTGCTGCAAAGCAACAAACCCCAGTGATTCTCCAAGAATCCACCCATAATCCTGTTGTGGGTCTCCACAGCATTGTGCTATGTAAAGAGCCAGACAAGAGAACACGTGTCTCATGACCCTACGTAGCTGAGGAGGGAAATGTAGGATCATAGACAGCAAGGAGGTTTCCTTGTTTAAAGCCTATCAAAGTATATCTAAATGGTCACATTTCATTATATATAAATTATATTTTAAAGAACATTCTTATTCAGATGGTGATGGCACAAGTCATTAACCACAGCACTTGGGTGGCAGAGGCAGGAAGATCAGCCTGATCTACTGAACAAGTTCCAGGACATCAAGGGCAAACTCTGTCTCAAAAAAAAAAAAAAAAAAAAAACAAGAAAGATAGTCCTTTTTTTAAACTTGTATTTTTATTATATGCCTGCATGTATATCTGTGTAGCAAGTATACCTAGTGCCTGCAAAGGCCAGAAGAGAGCATTGAATTCCTTGGGAGTGGAGTTAATAACAGCTGTGTGATGACAAGTGGATGTTGAATCCTGGACTTCTGGAAGAACAGTCAGTGCTTTTAACTGTTGAGCCTTCTCTTCAGTCCAAAAATTGAAAAAGACCAACTATTACAAAATTGGGCAAACATTACTTTTAGTTAGATTTCTCTATAGCTAACCTAGTAGCTATCAAAGGGGGAGGAGAACATAATGAGAAGAAATAACATTCAAATGTCACCTTCTCATTATGTTTTTAGAGTCTTTTAGAAATTGTGGGAGGATTTGGAGACATGGAGAGAAAACATAAAAAGTGACAAATGAGATGGCTCAATAGGTACAGGTCCTTGCTGTCAAACTTGATGACCTGAGTTCAGCTCCTAGATCCCATATTATAAAATGATAAAACCAACCCCTGCAGGTTGACCTCTGACCTCCACTTGTAGTCTCTGGCATGCACAGGTACATAAACATACAACTAAATGAATACATAAAATGTACAAAACAAAGTACTGAATTAGGTGAAAAGGGAAAGTTACTGGCTGGGACAGGGAGAGGCAAGCATATTTAGACATAAGCCTTAAAACATATCACTTGAGTGTGGGTGTGCCTGTGATGGTCAGAGGACAACCATGGGTATCCATCTCTGGCTTTTCCTCGTTTGAGGCAGGGTTTCTTCTGTTGTTCCTCACATGGTAGGTGTTAGTTTTAAGAAATCCTACCGCAGTTCAGAACAGACCACTCCAGACCACGCGGTTCCAAGGGGGAGGAGGTTTATTCAGGGGATAGGGCAAAGGTGGGGAGAGGAAGGTGGAAGAGATAAGAGATCGAGTCAGGGGGGTCCTGCCTGTTTTATATGGGCGGTGACGTAGTATCTCCCAGGTAAAGGTGAGGTAGCCAGGTGGATTCTGGGAGTGTGCGGCTGTTGCCTTGGCAACGATGTGGGGGTTGCCTAGATGTGATGTCACTGGGTTCGGAGCCTGATACCAACAGTAGGCTATGGTTTTTCATCTGTGAACTTCATGGATTTTCCCATCTCCTCCTCCTATCTTATTACAGGAGTGCTGGGATTACAGCTCTGGGGATATGCTTGTGCTTGTGTGGCTGTGGGGAAAGCTTTCTCGACTGAGCTCTTTCTCCAAAGGTGGCACACGAGTTTATTTAGACATATGTCTTTTAGGACTGATTATGAAAATATATAACTTCTAGAGAAATCAAAATCATCTGAGTTATTAGGGATATAAATAAGTGGTGGAACACTTACAAAGTATACATCAGCCCTGGGTTTCAACCTCAGTATGAGTTCAATTTACTAGAAAAGACCAGCTGTTGTCTCTGTGGATGTCTGCATACATTATCCAGATGGGAGCTGGCCCTAGCTTCATGTGATAGAGCCTGTAGGGGCCCAAAACTCTTCATTTTGGTTTATTGCAATTTACCACAGTAAGGATTGCTCAGTGGCAGGAGGACCTAGGACCCCCTGAGGATCTAGGGGAGCAGCTGGAGTCATGAGCTGGAAGCGAGCAACCTTTAATCTCCTCTGAGTGCTCAGTGGGACTGGAGATCAACTGAAATTGGAGCTGCTGAGATACAATGGTGGCTGCAGGGCACAGGATGACCTCAGGAGAGGCCTGAAGGGGAGTCAGGCCTGAGAAGAGGGGAAATAACTGAATTCTGTGTTGCTGTTTTTCAGGAGGATCTAAATGCTACTCGCTTCACCTTGGAGTCCTGCCCTTCATAGTGCTTGTCGTAGTCTTCTTTGGGTAAGAGTCCAGGCTGGTGAGGAAGGGCTGAGACCATGATGTGGACCCTGAGCTGTGTGCATCCCCACTAGCACAGTAATGATGAGGTGCTCTTCGTTCAAAACCCAGAGCTTCTGCTTGTCCACATGGTGCAGCCTCTGACTCCACCAGGGGAGCTGGAGCTGATGTGCAGCCATCTGGCTCTAGCTGTGAGGAGCTGAGGAAGGAGAGGAGGGGCTGGACTTCAGCATTCTCCCTATGAAGATAGTCTGTGAACCCTAACAAAGTAGACACTACTTTTCTACTGGGACTTTTGTAGACATGGCCAGAACATATTCCTGAGGTGGTATTGGGTTTTTGGGTCTGGCACATTTTAAGGGCTGTTTGCAACTACTTAAGTTGTCCAGATGCAGGCCTTGTTCCCAGGGCCCTCTTGCCACCTCTTCCAGTGGGTTGAGGATGCTCAGTCCTGTCCCCTTGCCCTGCTTCCCCATTGGGAACTTCTCAGCTCACTTTGCTGGAAATAGTAGTGTTTCAGGGGGAGGAACAGACAGCTGGTCTCAGATCTGTGTCCTGAATAGCTGCTGCTATGCCGATCCTTCTTACAGCTATGGGCTCCTGAGCCCCAGAAGTCAGGAGTTGGGGGACCCAGGAGCTGTGACTAGGTAAGTGGGAACTGAAACGTGTGTGTATCATTAATATGTGTGTGATGTATATGTGTGTATGATATATGTATGTGTCATTCCTGTGTATATGGGGGGGGTGTAAGTTACTTGCAGGATGAATTTTCTGTTAGATGATACCTTGTGGCTTCTGCCAATACCTATATATGGATAGCTCTAGATCTTCTCCAGGCTGCCCAGAGTAACGTCACCTGTTCCCTGCTGCCTTCAAAAGGTGGATATGTTCTCTGGCTCATCCTCCCTTTTGTACATACTGGAGCAGCAATATGAACAGGTTCCTTTCCCCGTCCTCCTCCCCAGTAGCCTGTTCAGTGCAAAGTCTTTTGCCTTCTACAACTGGACCCATATTTGGGGCCAGTTCACCTCCAACTTCCTCATATCCTGTCAGTTTGAGTTCTAGAAAAGCATCCTCTGGCTTTGCTCTGCATTCCTGGTTCTGCTGTGCTTCAGCCACATGCTTGTCTGTCTGTCTCAACCCTACTTTTCTACTAGTAGCTAATGATCCTTCACAATAGAAGTCAGGATGAGTTGGAGCCTGCCTGCTGACTCCCTCCAGCAGCCTAGGCCTGGGTTCCTGATTTAGCCATTCATGCTGTTAGGCTGGGGCTCTGGCTTTGATCTTTGTCTGTGCTGTGCTTCACTAGATTACAAGGCCTCCCACCTCTCTTTGTTCTCACCAGATTCCTCTTGTGTTTGTTTTCCACGATTACAAAGCACTCTGTCACACCCTCATTTATGTTTGGAGGCAGTCACACCTTTGATGACTGTGACTCCAGAGCTTCCTGGGATTGGCTACCCAGGTGGGTCTCCATGGAGTTCTCACACATTTCTGGTAGTTGAGGTTGTCCTTGGGCTGTGGGTTGGGCTTCCTTTCAGCCTAGCTGGAAGGCTCTACACCGGTGACTTATTGTCATCTCAGGCTCCTAGAAGCTGGGTTTGAAGTCATCCAGTATCACTGCTGTCTCAGGTTATCTCTTCAATGACAGAAGTAGAGTCTACTTCTTGATGGGAGGGGGCTGGGAATCTGTGATATTCTTGAACTCCTTTTCTGCTCAGATTCCACTCAGGAGTGGTTGGTGTGTGGAAGGCAGTGAATCTTGACAGCAGTGTTATATTTTGCATTTATGTGTGACTGCATTTGATACTTATGCTGCTAGCATAATGCCTAGGGTGATATGTATGGTACTCTTCTATAATTATAATAGAGGTACTGTACTCTCAAGCACAACTTTGCCTTTTTACCAGGCTCTGTGTGCTTGAACCCTAAATCTTCCTGTGTTCTCTATCTCCTGTGTTCTCTTTCTGCAGCATGTTTGTGGGAGAGCTGAATGTCCAGGAAGTTGTAACCCTGTCAAGGTACCTGAAGCTGTCCTCATTAGGTTTTGACTTCTGTGAACAGACACCATGACTAAGGCAACTCTTATAACAGACAACATTTATTTGAGCTGGCTTACAGGTTCATAGGTTCAGCTCAGTATTATCAAGGTGGGAACATGGAAGTGTTCAGTCAGGCATGGCACAGGGGGAGCTGAGAGTTCTATATATCCAACCAAAGGAGAACAGGAGAAGAATGGCTTCCACACAGGAGAAAGCTCTCTCTAAGCCCACACCAACAGTGACCTATTTCTTCCAACAAGACCATACCTCCTCCCACAAGGACATATCTCTTGGGCCAACTATATTCAGACCACCACATTCCACTTCCTGGCCTCCATATGCTTGTTTACACATATAAGTCTGTGGGGGTCATACTTAGCTATAACATAATAAAAATGCTTTTAGTCCAACTTCTAAAGTTCCCATAGTCTATAGAAGTCTCAATGATGTTAAAAAAAATCCCAAAGTTCAATGTCTCTTCTGAGATTCATCCAATCATGCAACTGTAATCCCCAAAGGAAGACAGGAAACCAGGCAAACTCCAAAATCTGCATTTCTGTGCTTTATGTCAAACCAGTCTTCAGGTCTTGAAATCCTCCTTCATCTTTGTTGACTGCAAGAAACTTCTTTCTCCTGGCCTGGTTCCACTCTGTTAGCAGCTTTCTTTGTCAAGTATTCCAAATGGCTCTGGCATCTTTAACATCTTGGGGTTTACAAGGCAATTTCAACTTCACAGCTTCTTGTTCCAATGTCTAGGACCTACACATGATCTTCTAGTCTTCTCCAAAAGGCTTATGTCACTTCTCCAGCTCTGCTGCTTGTAGCACTCTAGACTTTGCTTGACTCCACTCTACGGCTGCAGCTGTTCTTGGTGGTCATCAAATGGTACTGACATCTCCAATATGTTGGAGTTTTCTGCTGCGAATAAGCTTAACCAATAGCCTCTCATAGGCTCTCTTCATGGTGCCAAGCCTAAAATTCTTCACATGGCACCTTCAGTCCTGGGCTGTCAACTGCAACTTTGTCTACACCTGTACCAATGACCTCCCCTGGCTTCTCAGTGCCAAGTCTTAGCTGCTCTCCATGACTCCTTCTTGCCTTCAAAACCAGTTCTACTTGGGTGATTTTTACACATTACCAAGTACTGCTTCAGTATGAGGTACAACCTTGGCTATTTCTGGAACACAGCATTTTTGGGATCTCAGAAAATATTTCCAGAAGATTTCATCTCAGTGATGTTGGTCTTTTCTTAATCACCACTAATTTCTTAGCTCCAGATAACCAGCATCAATTGTCCTGGTAGTCCCTTCTATTATTGACTCTAAAACCAGAGCCATGTGGCCAATGCTGCCAAGTTCTGCTCCTTGCTCAGACTGGAATATGACCTCCCCTTATTCTATTACTAGCTTTCTGTTTTCCAACTCCATCCCTACCTAAAATTGTCCTAGAACTTGCTCTGTAGATTGACTTTAAACTCAGATCTGTAAGGCTTTATTTCCAGAGTGATAGGATTAAAGGTATGTACCACTACGTCTGAATTTTAAGCTTTTCTTCACCTAGAACTTACTGTGTCCCAGGCTGGCCTTGAACTTAGAGATTTGCTTGGATTTGTCTTCTTGGATTGAAAGTGTGTATTAGTATGCCTGAGCCTAAACTTAGCTTAGGGTAGTATCTTGCCCTAAAGTCACCACCCCTCTATCTGTTTTTCTCCTTGAACATAGGATTCTGCTTCATTTCACTTCCTTTTATTACTTGAACCATTCACTTTATATTTCTATTTCCTTAACATTTGTTAAAATGTTCTTCATAATGATGAACTTTAAAAACCACAGATTCATTTATACTAGGCTGTTTTGAGACTTCTTTTGTCAAAGCAAGTAATCTAACTCTCTTCACACTAGCTTCAGGCAGACTCTTTGAACAATGGCAAAATGCAGCCATGTTCTTCACCAAAATATCACAAAGCCAGTCTTTGGGCCATATACTAAAGTTCTTCTCCAATGACACATTTTTGACCAGGTCTGCATGGTTTAAATCACCCTCTGCACCAATGTTTTCCATATTCCTACTAGGATGGTACAATAAGACATACTTAAAGTATTCTATTGCTTCCCAAATTCAAAGTACCCACATCCCCAGTCTTCCAAACCAAAGCATGATTAGAGCTATCACAGCAACACCCCAGCTCCTGGTACCATCTGCTGTCCTGGTTAGGGTTTTACTGCTATAAGCAGACACCATGACCAAGGCAACTCTTATAAGGACAACATTTAGTTGGGACTGGCTTACAGGTTCACAGGTTCTGTCCATTATCATCAAGGTAGGAGCATGGCAGTGTTCAGGCAGGCGTGGCAAAGGAAGAACTGAGAGTTCTCCGTGTTCATCCCAAGGAAGCCAAGGGACAGACTGCCTCATGCAGCTTGGAGGAGGGTCTCAAAGCTGAAACCCTCCCCTGCAGTGACACACTTTCTTCAGCAAAGCCACACATCCTCTAACAAGGCCATACTTTCCAGTATGGAAAAGCACATTCAGACTACTACAGACCTTCACATGGTACTCTGCAGCCCTGGGCTGAGTGGTGTGGAGGATGTCTCTGTCTCTGTCAGTCTCTCAGTCTCTCAGTCTCTCAGTCTCTCTCTCTCTCTCTCTCTCTCTCTCTCTCTCTCTCTCTCTCTCTCTCTCTCTCTGGAAGCTAGGAAGTACATTTCTGTAACTGAAGTGAAACATATAGCCCTTTGGTGTTTGAAGAGCCAGGCTGGCTCATCTGGTACAAAGCTGAGTTTATATGTATGTCCCACCATTCCCAAGATATTTTGCAAAACTCATGAGTTCATCAGCCTCCCCACTGCAACAGTTCACTTCAGCAAACACATTCTTGCTGTGGTGCAGCCAACATCACCATTCATGTTCAGAGTATTTCACCATGTAAATTGTGCCCATTGAACACTGACTCCTACTAGGGGTCCTGACACCTACCTTGCCTCTTCTGTATTGTTTCTCTAAGCATGGCTACTTTGTAATAGTGCCTTCTAGGGATCGATTCCTGTAGGGTTTCTCTTTTGGGAACTGGCCAGACTCATTCATTAAGGTTTCATTCTTCAGGTCTCATCCCTGTGAAGACATTCTCAGTGTTATTTTCTGGCCCATTCTCTGTCTTTTTTGGAAGACAATGTTTATTTTTTGATTTATATGCACGAGTGTTTTGCCTGCGTGTGCGTCTGTGTACTACATTTGTACTTGTGCCTAAAGAGGCCAGAAAATGTCCCAGGTCCCCTTGAACTGGAGTCACAGACAGTTGTGGGTCTCCATGTGGTTGCTGGGAACTGAATCCAGTTGTTGGAGAAGAAGAGCCAGGGCTCTTTCTGCCGAGCATCATTCCAGACCAACTCTCTGGTTTGCACCATCATATGGCATGCAGCTTGCTAGCAGAAGTGGATCTTGTCCACTGGGGCTTGACATCCATTGTGGGAACAACCCACTTTCATACATTGCCCCAGGAGTTTTATGGGAAGCATTTTCTGCTGTTCCTAGGAATGGGAGAGAGAGAGAGAGAGAGAGAGAGAGAGAGAGAGAGAGAGAGAGAGAGAGAGAGGCCTAGATTCTAGATTCTTTGTGCCACTAACCAAGACAGGTCCAAAGCAGACTGCAGGCCCAGGAGGGACAGTTGGCATCTACCAAGGACAGACATGTTAAGTCTCATACAGCTTGCAAAATTAAGTCGTCCTTATACTACGTTAGAGCTCTTGGCCTTAACTGGTTGGAGGGGTGTCATGACTTCCTCTCCCTACCTTATGTCAAGTAAGACTATGATTTTCCTGCTTTGGCTTATCCTTGGATCCAAAGATCATGGGTCGAGTGGGTAGATTTTTAAGTGTTTGACACTGCTTAAACAGGGTTGTTTGTCTGGTGCATGGCTTCCAGTGACATGCATCCAATGCCTGACCTATCAACTTGAGTTCTGGTGTTTTCTTTTTCAGGATGGCCTATTCCCAACCCAAGGTGCTAACACCCAGGTTAGTAGATTTAGTAACTTCATATGTAGTGTAAGAGTCCTGAAGGACTAAAGGATGATTTGATCGCCCTATGGGAATAGTTCAGTAGCACACCTGAAACCCTGAGTCAGTTTCCTATTTGGAAAAAAAAATCTAAACTCAGAAAAAAACCCCAAAGACTTGATTTTAATCTACCTTGAGCTTGCATCACCAACCCTTTTAGAGCCTTTTGGTTGTCTGATTCAGTTTTGGAGCCCAGAGCATCTTCTGTCTCTCCTTATGCATTTCAGCTTCTGTCCCTTGCTTCCTGCCTCTGTCATCAGGGAGTTTTAGGGATGTTGTGGGTGTGGTGGGAGTGAACTCAGTTGCTTTTGTGGCATTATGTGGGAGTAATCAATGAGAGATACTTTTGTTTGGCCCATGCCCCATTCTGGGTGGGTAATCACTGCTGGGAGAAGCTGAGGGTAGAATCTGAGAAGGGTTTCTGCATGATGTTTGGTCACATGTTGCCAGTGGCTCTGGCTCTCTCCTCATGTAGTAGGAAAGATGTTCTTGTCTTGACACCTTGGCTGGCTCCCATCATCTGGGAGGGGACCTTCAACATCGACATACTGAATGAACAGTTCAAGCTTCAGAATACCACGATTGGACTGGCTGTGTTTGCCATCAAAAAGTAAGCAGCAGGGACGGGAGAGATGGCTAGTGGAGGATGAGGACATGAGTTTGATCCCTAATATATGGAAAAGCTGGACATGGTGGCATCCCAGAACTATAGGCAGAGGGGAGAGACAAGTGGCCCCAGGTCACAAATTGGACAGGCTAGCTAAACAGTGAGCTTTAGAGTCAATTATAGGAGTCTGAAGAACATAAGAGATGAGTGGCAGAAGAAGATACCCAAAGTGTGGCCTTCACACATGCAAGTAAACTTGTATATATATGCCTAAACTTGTATATACTTGATTTTGATTTAGTTTGATTTGGTTTTGATTTAGGCTTGCCCTTCTGTTTAGGATATATATATATATATATATATATATATATATATATATATATATATGGCATACTAACACCACCCACACATATGCACATACCACAATGGTCAAAGTCAAAGTTCAGGCAAACAAAGCACAATGCTTATATTTAGGTTGCAGTTTGTGTGAGACTTGATCACTCTGTCACCCTTCTGAGCTCTGGTGGGCTCACAGGTAAATGAACCCAGATCAGCCTTCTTCTAAAACCCCACCCAGGTCAGCCACCCTTTTCTCTGTGCTTTCAGTCAAGTGTCATTTGCATTTCTCAGCACAACTTTGAGATCCTCAACCTCAGAGCTAGCAGCAATGAACAGGATGCTAGCAAAGTTGTGTCCACTGATATGACCCCAGATGCAGGACAATGTAGACAACAAGGGTTAGGTAGTAAATCTATGAAGCTCTGAGACTGGATCAGGCTGCCTGTAGGCAGGAGACATGCCCTGTGGGAGCTGCAGGGAATCATGACAGGACAGCATTGCACTGTGGAAGACTGTGGGGACTAAGAGAAGCTATTTCTACTGTCTGCATATGAACATCACTTTGTGCTTCCCTAAAGTGCTGGCTGGGTTTCAAGCATACCTCTAAGGCTTTTGTAGGAATCACACTTGAGGGAGGTTTACGATTTAGGAGGAGGAATCTTATGCCCCTTGAGAATGTCTACATCCCTTAGAGACGAATGACTTGACAGTAGTAACAAGGCACAAATACTACCTTGTCTATCTGCTAGCAAGTACATGAGCAAGAGTCCTGACAGCGGTGGGCAGGTGCTTTGTGAGAAGGCCTGTGAGGGGACTAGCTGGTAGCCCTGTGTTCACCTCCTTTGCACTGGATAAGCAGCAACTTGCTTGTTTCTGACACTGAAGTGGATGTTGGCACGCTTGCCAGGTGATGAAGAGCTGTCATTTCATGGTGGGATACATGACCCTAGGACACAGCCATCTGAAGCAGGTGAAGATTTCTTGGGCTGGGGGAATGACATAGAACCTGGCCTATAAGCCTTTTGTACTTCCACTTGAGGGTTTTGATTTAGGCTTGCCCTTCTGTTTAGGATGCCTGTCTCCTCCTCCCTCCTACCCTCTGAAACTGATTCTTGCTCTTGTGGAGTTGTTGTAGGATGATTCTTGGGGACATAAGTCAATCACTGAGAGCTGTGTACACAGGCACCTTCAAGCCTCTGAGGAGGAGGGCCTGGGATATAAAGGCACTTTGCTTTTCTGAGACAGGGCCCTGGCAATTGCCACAAAAGAGGGGTTATAGTACCAGCCCTCAAGGATCCATACAGTTACATCAGAGTTTAAAAGTAGGGCCCTGTGAACACAGGCTCTTCTCAGGCTAATGTAAAGGTGCAGGGTATGGGATGTCGTGGCATAGAAACATAATTAGTGGGGAAAAGGGACAGACTCATTGAGAGGTGGCTTGCTGAGGGTTTGCCAAGATAAGAAATACATTCAGGGGATTTTCTAGAACTCCAGGTTTGGAGTTAGCCCCGCTGCCTGGCTGAAAGTATCCAGGGTCTAGTTCAGCATTTCTTGCTAAGATGGAGTGCTGATGTACCCTTCTGTAGAAAAAGAGGGTAAGGTCAGGTACACCCTGAAGACTGGTAAGAACAGCTATAAAATCAGGGGACCAGTCATCTGGGTAGCCATGGTTTCTGCAGCCTGGGCCTATGCCCTGATAAGTCTTGTTCTAGCTGTATTAAACCTCTCCATACACTTTGCCCTCCCTCACAGGTATGTGGTGTTCCTTAAGTTATTTCTGGAGACGGCAGAGCAGCACTTCATGGTGGGACATAAGGTCATCTACTATGTCTTCACTGACCGGCCGGCGGATGTGCCACAGGTGCCCCTGGCTGCAGGGCGGCGGCTGGTGGTGCTAACTGTGCGCAACTACACCCGCTGGCAGGATGTGTCCATGCACAGGATGGAGATGATCAGCCTCTTCTCAGAGCGGCGCTTTCTGCATGAGGTGGATTACCTGGTGTGCGCAGATGTGGACATGAAGTTCAGTGACCACGTGGGGGTGGAGATTCTCTCAGCACTCTTTGGCACCCTGCATCCTGGCTTCTACGGTAGCAGCCGAGAGGCCTTTACCTATGAGCGAAGGCCAAAGTCCCAGGCCTACATCCCCAGGGACGAGGGTGACTTTTACTATGCAGGGGGCTTTTTTGGAGGGTCAGTGGTGGAGGTGCACCATCTCACCAAGGCCTGCCACGAGGCTATGGTGGAGGACCAGGCCAATGGCATTGAGGCCGTGTGGCATGATGAGAGCCATCTGAACAAGTACCTGCTTTACCATAAGCCTACGAAAGTGCTGTCCCCAGAGTACGTTTGGGACCAGAAGCTGCTGGGCTGGCCCTCCATCATGAAGAAGCTGAGATATGTGGCTGTGCCCAAGAACCATCAGGAAATCAGGAACTGATAGCTGAATTCCTGTTGGAGAGGACAGGCTGATAGCCAGGTGGCACTCCAGGCTGTGCTGAAACTGAAAGGATGTGAGAGACAGTTGTCACCCTCTACCCCACCTCAGAGTCCATTGGGAGCAGTATCACTTACCACACACCTGAGCCCTGGAGTGGCAACCACCTTCAGCTCTTCTGTATGTCCCTAAGCTCCTTGTATTGAGTGACATGGTAGATGGAGCCTTCAGAACATGGAGAAACTTTGTCACCTGAGGGCCTGTGAATCCTCACTCAGGCTTCTTTCTTCCTCTGCTGTGAGGATTGACAGAGGGCCCGTGCCCATAGGAACAGGCAGGAGGGCAGGAGAGTCAGCCTGCAGTCCAGAGGTGCTTAGCTCCTTTTCAGCTCCTTAGGGGCAGATCAGCACTCTGTGCCCATCACCTCTGCTCATTTTTGGTTTATTTGGGAATAGCTAATTATCCATTTCTGGAAATAAATGCATTTCTAGGTGATATAGGAAGTTTTTAGTTCCTTTTCCTTTTTTCTTTTTTGAGGTACTTGGGATTGAACCCAGAGCCTCATGGATGTTACCCAGGCATGCTACCATTGAGGTGTATTCCCTCGAGACTCTATCTTAGAGACACATACTGACTGAACTTGCTAAGTGCTACGTCTGCTACATTATTCTTATACTCTAACCTTTATTTAACATTTCCAATATAAGGGATTTTTACTTTTTTTCTTTTGTAGTGTTGGGATCAGATTCAGTTTCAACCCTCAAAATTTATATATTTTTGCGGTTGTGGTGGAGTATTGTTGATTGTTTTTTATTGATAAGGTCTCTAGTAGTTCAAACTGGTTTCAGCTTTACTATGATGGCCTTGAGCTCCCGAGCTTCCTGCATCTGCCTCTGGAGTGCTGGGACTACAAGCTTGCCACCACACCTAGCTCTGCTGGTCTCAGTTTTCTAAAACCCCATTTTTCTTGTTTCAAAATAGTTTCTGAGCACTGAAGTACTTTGTGTGCTTGTCTGGTTTTCCATTTTTTACATCTGAGAATTTTATTTTCAGTGACAGGATCCCTATGTATCTCTAGACCAGGATGGCCTGGAACTCAAAGAGATCCACCTCCCTCTGCCTGTCCCCACACCTGACCAGAATATATGTTTTTAAAAACTGTTTATTGATTCTTTGTGAATTTCATGCACCCCAGTCCCACTCATCTCCCTGTCCCTCCATTGTTAGCATTTCCTCAAGGATCCAACCAACAATTACTTAGCAACAGCTTGCATCTCCACCGCCAGGTACAAGCCAGGAGTCAGGCATATAAGACCTCTCATCTCTCTCTCCATCTCCTTTCTCTCCTCCACATATCCCTGGCCAGCCATGTCCTTCCTCTCTATTTCTGTCCTTATCTGTCCCCCTTATTTCTCTGCCTCTACTCCCTTTTCCAGGTCTCCTTCTTGCCAACAAACCTCCTTTTATCCTAAGCCTGTTGTATAGCTGAATCCCTTGGCTGTACACACCAAGGTGTTCCCTCCAGCCACATCACTGGTGCCTAAAGACTCAGTGTTTCCAACGATGAGCTTTCAGGCTCACCATTTGCTCATCACTCCATCCACTGACAATTAGGTAACCTTCCCTTTTGGTCTTTTTAACATCTCCCAGAGTCCACGGAACTCTTTCAATGTCCAGAAGTCTGATACTCTTACATGCAGCAGCACTTTCAGCTGCAGCCCTTAAGGCTGACTTCAGTCCCACCCTCTTCACTTGTACCTGTCCCATTACAACTGAAGCTGCAACTCCGTGGTTTCCATAGGCCCTGCTGGGCTATTGCATCCCTTTCTGCTCTTCTCTTACTCAAATCTTTCCTGTGGATAGGACCCCTTTCTGGAGCTTGGTTCTCTGCCTTCTGTCTCTCCAAAAGTCCTGGTACCAGGCACCAGGTCTCCTTAGCTGGGCTAGGCTCTGACCCTTGTTGAGTGCATGATGCGACTTGTTTTCATGTTTTTTTTTTGTTTGTTTGTTTGTCCTCCCTGGGTCTGGGGACACCCAAGACTCCAGGCTGCAGTGACACTCCACTTCCCCTTTCCCATCTATAGGAACAGGCCTCTCATGGATGCCTCTCAAAAAACCTCAGTCTTAAATTTATTCACCTTTCCAATAAAATTATTACAAATAATATGAGTGATTGGGGAAGTAGAAAGCAATTCTCTATGTCTCTCCTCTGGGCCCTGATTCTTTCTGCCTGGTCTCATTCCTGAGATGTATAGGTCACTTTCTGATTTAATTCCAAATTCTACTGAGGTTGATTCCCTCCACATGACACTGGCTTGCCCATGTGGACCTGCATTTGCCACCCCATCCCCCATCTCTCTTTCTGGTTTACCTGCCTGCAGAGGTTTGCTCACTCTCCAGATTTTATTTCTGATTTCTGGATTCTCGCTGTGAATGATTCAAACAACTTTTATACTTAACTCACTCTGCCTATTCTTAAACTTCTACTTTCTAAATTTTTTTTATATCTAATTTCTTTCCATTCTGCTTATACAAAAAATCTTTAATTATGAAACAGCAATTATAAAATGTCTTAATCCCAATTAACTGTTTATTATAGAAATCTCCTTTCAGACTAAGAAAACAAGGCTTGTATTTTAAATTAATATGGATTTTTGTATGATGATAAAAATTTAAAGTTATATATTATATATAATATATCATTATATATATTAAAGATTTATTTTTTTATGTATGAGTACACTGTAGCTGTCTTCAAGACATACTAGAGGAGGGCATTGGATCCCATTAAAAATGGTTGTCAGCTACCATGGTCCTCTGAGGACCTCTGGAAGAGCAGTCAGTGCTCTTAACAGCTGAGCCATCTCTCCGTTCCTCATAGTTATATTTGTACAACATGCTATGTATACAATTCAACCTGGTTTAAAATGTTTCTTATATGATGATAAAATTTCAAGATTGAGGTCCATCCAGATTAACAAAAGCTAATTTAAAGTGTGTGTCTAGCCATCTGCCTTGCTGTTAGCACAAAGCCAATGTGTGCTTGTGTAATGAATGCTGTTCCTTTCAGATGCTATTTAAACATACATAAGCTTAGAATTATTCAATACTATTCTACTATTATCCTATGGTGTTTTAAAGAAGTTATTGCTCGCCTTTTCAAACTCAGACATGTTTTAAAGTTCAGGGCCAAAATAGTAATTAAAATCTCATGTTCAGGTAATCTTAAATCCCATCCTGGGATGTAACCAACACTTGACTAGTTGCCATCTTTGCTAAGGGCTGGAAAAGGAAGAGCTATAGCTTCACTGCCATCTTGGTTGAGGCTAGCCATCTTTGTTTTGTGAAGTCCTCAATTCATTGTTGTCTTGCTTGAAGGCAGCAGCTAGTGACCTAAGCCAACTAGGAAGGCAGACACCCAAAGATACTTTTGAATTGAGATAAGATTCTTATATGGTCTCTATCCTGTTTGGGTAAATTGTCACAATGTTGTTCTATGTTTTCACTCTTTAAAAGAAGATTTATTTTAATATCACTTTAGAGGTTTGCAACATTAAAAGGTTTAAAGATCACTGCCTTAAAGGTATGTTTTTGCTGATGTTATTTTATAATGTAGCTTTGTATTTTATAAGCTATTGATACACCGTGTAAAAAGCTACTGATACTTCATGTAAATATCAAAGTTTCTCAGTCTCTTTTAGAACTATGTTTTTAGATTTGATACTAAACAAGCTTCAACTCAAAATCATAATTTTTAAAGCTCAAACCTAACAGGCTTTAGTCTGAAAAGCCAGTATAACAGCTCTAGTCTCATAAAAGCTATTATAATTAAAAATACAAGCTGATAGTCAGTAACCATATAAATGGTCATATTCTCTAATGTGTTCAAAATATATTTAAAGTCATGTTTATAACCAATGTAGCTAATTAGACTGTTAAGCTTCAGGCCCCTGCTTTATATTTGCTAGTTACAGCTAGAGCAGATAACTAAAAACAGACACAGATTGTCTAACTCAGATATGCTCAATAGATACTAGTTCTCAATCCTGTCAGAGATCTACTGAATATGGCATTAATAATTAATATGGCTTATTATGACAGATAGAGTCTCCCAAATTCTAACTGTGACCTTCCCCTCCCAAGGTCTCCAAGAAGATATGGGCATAGTGATAAAGGACTCAACTTGGATTGTGCCACACTAACCACTAGATAACACTATCCCAATACCTTGCCCACTGCCAGGCTTGACCTGAACTATGGACAAACAGAGTACATCCAGAGAACTGAATGTCTCTTATTGGCTGGGGCAAGGTGAGGTCATCTCTTCCATGTTCCTCTTCCACAGACAAAAGCCTCTCATCTTCTGGGCCTGATGGCCAGACTGCCTCTGCCTGAGTTTCGATGGAGACCACAGGGACCTGGGAAAACTGTTTAGTGTGGACTATAGAACAGCCTCTGTCATTTTGATTAATATATGACATCTAGATTGTAATTTATCCTTCTCAGATCTCTGATTACATTGACAGTTAAACTAACTGCAGCTTGACAGCTAGAGAACAGGCAATAGTCTTGCTGCAAGGTAATCCACCACCGTGTTAACTTAATAATCAGTTAATTTGCTCGTTAAGACTACTAGATCTCTTGTCAGAAAGGCAAACAGGTTTGCCTTGCTCACAGGCTTCATGATAAACAGATGTACAAGTTTCAGATGTAACCTTTTGCTACTTTCTTACCTAAAAAAATTAGTTTTCAGTGACTGCTTCACAATGATCAACCATCTATGTCTCATTATAAATAATTAGATGGAAAAAGGTATAACTTTTATGCAAGGTATGAGGATATGAAACTTAAGTTATGAGGATCTAAGAAATATTTGAGGGTCTAAGAAGGTGTTTTGAGGTCGGTAGTTGCAAGATATAAAGGTTGGAGGACATAAAAAACTTGGATGGTGATAGAAAATGATTTAAAGGTACAAAATGCCTCAGCTTTCTTCCCCTCACTATGCCACTGTTATATTAGGACTTTGAAAGTTCAGAATCCTAACATTAATCAATGGAGTTCGATAAATTATAAGCCTAACTCCACTATACCATCCATTTTTCATAATCACTAGTTCAAGATTTTAAGTTTCTTTTGGTTGTCTTTTAATTATAGACTTAAGGTGTTTCTCATGCTAAAACTATACAATCAACTCTCATAGTCACAAGTTCACAATTTTAAGTTTGCCTTTTTTTAAACCATAGGCTTAAAGATGTTTCTCATGCTAAATTTATGTACATTCAGACTTCTGGATAGAGGGGAAAAGCCCCTCTTGCCCCTTCTGCTCCATGAAAGGCTTTTGTCTTTCTGAGCTTACCTTAAAGACTGTTCATGCTGTTAACAATTTTTTTCTCTTCTTAAAAGATTCTTATAAATAAAAGAACTTTTAAGAACTTTTAAGAACTTAAAAGTTCTTAAAAGAACTTAAAAGATTCTTATAAGCTTCAAGAAACACACATGGATTGACCTCTTATGAGTCAAGTGAATTCCATCCGGATAAGTACTTCTGTCAATCAATAGTCTAAGTTCCACAACTTTTGCCTATTCCTGAGGGTAGGATTCCTCCCCGGTTCCCTGGTTTGGGGACTCTCCCAGCCACCAAGATTATGGGCCTAAGGGTTTCAAATGTACACTCAAGAAAACGTTTTTCTCTCAAACCAACTTAACTTTATTTTCTACCTTTAATATGTATGTATATGTTTCAGCATACTGGCAAGTCCAGGTGTTTACTCAAAATCTGAATCCAGGACAGCTCCAGAGAACCAAAGCACAGATGCTTCTTCGGTGCCTGCACTTTCTTAGCCACAGATGGTGTCACAGACCCCGGACAGCAATGAAACGGCCATCTCTCCTAGGTCTTGACCAGGATCCCTATCCCAACTAAGTTTCCAGAATACAACCATCACTCCAAAGTCAGCAGGGAGTAGTTAAGGAACACAATGACCCACTCCTGCCTCACCATCACCTCTTTCTAGTTTCTCATTTTAATTAAACCAAAATGGAGGAATATTGGCATTTCCTCTAGGCTCCACCCAACAGTTACCTAGCAACAGTGTGCATCTCCACCTGGCAGGTATGAGCCAGGAGCCAGGCATCATGTAAGAAGACCACTTGTTCTCTCTCTCTCTCTCTCTCTCTCTCTCTCTCTCTCTCTCCATGTATCTATATCTATATCTATATCTATATCTATATCTATATCTATATCTATATCTATATCTATATCTATATCTATATCTATATCTATATCTATATCTATATCTATATCATCTATATCTATATCTATATCTATATCTATATCTATATCTATATCTATATCTATATCTATCTATCTGGCTGGCCTCTTTCTCTGTCCTTCTCCCTTTTCTGTCCCCTTCCTTTCTCTGCCTCTCCCTTCTTCTCTAGATTTCCCTGCCAATCAACTTCCTTTTACACTAAGCCTGTTACATGGCTGATGCCTCAGGGGAACACATAGGCTCGGCCTGCCAAGGTGCTCCCTCCTGCTGCCTTGCCACTGCTGTTTTATAAAACACATTTGTATCTGCCCTCTGTCCTTGCAACCTCCCCTAAATGTGAACAAAAAAATAAAGATTAAACAAAACAAACCCCCAAAACATCTCATTGTGGAAGCTGTAGTGTGTCACTGTGTGTCACACGTATGCCCTTTTGTCCTTCGTCTTTACTTACAAATGTTTATTACGAGTCATTGATCTGGCATCTGCTATGCTATCTATCAATACTGAGTCCTCACTGGGACTCTTCTTGGATGTCCTGTTGTCGCCCTGTGTCATGGAGATGCTGCAGTTTTGGCTCTGTGGGATCTGCCCCTTCATATACTCCAGCAGCTCATACATGGGGTAGATGTTGGGGTGGGCCAACTCAAAGCCCTGGATCTGAGCCTGGGTCAGTTGTTCAATCCACTGCTCTCCAGCACTCTGGGTCTCTAGCCACTGAGACCCAGCCAAGCAAGTTGCCATGACCCAAGACCCTCCTCCCCGCAGGTGAAGCCAGAGCTCATCCATCCTCCTCACCCCTTTGGCTGCCGGCTGATCTAGCCCTTATGCCCCCACCCCATCTCGATCTTTTTGCAGCCTCTCAGCAGTGCCTGAGAGTCCAGAGGCCTGAGAACCAAATGGTCTTCAGCCTCCTTTTGGCCTGGGGGGCCCCCAACTCAAGAGCTCCAGCCCCGTGGGACCTCAGACTGTGTTCTGTGGCTTCTCATAGACCTACGTCTGCTTGGCACCAGCATAGAGTGAACACAGTCAAATTCCCATGCCTCTGTCCCTCTGAGCCCTGGCCCTAGCCCCTTGGAGGGGCAGTTGCAGGAGCCACAATTCAACACAACAGGACACATGCAAGCTACAACCCCACAGAATCTCTGGAAGAGGATAGTAGAATGGACAGGGGAGCATGGACAGGTCTCTGCTAATGTGTCCTGTGAGGACTGGATGCTCAGCCTTTGCTCTTTACTGGCAGGTGTGACATCAAAGGGCAGAGCTATCACTCTAGGCTGTCTTGGGGTGGATCTTATTTTTCTTTTCTGAGTCTTCTTGGTCACCTTTATTGTGTCATAATGAGACCCTGTGAGCCCAGGATGCTGTTCTGGCCACTGCTGTGCTCATGTCCATAGGCTTATTCCATCCTACCCTGTGCTGAGGGCTGCACACACAGCTTTGGTTCTACCCCCTTCAGACATCTGTTTCCATTCTCACAGTTCCTGATGATTCCTATCCCCATTAGGTCCCTTCCCTTCAACCCTCCTACTTACTGTTCTGGGTCCTTTCCCAAGCCCCCAGTTTGGGAAGGAACACTCCAGCATTTGTTGATGACTTCCCTTCGCCACTATCTCAAACACAGCTAAACAATCCTGCCAGCTTGGCACACCTAAGCTCCACTTCTATCAGCCTTTTCTAGGCCACCCACCACCATGTTTTCCTGGATGGTGGACAGTGGCTTCTTGGCTGTGCTGTGTCTACCCTGTCAACTGCAGGTCATTCTTCCCCCAGTAGCCAGAGTAATTTCTTGAGTATATCCTCTTCTGAGGTCTTGGACCACTCCCATAGGCTTCAATGGGCTTGCTCCTCTGTGTCCTCTTCAACACCTCTCTCCATTACCACTCAGGGTATGAATGTTAGGGGATGGATGCTGAGAGCTGTGAGTCCTAAAGGAACTGGAAAATTAAGGTACAGATCTATGTATTAATATGGAGAATGTTAGATACTCCTTTCTGTTAGCTTCCCAGGTGCCTTTCTTTCCCCCTTCTCTCCAAACCCCATGCAGGCTGCCACCTTTATTTTGAGAAGAACCAAAATGACCCACAAGGATGCCATCAGTGGGGACAGGCCCAAGGTCTCTTGTTCACTCCACTGTCCTCTTCCTAAGACCCCTTCTGGCTTTTTGTGGTGTCCCTGATGCCTTCCCTCAGTCCTGTGCTAATGTCACACTAGAGACGCAGCCAGTAAGGCAGCCTCTCCTAGCCCCTTAGTTCTGCTTCACTCTTTTTGTTTTTAACATCACTTTAAAATGCTTAAAAGGGGTGTGGGAGGCAGGAGGATCTAGCTTAAGGTCACCCTCAGCTTCTTAATAAGTTTCAGGCCAGTCTTAGGTACATGTGACCAGATCAATACACACACACACACACACACACACACACACACACACACACACACACACACACAATGTGTAAATGACAGTCATTAATGCTATGGAAAGAATATCACAGACATTTACCCAAGCTTCCCTCATTGGTCCCCTCTACCTGACTGTACTATGATGTCAGAGCCAGGAAGCTGTGTCACACTGCTTTCTTGACTAAGACTCCTGCAGGAGGAGTGTGAGACCACCCTGACAAATTCACCATAACAACCAAGGGAAGAGAAAGGGCAATTAGAGACACAACCACCCCACTGGTCAGGCTGTTCCTGATAGCAGGGAGAAAGTTAAAAATATATTCAGAGAAAAAATGAAGAATGTACTGATTAGTACCAGCTGTGTCCTCCACAGCCCTAGATAAACATAGCCCACCAGAAATAACTGCCTGAGTGAGTGTGGTCAATAAGTTTAAAGGCTAAGCAAAGTGTCCAATTAGGTTTAAATAAGTTTTGCTGTTGCTAAAGTCTGCCTATGCTAAAGTATAAAAGGTGTGTGCTTCAGAAATTTGGCGTCCTTCCTCCTGCGAGAGTGAAGTGACCCCAATGACTCAGAATAAAAATTCCTCTTGCTGTTTGCATCAATCTCAGTCTCCATGTCTCCGTGCACTGCGTGTCTCTGTGCATTTGTGTCCCGGAGTTGAGACTTTCAGGTCCAACAGGAGCAGTGCAGACTCAGCTGACAGGATGGCCCCCGGTGGTGTCAGTTTCTGACCACAGCCAGTTGCTCTGGTTGCTAACACACATTCTATGCTTGGATATGGCAGTGCATCTATCTACTCTGGTGAGTCCCTTACTGAAGCCCAGTTTGAGATGATTGCAGACATCAGCACTGTGTGAGGTTTCCTTCTGGAGCTACCATTTTGGTTCATACCTTGGAGTGAGGTGGAGATGCAATGGTTAAAGGGAAGAACAATGAAGTGTGACTTCCCTGAACATGCCCTGTGCCGTTATATCTTGGAGGTGAAGCTCATTTGCCCAGCCAGGGGTCCTTTTGGCAGCTAAGTATGGCTGCTGGAGATTCATCCAATGCCAGTCATCAATCTTCAAACCCAAGCAGCTGGGCTTCTGGTAGCTGCTACTAGGTGCAATGCTATCCTGTAGCCTTTTGTCCTTAAGCATGACCAAACAACTTGACCTGAATTCACTGAGTTCATCAAGGAACGGGAGATACACAGAGGCCCCATGGGAACAACCCTAGGATAATGAGGTGGGATTGCTTGGGAAGAATGAGTCTGAGTTACAGAGAACTAATAAGGGATGCTCCTATCCATTCCTCTGTAGCCAACACTGATCTCCTAAGGAAGTAATTCACTCATTAGACAGGATATTCTCATGATGTGTTAGACTTTGCTAACATGTTACTTTAGTGTCCACTTAGTTACTGACTCCTTCTTGGGATGGATTGTAATGGACTTTCGGAGTGCTGTTCAGAGGTTTTCCTCACAGCCCAGCTACTTGTCATGGCTATGGATGGTGGCCCAGTCCCTTGTTTCCTAACCCTGCTCATCCTTTGTAAAATGTTTTCACAATGTAGACAATACCATGCTATCCTGGAGTATTTAACAGATTTGTAAACTCATTTGAGAGACATTAGGTCATACCTGGAGGTGCAGGGGGGGGGGAATGGAAACCTTGAGGAGAAGAAACAGGGTGTCAGTTGATGGCTGAACTACATAGTGTTCATCTCCTCCTCTTACAGGAGAATGGCTTCCTGCCATACAAATGTTGTAGGTATCAAGGATTTCATTTCCAGAGGAATGGATTCCCCAGCAAATTTCTGCTTTGGAGATATGCAAAGACTGAATTTTCAGAATGATCATCAGGGGGCGCAAGAAATCAGGAGACGGGTATTTAGATTGAACATAGACACAGTGAAATCTTGCTGTGTGCTTACATGTGTGACCTCCCTTCTCTATGTACCTTATGACTTCCCATTACTTGGCTTCTATTTGTACAGCCTGACCCTGTAAGGCTGACATCTGAGTGAATCTCATACATACAGGGCTTATCGATGTGCCATTTCACCTGTTTGTTCATACCTTTGTGTCCTCAGGTCTGTGGCTCATGTCTTTTCATATGAGTTCTAGATACTTTATTTCTGTGGGGCTTCACCTGTGCGAGTCTGTCCGTGAGACTCACAACCACGTCTCCCACCTGTGTGGGAGGGCAGTGTCTGAGCATGAAAATGGGTATCTGGGTAGCCCCTGTCCCTGGCCATGTTCCTGTAGTTTCCTTTGTTATTCATAATTCACAAACTTTTCTCCTTAAGCCAGGTGACAGAGGATGTGGCATTGGTCTGAATGTCTCCAGTGACAGAAAGCTTCAGGAGAGTACTTGTGCAGGGTGAAGGTTAGTGGACAGGACCATAGCCTCAAACAGTGTTTGCTAGTCAGGCAGGTGAGTTCTGTTTCCTGGGTGTAGGGTGGATTGAGAGGTCAGCCATTATGTGCTGTGGCACAGAGATCAGCAGCTGTGGCCCAAAGCTCAACCTGACATGTGTGACTTGGATATTCAGTTGATACTTGTCTATGACATGCATAGAAGCCAGGTTTACCTTGGAAGTCTCCTGACATAGTACATGTAAGGCATGCATTGTCAGGAGCCATAATGGGATGAGCTAATAACTAGCAGGTGATCATCCTGAAATGGCCTGCCTTGGATTAGTGTATAATCTGCCACAGGTGTGCCCTTATCAGCAAGGCTGTAAAGGATTCATTTTAGGAAATATTCTTGCTATTAATATGCTTTTCCTACTACTATTAAACATACATAACAATCACTAACTAATAGCACACCCCTTTGGAGCAGATCTCTGCAGATATATGAAGATGTATTGTCTTGTAGTGATTCTATATAGACCGATAGATGACTTCTTAAATCCTAATGATGATCCTATAAGAATTATCAATAAAATAATATCAATGATTATTAAGCTCTTTTATAATGGGACTGCTATTAGGTCCTTTTCTGACAGTAAAAACTGCAATAAGGACTCTGCCAATCTCCCAAGTGTCACCAGTTAATTGCTCTTATATAGTAACCAGACTTTCTCCTACTCAGAGCGCATTTCAAGAGGTTGTAAAACAATTAACCAAAGGTCATAAAAAGGGAACTAACAATTTATTATAGGTGCTAGGAACAGAAGATAAAATATTAACTGGGTTTATCTATACAAAACTTCACTAATAACTTAGTTATGGTTTTAAACCTTCAGTGAACATGTGGAGGTGTAACAGGTGATGGATGGTTAGCCAGATAATTACTCTTAATGCATATGCATGTAAACACTCTCTGTTGTAAACTTCTATTTCAATTTATGATTTGACTTTTTGTATGAACTTGTGATGAACTTTGTAACATGTGATCATGTATTCTGAAAGATGTATAAGTACTGAACACAAAGAGAAGTCTCTCTCTCTCTCTCTCTCTCTCTCTCTCTCTCTCTCTCTCTCTCCTTTTCCCCCACCTAGAAGATTTTTTTCTTTACTAGAATGTTTTCTTTTCCTGACTTAGGAGCTTTCTGCTTTTTCCCTTAGATGGCTTTCATAGGAAACTTTTAACAACTTAGTAATAAATGCTATAACCACTTCTAAGTGCCTTTTTCTTCCTGTGACTTCTGACTTTCAGGTTGAAAGTTAGAGCTCAGCAGTTTCTGTTGAGATAGTACAAATGCTATTTACTTTTTTAAAGAAGAGAACTTCATTTATAATAGCAACCAAAATAAATAATACAAATCTTAAATAAAATAAATAAATGAGTAAAATAATAAGGTATAATTTTAAACAAGGAAGTAAGAGACCTATATACTGTAAACCATAGAAAAAATTCTGATACAGGGTGGAAAACTCAAATTGTAAGCTATCCTCTATTTATGGACAAATAGAATTAATGTTGAAAAATTATCCATGCTATACAAACACATTTGAAACATATTCAATGCAATCTCTATTAAAATTACAAATTCATTTCACATACACTCAAATATACAAACATATGGGGTGAGGGAAGAGAGAGAGAGAGAGAGAGAGAGAGAGAGAGAGAGAGAGAGAGAGAGAGAACATAATTATTAAACTGGTGTGAATCAAAGCTGGGGACATCATCCTCCCTTAGATGAGTCTTTAAAACTGCAGAACTGGTTCTTTCGATGCCTGAAACCCAAAGCTATCTGAGAAAGTTCTCCATCCAAGAACTTCCCAGGTGCTATCCTACAAATGGTGCTTTAGAGAAAATCTTTTTTTAAATGCACAGTGATCTTTATTTCTCAATATTTTAAGAATATTCAATACTCAAGATACAGTTGGTTCTGTTCCAGGTGTGCTAAAGCAAAAGTGATGCAGTGAAATATCATTGTTATCAGCCACATGGGCACCATCTCATTGCAGTTAATGGAAACAAATGTACCATTTAGTACTTTAAATCATGAAGCAACATAACTGCCTTCTATTAGCACTGACCTTTTGTTGCTCTCATTATTTCCTCACTTCAGATGTCTGCACCTGATCTTGTTGAGTCAGCACAAGAACTTGCATACAAAAGGCAGAGGTGAGGCACAGAGAGGTGAGGAAGTCAGGGAAAATGGAGTCTGGCATCTTGTGAGTAAAGAGAGACCACCAAAGATGCCTCATCCTTTGCTCCTTTGCTCTATCATCCTCCTAGTGCATGCTATTGCTTTTATACCATTTTAATTACATGTAAGTATTAAGGTCGGTTCTAGGTTGAGGGACTAGTAATACAATAGATGCAAATAGTAAAGGAACAAGCAAGACAGTAAACACAAATAGTCAAGGAACAAGCAAGACAATAAACACAAATAGTCAAAGAACAAGCAAGGCAATAAACAAAATTCCATGAACACTCCCATGATCACTGTTTCTAAGGGCTGACCAAAGTATCTGAGCCTACTTCCCTATCCTAGCCCAAAGTCATTTTCATGTCTGAAGCCTAATTCCTTGTTCTAGCCTAAATTTTAGATTCCTTCCTGAAATTACTTATTTGTTATAGCCTAATTCAGATTCCTGCCTGAAGCCTACTTCCTTGTCCTTGGACAATGTCATATTTCTGCTAAGCAGCCCATTTCCTTGTCCTTGGCTCATGTCAGATTCTTGTCAAGCAACCCCGAAGGCTCTCTGCCTCTCCCCTTTTTATTTCTTTAACAAGACTGAGTCTGTCTTAGGTCATTCTGACAAGAATGCCTTCCTTACCCATTATGGAATATGCATAATCAAAAGCAATGCACTTTTGTCTTAGGTTGGTAAGGCTCTGTGCAGAATTTTACCTGTCCTTGGTTTGCCAGCCTTTTAATTTAATAACTCTGTCTGGGGGGTCTGTTTTTAGGTTCAAGCCATGTACTTTGGCTGTCAACATGCTGATGTTGTTAAAGAGAAGCTTTAACATGGTGGGCAGGAATAAAAGAATTCCCAGGACAAGAAGGGCTAGCATGATCAAGCTATATATGCCATTCTTGAAGCTTGATCAAATCAGAAATACTGACCTCAGGCCCTGGGTAATTTTATCAGCAGTATCTACCGCATCAACTCTCAGCAGAGCAGCATTCTTGAAATTCATAAGCTCACTATGTAAAGTTAAAACGTCCAGAGAGGTGTTAGAATTATGCCAAATACACTGCAAGTGTCTTTAAGGCACAATCACCATATGCAAACACAGTTATGGATGTCCAGAAGTGCATGCTGACAGGAGTCTGATACAGCTGTCTCCTGAGAGGCATTGTCAGAGCCTGACATATACAGAAGTGGATGCTCACAGCTAACCATCAAACTGATCACAGGGTCCCTAGTGGAGGAGTTAGAGAGAAGACTAAAGGAGTTGAAGGGGTTTGCAGGCCCATGGGGAGAGTGACAATATCAACCAACCAGAGCTCCCAGGGTCTAAATAGCTAGCCTGGGAACACACATGAAGGGACCAATGTCTCCAGCTGTATATGTAGAGGAGGATGGACTTGTCAGGCATCAGTGGAAGAGGAGGGCTTTGGTCCCTTGAAGGATGGATGCCCCAGTGAGGGGGAATTCAAGGGCGGGGAAGTGGGAGTGGGTGGATGGGTGGGGGCACACCCTCATAGAAATAGGAGGAGGGAGGATGGGTTAAGGGGTTTCTTGGGGAGGGGAATGGGGAAAGGGAATAACATCTGAAATGTAGATAAATAAAGTATCCAACAATAATTAAAAAACAAAACAAAAAGGAAAAACAAACAAACAGACAAAAAACCAGATAATGGAACTGGCTATTGCAGTCGAACATTTGAGACTTTTTGGCAGCAATTTTAACATTACCCTTATTTACCGGGATTCCTTATAATTGTCAAGGACAAGAGACTGTGGAAGGGGCCCATGGAACTTTAAAACAATATCTTCATAAAATAAAAAAGGGGGGGTATATATCCCCGTACACCACAAATTTATTTAAATCATGTTTTTTTTATTTTAATTTTTTAAAAACAAATTTGGATGCCAAGGAACTTTCTGCTGAGTGTCTATGGCATTCTACAACGAGGCATACTTAATCCTAGGTGAAAAGGATGGATCCACTTACTGGCATAAGGCATGATCCCGATCAGGTATTAAATATGGGGAAGAGGGCATGTTTGTGTTTTTTTCTGCAGGATGCTTGAAGGAGCATGGTGATCACCAGAGGGAGGGGTGAGACATGCTAATGCCAGGACAAAGAATGATGCTGACCTGTGAGCTTGCTGAGTGCCCTGACAATGGTGACTGGGAAGCTGTATTGAACATGTTTCCAACCCACCATTGCTTACCTATATCCCTGATGGGACAAACTGCCTTGCCTCAAGATTTTAGACCTTGTAGAACAAAGAATCAAAAATAGAAGTTATAATGACTCTTGTATTGTTCTTAAATGTGACCAGTTATTCGGACTCAATCATATACTGATTTAGAAACCAATCCGATATTGGAAATAACAGTCTTCATTTGGAAGTCTGGTTCTGGACATTTTCAGAGACATATTTGGAAGTTAGCTGTAGTTCTCTATGATGTGATCATAGCAAGAGATAAAGTTGGGGCAGGATCTGGATTTCAAACAGGTGTTAGCACAAGTGTTAAGGTTCTTTTAATTGTCAAGTTAAAATTACTTTTGTTTCTTCTACAGTATTTAATGTAACTTGCATTGATTGTACACTTTCTAATTGTGTTAGTGTGTTGAAACCCAGCATGGCTGTTATGGAGGTCTATCAACCAGCTTTTGTTTTATTGCCCTGAGTATCACAGAACCTTGGTATTCTAATAATAGGTTGCAAATACTGGAAGAATTGAGTCAGGCTTTAAGCAGAAGCAAGAGGGTAGTGGGCTTGATTATTGCTGGTATAACAACTTTAACTACATTAATTGCTAGCACTACTGCTCCTGTAATAATTGATTTGACACAAGAAGTTAAGACAGTTACTTTTGTTGATCATTTAGAAAAAATGTTACTAATGTGTTGAATATACAAGAGGATTTAGATAGGCATTTGGAAGAATGGACTAATGTTCTTTATCTTATTCAAATTATTGGAAGGGGGTTCAGAATTTAAGAGTAAGGAGCCATCTAGAGTGTTATACCAAATATCATTAGATTCATGTTAGTTCTAAAATTTACAGTGGTAATCATTATAATTAGGAAAAAGTTTAAAGGCTGTTTACTTAATCCTTTGCTGTTTTTAGGATGAGATGCTAAGTGCTAGAAGCTGCAGTTTCTGGCCTCAGATGATCACAGAAGGCAGGTCAGCTACAGTAGCATAGTAACTTAGAATTAGATAAGTAAACTTTTACTATACAGCAACCATAAATATCGCATAAAACAAAGTCTTACCCTCGAATCTCATAAGACTTACCCTCTAAGTCTTACCCTCTTTTGATGCTCTTCCCCCTCTGCTGCCTCAAGAAAAACTGACAAGAAAAAAAGAACCCCCTACGCTGGGGCTAGCCCAGCATAGGGCTACTCCCAGTGCATAGTGGCAACTCCCAGTGGGGGAGGTGTGTGACCGGGCAGTGTTCCTCACATAGCATTTGTTGTCCAGGATCTCATGCCAATGGTGAGAAATGAACTCTGACTTAAGAGCACAGATGAGCCTGGCAGTGTACAGTGAGTGTGGAGCATCTCAGAGCTACACTCTAATAATCTGCAGGACAGTGGGGCTTCATTGGGGCTCTGTAGGTGCCATTGGACTTGAGGACCTTGCTCTCCCTTTTGACCATGTTGCTCATTATCTGCTCTATGGGTCATTTCTCCTTAAAGTTGTCAACAGCTGATACCAAATACTTGTGCCCAGGAGGGCCTGCACTGTTTAGGTTGCTCCACAGCTAGTGACTGAGCCCATAACAGGGCCAAGAGCAGGGCTGTATTTGGCCGTTTGAGACTGAGCTGCTCTAGCTGTGACATCGCAAATGTGATTCCTATAGTTTTTTCAGCAAATAATGATTGGGGAAGAGCTACCTCTCAGGTGTGTTGGGTTTCTTGGAACTCATCTGACAACTGACTTGGTGGAGGAACCTGGGTGAAGATTTCTGGAGGTTGTGGAAGCCAAGGGTTATTCAAACTGGGTGTCAGGTCCCTTGGGATCTTTTCTGAAAGGTCGGGTGGCTTATTCAGATGTTCCCCTGCAGATGGGGGCACACATGGTGTACATTATAAAGTATCTAGTGAAGGACTACTGTATTCTCCATGGTGGGGAAAACCTGGAGGAGCATCAGATCTGAGAGGCAAACTTGTGGCAGAGTCAAGTTATCTCTTGTTCTTTGCTTATCCTCTCCCCTCCTGGGAGAATTCACTGGCATCTGAGACCCACAAGACCTTATCCCACCACTAGGCTGAGGATCTAAGGTTGCCCATTCTTGCTCTCTTTTAAGGGAAAGCTAGAATATGTAAACTGTGACATGGACACTATAAACATCACCACTGTAGTGAAGTTCTCATTGCAGACAAAAGATCCTGATTACTGTAGGCCTTGTCAGGGAAGAGGAATGGGAACAGAAACAGGAGTCAGCACGTAAAACCAAGTCCCAAGCAGAAACCTGGTGTCATTACCATTCAATGGCTCAGAAGCTCCTGAGATTACCCAATGGCCAAGCAAATGTGAAAATAGAATAGGGAAGGGAATGGGCCCCTAGTCCCATTTGAGGCATTGCTGACATTCCAGTCCTGCATAGGGGAGGCTTAGGTATGCTGAAGGGAGTGTCCCTTGGTTTCCCAGGTCAGCTTTGAATACCTGGAGTTATTATTCACTGGTACTCCTTTGTTAGCTGGGCCACAAGAATCAGGGCCACACAGGTATAGAAAAGGTGTCCCTTCCCTTATCCACACCAGCAGCTTTTCAGTCCTTTAGGCTAGAAGGAAGTTACATCAGATCCTCATCTCTGCCCCCCTACAATCCTGTTTCTCTCTGATCTCAGCTGCAGGCAGTGACACTCAAACCCTATCCTCCCAAACCAAGAAGCTCTAGGGAGCTTTAAGAATGTTGAAAGATAGGAGGAGCTAAGGTGGGAGGGGTACCGAGAGGAAGAGAAGGAGTAAGGAGAGGAGGAGAAGAAGGAGAGGAGAAGATAGGTGATGAGAGAGAAAGAGAGAGAAAGAGGGGGGGATATGGAGGCAGT
Organism: Arvicanthis niloticus; assembly: GCF_011762505.2. NCBI lineage: Eukaryota > Metazoa > Chordata > Mammalia > Rodentia > Muridae > Arvicanthis > Arvicanthis niloticus. The sequence goes on from NC_047663.1 coordinate 107,658,444, forward strand.
CGTTCACGTGTCTCCACCAGTCAAAGATAGTTGATATATCTAGGCTGGGTATTAGGTTACACTTCTGATTGAGCATTACAAAACTTATAAAGCCTTTGTTTAACATTTTTAAAAAGTGTATAAAAGCAAAAAGAAAAAGGGGGTATGGGATAGGGGTTTTCTGGGGGGGGGCGGTGATGGGGAAAGGGGATGGCATCTGAAATGTAAGTAAAATATCCAATAATAAAAAAAAGAATGTTGAAAGATTACTTTATTTCCTCTTCTGAGAGAAATGCAAGCATCTTCTGTTGGGCCCTCCTTGTTTAGTTTTTTTGGGTCTGTGGATTGTAGCATGGATATCTTGTACTGTATGGCTAATATCCACTTGTAAGTGAGCATATCCCATGCATGTCTTTTTGGGTCTGGGTTACCTCACTCAGGATGAAATGGGTGAAAACCCATTTGCCTGCAAATTTCATGATGTCTTTGTTTTTAATAGCTAAGTAGTACTCCACTGTGTAAATGAACCACACTTTATTTATCCATGCTTTGATTGAGGGACATCTGGATTGTTTCTAGTTTCTGGCTATTATGAATAAAGCTGCTATAAACATAATTGATAAAATGTCCTAGTGGTATGGTGGAGCATCTTCTGGGTATATGCCCAGGAGTGGTATAATTAAGGAGTTAGGGAGAGGAACAGCAGTGAGGAGTGTTAGGTGTAGGGAGATTCAGGGAGGGAGGAGCCTGGAAAGTGAATGGAAGTCAGCAGCAGGTGGGGGGGGTGCATTTCTAGGAAATGCCAGAAACTTGGGATGGGGAGAGCTCCAGGGAGTCTACAGGGTGATTTTGTTGAGTCTCTTAGCTGCGGGGGATATAGAGTCTGAAGTAGCCACTTTCTGTAGCCAGACAGAACTCCCAGAGGAGGGATAAGGATACTACCCATAAAACCTTTAACACAAAAATTGTCCTGCCTACAAGAAGTGTAAGGACAAAGATGTAGCAGAGACTGAGGGGATGGCCAACTGTAGGAAAATGGCTAATTAAGGTCAAAGTCTACCATTGACAAGATAGCTTTGTGGAGCTGGGTGCTATATGGAGGCCTCCCTTCATTGGCAGGGCTTCTCCTTCCCTGATATTGTCTTAGGAGTTCAAAATCCTCCATACCTCTACTGGCAGAATGTTACATAACCTTGGTTCAGATTACAGGTTCAACTTTCTTTCTCCTGATAAAAACCGGTTCAGCTAGCACCTGAGATTCTTGAAATGCTTCCCTATGCCAATGGGGGCATTTCAGGACCCTACACCTTCAGCCAATGACCTTCCCTTCCTGAATATTCCTTCTCCCAAGAGGTATACAAATCTCTGGTTCACCCCCAATAAAGTACATTCATTCACATACACCATCAAATAAAGCAATATGAACAAGCAAGGTTTGTTTCAGAGAGCTGTTTCATTAAAGATCACAATGGGGAAGGCCTTCACCTAAAAGAGCCATGTCTAAGACTCCCAAGGAAGGCTTTCTACTCTCTAGCACCTGCCCCAGTCTGCAGGGTGGTGAACTGGGACTGGGGGACCATCTGAAAGAGAACAGGGGACAAAGGCATGCAAGAGATGGATAGCCTGTCTGGAAGTCTGATAAAGTTGTCAAAATTTAATTTTTCCACACGGGGATTATATACACATAGAAGCAGGATGTGGGGAAGGAAATGACGTAGGGTCTTCTTTGTTTCTGGGGAGTTCAGGTGATCTCAGGGAGAGTACAGATGTTCTTCAGAACAGGATATTGGCTGGGTGAAGATTTCACAGAAGAAGCAGGGCGGAACAGGTCACCATGTACCTGTCCATAAGATCTATGATTATTTGTTCTTATCTAGGCTGGTACTTTCCCATCAGGGCTACCTGTCTACAAGATCTATAGCTATCTATTCAAGGGTTAGTACTTTCTCACAGAGACCAAGACTTTGTGTCAGTAGGCACGTATGGCTGACTTAGGCCATTAATGCATAAGCAAGGTCTCTCCCAACAAGCACCTATGGTACTCTGCACTTGCTCCCAATCAGACCAGATCCCACTTTTTTGCTTGGCGTGAAGGTGCCCCATGGGAAAGGTGGACCTTGGACCCCTATTTCTGACTTCTTTTCTCAGTGGTATACACATAGTGCCTGGGTATCTAGAGAGGAGATCAAGAAACTCAGCACTCGTCCCACACCCTGCTGTTTCCTCTTCACATCTGTTATGTAGTGGCATCTGATGCCCCAGTGGGAAACATGGATGGCAGACTACCTGATCTGGAGGTATCCTGCCTCCTCCAGTCTGCATGGTAGCAGTGCATGGGCCCCTCTTGGCAGAGAGACAGACAATGGTATGACAGCCACCCAATAAGTAGCCCAACTTGAGACCCATTTCAGACTAATCACTGATACTATTAATGATACTCTGTTATGCTTGCAGATAGCCACCTCAGAGACATAATTGTCCTCTGAGAGGCTCCACCCAGCAGCTGACTCAGATGGATCCAGACACCCACAGCTAAAACAGTGGATGGACCTTGGGGACTCTTATGGAAGAACAGGAGGAAGGAGTGTGGCCTCTAAGGGGATAGGAAATCTACAGGAAGACCAAAAGAGTCAACTAACCTAGGCCCCTGGGGGCTCCCAGAGAATGAACCACAAACCAATGAACATGCATGGGCTGTACCTTAGGCCCGCCTCCTGCACATATGTAGCAATGTGCAACTTTTCATGTGAGTTCTCACACAACTGGAACAGGCACTTACTCTGACTCTGGTACCTGCCTGTGGATCATGTTCCACTAACTGGGTTGCTTGTCTGGCCTCACTGGGAGAAGATATGCCTAGTCCTGAAGTAGCTTAAGGTGCCAGGGTGGGTTGGTACCCAGGTGGGCCTCCTCCGGGAGGGGCTGTTTGAGAGGGAACTGGGAGGAGGGATTGTGATCTGGATGTAAAGTAAATAAATAAGATAATAAATAAGATAATAAAATGGGGAAAAGAATGTTGAAAGTGCCAGAGGCCTCAACACAGAGATAATCTTCATCCCTAAGCAGAGGTTTAAGAAGAAAGTTTCTGTGCCCACCCCTATTACCCAATGAATGAAAGTGAGCAATTCACCCAGGGCAATCAGCTGCCTTTCATTCTGGCTTTTTCCTTTAGGGATTTGGATGAGAATGGTTGTTAGAGTGGCCTTTGGGCCCTGATTGAATTCTCTGGGTCTTCTGAGTCATTTTTCCTTCTTGAGCAAAAGCCTGCTCTCCAGGAGGCAATGAGCTCATGTGCCTACGTATAGAGAGGACTCTTGAGATCATCCTGGTCTAGGGATTGGATTGAATTCAGGAGGTTCTGTAGTACATGTCCTTGTTAGGAAAGCATCTACTCTCTACACAGGTGTGCACCATGCTTCTGGAACTTTCTCTACCTACATGCATTGTGCTCATAATTTTCTTATGAATATCATTTCTGTGACACTAGGAGTTTACCATCCTGAGCTTTCTTGTATGGAGACTTTCTGGAGACGAAGATATCCCTTTAGGAAATTCCTCCTTAGGACTTCATCATCCATCTGTGGCCACAGTGACTCTATTTTCTCATGAGTTTCTTTGTAGAATATTTTAGCCATGCTCAGGGGATGTCATGATTCCTGGGTCTGTCTGCTGTGTGATGTAGGTTTCATGCCTTGCCTTAGTCAGCAGCCCAGGTGTGGTCAGTGCCAGAGTCAGTGCATTCTTATTCATTTTTGCCATGCTTCTGTCCTGGGATCATTTCTTTCCTATCACATATGGGCATGGGACCTTGTGGGCAGCCTAGGGCACTGGCTTTTCTCCCACTGTCCACTGCTGAGTAGAGCTCTTGAGATTCCAGATCTGCTTTTTCTAATTCACCCTCTACTACCCTGCCCTGCTGGCTTCAAATATTCTCTCTGTTTTTCCATCATAAACGATCATGTTGCACATTTCAGTGTTAGGGTGCTCCTTTGAAGTCCAGGGTAAGAGATTCCATGTATGGTGATTGACAAGTCAGATGTCTGGTGTTTCTGATACAACTGACATGTTTCAGTGTCATTGTTGATTGTCACACAGCAATCTCAATACAGTTTTTGCCTCAAGCTGTGCAGGCAGAGGATGTTGTTAACTTGTGTAACAAATGTGGAGTCACTCTTTGTTGAAATTTTTCACAAAATGGGGTAATTCAAGTCAAGGCAGTCACTATGAAAATAGAATAACTCAAGACTAGGCCCATTCTGAAAGTTGATATTGCCTGCAACATGGAGGAATCTGTAGCATCTCTGCCTGAGGTCTTCATCAGGCTGCAGCCTGAATGCTGAGCTGTCTTGAAATCTCCACCAAACAAGTGAGTCCATACCTATTCAGTTCAGCTTAACTCAAACTGCCAGGACGTCAGGCGAGTGTAGCTACAATTTTTATTGTGGTGTGACATGAGGGACCATTAGCCCTGATGTCATCCTCACTCCTCTCCTAACCTCAGAATCTTGGTCTTTTTTGCCTGAAGAGTCCAGTCTTTGGAGATTTTCAGAATGACTCACTGAGCTGTGTGTATAGTCTCATAGGTCCTCTCTACTGCACAGCTCCTGACCCTCCCTAATTTCCTTTGCACCCTAGTTTCTAAGGTCTAGAATGCATATGCTCAGGCTTCTCAGGGCAAAGATTGAACTTCCTGGTAACAATTTCACACCCTAAATTTTCTTGACACTGTGACAAAACACACAACAGACACAATTTAAGGGATAAAGGGACTATCTGGCTCATCATTCTGGAGACCCCAGTCATAATGTTGAGGAAAGCAGAGTGCTTGAAACAGCTCAACCATGTCAGCAGGTGCTTGGTCCATGGCTTGTTCACATCATGGTGCATCAGGAAGCAGAGAGCTTAGAGCTGACCCAGAGGTGGATTCCATTGGCTCCCATGTGTTCTAATGAGGCCAGAATGGAAAGTTTCCATTCCCAAGAAAGTGCTCCCAGTTGGGGACAAGTGTTCAAACCCTGATCCTGTGGTGGTCATTTTAGATTAAAATACTGACATCCAGGAAACTAACACACACAGAGACAGTTGTAAAAAGACACAGATGTATAAAGACACACAGACCCTCATGCATCATGCACATGTACACACGGAGCTGCCCACACAGTCACATACACACAGACATGATTATACACTCACAATGATACAAGTTACATAGAGACACAAACATTTGCATACACATGCACAAGCACCACTATATTGTATCTGATATACTCAGAAGTGTGCACATAAAGTATTAAATACACACAGGCATAAATGAACACACTCACTTGAATAGGCACAAACTGAAATGCCAGAGTTAGTTGTATACATGACCATGCAGACACATATGTCAATGTGCTCTCTCACTCAACTACACAAACACACATACACAGTTGTACACGTGCATAGAAACTGGATAGTGTATTTATTCTCTGGTGTGGCATAGAACAGAGGACAAAGGAGAGGTAGAGACCCCATGCAGCTTCATTCTGGTCTGACGTCAGTCTTCTCTCATGGAAAGAAGAAAGGGAGAAGTTCTGAGAAAAGGTGAATTTAGTTTTGGGGCATGTTCTAGGGGTCTAACTACCGGGTGTCTGTGGAGCAGCAGGCAAGATAGCATAGCTAGTGTAGAATGCAGAAAGCAAGACAACATGGGAGCCATGGAAGAGATAACTCACTTCTCATGGGGGTGGGGAAAAACTGGATGTCACCATAGGGATATTGTCTGGAGAGGATCCAGATTATGTGCTTTGAGTTGGAAGCTAAAAGAGACATGTGAATGTGTGGGGGTCAGTTTCTAGTGGAAATGGGACCTAGATATGAAATTGGTGGGAACACAGGAGCCATTGTTTTCCTTCTGGCTCAGGGTTCTTAGGTGTCACGACCCATTCTGATAACATTCTTTCTTCCAACAATGTTTCCTGAGAATGAATCAAAGAACAAACAGGAGTCCAATTACAGAAATTAGCACCATGTATTCATGAGGTCTAAACAAAACAGTGCAACTATCCTATAGCATGGATGGGGGCTTTGTGCAGACCGGGTGTTACATAGTGCAAGATGTACATGTTGCAGGGAGGCCAGGAGCACAGAGGCCCCATGGTGACCATACAGCTCCTGCTTCCTGTGGGCCTGACCCTTTGTGATGCAAGCAGATGAGAGACCTGCATGGTTGTTGCCCCTTCAATAAGGTGTGATCTGTGGAAGGACTTAGATAGGTGTCCATGTACATGAGCCTAGATTGGATAATAGTCTCAGTCTGTTGATGGGATTCACGGGTGGAGATCAGTGCATTGCTCAGTGTTATCCCCTAAACTCTGTCTTCCAGCATGGCATTTTTCTGATATCTGTAGAGTGGGTGCATCAATAGGCTGAGGGATGTGTTGAAAATGTCCATATAACTGTTCTGCCACACAGGGACCCATTGCTTCCCACTGTCAGCTTGTGGGCTTCCAAGATGTTCCACAGAAATGAGTCTTTCAGAATTTCTATTTTACAATGAAAGCTTTATGCAGGAGGAAAATGTGCACAATGCTGTCCTGCTGTTTGCATAAGCCTGAGACTGTTGGGAGGAGGGTGAGAAGGACGAACTTTCAAGAGTTATTGTTTAAAATTTATTTGGGATCTTAGAGGGGGAAGGAGAAGTGAACACATGAATACCTTTGTAAGCCAGAAAGTCTCCAATGGATAACCACTTACACATTAATATTTAGTTTTGTCCAAGGGAGTTTCACTGGGGAATCAAACTACTTTTGAGCATAGAATGCATTGCCTAGCAGTAGTGAACTCAAGGGCATCTATAGAGGTTCCTTGTCACAAAATGTAGTGTCCAGACATTTCTTTTGCTTTGTAAAATTAAAAAAATTATTTATTATTTTTATTTTATTAATGTATTTTTCCTTCCATCTTTTTTATCCTACAGGTCTTTTGTGAATATATTATGAGTTTCAGTTTAGTGCTTGGTTAATTCTTTTAAAAAAGTTATTATTATTTATTATTAACTTTAAAAATATTATTTATTATAATAATTATTTATTTTACATCCCCATCACTGTTTCTCCTCTTTCTTTTTCTCCCAGTCCTTCTCTCCACCTCCTCTGCCTCCACATCAACTCTATCTCAGTTTTTCTTCAGAAAAGCGTGGCCTCCCATGGATAGCACTCAGCCCTGGTATATCAGCTCACAGTAAGACTAGTTATCTCCTTTCCTAGTTGAGGCTAGATAAGACAACCTAGTAAGAGGAAAGCATCTCAAAAGCAGGCAACAGAGTCAGAGACAGCCCCTGATCATAGACTCTTCTTAGGAGTCTTATAAAAAGACCAAGGGCACACAACTGTAACATATATGTGGAGGACCGATAACAGACCCATGCATACTCCCTGGATGGCAATTCAGTCCCTTTGAGCCACTATGGACCTAGGTTAATTGATTCTGATCTGATTCTAGTTAATTGATTCTTGTGCTGTTCTTGACCCCTCTGGCTCCTACAATTCTTCTTTTCTACAGGATTTCACAAGCTCTGACTTACGTTTGGCTGAGAATCTCTGTATCTGTTTTTACCAGTTGCTGAGTGAAATCTCTCTGATGACAGTTACAGTAGGCTCCTGTCTTAGAGTATAGCAGAATATCCTTAGCAGTGTAAGTGGTTGGCTCCCTCTCATGGCATGTGCCACAAGCTGGACTAGTCATTGGTTGGCCATTACTTCAATTTCTTCTCCATCTTTACCCCTGCACATCTTGTAGTCAAGACAAACTGTAGGTAGAGGGTTTTGTGGCTGGGTTGCTGTCCAATCCCTCCATTGGAACTCTTGCCTACTTATAAGGGATGGCCAGTTCAGGCTCCATAGCCCCATTCCTATGTGTTTTAGCTAAGGTCACCCTCATGGATTCCTGGAAATTTCCATTGCCCTTTGATTTCAGCTTACCCCAGAGATGCTGAACTACCCCAGTCCCCTCCCTTGACCACCCACAATACCTAATCTATTTCCCCTTCTTAGATTCAAGCATCTGCTCTTGAGCCCTTCTTGTTACTTAGCTTCTTTGGGTCTGTGGATTGTAGCAAGCATATTTTTTTTTTTAACTTTATAGCTAATATCCACTTAAAAGTGAATACATACCATGTTTATCTTTCTGGGTCTGGGGCTACCTCCCTCAGGATGATCTTTCAGGTTCTATCCATTTGCATGCAAATTTTATGATGTCATTGTTTTTAATAGTTGAGTAATTTTCTATTGTGTAAATGTACACGTTCTATTCTTAAAAAAACGTAATCAGAGAGCTGATCTTCTGCCACAATGCTCCATACCCAAATACCAGGAGAGAGCTGGTCTCCCAAGAGTGTAGACATGCCTGTGAGCATAGGTAAGACCACCACTGCTGCTCAGAGGGATCTGCCCACAACCCTCAGGACACAGGAACTGAGGAGCAGCCTGGGACAGGATCCTTCATGTTTCTATATGCTTCTGGAGCTGATCCTGTGTTGTGAGCCACACTAGTCCCACGTTTGGGCGGCCAAAAAATGTCACGGCCCTAGCAAAATGTTGAGGCCCGGGCTGCCCCACTTTTGGCAGCCACTGTATCCCGGTTCAAGCTGCTGCTCCGGTCCACCAGTTGGGGTTCAGCAAGAGAGAGAGAGTGAGGATGGACTCGAAGAATGGAGACCAGACAGAGTGTGATTCAATCCTGTTTATTCTTCAGTCTCTCTTTCTCTAAGTGTCTGATTCTCTCTCCTCTCTTCTGTCTGCTTCTCGCCTTTATATGTCTCACTTCTAAGCCATGCCTTTTGGTCACATCTTTAATCATGCCCTTAGGTCTTGTCTCTAAATCTGATCTCTACACTTCTAAGTCACACTCTTAAATTACACACCTTTAATCTCACACACCTTTAATCTCAAGCACCCAACGTATCTAAACCAAGATTATCAGAGTGTGCTCAGCTGTTGTAGGCTATTATAATCCAAGTCTCATGTCAGGGTATATGGCTCAAGATGGCTGCAAAGCTGATAGCCACTTTCTGCTAAAAGTCGGCCCCCAACAATCCTGTGCCACAGTGCTCCATACCCAAATACCACTGGGAGAGAGCTGGTCTCCCAGGAGTGCTGTCACCTGTGAGCACAGGTAAGACCACCACTTCTGCTCAAATTCCTAGCCCAAGGGGGCCTGCCCAGAGCCATCAGGACACAAGAACCAAGGAACAGCTTGGAATAGGATCCTTCTGGTTTCTGTCTGTACCACAGAGCTGATCCTGTGCCATAGCTCCTTATACCCAAATTCCTCTCAGAGAGAACTGGTCTCCCAGGAGTATTGACACACAGGCTCATAGGAAGGAGAAGCCACAGTCAGAGACAGCAGGACCAGCTAACACCAGAGATAACCAGATGTCCAGGGGCAAGGGCAAGAAACTATGCAACAGAAAAAAGGCTACTTGGCATGATCAGAACCCAGTTCTCCTACCACAGTGAGCCCTGGATATCCCAATACAAGAGAAAAGCAAGACTCTTATTTAAAAATCACACTCATTATGATGATAGAGGACTTTAAGAAGGACAGAAATAGGATGTAAGGATGATCAGGCTGTGACATCTGTCACCCCATTGATCGCCAGGGTTGATTTGGCTGATCTGGCTGGTTAGTCAAGTGTCCCCTTCCTCCTTCACTGCTCCATGGGTATCCCTCCAGAAGCTGTGTGCTCAGTCAAAGAGGATGACCTTCTCTGACTAGAAGAGGACCAGTCTTCTGTCAAGGGTATACAAGTAGCTGTACTACCCTGATAGAACTGCTAAACAAGTTCTCAAGAAGGACATAAATAACTCCCTTAAAGAAATATAGGAGAACACAGGTAAACAGGTAGAAGTCCTTAAAGAGGAACCACAAAAATCCCTTAAAGAATTACAGGAAAACACAGCCAAACAGGTGAAGGAATTGAACAAAACTATCCAGGATCTAAGAATGAAAATAAAAACCATAAGGAAAACACAAACGAAAACAATCCTGAAGATAGAAAACCTAGGAAAGAGATCAGAAGTCATAGACACAATCATCACCAACAGAATACAAGAGATAGAAGAGAGAATCTCAGGGGCAGAAGATACCATAGAAAACATTGACACAGCAGTCAAAGAAAATGCAAAATGCAAAAAGCTCCTAACCCAAAACATACAGGAAATACAGGACACAATGAAAAGACCAAACCTAAGGATAATAGGTATAGAAGAGAGCAAAGATTCCCAAAATAAAGGGCCAGTAGATATCTTCAACAAAATTATAGAAGCAAATTTCCCTAACCTAAAGAAAGAGATGCACATAAACGTACAAGAAGCCACCATAACTCCAAATAGATTGGACCAGAAAAGAAATTCCTCCTATTACATAATAGTCAAAACACCAAATGCACAAAACAAAGAAAGAATATTAAAAGCAGTAAGGGAAAAGGGGCAAGTAACATATAAAAGCAGACCTATCAGAATTACACCACACTTCTCACCAGAGGTGATGAAAGCTAGAAGATCCTGGCCAGATGACTTACAGACCCTAAGAGAACACAAATGCAAGCCTAGGCTACTATACCCAGCAATATTCTCAAGTATTGGGATATCCCATGACAAAACCAAATTTACACAATATCATTCAACAAATCCAGTCCTAATAATAAATGGAATAATAGTATAACAGATGGAAAATGCCAACACAAGGAGGGAAACTACACTCTAGAAAGAGCAAGAAAGAAAGTAGTCTTCTTTCAACACACCCAAAAGAAGATAGCCACACAAACATAAAAGTAAGAGCAAATATAGCAGCAATCAACAATCACTACTCCTTAATATCTCTTAACATCAATGAAATCAATTCTCCAATAAAAAGTTGTAGATTAACAGACTGGATACATAAACAGGACCCAGCATTTTGCTGCATACAGGAAACACACCTCAGTGACAAAGACAGACACTAGCTCAGAGTAAAGGGCTGGAAAAATTTTTTCCAAGCAAATGGTCAAAGAAACAAACTGGAGTAGCAATTATAATATCAAATAAAATCGACTTTCAACCAAAAGTTATTAAAAAACATAAGGAAGGTCACTTCATAATTGTCAAAAAAAAAAAAAAAAAAAAAAACCAAAAAACAAAACCTACCAGGAAGAACTCTTAATTCTGAACGTCTATGCTTCAAATGCAAGGGCACCCACATTCATAAAAGAAACTTTTCTAAAGCTTAAAACACACATAGCACCTCACACAATAATAGTGGGAGACTTTAATACCCCATTCTCCTCAATGGAAAGATTATGGAAACAGAAACTAAACAGAGACACAGTGAAACTATGGGAAGTTATGAACCAAATAGATTTACCAGATATCTATAGAACATTTCATCTTAAAACAAAAGAACATTCTTTCTTCTCAGCATCTCATGATACTTTCTCCAAAATAGACCATGTAAGTGGTCACTAAACAGACCTCAATAGATACAAGAAGATTGAAATAATACCATGCATCCTACCATGGGTTAAGGCTGGTCTTCAATAGAAACAAAAACAACAGAGAGTCCACATACACAAGGAAGCTGAACAATGCTCCACTGAAGGATAACTTGGTCAAGAAAGACATAAAGAAAGAAATTAAAGACTCTTTAGAATTTAATGAAGATGAAGGCACAACATACTCAAACTTATAGAACACAATGAAAGCAGTGCTACGAGGAAAACTCATAGCTATGAGTGCCTGAAAAAAGAAACTGGAGAAAGCATACACTAGCAGCTTAACAGCAGACTTGAAAATTCTAGAACAAAAAGAAGCCAAGATGAGTAGATGGCAGGAAATAATCAAACTCAGGGCTGGAATCAACCAAGTAGAAACACAAAGACCAATACAAAGAATAAACAAAACCAGGAGCTGGTTCTTTGAGAAAAATAAAAAAGATAGATTAACCCTTAGCCAGGTTAACCAGAAGACACAAAGACAGTATCTAAATTAACAAAATCAGAAAAGAAAAGGGAGATATAACAACAGAAACTGAGGAAATTAAAAAAAATCAGATCCTACTATAAAAGCCTATATTCAACAAAACTGAAAATGTGGATTAAATGGATGATTTTCTACACAGATACCAGGTACCAAAGTAAAATCAAGATCAGATAAACCATCTAAACAGTCACATAAGTCCAATGGAAATACAAGCAATTATAAAACCAAAAAGAAAAGCCCAGGACCAGAAGAGTTTAGTGCAGAATTCTATTAGACCTTCAAAGAAGATCTAATTCCAATATTCTTCAAACTATTCCACAAAATAGAAACAGAAGGAACACTACCCAATTCATTCTATGAAGCTACAATTATGATCGTACCTAAACCTCACAAAGACCCAACAGAGAGAGAAAATTCCTTATTTATCTTATAAATATTGATGCAAAAATACCCAATAAAATTCTCTCACACCTAATCCAAGAACACATCAAAACAATCATCCATCATGATAAAGTAGGCTTTATCCCAGGAATGCAGGGATGGTTCAATATATGGAAATCCATAAATGTAATCTACTACATAAACTCAAAGAAAAAAATCATATGAATATTTTATTAAATGCTAAAAAATTTTGACAAAATTCAACATCCTTTCATATTAAAAGTCTTGGAAGGATCAAAAATTCAAGGCCCATACCTAAACATAGTAAAAGCAATATATAGCAAACCAGTAGCCAACATCAAACTAAATGGAGAGAAATTTGAAGCAATCACACTAAATCAGAGACTAGACAAGGCTGCCCACTCTCTCCTTATCTATTTAATATAGTACTTGAAGTTCTAGCCAGAGCAATTAGACAACAAAAGGAGGTCAAAGAATACAAATTGTAAAGGAAGAAGTCAAAATATCAGTATTTGCAGATGACATAATAGTATACTTAAGTGACCCCAAAACTTCAACCAGAGACCTCCTAAACCTGATAAACAACTTTAGCAAAGTGACTGGTTATAAAATCAACTCAAAGAAATCAGTAGCCTTCCTCTACTAGAAAGATAAACAGGTTGAGAAGCAAATTAGGGAAATGACACCCTTCACAATAGCCACAAATAATATAAAATACCTTGGTGTGAATCTAACCAAGCAAGTGAAAGATCTGTATGAAGAGAACTTCAAGTCTCTGAAGAAAAAAAATCAAATAAGATCTCAGAAGATGGAAAGATCTTCCATGCTCATGGATTGGCAGGATTAATACAGTAAAAATGTCCATCTAGCTGAAAGCAATCCACAGATTCAATGCAATCACCATTGAAGTGCCAACTCTATTCTTCACAGAGTTAGCAAGAGAAATTCTCAAATTCATAACAAAAAACCCAAGATAGTGAAAACTATTCTCAACAATGAAAGAACTGACTGAATCACCATCCCTGACCTCAAGCTGTACTACAGAGCAATAGTGATAAAAACTGCATGGTATTGGTACAGAGAAAGGCAGAAGATCAATGGAATAGAATTGAAGACCCAGAAATGAACCCACACACCTATGGTCACTTGATCTTTGACAAAGAAGCTAAAACCATCCAGTGGAAAAAGACAGTATTTTCAAGAAATGGTGCTTCAGCCTTCTGGCATAGGATCATCTGACAGACCTAGTGATGCAGAATTATTAAGGGCTGCTTACTCTGTCTGTGCCAATACTCTTAACATGTCTTTTTTTTGTCCAAAAAACAGCTAAAGTGCCAGAGTGACCAACAGATTACCACTGTGTGCTCAATCTTCTCTGTAACCTGGTTTTTGACTATCTTCATCTCTCTTCCCTGCCATCTGCTTCACCTGCCTTCCAGTTACCTCCTGTCACATCTAGGCTACCTCTGCACTTTCCATGCCCCATGAAATTGTCATTTCACCTGGACTAGTTCTTCACTTCACTCATTCATGGCTCTTTCCCTTCACCATCTTCAATTATGTGTTTAAATGTCCCTTTTGTGCAGCTGCCTCAGAAAATTCCATGTAATATATAAACTCCTCTCCCCTACAGTTGATCTCCAACTTGTTCCATTTGGGGCTACCTCATGGTGTTTGACACTCTTGTAATAATATATAATTGAGTAATCAGGAATTGAACACACAGTTGACTGAGCAGGGATGGCGAATATAATAGACACTTAACACAAGTGTAAGGAGAGGTAAAGACAGGAGGGTTGCAGATCAGCAGAGACAGCCATTTGTGCTGGGATCCTTTTCACATCTCTTGTTCCACCTCAGTGGGGAAGGTGTTACATCCAGGGACCTTGGCCAAGTCACTTTAAGTTCTGGTTTTGGTTTTAGCCTCATTAGATCCTTCCACAGAGACGTTCATGCCATCCCCAAAGAGGGCCTCATTTCTTCCTGTAAATCCACATATTTTTTGTTTTCCTTTTAACCCTAAGAATAGTTGGACCTTTCTGCATTGTATTACATGCACACAGGAACAGTGACACACTCACTTATAGTATCACAGTGATACTACAAAGAGTGCAGCATTGCACGGTAGGAATAACATGAAGGAGAAAGTCTATTTCCAACAGTTTTTACTCAGAATTTTGTCAAATTATTTTCCTTCATTGATTGATTGACAAAATACAGAATGTTTTGTACTTCAGTTGTTAAAATGGTAGTTTGTTTTTGAAGGCAGAACCTACTGTAGCTGAGGCTAGCCTAAAACTCAATATGCATCTGATAAAACTCAATATACATTGTACTCTTGATCCTCCCACCTCTGCCTCCCAAGTGCTGAGACTGTAGGTGAGCACTTCCAGAGCAGGCTGCTTTTATTCAGTTAGGAAATGCCTTAAATATCTGTAGTAATTCACGACACATATGAACTTCACCAAACTGCATCACTGGAAACATAAAAAAAAAAGGAATGCATAAACCAGAAGTGGGATCATTGTGACAGGCACTGTCTTCAAAAACTGCAGGGAGACACAGAGGGTCAGTCATCACCCACCTTCAAATACAGTCAACTATTGTGCTGACTCACTTATGCTTCAAACTGTGTTTATTTCATAACTGAACTATCAGAGTTATGGGGACACAGCTTCTAAAATAATTAATGAGGAGCTGGAGACACAGCTTATTGGTTAAGAGCACATATAGTTCTCATAGTGATTTTAAGCCCTGTTCCACCAACTCCCCTGAAAGCATACGCAGCAGTGGTAAAGTGCACCCCCACGCCCTGTGCTCCAGTTACCACTCTATAACTTTGCCTGCTTTCCTGGAGGCCCACTTGCACCAGGGACACCAAGTAAGTGGTTCATCCCCAAGCCTCTACCCACCAACTCACCTGAAAGCACATCTAACAGCAGTAAACTGTACCTCATATCCTGAGTCCTCACTCTGCTCTCCAGGAGGTCTGCAGGCTCCAGGGACAACAAGTAAGCCCCTTCCCATATCAAGCCCCAGGAAAGTACACTCAACAGTGGTAAATTGCACCTTATACCCAGTGCTCCATTTCTTGCCCTATACATTTTCTGACTTTCCTGGTGGTCTGCTCTCACCAGGAATACCATGTAACACTCCCCCACCCCGAGGCTCTTGACCCTCAACATCCAACAGTAGCAAACTGTACTCCATATCCTGTGCTCCATTTCTTCTTTTTTTGGTCTTCGTTTTCTGATTTATTTATACATGTATTAGAGCTGGATTTTAAGGGGCCAAGCAATTGGTATGCATAGAGTTAGTGGAGGCAGGAATGTGAAAGATGAGGAGGAACTGTATTATTGTTATATATGGACAGAGTAATAGTTTACTTGGTCTCTGTTTTACATTGAAAGTGGCAAGAAATTGTGTAGTCTATCTTTTTAATCAAGCCTTATAGTTTCCCCCTTTTCTTCAGATCATACTTCACAACCAGAAGTCTGGTTAACAAAGGCTTTTTCTTAACAGTTTGTTGTCTCAATGACTTGGAAATAATTCACTCTTATCCACCAGTAAACATCTTTCACATATATGAGTTTAGGTCTAATTTTCTATAATTCTTAAAATAACATTGAAACAGCAGTTGTCATCCAGGGTCTTATTCTCTCAGGCTCAAGATATGTATGTGCAAATTACATTTGCTAGGCTGCAGCTCAGTGACTCTGCTTATGTTGCCTGTCATCAGTGGTCTCATCTGCATCTTTCAAAGTAGCTGACTTATCTGAGCATCAATTTTAAATTATGCCATCAATGTACATAGACAGACATTACTTTATTTACCAAGAACAGAGGGAAAACGGTCAGAGATACATAATATGATAGAAGGTAATTCAAAGAAGAAAATCATTTAAATAAAATTTCATGCCTACTCCATCCTTTAGATCAAAAATCTTACTCTCTGTGATTTAAAATTATTATAAAATGCCACAGACATGTTCACTTCAAAATTAATCTGGAATTTAATGAATCAACATTTTTATATAGTGAAATATTTTGCCCTGGCCCCTTTAAGCATGTTAAAATAAGTTTAAATATTAAACCAGAAATTCTCTACTTGAATATTTCTGGGCAAGAGAAAACCTTTCCCAATTTTTTATCTTCACCCTTCAAAGAAGGTATCCCCTGTAAAGAACTTAGCACAGTGTCAGGTGCAGTTGCTATTCAGTCACTGGTTACCCTTAGCACTATAGTCATACCTCATTTAAAGAGCATTGAGCAACCCAGCAGTTCTGGCTGTAAGGATAAGGAAATGGAATTTGATATAGATTACAAGGTCAGAAGTACTGTGAGTTCTGGTTCATTGACTATGTCTGCTATGTATATTAATAACATTCAGTGAATTATTCATAATAGTAGTAATTAGGCATTCTGCTTTCACTAAATATTTCTTTCTTTGTAGTGTGTAGTTTTGTTTACACTGTTCTGTTGTTAGGAGCCTCGTGAGTGTGACAACATTCGCCATTACAAGATGGCGCGGGCATCCCGTCCTCCCACTAGTAAACATCTGATTGCGCAGGTGCAAAAGGCAAAAAGCGCGCCAAAGTCATTGCCCATCCTGGGGCGTATTATGGGTAATGAGTGAACAGCCAATCAGGAGTGAACATGTCACTCTAGGGTGTATATAAGCAGTGCCTTTTCCGGGCTTTCCGTTCTTTCCACTTCTGCTTATACAAGAATAAAGCCTCGCTGTGGTAACCACTAGAACACTGCCTCACGTGTCTTTTTCGTGGGCGAAAGGGACATGGAGGGGCTCGGAACATTCTGTGTTCCTGGCTGGTCACAGGCACATACCCACCAAGGAACTATCTGGTATCTATGAATAGAAAACACACACACACACACACACACACACACACGCCAGTTATTCTTAAAAAGCTTTGGCTAACACAATGACTGGGTATGGCTAAACCTCTCTTGCTACCCCAAGCCCAGTCAGGGAAATGGCTACTCACATGTCTGGTTGGCTTTATGTCCCCCATTACTCATTCCTTTCTCCTTTCTCTCCCCATCTCTCTTGATTCTCCTACTTGTGTAACTCTCAGTGTCTTGCCTCATACTCAGTCATTGGCGATTGACAACGCTATTGATAGATCAAAAACTAATTGAGGGCAAGAACCTTCAGCATCAGTAAATAGATTCCTGATCAAAGCACCAGAACCACTCTACACTTTCCAATAATGGTAAATAATGAGTAAATATTTGTACACAGTTAGGCAAGAGTGCTGACATAACACTTGTGGGGTCATCTTATCTGATACTTGGTGAAGTATTCTATATGTAGAAACAACATTCAAATGTCACAGCAATGTCTGTGTACCACATACCTGGCCTGATGCAGTGGCCAGAGAGGACACAGGATCTTCTGGAACTAGAGCTACAGACACTTTTGAACTGACATGTACATCCTTGGAATTGAACTCTGATACTCTAGAAGGGCAATCTGTGCTCTTAAACTAGTCACCCATCTCATATTACTTTCTTTCTTTTTTTTTAAATAATAAGATGTATTTGAAAAGTATGGGGGTGTTGGAAAGAGTGGGAGGAAGAAAAGGGAAAATTATGTAAATACAGTGTTCATATATCAAATTCACAAAAAGGAATCCAGTTTTTAAAAAATGTTCACAGATTAACTAGCATTTTACAATATGAAAATAAATATAACCTATAATTATGTTGAAGGACATTTTAACTGACTACAAACTTTGAAATTTAAAATGAAATCAATAAAAATTATTTTACCCAGCATACTAACAAAAAACACAATAACGTTTTATAATTCAAAGTATTTCTGAGAACAAGAAAATGGATTGTCAGAAGCTAAGTCAGCAGAGCCTGGGGGACACTGTGTGTTATTTCCTTTCCTTTTCTTTTCCTTTCTTTATTATTATCAAATCATAATTTTTACTTTTTAACACAGGGGTTATAAACATGAAAATGCAGGATGTGCGAAGGGGATGACACAGGAGCATAGGTGTTCAGGGGGAGTACAGATATCTTTCAGAACAGGGTATCAGCTGGGTGAAGGTTCAGGGGTCAGGTCACTATGACTCTGCCTATGATTCACTTGTTCTTATCTAATTTGGTACTATCCACCAAGGCTGCCTATTTACAAGGTCTATGACTACTCAGGCTGGTAAATTTTCACAAAACATGTCTATTTACAATAGTTTATAGACATCTGTTTCAGTGTTTTTCCATAGAGACACAAGACTTTGTGTTAGCAGGCGTGTATATGAGGCCTATTGTTGAGTTTAGGCTTATGGCTGATTTTAGGCCTTCAGTGTATAAGCAGGGCTGCCCCTGACATCTCCTCCCTTCTCCAAGTATAGAAGGGCTGTGGCGATTCTAATCTTGCCAGGGTGGGGATAGAGCAATTAACGGGGATTAATTAAATTAAATTAAATTAAATTAAAGGGTAATTAAAGGGGACCTTGTAATGGCTCCAGTCCTCTTGTCGTTGTCCAGTGAGGCATGAGGGCCATGCCCATCTTGATGTCTGTTTCCTGGATAGGGGATACTTTTGACATCAACCCCTATGCAGTCAGGCTTGTCCCTCAGGGAACCCAGAAACATATATGTAACTTTTATTTATATTCCCTTGCAGTGCTTAGCCTCGCAGCCTAAGCAAGAATTCAGATTGCCAGACAGAGGGGGTTCTGGGCGGCCCCTCTCTGCTTGGTCTAGAGGTGGAAGTCCCCTCTTTTAGGTTGGGTGGAGATGGGACTTGGGAGCACCCTGGATAGAGTAACATCCTCATCTAGAGTCTCGTGGTCCTCCATAGCTAACTTATGGTAATGTATCTGAATAGATTTTGCTATCAGATCATCTATCTGTTGTTTCACAAAGTTAGTCAGCCTATTTAAGGCCCAGGGACCAAAGGAAATAAGCAAAATAACCTGATTAATGGTCCCAAGATGGAAGGAAGTAGGGTTAACAATCATGGAGAGGTTGAAGACCAATTCTTGTGCAAGCTCTCATTTTTTTCTTTCTCTCTCTGTCTTTTCTCAAGACCTTCCCTGGCCTTTTTCTTTCCCTCTTTAATCATCCCTGTTTTGTCTATGTAAAAGCAGCATTCTTCTTTAAGGGCTGTAGACAGTCTAGAGCTGTACACAGTCTTTTCTATTGTAAAAGAGAAAATCAAGTTCAATAAAGTCCTTTGCAATTTTGGGGGATTGAATCAGACAGCAAAACGAGGGATTTCTTCAGATTAGTGGTGTCAGTCTATAGCTGTTTGATGTCCTTGTCAAAGGCCCATTGGAGGTCTAAGTAGTATAAGTCCGGAAGCCAGCATCAGGATTAGAAGTCCTAACAGCAGACAACATGGGTGATTAATTTTTACCTGGAAAGTAAAAAAGAAGGGAATTCTCAGGGAAATTTCTCTTCCCTGGATGTCAATTATTATTCATCTTATTTATAATTGGGCCTGGTTTTGTGGGGGTATCTATTTAATTCATTAATCTTTTTGGCAGCCATTTAGCTGTGCCTTCTGTGTTATCAGACAGGCATATCAATCCTCGGCCCCATATAGGAAATGAGTCCTGGACATTCCATTTAAGGGTAAAAGGGTCCTTCCACATAGTTGTGGCATAGTTTTTATTGGTCTCAGCAATGCCAGAGGCAATCATTGGCAGATTTGCTGCCGTGAGCTTTCAGTTTTAGAAAGTTAACAGTAAACAAGACATGCTCCTTCCACCCTCGGAGAGTCATGAAGACACTATTTAAAGAAATATAATTCTTTATTAATAATATCTTTTATCAAAGGACTATTATAAAACAGCCAACAATTAATCAATCTATATAATATATCAATTAATGAGAGCTTCTTCTACTTTTTGCAAAATTACTCCTCTTTTGTCAATTAATTGTTGAGGGAAATGAGGATTTGCATTTCTCTTGAGAATATTAATTTTTTTGCCAGACCCATTATCTGTTTTTTATTGGATATTTCCCATATTTACCTTTCACTGTTATCTCCTCTTCCTTTCTCCCCCCAAGCCCCTTATCCCATACCCCCTCTTCTAGTTTTTATGAGGGTGTGCTCCCACCATTCTCCCAATCCCGCCCCCCTGCTCTTGCATTCCCCAACACTATGGATGCAATCTTTTGGGGACCATGGCCCTCCACTTCCACTGTTGCCTAACAAGGCCATCCTCAGTTAACTATACAAGTGGAGCCATGAGTCCCTCCCTTTCTGTTCTCAGGCTGGAGGATTATACCCTGGGAGCTCTGGTTGAGTATTTTGCTACTCCTTCTAAGAAAAAACCAAAGGACCCACACTTTGGTCTTCCTTCCTCCTCTTTAGTTTCATGTGGTCTATGCACTGTGTCTTAGGTATTGTGAGCTTTTGGGCTAATATCCACTTATCAGTGAGTGCATGCCGTGTATGTTCTTTTGTGATTGGGTTACCTCACTCAGGATGTTATTCTCAAGATCCATCCATTTGCCTAAGAATTTCATGAACTCATTGTTTTTAATAGCTGAGTAGTAAACCATTGTATAAATATACCAGATTTTCTGTATCCATTCCTCTGTTGAAGGACATCTGGGTTCTTTCCAACTTCTGGCTATTATAAATAAGGCTGCTATGAATATAGTGGAACATGTGTCCCTGTTATATGTTGAAACATCTTTTGGGTATATGCCCAGGAGTGGTATGGCTGGGTCCTCGGGTAATACTATGTCCAATTTTCTGAGGTACTGCCAGACTGATTTCCATAGTGGTTGTATCAGCTTACAATCCAACCAACAACAAAGGAGTGGTCCTCTTTCTCCACATCCTCGCCAGCATCTGCTGTCACCTGTGTTTTCAATCTTAGCCATTCTGACTGGTGTGAGGTGGAATCTCAGTGTTGTTTTCATTTGCATTTCCCAGATGACTAGGGATGTTGAACACTTCTTTTAATGCTTCTCAGTTGAGAATTTGTTTATATAGTGAATTACATTGATGGATGTATATTGAACCAACCCTACATTTCTGGGATAAAGCCTACTTGATCATGATGGATGATTGTTTTGATGTGTTCTTGGATTCTGTTCATGAGAATTTTATTGAGTATTTTTACACCAATATTCATTAGGGAAATTAGTCTGAAGTTCTCTTTCTTTGAAGTTGGGTCTTTGTGTGGTTTAGGTATGAGTGTGATTGTGGCTTCATAGAATGAATTGGGTAGTGTTCCTTCTATTTCTACTTTTTGGAATAGTTTGAAGAGAATTGGTATTAAGTCTTCCTTGAAGGTCTGATAGAATTCTGCACTGAAACCATCTGGTCCCGGACTTTTTTTTTTTGGTCAGGAGACTTTTAATGGCTGCTTCTATTTCTTTCAGGGTTATGGGACTATTTAGATGGTTTATCAGCTTCGGATTCAACATTGGTAACTGGTGTTTGTCTAGAAAGTTGTCCATTTCATTCAGATTTTCCAATTTTGTTGAATATAGGCTTTTGTAGTAGGATCTGATGATTTTTTGGATTTTCTTGGTTTCTGTTGTTATGTCACCCTTTTCAGTTCTGATTTTATTAATTTGAATATTGTCTCTCTGCCCTCTGATTAGTCTGGCTGAGGGTTTATCTATCTTGTTGATTTTCCCAAAGAACCAGCTCCTGGTTTTATTGATTCTTTGTATAGTTCTTTTTGTTCTATTTGGTTGATTTCAGCCCTGAGTTTAATTATTTCCTCCTGTCTATTCCTCTTGGGTGTATTTGCTTCTTTTTGTTCTAGACCTTTAAGGTGTGTTGTTAAACTGCTAGTGTGTGCCCTCTCCAGTTTCTTTTTGTAAGCACTTAGAGCTATGAGTTTCCCTCTTAGCACCGCTTTCATTGTGTCCCATAGGTTTTGGTATGATGTGTCTTCATTTTCATTAAATTCTAAAAAGTCTTTATATTTTTCCTTATTTCTTCTCTGACCACATTATCATTGAGTAGAGTATTGTTCAATTTCCATGTGAGTGTGGGCTTTCCCTTGTCTTTGTGTTTGCGTATCCAGCCCGTTAGCCTATGTCTTTTTATCGGGGAATTGAGTCCATTGATGTTAAGAGATATTAAGGAGAGGAGATTGTTGCTTTCTGTTATTTTTGTTAACAGTGGAGGCATTGTTTGTGTGATTATCTTCTTTTGGGTTTGTTGGAAGAGGCTTACTTTCATGCTCTTCCTATAATTGCCCTCCTTATATTGGTGCTTTCCTGCTATTATTCTTTGTAGTGCTGGGTTTGTGGCAAGATATTGTGTAAATTTGGTTTTGTCATGGAATATCTTGGTTTCTCCATCTATGTTAATTGGGAGTTTTGCTGGGTATAGTATCCTGGGCTGGCATTTATGTTCTGTTAGGGTCTATATGACATCTGTCCAGCATCTTCTAGCTTTTATAGTCTCTGGTGAGAAGTCTGGTGTAATTCTGATAGGTCTGCCTTTATATGTTACTTGGCCTTTTCCCCTTATTGCTTTTAAAATTCTTTCTTTGTTTTGTGCATTTTGTGTTTTGATTATTATGTGATGGGAGGTATTTCTTTTCTGATCTAGTCTATTTGTCATTCTGTAGGCTTCTTGGATGATTATGGGCATCTCATTCTTTAGGTTAGGGAAGTTTTCTTCTATAATTTTGTTGAAGATATTGGCCCTTCAAGATGGGAATCCTCACTTTCTCTATACCTTTTATCCTTAGGTTCAGTCTTCTCATTGTGTCCTGAATTTCCTGGATGTTTTGTGTTAAGAACTTTTTGCATTTTGTGTTTTTGACAGTTGTGTTAATATTTTCTATAGTATCTTCTGCACCTGAGATTCTCTCTTATATCTCTTGTATTCTGTTGGTGATGCTTGCATCTATGACTCCTGATTTTTCCCCCAGGTTTTCTATATCCCTGGTAGTCTTTCTTTGTGATTTCTTGATTATCTTTACTTCCATTTTTATGTCCTGGATGGTTTTATTCAATTCCTTCACCTGTTTAATTGTGTTATCTTGTAATTCTTTAAGGGCTTTTTGTCTTTTTGTCTTTCCTCTTTAAGTGCTTTTCACCTGTGTTCTCCTCAATTTCTTTGAGGGTGTTATTTATGTCCTTCTTAAAGTTCTCTATCATCATCATTAGAAGTGATTTTAGACCTGACTCTTGCTTTTTTGGTGATATGGGTAATTCAGGACTTTCTAATGTGGGAGAACTAGATTCTGATGAAGCCGAGTACTCTGGGTTGCTTGTGCTTGTGTTCTTGTGCTTGCCTTTTGCCATCTGGATCTCCTTGGTGCTACCTGAGCTGTCTCTGACTGGAGCCTTGTCTTTCCTATTATCTTGGTTGTGCCAGATCTGTTTGGGATGAGTGTTACTGCTGGGGTTAGAGCTGAGGTCCAAGATCTACTCAGTGTTCAGGCAGAAACAGGAAGGAACCAGTGCTCTGGGCCAGAGGTGAATTTCTGGGTCGCTGTGGGTCCTGGTTTCTCCCTGTTTGGGTAGATTATTGCTGTTTGCTGAGCTGAGATACTGCCCAGGTTAGAACTCCTGGGAGCCCTGCCACCTCTGAGTTTTGTGAGGTTGGGTACAGAGCTGCCTCCTGGGTTCTGCTCTGTGCTCGGGGCCCAGACAGGAAGGAACCAGTACACCCACCCAGGAGTGAATTCCTGGGTCCCAATGGGTCCCAGTTACTTTCTATTTGGTGTGAGTGTTGCTGCCTTCTTACCTAAGATACTACCCAGCTTAGAGCTCCTGAGAGCCCCGCTTCCTCTGGGTTCTGTGAGATTGGGTGCAGACCTAGCTCCCGGGATCTACTGAGCACTCAGGCCCAGACTGGAAGTTACCAGTGCTTCTTGCCAGGAGTGAATTCCTGGGTCCCTGTGTGCCCTGGTTACTCTTCTGTTTGGGGTGAGTGTTGCTGATTCCTTACCTGAGATACTGCCCTGGTTAGAGCTCCTGGTAGCCCTGCTTCATCTGGGTTTTCTGAGGTTGGGTGCAGAGCTGCCACCGGTGATCTGCTCAGTCCTCATATTCTCCATTTCTCATCTACAACTCTGCTTGCTTTCCCAAAGTCCTGACAGACCCAGGGACATCAGGTAAGCCCCTACCTCTTCAAGCCTGTCACCCAAGTTTCCTGAGAGTACCCCCAACAGTGGTAGACTTCACACTATACACCGTGCCCCATTTTTCATCCACAATTCTCCCTGCTTTTCTGGAGGCTTGGTGGCACTAGGGACACCAGGTAAGCTCCTCCCTCAAGTCCCAGTCTGTTAACACACTTTAAAACACACTCAAAAGCAATCCCTGAGAACTGTCAAGGGTCCAGGTTAGTTGACTCTGTTAGTCTTCTTATAGAGTTCCTGTCTCCTTCAGAGCCTTCAATCCTTCCCCCAACTCCTTCATTTGAGTGTCTGACCTCAGTCCAATGTTTTACTGTGGGTATCTTTATTTGTAGCTGCTGGGTAGAGCCTCTCAGAGGACAGTTACGCTAGGCTCTTGTCTGCAAGCATAACAGAATTTCATTAATAATGTTAGGAATTGGTGCTTGCCTGTGGGATTGATTTCAACAATTGTTATTGAATCTTTATTTTTGTTAGAAGAGGTATCTGGTTTGTCTTTAGAACCCTCAAATTCTTTATCATTATATGGCTCACTTTCCGTATCTCCCTCCTGGGTATCTGCATCTTCTAAATCGTCTTCTTGGCTTTCATCCTGCCCTTCCAACTCCATAGTGGCCTCATCCTTAACATCTTCAGTGCTGATCACTCCCTGAGGAGATTCTGTAACAGAATCTTCCATGACATCCTCAAACTCAGCAAAGTCATTATCATCATACTTTTCTGTCTTCTTCATTCTTGAAATTGTCAAACTTGGCTGCACTCAAGGCTGCAACCAGGCCCCGGGGTTCCTGAGGCCACCACCTTGCCTGCCTTTGTATGGTTTCTGCCTTCAGGTCACAAAGATATCTGAAGGCCAGGATGTCACTAAACAGCCCAAAACAGGTAGCTCAGTCACAGCACAAAACTCTTCACATAGCTTCACGTAGTTACTAGAATGGGAACAGCTAGTTTGCGCCTGCCCCGATGATTCTTAAACAATTAAAAATTGAGGCATAGGGCTACAGCACAGCACAGTCCAGGTGCATGCTGCATACTCTCATCTTGGAAACAATGCAATGATTGCACAATGGTAGTTCTGAATTAATGTTTGTCTTGCAAAGAAAGTTTGAAGAAATTATTAGAAAATGAAATAGAACAGACATTGGGACCCCAAGAAAGGAAAAAATATTGAAGTTATGAAATAAAATTTGCACAACATTTAAGAGTGGTTCCTGGATAAACAAGTATAGAATACATAAAATTATATACTGGTAAAACTAAGTCAAAACACTGGGAATCTTACAAGTCATTGTGTGCAATGTACAGTAGCAGAAAGCTAGCCAAACTGCTGAGTTAAGGGTTAACTTGATTCTTTTTGGCCATTTTCTGGCAGCTTTGCCCATGACATTTACCAGTAGAGCTTCACAAGAAAATTCAAGTAGCTGACCTTGGAGCTCTGAGCTCTAAAGTATAGTAAGTCAAAAGTTAAAGTTTTAATAATGTTAAGTTTGCAATTATTATTATTTTGGCCACAGGCCTGAGAATAGGGGAAACTTGAAGCTTTGGGGAACAATTGTAATTCTTGAGTCTTTGTGGGATGTTGTTATTCTTTTGAAATTGATTTGGCAATGATTATATAATGTATTTTTTTCTACCTGCTTTTGGAGTATCAATAAAAGACTAGGGCAAGAAAAAAGCAAAAGAGTAAGTGGAGAGCAAATGAGGTCAGTGTGAGGTGCATGTGATGGAGAGAGTGTGAGGAGAAGAGTGTGTGTGTGTGTGTGTGTGTGTGAGAGAGAGAGAGAGAGAGAGAGAGAGAGAGAGAGAGAGAGAGAGAGAGAGGAGTGTGTGTGTGAGTGAAAGGGAAACTCAATGAGGTGTGTAGCAGTGTGGGAGTTCAAGAAAAGAAAAGCGCACACAGGAGAAAAGTAGACTGCACAAGAGAATGCAGAGTGTGTGCAGCATCAAGGTGAGAGAGAGAGAAAGAAAGAGAAAAATTGCCTGTCAGTTTGTATCCCAAAAGTAGTGTGTATATATTTATTATGTGCCTTCCAGATATCCCTGCTTCCAGTTGAGAACTCTGATCTTGTGTCCAGGCTAGACCCCAACAGTTTTACAAAGAAATAGTAATAAAAACCACATGATATTGGCATAAATCAGCCAGGTTTGATCAAAGAAATTCAAAGATGCAGAAGAAAATCCATATACTCAAGAACACTTGATTTTTAACAAAAAAGCCAAAACTATATAATGGAAAAATAAAGCATTTTCAACAAATGGTGCTAGTCCAACTGGATGTTGATATATAGAAGAATGCAAATAGATCCTGCTCAAGTCCAAGTGGATCAAAGATCTCAAGATAAAACCAGATACACTAAGTGTGATAGAGGAGAAAGTGGGGGAAATAGCCTTGAAAATATTGGCACTCGATATGGATGTCAGGAAGTGCATGCTGATAGGAGCCTGATGCAGCCATCTCCTTGAAGGTCTGCCAGAGTCTGGCATATCAAGAGGTAGATGCTCCCAGCAACCCATTGATCTGATCAAGGGTTCCCAATGAAGACATTAGAGGACTGAAGGAGTTGAAAGGGTTGGTGGCCCCAAGAGGAGAGCAACAGTGCCAGCCAACTAGTGATTTAAACCCCAGGGTTTAAATCACTAGCCTGGGAGTACAAAGAGAGGCACCCATGACTTCAGCTGTATACTTAGGAGAGGATGGTCTTGTCAGGCATGGGTGGAAGAGGAGATCCTTGGTCCTATGAAGGCTGAACACTGAGTGGGGAGGAATTCAAGGGTGGGGAGGGGGGAGGGGGGGTAGGTGGGGGCACGCCCTTGTGGAGGCAGGAGGGGGGATGGAATAGGGGGTTCCTGGGTGGTGGGGGGAATGGGGTAAGGGGATAAAATCTGAAATGTAAACATAACATCCAATAAAAAATATAAAAAAGAGAAAATATTGGCACTGTGCTGTGACAGTTTCCTGAACAGAACACCAACAGCTCATTCACTAAGATTAACAATAATAAATGGGACTTTATGAAACTGAAGAGCTTGTGTAAGGCAAAAGACACCATCAAAAGGAAAAAAATGGCAGACTGCAGATTGGGAAAAGATCTCCTCAATTCTTCATCCAACAGAGGGTTGATATCCAAAATATATAAAGAACTCAAGAAACTAGACATCAACTAACCAAATAACTCAATTAAAAATGAGGTATAGTGCTAATCAAAGAATTTTCAACAAAGGACTCTCCAATGGCTTAGAAGCACTTAAAGGCATATTAGTTGTCCAAGTCATCAAGGAAATGAAAATCAAAATGACCTCGAGCTTTCATCTTACATGAATCAAAATGGCTAAGGTAAAAAACTCAAGTGCTAGAACATGCTGGTGACTATGTGGAACAAGGGAATTCTCCATTTCTGGTGGGAGTGCAAACTTGTACAAGTACCTTAGAAATGAATGTGGCTGTTCTTCAGGAAACTAGGAACAGTTCTACATCAAGACCCAGATATACTACTCCTGGGCATATACCCAAAAGATGCCCCAGCATACCACAGGTACATTTGTTCAACTATGTTCATAGCAGCTTTATTATTAATAGACAGAAACTGGAACCCTTAAGTGGAAACTTAAGGGTTCTTTGGAAAGTCAGCTGTGTTGGATGGTGTTTTCCTGGAGCAAACACATGAAGGAACATTTTGCTGAGGTGGACACAGGTAAAAGGTTAAGGCAGAGTTGTGAAGGAACACTTCTCTAAAGCAAACAAACAAAGGACACGTGATGAAGGATTGGTTGCTAATGACACACATGTGTTGGTCCGCCTTACATTGCATAGTTGAGCTCCATTTGCCTGGACTCCATAGAGAGAAATTCAACAAAAAACTTCTGGTGGTGTCCTGTAGCTTGGTGCTCCTTCTGTAGATTTGGGCTGATTGGCAAAGTAATGTCAACAGAAACAGACTCATATGGAGTTTTTCTAAGACAGAATCACATGCTGAGGCAAGACACGGTAAGGCAAGACCTGTGGAGGACACATGATGTTTGGAGGGGTATAAATAGGACTCAATGAACAGTGATAGGGGCTTGGTTTGGCTTGCAACACTTATTGGTCTCCCATCTTCACATCTTTACTTTACTGAGAGAGGCACAGCTGAGAACTTCTGGTGTTTCTGTTGACCCTGGTCCCCTCTGCTGACTTGTGCCAATTCAGCTGAGGCTTGGCAGTGTCTGCTAGGTCATGACACAGGTGCTGCTATTCCAACACTACTAAACTGGGCTGCAGGTATATCCTTGGAGTGTTTGAGAATGGATCAAGCTGCCACTGCTGACCTGTTGTTCCGCACCCCTTTTTGAGTCCCCTTCTCCAGCGAAAGAGACACGTGAGGCAGTGTTTGGGTGGTTACTACAGCGAGGCTTTATTCTTGTATCAGCAGAAGTGGAAAAACCCAAAGCCCGGGAAAGGCACTGCTATATGTACCCTAGAGTGGCGTGTTCACTTCTGATTGGATGTTCACTCATCACCCCATATTACGCCCCGGGGATGGGCAGTGACTTTGGCGCGCTTTTGCCTTTTGCACCTGCGCAGTTAGTTGTTTACTTGTGGGAGCACAGGATGCCCGTGCCATCTTGTAATGGCGAATGTTGTCATGCTCATTGCGGCTCCTAACATCTCCCCCTATCTATATATTTAAGATGGAACAGCCTATTGCCTATCAAGCACGGCATTAACTCAGTGAGGGAAAGCAGAGGCCTGATCCCCTGTGCAAAATGAGATATTGTAATGGGTTTCTTCTCTCGTTGTCGTGCAATGAGGAATACTTCCCA
This sequence comes from Arvicanthis niloticus, assembly GCF_011762505.2. Classification (NCBI taxonomy): domain Eukaryota; kingdom Metazoa; phylum Chordata; class Mammalia; order Rodentia; family Muridae; genus Arvicanthis; species Arvicanthis niloticus. Next base: position 107,687,728 of record NC_047663.1, read on the forward strand.
TACCCATCTCGATGCCTTTTGGTGGGGAAAGGGAGCCTCCACCCTGGGGCGCCACCAGGGGAGGTTTCTTGGCATCAAACCTTTGTGCAATCAGGCATACTTTCGGGAAATCTATCCACACTCGTGGAACATTCCCTGTCAAGTACCCACTCACAAACACCTCTAAATATTCAGGTACCAGTTATTCAGGCAAGGGCTGGCTGGACTTAGACCTCTCATCGATCCAGTGCAATGGGCTGAACCCTTGGGGTGCATCGACTGAGGGTCTCAGTCATCAGCTACTTTCTTGGCCTAGATAGCCAAATTTCAGGGGGAGATGTTTGCTCCAAGGCTACGAGTGCTTGGGCGATAGCGACCTTGTCACGTTTTTGTTGGGCTCTGAGCTTACAGACCAACCATCATGAACACTAATCCACAACATCAACATAGGGCTGCACCAAGCAGGCCTATCCCCACCCTTTAAGAAAGAAAGAAAGAAGGAAAAAGCAGAGGTAGGCTAAGAAGTAAAATCGCCAGGGGTAACAGGGTCCACTCGTGTTCCATCAAGGCTCGAAATCCGGATTTGTAATTGCTGTTGCACCTGGTCCAGCTCCCCAGTCCAACTTCCTTTTAAATAAGCAGAAAGATTATGGTTTTGAATAAATGTATCATTCACAAATCTCAGAGGTATAATACCTGGATGTGGGGTTGCTGACACGCAGCTTATTTGAACCACATCCGTGAGCTGCTCCACATGGGCTTGGAGCAAATCAACTCTCTGATTGACCAACAGGATGCCTGATATGCATCCACTTTCTATAAAATGGTCAAAGCCTCAGAGGTCTTTTCTGAAATTTGATTAACAACAGTAGCTGCTGTAACCTGATCAGCCAAGGCCATGCCAACTGTCGCAGCTGCAGTTGCAGAGATGGTAATAGCAGTGATAATGGCTGCAGTTATATCAAAATCTCTCTTCTGTCGAAATAAAGTTAAGGTCCCAGACGTCTGAACGGGGATAGGGATCAATAGTGGTATACTGGCTATTAGGGCCTGCTTATAGACAAGAGCAGACCAGCACTGGGACATAAAGCAAGTTACATTGGTATAAGTTAGCAGAAGCGGAGCCTTTTAAGAAGGCAAGAGCATAGGTTTTGGAAAAGCAGATAGGATAGCCATCGAAATTCACTATATATATTAGGAACCCAATTTAGGAGTGTCCAAATGAGAACTGAGAGCGTCTGCAGATGAATCCTTCGGGTGGGGGCGGGGGGGGGTCATTTTCAAGAACCACGTGTCGCCATGTCAGTCGCTCTGGCAGCCAAAATGGGTTGTCTTCTTCCTGTGGAAAAACACAAACCTCTCCCCTGGATCTTATTAAAATAGGATCCAGGCCTTTCCATTGACCAGTCAAAACATCTATCCATTTTATCATTTCTTTTGGCCTAGTTGGTTCTAGGCAATGGCGATCAGCCGCTGTATTGCCCTGACTGTCCAAATTCAAAAAGTTGAGAGTAAAAAGTGCCAGAGAAACAGTAACCTGTGGCACCATGGGCAGAGCTTCCTCAACTTCTCCTTTTTGTTTTATCAAATAAGTTTTAAGGGTACGATGAGCACACTCAATGATGCCCTGTCCCTGAGGGTTGTAAGGAAGACCCGTCAGGTGTGTCACCTCCATATGGTGACAAAATTGTTGAAATTTTTGAGAATTGTAGGCTGGTCCATTGTCAGTTTTAAGGATTTTAGGCTTTCCCCAGGCACTCCAAGCCTCGAGACAATGTTGAATAACATGGGCCGCCTTTTCTCCGGTCAATGGAGAGGCGAACATAACTCCAGAACAGGTATCAATGGAGACATGCAAATATTGTAATTTGCCAAAGGATGGGATGTGAGTAACATCCATTTGCCAGATCTGTAATGGCCTAATTCCCCGAGGGTTAATTCCGGTATGGGGAACAGGTAGGAATTGACAGCAGTTTTGGCATTGAGTCACGATATCTCTAGCCTCTTTTCTAGTGATGTTAAATCGGCATCGTAGCGTCTCAGCTGTCACATGAAACCTTTTGTGAAAGGCTTTATCCAAATCCAATTTTGGCGAAAGGGCAATTGCAATCAACTTTGTGGCTCGATCTGCTAGGTCATTTCCATGGGACATAGGTCCCGGTAAGCCTGAGTGAGCCCTATATGAGTTATAAAGACAGGGAATCTTCGTTTAGCCAGGGTAAGCTGAATCTTGAAAAACTTCTACAAGTCTGCTAGATGTCTTAATTAACCCAGCAACTTCTAATGCTTTCACTGCATTAACCACATAGAAGGAATCTGAAACAATATGTAAGGGACCTGGAAAGATTTCCAGAACCTCTGACACCACTAAGCATTCCACAATTTGAGGTGAGGTTTCATGGTATTGTTTGGATGTAACCTTATCATTAACCACATAGGCACCCACTCCTGTTTTAGACCCATCTGTATAAACTACATTCCATCTGGGAGTGGCTCCTGAGACACAATATATGGAAATATAATAGCTTGAGTTAAGACAAATTGTAAGATGGGATGCTTAGGATAATGATTATCTATTTGACCATTGAAGGAAGTAACCAGCACTGCCCAAACATCAGAGGTCGCAGTTAATATTTGGACTTGATGGGCAGTATAAGGCACTATCAAAACCTTAGGCTCCCTTCCAAAATGGGTAATGGCTGCTTTTAGTCCATGAAGGGCAAGCTGAGCAACTGCATCTGGATACCTTTCAATAATCTTTGCGGGAGAAGCATTGGGATGAATCCATAACAAAGGCCCCTCCTGCCATAACACAGCAGTTGGTAAGTGTCTAGTTTTAAAAACACATAAATCAAAGGTTTTGGTTTCATCTATACGTTTTAACTGGGCGTCTTGTAAAGCATTTTCTACTGCTTGCAGAGCACGGCTCACAGCCGGTGTTAAGGCCCTTGGTGAAGAAATATGAGCATCCCCTTCCAAAATATCAAGTAAAGGTTTCAGCTCGGCCGAGGGAATTTTTAAAAATGGTCTTAACCAATTTATATCACCTAATAATTTCTGAAAATCATTCAAAGTATGTAAATGGTCTCTACGAATCTCCAATTTCTGAGGAATTATCTTTTCTGGATAGATAACTGTCCCTAAAAAGGAGCCAATTTCTGAAAATTGAACTTTCTCAGTAGCAACATGTAGACCCCACTGTTCCAAGGTGTTCAACAATAAGGGGTATGAGGTCTGTAAAGCAATCAAATCCTATCAATGGCATCACCTGTTCTGGGTCACCAAAAATCCTACCCGCTGCCTTGGTCATTCGGGCCACAAAATCAGAAAAAGACTCATTAGATGTCTGAACTACCTTGGACAAATAAAGGTTACTGCCTTCCTTCCTAGGGAGAGACTTCCATGCCTTTATTGCAGCTGATGCTATCTGTGCATAGACCTGCCCGGGATGAGTGGTCTGGTCGTTCACGTGTACACCAACTCCAGCCAGCATGTCAAAAGTCCATAATTGCTGTCCCTCAGTGTTTGCATTAATTCTGGCTTGTGCTTGCAGTGCCTTGTGCCACAAGGCCTTCCACTCTAGGTATTGGCCCATATTGTTAAGTACCGCCTTCACTGTGTCCTGGCAGTCTCCTGGCATCATAGCAGCTGTACTTAATCTCTCCACTTGAGATACAGTAAAATTAGCCCCAATTCCATATGCGTGTACTGCCTCAGCTAATTCTTTGACCTGCCTATACTCTACTGGGGCATGAACATGGACGCCTTCTGCTGCTTCAAAGACTGGAAATGCAAGCTATAGCTGTCTGCGATCTCCTGGGCTGAGAAATGAATTAGAGGCACTGCCCAGGGCATAGGACAGAGGCAAGGACGGGGCCGAGGGATTCAAGGTCTTTCTTAGTCTTATCCCAGAACGGCTACCCTTTGCACAGGCAGCTGCTTCCCCCTCTAAGCTCTCCTCCTCTGGGCTGCCAAGGTCTATGAGGGCAGGCTCCTTAATGGGGTACAGGAGGGTCCCCCCCCGATCTCCACTCTCTCTTCAGCAGCCGGTGAAGGGTCCTTAACCTCAACAGGCCCTGCAGTGGCCCCTATTCCTTTTGAGTACTCTTTTCTATGACCAGGCTCCTTGGCCTGCCTCTGTCGCCCAGGCTTTTTTGCCTGCTTCTCCTTTCCAGACTCCTTGGCCTGATGCTGGCTAACACGCTCTGTTTCTGATAGCCTGGAGTAGACCTCTCTTGAACCTCTTGACTTGCCCTAATAGCTGTGCTGCGGGCTGGATCCTCACAACACAAATAAGCTAAAAGCAAAAGCAACACAAACAAGAGGCCAACTACTGCTGCGGCGGCAACGAAGGCTTCAACCCCAAGCATACCTCTCAGAGATGTACCTCGATCCTGTAGTTTTTTAACCCACCCCGAGTCTCGGGGGGTCTTACACTGTCTTATCATTTCTCTGGCCCAAAACCTGAGGTTCATTATAAGCTTTAAATCTCTTGGCTGCTTGGTTGCACTCATATCTTAAGAGTCCATCTGTGCATTTAGTCTGGTAAGTCTTTTGTTTTCTGGGGAGTATAGTTCTCCCTTCTTGTGTGCACCATTGCCTCTTTTCCTCTAGATAGTAGCTAGCAGGATGGCTAGCAATCTGAGTTCTTTCTCTTACTCTGTGTTTTAAGTGAGGCCATCTCTTAGGCCCCAAACTGGGAAGGGCTCCTGTATCAAGCCACTTGAGCTGTCCGGTTATTGTCTCAAGCCACTGAGTCTCCTCCCTTTTGGTGTCTTGGGCAATGAATATTTACAGATGCTGGCTTCATCAGGGTTTCCTCTCTTGGTATATAGCCCTGCGGACATGGGCTGTGGCAAAAACATACCTGCTTGTCGGCCCCAGGTTCCAAGGTTGCTCTCTGCACCAATGATCCCAGGGGTGGCGAGTCAGCCCAGATGACATTTTGTCCACCACAGTAGTGCTGGCTTGTCTCTGACCAGCATGGAGAAAACTGCTTTTTTTCATCTGTAAAGCAGGTTACCTCGGCTCCCGGCTGGAGTCAGTAGGAGAAGCTTTTCTTCTACCCATGAGTTCTTGTCAGGTAGAAAGTGTATCTGGACCCCCATCCTGGGGAGTAAGTCTCAACTGGACAGAGGGTAGAAACAGTCTAGGATGACCATAAATGAATGGGATACCCAGCCCACCTCTTAGTCCACCATTTTTGGGTAGTCCATGAATATATTTTGGCCCATTGGCCTGGAGGAGGACTCTGTGTCTATCAAGAGTTGGGTGGCTCCAAACCGCCCCATCTATCTCAATAGCTGTCTTCACACAAAGCTAATATCTTCACCATTTGGGGTGCTTTTTAAGGCCTGGGATTTCCTGGCCCTGGCTTCTATTTTGGGGGGCCCTCTTGGTCCCCGAAGCTGGCTCCTTCACTTGCAATGTGCACACTGGTCTTTTTAAAGGAGTTTCTTATCTCCCTTTGATTGGAGTCCCTCTTCTCTGCTTTCTGTAAATTTTTTCCTGTCACCTTTCTTTTTCTTCACCTCTCTCTAGTCTCAGCAACTTACACGAAACCTTTTATCTTCTCTACACTTCTCCTCTAGACTTACACTAAACCTTCTCCACTCCTCCACCCCTTTCTTCTAGACTTACAATAAACCTTCTAATGACTTACCTTGTAGTCTCTCTAGCCTCCCTGTTTAACCTCATGTGCCTTGGGTCTCATGTTCTTACACAAGATCTATCAATGGGATCTGGCGTGGGCCTTTGGGTGTCCCTTACCTTCTGTAGCTCGCTGTTGACCATGGCCTGATCAATTGATGGGGTCCCCATGTCTGAGGGAACATTCTTTTTCCAGTGTCCTCTCTTGTTCTTCACTCCTGAAGACCAAAACCTACAAGGATCTTGCAGAAGAAAGGCTTTTATCGGGGGGAAGGGTATTCCTCCACTATATTTATCTAGGTGACTATATTGGGCACTAGATCTAGGTGTCTGAGGGATCCTGGCCTATCTATTGCTTTGATAACTAACTTACTTTTTACTATAAATTTGTATCTGTACCAAAATGGAGGCCTATTCTTTTGGCTCTCTGACTCAGGACAGCCTGTAACTTCTTGTAGCAGGCAACCTGTCTGACCTGTCTGCAGGCAGTTTTGTTGGTTCAGCATTTCTAAGCTGGAGTCATATCATGTGACTTGTCTCAGTGCTACTTATTTACTTTTCCTTTTTTAAAAATCTCAGTGCTATTCACTCACTACTTTTTAATAAAAAATATATATAATTATAACTCTCAGGTGAATAATCTTGCTGGGGCTGTTTGTCTAGCTGCCCTGGCTCTATTGCCAGATTTTTAACCACCTGGGCCCTATCTATCTTCATAGGTGGCAGGTGGAATGCCACCGATTAGTTACAGCAGTGACCCCAGGTCTCTAGTACAGTTATACACACCAAATTAGGTGGTGGCCAACTTGTGTGGCTGTGCTGGGGAACCACAAGCTGTTTCCCACCAAACACGGGCTGAGCGAGGGCGCCCTCCATGTGGTGTTACCTGGAGGATACCCTACATGTGGTAGACGGGCTGTCTGAACATGAACCGCGGTGGGTGTTCCTTACTAAAGGACCTGCCCGCCTCTCTGCTCTGCAGCAGTACTCTTGTACAGGCAGCTTCATCTCTTTCTCTGCCAGTGATCATGTTACCTATTTTAAACTCAAGATGTTTAACACAGTAGATTAACAGCTAACACACAGATGATTTGTCAAGAAAACACAAAAAGCAACACAGATAGCTCACCCCTCTCATAAACCAGGTGATATAGACAGTTTTCGCCCCTGTCACTGGCACAGGCCAAGTTACACAATAAGGGCATAGAAAGACAGCCAGAAATCTGCCTGCCTCTGCCTCTCAAGTAAGACTCCAATAACCAGACAATGTGGTCAGTCTTCATAGATTCAGATTTAACAGATTCAGACGACTTGGCCAGCCTATGCTGGACCAAGTCTAACAGATTTATAACACACCAGCAATGAACAACCCAAAAATAGACACACTGTCATGAGAGCACAACAAGTGCTGTCCTAGGCTGTGGTGGCCATTTCTGACCTTTCCTCTCTGCCCCATTGTTAACACATAAAGGGACTAACAAAAGCCAGTTACAAACACCAGTGTCAGCCGAGAGGGATTCCACATCCTCTTCGGGACCTAGATGAACCCCCAAACGTCTCTGGGGGTGCGGCAGCTGGTGACTCCCCAGCACATCTGCTAATCACTCACTTATCTCAAGACAGAAACGGTTTACTGTCCCTCACGAGACAGAAACAGCTGCCAGTCCAAACTGAAAGTGCACTTTTCAGAAACCAAATAATTCAGACAGACGGGCACAAAAAACTTAGAAACCAAACAACTTAGACAAACCTAGACAAAACAGCACATGAGAAATCAGACGATTTAGACAACCCAGCACATGAAAAACCAGAAACCAGGCAATTTAGACAAAAGGTCACACAACAACCAGACAGAAAACTGTGGTGTTCCCTCACCTCCCAGTGGGGTTCTTGGATTAGGGTGGTCACAAAATCCAGGACGAGCCCCCAAATGAAGACCCCCAAACTCGGGAGACCCTTCCTCAAGTCTCAGAAAATCACGACCACCCAAAAATCACAAGAAACCATACCTGGATGCAATCAGCAGAGGTTTATTGGGGAAAGTTGGTTAGCCAAGGTCAAAACTGCTCACCCACGTAGGAACAGATTTTTGACTGAAAGGAAACTCTTTGTCTCTGGAAGAATTTAAGAAATTCACACAGCACTAAGGATTCCTGAAAGAAAGCATCATTCTGTTTGAGTACAGAGATAAAAGAATTCTGTGCCCATACCCCTTCCCCATATTCTGTGTTAGCCATGGTACCCCAGGGTACCATCCTGACCTAGCACATCAAGTTACTGTAGGGCTAGGCACAACCTCTCCCACTGAGATCAGACAAGGCAGCCCAGTGAGAGGAACATGATTCACAGGTAGGCAACAAAGTCAGGGACAGCCTTCACTCCAGTTCTTCGGGGACCCCCATGATAATCAAGCTGTACACTTGCTACATATGTGTGTGTGGGGTGTTGGCACAACTCATGTATTCTCTTTGGTTGGTGGTTCAGTCCCCTGGAACCCCCAAGGGTCCAGGACAGTTGACTCTTTTGGTTTTCTTGTAGAGTCCTTATCCACTCAGCGTCTCTCCATTCTTCCCCCAGCTCTTCCACAAGACTCCCTGACCTCTGTCTAATGTTTGCCTTTGGGTCTCTGCAGCTGTTTCAGTCATAAAGATGTTGGAAGAGATCTCATACTAGTAACTTAATAGCACACCTGAATGCTCTAGAAGAAAAAGAAGCAAACACATCCAAGAAAAGTAGACAGCAGGAAATAATCAAACACAGGGCTGAAATCAATAAATTAGATATTTACATCATTATTCATAGCTAGAAATTATAATTATAAATTATATTCAACCCTGAGTGGAGACCTATCAGACTGGATTTCTGGTGAAGCACAGAATGCCTGTATATGATGTAACTGTGTCATCCCCCACAAAAAAGGAAAAAAAGTTGTCACATATTTTGTAAATTTATACCTTGTAAAGTCACAAAAATAGTTTTTAAAGGGAAAAGTACAATATTTTAATAAACTGGCTTGCAGTCTGGTAGGTCTACAACCCCATAGCACAGCAGGTTTATAGAGATGTATATAGAATTATAGTTCTTATTTTTTTCCTTTGTGTGAAGCCTTTTATAACAGATTAACAATCAACTGTATAAATATTATTAATATTTTAAAAAGAAAGTTAAGTTGTATTTTGGTAATTCACAAACTATCATGCAAAGAAAAACTCAGAAAGACAGAAAAGAATAAAAATGATTTGAGATAACATTATTTACAGTGGATGTGGTTTTAATAAAATTACTGCCCTATAATGTCCCTGATGATGTACAGAATTGTATATACTTAAAATTGTAATGAGTTAGAAACAAAATCTGTGGGGAAAAAATCTCGAGGGCGGTGGGGAGAGGGAGTCTGGCGGCCGGGTCCCAGGGCGGTCTGGCATCAGGGTCCTGGGCGGGCTTCCCACATCGCCAGCAGAGGGTCCCACATTCACGCAGCTGTCGGTGGGCGGGCTGGCGGCTGCCTTGGCAAGGTTCCAAGGTTCCAAAAGCTGGGAATCTGGTGGAGAGACCATGGGACACGTGGAGTCCGGTTTTCCAAAGCTTTTATTGTTCACGGCATGGTAAATGGATGTAGGTGGGCACTCCCCCCCCCCCACCAAAAGCCAGGGGAGACCAGTCTTATAGAGAAGGGAGAAAGGGGAGGGAATAACTTAATTAGCTATGCCCCTGGCCTTTTGATAATTCATTAATATTTAAATCTCTGGAGGTAGAGACTTGTTAATCACGCCCTCTACCTGTGTCCTACGTGACTAAAGGTGGCAGATTAAATGAAGTTACCTCATCCAAGGCCCAACAAAAATCATCGTGCCACTTCCATTCAGTTAAAACTGCACCAAATGAAAAGTTAAGTTTCACACTAACTTTTCAATTTGGTTTTCAACAAGAATGGATGGAGATTTATATTTTGTTCTAATTATAGAATTACTAGACTGTTGAGGAAGTGTTGGTTTATTCTGCGTTTTCATAGTAGATACATAAAGTAGGAATCTGATGGAGGTGAGAGAGGCTGCTGAGAAGTGAGCTGATAGCTCAGCATCTATGTATGATTGCATACTCAGAGAGCTTTTTTTCCTTCATATAAATAAGCGCATTGTGTGTAGGGGTAGATGTAAGTTTACAATTTGAAAGTAGATCATGTTTCAGTGTTTGTTATGAAAGCCTTGCTAATTTTGTAGTGACTTTCCTTGGTTGTACAGGTGTACATTTGTAAACCTTCATGCTGTAAATGGAATCTGTTTTCTCTCTTTGGGAAACATTTGCATCTTAGTGTACATTTCCATCCCTGCCCTCTTTAACCTGGGAATATAGTGTTGTATAATGTAAATTTATTTCTCCAAATTGAGAGTGATTTTTACAAATTTTTAAACTTTATATGGTTTCAGAAGTATGAACCAGCTTTCTTTTTATTATTGTGGGAAACATTTTGTTTTATAACATAGTTGTTGACTCTGTTAATAATGAACATGCTAGGATCTGGATCACTTTCAATTGAAGTCAGGGTATGGTGCATAATGAATAGAAAGTATTGGACTAGGATTGATTACCACAGAGGCCAATGCCTTTTCCATCTCTAAATGTGATGTGACTTTTTTCTTTGTACAGAAGAGTACTGTATTTTTGAATAGCCTACTCCCAAGTAAGAGCAAATCTCTATGATAACATTTTTTTTTCCCTCTGGACATAAGACATTATAACAGTAACTTGATGTACATTTACAAGCGCCCTTATGTACATTTCCCAACAATCTTTTCAAGGCAAAATTGTGACCATATGTGTATAATTAAAATCGTTTTAAATCCTTTGCCTATGAAAATATTTTGGAAAAAAAATTGCTTTGTATATTCAGTTTCTGAAAGATAAAGAAAGTGCTTTGTATTTTGTTGAAGTCAGTATTTTGTATAAACTTTATGTTGACCCACTTATGTTCAGTGCTGAAAACTGAAATGAACATGCCACTTCTGGCAGATGAATTGTAGAAGGGAATTTTTACTCGAGGTCTGCAGAAGGAAAACAATCAGAGCACAATATTGAGTATAAAGAGTCTATTCTTTTGTTACTTATATCATGAACCTTAAAATTTGACATGAAGTTTGGGGTGCCAGGAGTCTTTCACATTGATACTAAGTTACTCTAGCTTTCTAACCCAACATTCCTTGGTGAGGCCATTAAGTCTGGCCATGTGTCACCATTCTTGGTCACACTGGTTCATCAGCATGTCCCTGTCACAGTAGCAGTATTCTCTCATATAGAATAAATAACTCCCTTTCCGCCTTTTCTTCTTCGTTTTGCCAGCCTCAGAGTGTCTTGGCCCTGGGTTGAATTTAACTTACCCTCATCAGCCCATGGTTTCAGATTGAAGCTGTCGGTGTTAGAGATTGGTAACAGCTCTTCCTGCAGAAATGCAGCCCATTCTGGTTTGTTCTCACCCTTTCCTTTGGATGCCTGAGCAGATGTCACTTGGCTCAGAAAAGTGGCACGTCCTAGAGAAAGTTATTTGGAACTGAGTCCTCCTCTAGCTGTCCTGATTCATACTTCCCAGTGCTGACAACCCAGTCTTCCTGATACTTTTAAGCATATTCTAGAAAAATACCTGTTCATGTAGAAAATTTATGATCTGCCAGTTTTGGTGCCCACCCCGATTCCACTTCTAGTATGTTGGCATGGAACTTTAGAAAAAACAGACATTTCAGAATGAAGACATCTGATTGGGCAGAATCCACTTAGGCTTCACTCTGGAGTGTCTCCTTTTGATATAGATTGTTTCTGGACCGGTTTGTCTAAGTCCTGGCTTTTATTGGCTCATATGAAATGTTATCTTCACTTTGTATATTATGTATAAATTAGAAAATGAAACGTGTGAATAACATTGTATGAAATAAACCTGGCCTTGTGTTTTTCTCTAGATAAAATAAAACAAAAGAAATTATAATTATGAAGTAGCAACAAAAACAACTTTATGGTTGGGGGTCACCACAACATGAGGTACTGTATTGAAGAATCACAATATTAACAAGGTTGAAAAGAACTGTCCTAAAAAATTTATTTGATGAGCCACCATCTGTGGGGCTGTGAAAGTGGTCTTGGATTTTGGTAGAGCATTGGCTTAGAAATTGCCAGAGACTCTGCAAGGGATGGAATACATTTCGCCATGCTCCCAGATTCCAGGCTTCTGACACAAATCCTTCCCCCCACCCCCAAACTCCATTAACCCGCACCTTCCTGTCATGTAGGGCAATGCAACCCCTTCCAAAGAGGTTTGTATCACCCTCCACAGGTAGAGGGCATGGCTACAGGCCTCAGGCTTCCAGAGATTTCCATGTTAATGAGTTACCTAAAGGCCAGAGGGCATAGCCAATTACATATTTCCCCCCCTCTCCCTTCCTATTTAAGTCATGCCCCCTTGACTTAAGGGGTGTGTATATCCAGACCATCTATCATCTGCCATGTCAATAAAGCTCTTGGAACCCCAGATTTTCTCAGGTCATTGGGGCCTGCCTTAGCATAGTGCTGCTGTCTGCTGTCATGGAGGACTTCTCTGCATTCCAGCCATAGGAAGCACCTTCAAGCCAAGGGAGTAGAACAAGTGAGCACTTCCTGCAGGGAGCTGCCAGAGCCATCTCTCCCCCCACCCCCTGTCTCTCTCAGTATGCCGGCTGGCTGCACTCCCACATGTTCGTGTTTCTGTCTCCCTTCTGCCGGGCCTCCCAGTGGACTCTGAGACCCCCAGAATTGAGGCCAATAGGTGCCCAGCCACCTCCAGGCCCCGGGGATTCCCACATGAGAGTGTTGTGCTCCTGCGGAACCAGACTGAGTGAGGGACTCACCACGCCTGGGAGCACGCCAGCTGCTTCTCACAGCACAGCGCTCACCCAGTGCCATGCCAGCCGACTGAGCCATGACAGACGCACGGGAAAAACACCACCCAATGCAACAGAGAACTCACACCCATGTGTGGGCCTTCGGTTTTTTCCCCCCGCAACCACCCACATCTGGCTTCAGAAGATGTCTGACAAGGGAGCAGGAGAATATAGGACACTATTGGTTTGAGCGGGACTGGGGAGACGGTACCACAGCTTCAAATATGTGCTGGTTTCTACATGGAGTTTACTTCATTGGGGACTTCCTTGGATGGTGTGAGGGACCCAGTAGCAAGTGATATAATGTCCAAGAGGACACCTAGGCCCTCCATCATCACCTCTCAAGCAAGACAGAACTAGATACTGCCCACCCCAGTCGTTTTCACTCACTTGGGCTTCCATGTAGTTTGTCAAGCATTCAAACTCTGCTTGGACACTGCCTCATAGAGACATGAGGGCCACAGTGAGGAAGGAGTGTCTTTGTACCTTGGATGATAAATGCAGACCCAGAAACTGTCATTTGAATGGGATCTAGAATCCTGGAGAATGAGCATATTTTCCTGGCAGGCTGTTAACTGTCCCCAGCTGAGAAGCTTCAGCCCAGACCCTCGTGTCTTATTGTTTCCCAGTCTTTCTCTGCCTCTTGCTGAGGATCATAGGTCATCCTTAAAGAAAGCAACCCTTTTTAAATGTCTTGAGTATCCTGAGCTAATCTGTACACATTGCAGAGAAAGGTTAGCAAGAACCCTAAAACTTGTGAGCACAGCACCCTACCTTGCAGGACCTTAGAAAATATGGAATGATCAAGCCTTCATAGAACAGTGTGAGAAAAAGTACCTGAACAACCACAGTAACAATAGATATACTAATGTGGAAGGGGCAGTCTCATGGGGTCCCACCTCTGACAGAGAAATACAGGCACTAATGACATCTGAGAGAGGGAAAATTAGTCTCCTTGAGGTATGTTACCAATTGTGTTATTCATTACAAAGCAATCAGCTCCAAAATCATATACACTAAAGCAATAGCAAAGAGACTCAGCAGATGTATTCATGTATTCATGCACACACTCTCATACATGGAAGAGTAATGGCCACAGATTGAGACAGTATGAGGGGGCATGGGAGAGTAGGAGGTAGAAAAGGGAAGGGGGAACTGATTTAATATTTAATTTATTTACATTCCAATCACTGCTCCCCTCCCAGTCCATCCCCTCACAGGGTCCCTCCTCTCCCTTCTTCTCTGAGAGATTGGGGTCCCCTTGGGTATTTTCCCACACCAGTGCATCAAGTCTCTGCCAGTGCATTCTCTCTCAATGAGGGCAGATAACAAAGCCATGGAGTCTGCAAGTCTGGTATTTACATGCCGAGGCCTTGTTCAAGCCTGTGAATGTTCTTTGGGTGGTGTCTCAGTTCCTGAGAGCTCCCAGGGGTTCAAGTTAGTTGATTCTGTTGGTCTTCCTATGGGGTTCCCATCTCTTTCAGGGCCTTCCTTGAATCTTTCCCCCACCTCCATCCAGTGTTTGACTGTGGGTTTCTGCATCTGCTTGAGTCAGCTGCTGGATAGAGCCTCTCAGAGGACAGTTATGCTAGGCTCCTGTCTGCAAGGATAATGACTTTCATTAATAATGTTAGAAACTGGCGCTTGCCCATGGGATGGGTTTCAAGTGGTCCAGTTATGGTTGGGCTTTCCTTTAGTCTCTGCTCCATCCCTGGTTTTCTTTTAGACAGGACAAATTTTCAGCCAAACTTTTTGTGAGTGTGTTGGTGTTTTTATCCTTCCACTAGGTCCTGCCTGGCTACTGGAGGTGGCTCTTCAGGTTCCATGTCCCCACTGTTAGGCATCTAGACTAAGGTCATCCAAATTGGCTCCTGGGAGCCTCCCCCTATCCCAGGTCTCTGGGACTTTTTTTCATTTTCTTCTTTTTTTATTGAATATTTTATGTATTTACAATACAGATGTCATCCCCTTTCCCCCTTTCCCCTCCCAAGAACACCCTATCCTATCACCCCTCCTCCTTTATGCTTTTATACCATTTTAATTACATGCATCTATTAAGGTCAGTTCTAGGTTGAAGGTCTAGCAGTACAATAGATGCAAATAGTCAAGGAACAAGCAAGGCAATAAACAAAATTCCATGAACACTCCCATGATCACTGTTTCTAAGGGCTTATCAGGATGTCCAAAGTATCTGAGCCTACTTCCCTGTCCTAGCACAAGGTCATTTTCATGTCTGAAGCCTATTTCCTTGTTCTAACCTAAGATTTAGAATCCTGTCTGAAATTACTTTTTTATTCTAGTCTAATATTTAGATTTCTTCCTGAAATTACTTCTTTGTTTTAGCCTAAGATTTACATTCCTACCTGAGATTATTTCTTTGTTCTAGCCTAATGTCAAATTCCTGCCTGAAGCCTAATTCTTTGTTCTTAGCCCATGTTATATTCCTGCCAAGCAGCCCCAAAGGCTCTCTGCCTCTCCCTCTTTTTTATTTCATTGTGTTAATGAAATAAAAAGACTGAGCCTGTCTTAGGTCATTCTGACAAGAATGCCTTCCTTACCTGTCATGGAATATGCATTATCAAAAGCAATGCACTTATGTCTTAGGTTGGTAAGGCTCTGTGCAGAATCTTACCTGTCCTTGGCTTGCCAGCCTGTTAATAACTCTGTCTGGGGGTCCATTTTCAGGGACTCTCTGGGACTTTCTAGAAATCTATCTCTCCACCCTCCTAGCCCTGGCACTTGAAGATTTCTAGTTATTCTCCTGGTCCCCTGGGTCTTTTTTCTGTCTCTCCCCATACCTGATCTTGCCTTCTCATCCCCATCTCCTTCCCCTTTCCCACCCAGTTTCTTCTTCCTCTGACTCTTCTGACTATTTTATTTGCCCTTCTAAGTGTGATTTAAGCATCCTCACTTGGGCTTTCCTTTTTGTTTAACTTCTTTCAGTCTGTGGGGTGTACCATGGGTATTCTGTGCCTTATGAATAATATCCATTTATCACTGTTTCCAGTTTCTAACTATTGTGAAAAAAGTTGCTAGGAACATAGTGGAGCACTTATTTTATTTTATTTTAGAAGTTAAAATCTTTCAGCAATGCCAGGAAATGCCAGGAAAATGAAGGAGAAACACTGAAACAATGGGGCAAAATTTGAGTTGCAAAGTACAGATTTAATTGTGAGAAGTATCACTATCACATACTTATATAAACATCACCATTAATTATAGTTTTAGTGATCATGTCTTTACCTTGTTAGAGATGATGAGACCTGGGATTTGGGGTCCAGAAATGCAACAGAGCAAAGTCTCTTGAACTAGGCCATTTTATTCAGTGCACCTGACAATTTATACTCTGACTCTTGCAAGGTGTCACATTAATATAGTGTACAATCACAAGGGTAAGTCATATGTGGCAAAATATGTTTATTCATAGAGACATATAAGCAAATAACCTAACAAGGAAATCAGTTGTAATAAATAATCTGACCTAATCTCACTCCAATCTACTATACCTGAGAAATGTACAAAAGCAAAATTTAAGAGCAATTTCTTGGTTTTATAGTAACTAACATCTTGATTTGTTTCTTGGAGTTTTCTCACAACACTCAGAATTTTCCTTAGACACCTCTATCCTTGGACTGTGTTCCAACATATCTCTCTCTCTCTCTCTCTCTCTCTCTCTCTCTCTCTCTCTCTCTCTCTCTTTGGTAAGATATCCAAAGTGGTTTTGATTTTATATGTTGTAGATAAATCTAATTCTTATTTGATGCATGAGTATTATATAAGCAAACAAATTATAAACATAATGAACAATCTTAGAACAGCTAAAATATTGTGTATCATACTCTGCCATCAAAAACAGGGATCAAAACTATATCCAGTATAATTAATTACATTATTATATTGATCAGAAAAACCTAAATAATAGATTGAAAGGAGAGTCATATGATTATCTTGTAGAATATATTTTTCCTTTAGTAGGAAAATAAATATTATGATGTCCTATGCAAATGAGAAGTGATAAAAATTAAACACAGTTCCCTTTTCAGATTAACGAATGACTCCAGGCTTAAACAGAGTCCTCAGTAAAGATACCAGGAACTGCATCCATCCAATCTACAAGTTGAAGCAAAAGAAGATAATGTACACTAGATATAGGAAAGAAAGAAGCATAGGTGGATATCTCTGAATCTAATTTCTTCCTTCTTGTTTATTCTTTTTTCTTTGAATTTTTTATTTACATTTTATTTACATTCCAGATGCCACCCCCTTTCCCCATTTCCCTTCCGTAGAAAACCCCTATTTCATGCCCCCTTTTCCTTCTTGCTTTTATACATTTTTCAAAATGTTAATCAAAGGCCTTATAAGTTTGGTAATGCTCAATCAAAAGTGTAACCCAATACCCAACCGAGATATATAAACTATCTTTGACTGGTGGAGACCCGTGAACATCTGCCTACATGCCTCCCTCTTTTTCTCTCTCCTTTTCTCTTTCATCACCTAGCTTCTCCTCTCCATCTTTTCCTCTCCTTACTCCATCTCTTCCTCTCAGTACTCCTTCCCCCTTAGCTCCTCCTACATATCACCCTTCCTGTTAAAATAAAACTTTTTTTCTCAAAATACAATTAGAGCATACTTATTTCTAATTGTTCCAGTGAGGTACAAGATAGTCATAATACCCAGTCCATCATTTTGTTGACTAACCAGAATCTCTGTTATCTCTCCTAACTAAAACACTTAGTTTTGAACCTGTTTTTTTTCTTGGCTTTAGAATGAATGGCAGCTGAAAACCACCCACTCAGATCTTTTCTCTCAAAGTAAATAGCCAGGATTGGCTATGAGACTACAGGTCTTCAACCCAGTCAGAAATCCAGAATGACTGAGTTAAATGAAATTATGGGAAGCACTAAACATAGCTTCTAAGACTTAGCCAATTTATAGAGACCACTGAACACTTGGAAAGCCCCTATACTACTGAATGTTGGAGCATTAAATCTTCAGCCTTCTGGCCCAGAATCATCTGACAGACCTTAGTGATGCAGAATTATTAAGGGCTGATTATTCTGTCTAGGCAGATATAATCAGTCGACTATTCTGCAAGTATGTCCTTTACTGGACAGTAATTTGTCTGTAGATGGAAAGAGGCAATTCTTGCCTAGTGGCTCTCACCGCACAACTGGAGTAACTTCAAGGATGCTCAATTTCTTCTTAGAATCCATATCAGGAAGCTGTCAGGAGCAGAGAGGTTTCTAATCAAAATGAACATTAATATATAAATATTTGTAACATAAATTCTATGGATTTTTTTGACGTTTTGAAAACAAATTATCCATGTAAGGTAACCTGGACTATTGTCTGTTAACTCCTCTCAGCTCTTTCTAAATAAAATATGGAAAACATCCTAACAATAAACCCCAAGCCATGAATATGCTATAATCCCTTAACTCATAGGCTAACTGTCCTAAATCAGTTAAAGAAGTTAAAGAAGGACTGGGTCTAAGCCTTGTATTCCTAAATGTGTTATACAGGCACAATGCCCATGAGAGTATCAATATTCATCCCACTTTTATATCAATAAGAAGCTCGTACCAATGAAAACCATAAATTTGAACTCAAAGTAAATTTTGTACCATTAAGAAATTATAGCTTCACCTTGATATTAATTATACAGATTTCTACCAATAGGATATGGCTATGCAGTAAGTCCTAGCTAGTTCTCCCTGTTCCAACAAAACCACTACTTTTCCCTAGTATGACAGACCAATATTAACCACCTTAGTCCCCACGCCCAGGGAATAGGGGCTCTGACTCTTTTTTAACTTCTTCAAGCTGATTATGGGCGTTGAGATATTAGTAGAGGGGTTGGGGGGAAGAGTAAATTGATAAGCCTCTGACGCTGTGTCTTCACTGCATCCAGATGGAATTCCAGGACATTGGAGGTTTGGGCAGGTCTGCTCAGTATGCTTGATGAGTAGATACACCAAGGCTGTGTATTCTGCAATATACACTTCTCAGAGCAAGTTTTACTATCAAGAAAAAAATTTTTTCTTAAAAATTTTTTTTAAAGATGTTGGTTCTAACAACTTTTCTTTTTTTCCCTTTTTAAAATTGGTTGTAATATTTACATTTCAAATTTTATCCCCTTATCCCATTCCCCCCACCACCCAGGAACCCCTTATCCCATCCCCCTCTTGTGCTTCTATAAGGGTGTGATTTTTCAGTTTCTATGATGCTGTTTCCATTAACATAAAATGCCTCCTAAATTTCTAATTCCTTCCCTTTTGTATTATTAAATCTCTTTCTTTCTTTCTTTCTTTCTTTCTTTCTTTCTTTCTTTTTCCCTTTTTCTCCTTTTCCCCCTTTTTTCATCTTTTTTTAAAAAATTGGGTATTATATTTACCTTTCAGATTTTATCCCTTTACCCCACTTCCTCCCACCACCCAGAAACCTCCTATCCTATCCCCCTCCTCATGCTTCTATGAGGCAGTGCCTGCACCTATCCCCCACTACCCCCTCCCCACCCTCACATTCCTCCCTCCCCACTCTGTGTTCACTTTTTATGGGACCAAGGAACTCCTCTCCCACCTATGCCTGACAAGGCCACCCTCCCCTACATATACCGTTGGAGTCATGGATCCTTCCCTATGTGCTCCCAGGCTGGTGGTTTAGACCCTGGGGGGGTGGGGCTCTGGTTGTTTGGTATTGTTGCTTCCCTCCTGGGGTCAGAAACCCTTTCTGCTCCTTCAGTCTTCTCTCTATGCTGTCCATTGGGAAACCCCTGATCATATCAGTGGTTAACTGTGAGCATCGTCCTCTGAATGTGTTAGTCTTTGGCAGACCTCTATGAAGACAGCTATATCATGTTCCTGACAGCATGCACTTCCAGCCATCCACATCAGTGTCTAGCTTAGGTGACTGTACATGGGATGAATACCCAGGTGGAGTGGTCTCCTGATGTCCCCTCCTTCAGTTTCTGTCCCATGTTTTGTTTCCATATTTGCTCCCTTGAACATTTTTGTTACTTGCTCTAAGTAGAACTGAGGCATCCCCTCTTGGTCTTCCTTATTCATGAGCTTCATGTGGTCTGTGGGTTGAGTATTCGCTATTCCAAGCTTTTAGGCTAACATCTGCTTAACAGTGAGTAAATACCATGTGTGTTCTTTTGTGATTGAGTTAACTCACTCAGGATGATAATTTCTAGATTCATCCATTTACCTAAAAATTTCTCAAATTCATTATTTTTAATAGCCGAGTAATACTCCATTGTGTAGATGTACCACATTTTTTGTGTCCATTCCTCTGTTGTGGGACATCTTGGTTCTCTCCAGCTTCTGGCTATTGTAAATAAGGCTGCTATGAACATAGTGGAGCATATGTCCTTATTATGTTGGAGCATCTTCTGGGTATATGCCCAGGAGTGGTATAGATGGATCCTCAGGTAATGTTATGTCCAGTTTTCTGAGGAACCACCAGACTGATTATCAGAGTGGTTGTACCATCTTGCTATCCCACCAACAATGGAGGAGTGTTCCTCTTTCTCCACATTCTCACCAGCATCTACTATCACCTGAGTTTTTGATCTTAGCCATTCTGATTGGTGTGAGGTGGTATCTCAGGGTTGTTTTGATTTGCATTTCCCTGATGATTAAGGATTTTGAGCATTTCTTAAGGTGCTTCTCAGCCATTCAAGTTTCCTCTGTTGAGAATTCTTTGTTTAGCTCTGTACCCCAGTTTTAGTAGGGTTATATGGTTGTCTGGAGTATAATTTCTTGAGTTCTTTGTATATCTTGGATATTAGCTCTCTATTGGATGTAGGATTGGTTAAGATCTTTTCCCAATCTGTTGGTTGCTGTTTTGTGTTATTGACAATGTCCTTTGCCTTACAGAAGCTTTGCAATTTTATGAGGTCCCATTTGTCAATTCTTGATCTTAGAGGATCAGCCATTGGTGTTCTGTTCAGGAACTTTTCCCCTGTGCCTAGGTATTCGAGGGTCTTTCCCACCTTCTCTTCTATTAATTTCAGTGTATCTGGTTTTAAGTGAAGGTCTTTTATTCACTTGGATTTGAGCTTTGTACAAGGAGATATGAATGGATTGATTGGTATGGTGGGGAGATTTTTAATGACTGCTTCTATTTCTTTAGAGGTTATGTGACTGTTTAGGTGGTTTATCTGCTCCTCATTTAACTTTGGTATCTGTTGTCTATCTAGAAAATTGTCTATATAATCCAGATTTTCCAATTTTGTTGAGTATAGGCCTTTGTAGTAGGATCTGATGATTTTTTTAATTTCCTCTGTTTCTGTTGTTATGTCTCCCTTTTCAGTTCTGATTTTATTAATTTGAGTACTGTCTCTGTGCCCTTTGGTTAGTCTGGCTAATGGTGTGTCTTTCTTGTTGATTTTCTCAAAGAACCAGCTCCTGGTTTTGTTTATATTTTGTATAGTTCTTTCTGTTTCAACTTGGTTGATTTCAGCCCTGAGTTTGATTATTTTCTGTCCGTCTAACTCCTCTTGGGTATATTAACTTCTTTTTGTTCTAAGGCTTTCAGATGTGCTGTTAAGTTATTAAGGTATGCTCTTTCCATTTTCTTTTTGTGGGCACTTAGAGCTATGATTTTTCCTCTTAGCACTGCTTTCATGGAGTCCCATAAATTATGATATGATGTGCCCTCATTTTCATTTAAATCTAAAAAGTCTTTAATTTCTTTCTTTATTTCTTCCTTTACCAAGTTATCATTGAGTAGAGCATTGTTCCATTTCCATGTGTATGTAGGCTTTCCGTTGTTTTTGTCCAAGTCAAAGATGAGTCTTAGTCCATGGTGGTCTGATAGCGTACAAGGGATTATTTCAATCTTTTGTATCTGTTGAGGCCTGTTTTGTGACCAATTATATGGTCTATTTTGGAGAAGGTACCATGAGGTGCTGAGAAAAAGGTATATTCTTTTCTTTTAGGATGAAATATTCTATAGATGTCAGTTAAGTCCAATTGGTTCATAACTTCTGTTAGTTTCATTGTGTCTCAGTTTAGTTTTTGTTTCCATGATTTGTCCATGGCTGAGAGTGGGGTGTTGAAATCTCCCACTATTATTGTGTGAGGTGCAATCTATGCTTTAAGCTTTAGTAAAGTTTCTTTTATGTATGTGGGTGCCCTTGCATTTGGAACATAGATGTTCAGAATTGCAAGTTCCTCTTGGTACATTTTTCCTTTGATGTATATGAAGTGTCCTTCTTTATCTTTTTTGATTACTTTTGGTTGAAAAATGATTTTATTTGATATTAGAATCGCTACTCCAGCTTGTTTCTTGGGGCCTTTTGCTTGGAAGATTGTTTTCCAACCTTTTACTCTGAGGTAGTGTCTGTCTTTTTCACAAAAGTGCGTTTCCTGTATGCAACAAAATATTGGGTCCTGTTTATGTATCCAATCTGATAGTCTATGTCTTTTTATTGGGGGAATTGAGTCCATTGATATGAAAAGATATTAAGGAAAAATGGATGTTGTTTCCTGTTATTTGTGTTATTGGCAGTGGAGTTATGTTTGTATAGCTACCTTCTTTTAGGGTTGTTGGAAGATTACTTTCTTTCTTTTTTAGGTTGTAGTTTCCCTCCTTGTGTTGGAGTTTTCCACCAATTATCCTTTGAAGTGCTGGATTTGTGGCAAGATATTGTGTAAATTTGGATTTGTCATGGAATATTTTGGTTTCTCCATCAATATTGGTTGAGAGTTTTGCTGGGTATAGTAGTCTGGGCTGGCATTTGTGTTCTCTTAGGGCCTGTATGATATCAGTCCATGATCTTCTGGCTTTTATAGTCTCTGGTGAGAAATCTGGTATAATTCTTATAGGTCTGCCTTTATATGTTACTTTGCCTTTTTCCCTTACTGCTTTTAGTATCTTCTCTTTGTTTTCTATATTTGATGTTTTGATTATTATGTGACTGGAGGAATTTCTTTTTTGGTCTAGTCTATTTGGGGTTCTGTAGGCTTTTTTTTTTTTTTTTTATATATTTAAGGACATTTCTTTCTTTAGGTTCGGGAAGCTTTCCTCTATAATTTTGTTGAAGATATTTACTGGCCCTTTAAGTTGGAAATCTTCACCTTCATCTATTCCTATTATCCTTATTTTTGGTTTTCTCATTGTGTCCTGAATTCCCTGGATGTTTTGTGTTAGGAGCTTTTTACATTTCACATTTTCTTTGACCGTTGTGTCTATGTTTTCCATGGTATCTTCTGCACATGAGATTCTCTCTTCTATCTCTTGTATTCTGTTGGTGATGCTTGCATCTATGACTCCCTATCTTTTGCCTAGGTTTTCTATCTCCAGGGTAGGCTCCCTTTGAGATTTCTTTATTGTTTCTACTTCAAATTTTAGATCCTGGATGGTTTTGTGTAATTCCTTCACCTGTTTGGTTGTGTTTTCTTGCATTTCTTTAAGGGCTTCTACCTGTTTACCTGCGTTTTCCTCACATTCTTTGAGAGTGTTGTTTATGTCCTTTTTAAAGTCCTCCATCAACATCATGAGAAGTGATTTTAATTCTGAGTCCTGTTTTTCTGGTGTGATGTGGTGTTCAGGACTTGCTATGGTGGGGGAACTGGGTTCTGGTGATGCCAAGTAACTTTGGTTTCTGTTGTTTATGTTCCTGCACTTGCCTTTCACCATTTGGTTAGCTCTAGTGTTACCCTCTCTCACTGGTTCTGACTGGGGACTGTCTTTCCAGTTATCTTGCTTGTGTTAGAACTCCTCAGGGTCCAGATGTCTCTGTGATCCTGTGAGCCTGAGCTCCAGCTGCTCTGAGTGCAGTGTCTCCTCTAGGATGTCTCAGGGTAAGGTGTCTTCTTGAGAGCAGACTAACTAGGTGTTTGCTTCTCTGAGTGCAGTGGTTCCTCTAGAATGTCTCAGGATAAGGTGACTGCTGCTCTGGGTTTTGTGGCTCCTCTAGGATGACTCTGTGTATGGTGCCCCTGCTTTGAGGTTGGTGGCCTCTGTAGGATGTCTCAGGATATGGTTTCCACCAGGGTGCAGACCCACTGGGTGTCTGCCGCTCTGAGGACACTGACCGCTCTGGGCTGACTCAGGATGCAGTTTCTACAGGGGTATAGACCTGCTGGATGCCTGCTTTCTCCACTGGGATCCAAAAAGGGGTGGAAGGGGAGTGGAATTCCACAAGGGCTGGGTTTCGGCACCTGGGGGGGGGATTGTGAGAGCTTCCTACTCCCAGCTGTGGCTCTGGTGCATAGGGCGGTGCACCGATGGCCTTACCTGCCTCCTTGAGGACACTGGCCTCTCAGGGATGTCTCAGGATACAGTTTCCACAAGGGTGTAGACCCTCTGGGTGTCTGCTCCTGCTACTGGGATGGATCTGGAGAGGGGTGGAAGGGGAGTGGAGTTCTGCAGGGGGGGTAGCTGGGGGGGTGTCCTGTGAGCTTCCTACTCCCAGCTGTGGGTCTGGTGCATAGGGTGGTGCACCACTGGCCTTACCTCCTCTCTGAGGACACTGGGCTTCCAGGGTTGGCTCAAGATACAGTCTCCCCAAGGGTGCAGACCCCGCTGGGTGTCTGCTTCCACTACCGGGATGGATCCAGAGAGGGCTTCTTGTTTATTCTTTAAGTATGAGCATTAACAATCTGCAACCAACCTCCCTGAATGACCAACAACTGAGCCTATCAGGGTTCTAGCATTTGTAGACCCTCTGAAAAGTTCCCAGAATTCCAAATACCACACAATCACAGAAACAATCTGCAGCTGTCAAAGCTATGCCTCTGCTAAAGCATGAAGCAAATGATAGTTAGCAACTGTGGATGTTTCTCATGTCAAGGTATTATTTAGTTTTTTTCTGATCAATATCATAATGTAATCAATACATATGTTCAGAGACACTCACCACAGAGAACATGAACATGCCTTTAGTTGCAGTGGGGAGGACATGGACCTAGATAAAGCCTTCAGATGCAGCTCGGATCACACACATCAGTATGGTATCATGTTGAAGTATAGACCACAGACATCTGCCACACCATTGGTGGCAACAAGTGACACAGACATCAACACAGATCCAGCAGCAGTTAAGACCATGGACACAGATGTGGCCCTCTGTGGCATTAGGTTTTCCTTATTTTAGTTTTGCTAAAAGTTTGATATTCTTGTTAATCTTTTCAAAATGTCATTTATTTTATTTCTTTTTAATGCGGGCATTTGTAGTAACTTGGTCAAGAGCCTGTTCATATTTTGGTGGATTAGGAAGCTGAGTGCTCAGGGCAGACCCAGTAGGGAATTCCATTGACATCTGTGTCTTCTAGCCAGGTGCCATGCCAAAGGTTCCACATTTCCTCAAAAACTACCTCTAGATAGTGAACAAGCATTTGAAGCCCAATCCTGTGTAGAATATTTTGTATTCTGACAATAACACCCAAACAACCCCAGAAGAGAGCACACACAAAAACACACAAACACACAAACTCACATTGACTAACTTATAGAAATGCATACAGAAACATGTGCACACAACCACACACACACACATACAGAGACATGACCACATATACACAATGACACTAGTTACACAAAGTAACTCAACACATATCACTATAGGTACATACTCAAAATATGTACACTGATTCAAATGCACATAGAGAAACACACAGGCACAAGTTCATACAAACAGGCAGAGATACCAACACACACAGGCATATACACACATGAACACATAAACACAAATACTTATATGCAATCTGTAGTGAGAATTTTGATTTCATTAGAAAAACCAGTTATGTTATGTGAATATTTTTGTTTTAATCCCAGGTGTGGGATATGGGGTGTTGCATCAGATTGTTCACAGCCACTAACTATGTCTCATGCTCTATGAGGGGTAGAATTTTTGCCAGCTGCAGATATTTATGTTTGGAATTCTGAGGCCCTGGGGAGTGTATTAATGGCAGCACCCCAAGAGGGGCCAGGGTCCCTCTGAAGAAGGAGGCTGTTTCCCCCCTGCTGCTGCTGTTTCCTGGTACTGAAGTTTGTTACATAGTCATGAGCAGAGACAAAAAGATAAAATTGGATATTCTGACGATGAAGATAGACGATGAAGATTGCCCAAGGAACTCAATGCCCATAATCAGCAAGAAGTAATCTAAAGATATCTATACCCTTTTTTCTTTATAACCTTCTTTTTCTCCTACCTAGTGTTGAGAGGTTGGAAAGAATCAGGGTGCAATAAGTGTTGGGAGGGTGGAATGAATCAGGGTGCAATAAGTGTTGGGAGGGTGGAATGAATCAGGGTGCAATAAGTGTTGGGAGGGTGGAATGAAGCAGACCAAATTAGCACCTACACCATCACTCCCAGATCCACACACACACTACTACACATGTGCACAGTAGCAGGATAATTTTGTCATGTGGCATAGAATCAGGGAGAATTGGTGTCACATAGAATGAAAGAGAAGTGAGAAGGTGGACTTCCAAGGTACTTTGGTCATGAGGC
This sequence comes from Arvicanthis niloticus, assembly GCF_011762505.2. Classification (NCBI taxonomy): domain Eukaryota; kingdom Metazoa; phylum Chordata; class Mammalia; order Rodentia; family Muridae; genus Arvicanthis; species Arvicanthis niloticus. The sequence continues at coordinate 107,713,723 of NC_047663.1, forward strand.
CTGACTCCCAACCTATCCTGGGGCTGGAAAGAGGGAAGGCAGCTGCACTATGAAAAGACATATTGGGATTTAGGTGCATGTAGGGCTGAGCTACTTGCTTGGTAGAGATCAGCTGTGAGTGTGTGGGAGAGTCAGGGAGGTTGGAAACATTCTCAGGAGCATGGGAAGCAGGAGGAAAAAGTGAAGACACATGCTAGGGTACTGAAGGGGACAACATAGCTCAGTCATCAGAGGGTCATGGCTGAAGAATACACTTCTGTGTCTATAACTGTTGGCTGGAGATGATCTTGTAGGTATTCCTGGTGAGGTTCTTTTTTTTTCTTTTTTTTATTAGATATTTTATTTACACTTCAGATGCCATCCCCTTTCCCCATTCCCCCCTTAGAAACCCCTATCACTTGCCCCCTTTTTCTTTTTGCACATATACATTTTTTAAAAAAATGTTAATCATAGGCTTTATAAGTATGGTATTGCTCAATCAGAGGTGTAACCCACTACCCAACCTAGATATATCAACTATCTTTGACTGGTGGAGATACATGAACATCTGCCCCCCTGTCTCCCCCCTCTTTCTCTCTTTCATCACTTCGCTTCTCCTCTCCTTCTTCTCCTCCTCTTCTTACTCCTTCTTTCCCTCTCAGTACTCCTCCCACATCCTGATGAGGTTCTAAAAAGGAAAGGAAAATGTGACATTTTTTTTTTTGGTGGGAATATAGGCAGGCATGCAGAAGGTAAGAGCACAGAAGTCCTTGTTATTTTCCTGGCTTTGGGTTTTCAAGGGCCACCACCCACTTTGATAACATTCTCTCTCCTGACAAGGTTCCATGTGAATGAATGAAAGCACAGGCATGTGACTAATTACCAAAATTATCACTATCTATTCATGAGGTTCAAATAAAACAGTGTAACCAGTGTATAGCATGGATTTGGGCTCTGCGCAGATGGGGAATTGCTCAGTGTAGTATATCCATGCTGCAGGAAATCCAGGAGCACAGGCACACCATGGTGACCATGCAGATTTTGCTGCTGATTATGGTTTTGATGTTGCCCTCTGTGGAGAGTTTGTTCTTTAGGAATCCTCAGTACAGTGTCACTCTTGACCAGGTGAGAGATCTGGGCAGACTGTGTGTGATCTGGGTTTTCATGGATTGGATGAGAGCCTCAGTGATGTTGCTGAAAGCTTCAGATGGACATCAGTGAGGTGCCCTCTTATGAGTTACTGTCTGTCCTTCATCATGTTTTTTTTTGAAATCTGACATTGGAGGCAACCAGAGGCCAAGAGATAGTTTATGGGAGCATGAGTCTCATGAGCCTGCCACAAAGAATCTCCTTTCTCACCTCATGGTCTTCTAAAGAAATTTTAATTCCACAGAAATGACTCTGTTCAGAAGTTCTATTTTGCAATGAAAGATTCATGCAGGATGAAGTGCACAATATAGGATCACTCTTTTCAGATAGATAAGCACTGCTGGGTATGGGGGAGGGTTGCTTGGAGGGATAGACTTCCTAAGATGTTTTGATGTTTAAATTGGTGATGTGATTTGAGAAAATAAGAAATTCTGAAGGTCAGCCTTCCTTCCAAACCATGGCAGTGATGAATGAAGATGTTCACTGTGGCTGTCTGATCTTTCATGGCCTTCTGGAATCTCAGTCAATCTCGAGGCAAACATATTCCATGGTTGAAGCTGGTATCCAGGTACCTTGTCTCCTTCTAATGATAATTCCCACTCATTCTGTTCCAGCAGCCTCTCAAAAGTGATACTAAATTCTTCTTTTACCTCTAAGTCTTACCATAAAGAGAGTTGGCAGTTTCTTATCATGCTTTTAGCCTTGACTTCTTGGTGATTTTTCTCAGGTGTGTGTGAGCTTTGAAGAATAATCCTGGCCTGGGGTTTCTGTCTTCCACCCAAATTTCTATCTTAGCCTGTCTGGATCTGCCTTGACAGAGAGGGGCCAGCCATTACCATGAACACATCATGTCCCTCTGGATGGGACAGAGACCCTACCCTAAATTCTTCTTTCATCTCCTCCCATTTCAGTTTTTACCTGAAATTTCATTGTTTGGCTTACCCTTTCTGTGTTTCCCCTCTCAAAGTGGATTTCTTTTTTAGCTTCTAGGAAAATGATATATAACTCACTGTGTGGGAAACCTGCCTATTCCTGCAAAGAAGAAGTATACCCCACTGCCTCCCTTCATTTTTGTCAAAAATGTTATTGGCAAGTTGGAGTTTAGGATGAACATCTCGTGAGTACTGCCATCAGGCAGCCCTTTCTGCTCTTGGCTCTATGGATTCCCCACCCTCACCAAAACCATGTTCCTGACATCAGCTAGGCACTCCATATCAACATGGAATTCTCTTGTACTGTCTGGGCAATGTATCAGGTGATTTCTGTAAGCACAGGAGAAATGTTCCCAGGGCACTGGCTGCAAACATAAGGTCCAGTGCATCACATGATATTCTCCTATGACACTCTGTGGAGGACTGAAATTTTCCTTCCCAGTGCTGCTTGCTCCCCAGAGCCACAGTAGATGCTGTACCTATTTGGCCCCACAAGATTTCACTTCTTTGCAGGTACAGTGAGGATCCAGGAATAAGGTGGGAAGGTCTAGGACTCTGTATTCTAGCAGAGTACGTTTGGAAACACATTAGCATAATTATGTCAGTCCAGGCCTTTGTGAGAAAATGGCCTGAGTTTGCAGGAAGCATGCCCAAAACTGGGAATATGGGCAGGCCTTCAGATAGATACCATTTCTTTTTGGTCTTCTCACCTGCCATGATGTGGGCTATACCAGGAGTTGACACAGAGATTGTGGCAAGCCATACACTAATGTTTGCCACAAGCTACTATATGTATTAGATGAAACATCTGGGGTCAATTCAATGTGTAGCCTCATAGATGGCAAAAGGGGAGGACAGAGCTGGTGTTAGGAAGAGAGCTATGCTTTTGTTCTTTGTTACAGAAAACCCATCAGTTGTATTCAGTTCAAGATATATATGGATGAAGATAAATATCATTCTAATATTTTCTACATCTGTGAGTGCTCAGATTTCAGAGTCTTTATTTTCTGTGGCCTTCAAGAAGAGATTTGAAGATCACATAGCTCATTTTCTTTCTCAGGGCCAAAGTTCTCAATCGTCTTTATATTCATTGGTGGGATGGACTTTGCTATTGCTGCCCATGTAGGCAGATTCAACACAGAAGTGGAAAAGATGACAATGCTCATGGGTGAGTCTCATCCTGCTTAAGAGCTGGACTTGGATTCTTTAAGCAGTGTCTATAGAGTGGGCCACTATCTCCTGTCTAGTTTTCTAGTCTCCATCTGGGGTTTTTTCCTGAGATGCCTGAGGTCTCTGAGAGAGTGTTTTAAAAGCTCTTGGTGTATTTATCCTCAACCTTGTCCATTTCTAAGTCTAAGGCTTACAATCACTCCTCATCCACTGAGCGTCAGCATTTCCACTCCCTTCTCAGTCAGCCTTTCTCTCAGTCCTGTTCTAGGAAGGTATTTGGTTAGAATCATATCTCACTGCGAACATGGGAAAGTTTTTGTAGACAATGTGCTGTTGTCATGTCAGCTGGGCCTGTTCAGACATCCAGATGTTGAGGGTTAGAGTCTTGCTCAACACCTGTTGTATGAAATCTGACACCATCCCTTTACCAGACAGTCCTGGGGTACTGAAGTCCACAGCTATCATCATAACAAAAGATAAATGAGAGACAAGTGGGTGAATGAAGGTTCTAAGGACAGTTTTGGCCAATGTTAAGAAGAGGAAGATGTTTCAGTGCTCTCTGTTCTTCCTTACAACCATTTAGAACTTAATGAGAAGCCTGAGTAAGGCTTGGGATAACTCAGTGGTTAAGAGTTCTTGCTTGACATGAGCAAAGACCTGAATTAATGTCACAAGAGCTCACATAAATATCTGGGCATAACTGAATGTTTCTTTAACTCTTTCATTGTGGAAGAGACAGTGTCTCCTCAGAGCTGGCTGTTCAGACAACATAGGCACAATGATAAACTTCCAGGTCAATAAGAGACTGTGTCTTAAAGAAATGTGGAGAGCTCTAGAGGAGAAGGATTAACATCCTTCTCTGGTCACCATGGTTATAAACAGACACACCCAACTCTCTCTCTCTCTGGGTATGAAAACAAAACCAGAACTTTCATTTCCTGAGAGACAGTTTTTAGTCACATCCTGGGAAACGTAGGTCCCAATCAAATGTCCTATGATATCTCTGTTTTCACAGGGGAGTTCTGAACACTGAGGTACACTAGAGGGTACCTGGGTCCAAAGTTACCAATGCTAGGTGGAGATGTGATCTCCACTTGTCACCATCACCAAGCACCGAGAGTCACAATGTTAGCAGCGTAATTCTAGCCTTTGTTTGTATTCTCCAGTACCTCTCCTCACATGATCCCTTTGAACTTTGAGTTGCACTATGCTGCCTCCCTCTCTCTAGGTCAACCTGAAGACACATCAGCATTCAGCCAGTAGTTTCTACATTCATGAGATTTCAACAATGGCTTAAGTTGTCTCTCAGCCTAGACATGAAGACTCTAGACAGAAACATCTACTGGCCCCATCCTCAGATATTGATCAAGGGCTCCAGGGGTTATGGTGTTGACCAGAGGTTTTAGGAATTTCTAGGTTACTTTCCTATTTCAAAGTACCTGTGTCCTAGAGACCCCACATAGATGGTCTTGTTTCAATGTGTGTTTTTGAGAAGGTGATGGGTTACTGAGGGGAATGTTGGAAGACATTCCCTGCTGGCAGGTATTTTCAGCATAATTATGACAGAGCTGGACCAGTCAGTTTTGGACTCCTCTCTTTCTCACTCAAGCTTCTGTCCAATTCAACACTTCTATCTAGGATGTAATATAGAAGGTTGGTTCAGGGTGCCTATGGACAAAGGTTGTTCTTTGTATGAGCTTGTTTGGGGTGTGTATGATTGTCTGAATATGATTTCTGCCATCTGGGGATGAATAACTCATGTGCTCAGGTACTTGTCATAAACAAGAAGTAAACATAATTTCCTTTTCACTTCTCCTACATGGCCTGTCTCCTGCTCAGGAATATTCAACCAGAGATAATCTTTCTATGCTTTGAAATATCATGTCCCAGAAAAATCCCTGAATGACCAGGGAGTGAACCATCTATAGTAAGATTCTTTCCTACCCCCTTGTTTCATACCCATGTGCCCTGCAGGTTGAAGTATGGCACTAAGGCCAACAGTGCTATTGGATTTTGAAGATTTTGTAGAAAGCCTAATACTGAACAAAACAGACATCGTCAACCCTGGATGTGATGGTAATGAGATAGAGAGTTTGCTTCTTTCTAATTTTTTATTCATGAGTTTCCTATAAGACATCACTACACACACCTGTCCCAGACACATGTATTGTTCCCTGTTTGTAAATAGATTCCTGTGAGTTGTCCAGACAAACCTAGTGAATGGAGGAAGTACCTGCACAGGAAGAATCTGCACAGGAACTGTGTTCTGCCACTCCTTCCTCATTCCCTGTTTCTGTAGATAGAATGCCAGCTGTCAAGAGAAGACATGTCCAAATCCACATTTCCTTCCCCCTCAACCCTCAACTTTCAGTAAAAATGGTAAATATTCCTTGTTTTGTGTTTTACATCTAATCAAATGGTGCCTTATTTTGTGATACTTGGGTCTGATGTCAGCAGGGACACAGGCTTGACCTTGATCATCAGCACTCATGGGTCCATACATAAATGACATGTCATGGCACAAAGGGTCACAGAGCTCATCTTTGGCAGCCAGGTCATCTGGAGGGAGGGACAGGGTAGGAACATACATGGTGGCTAGTGAGGGAAGAAGAGGGTCAATAGAGTCACAGACAAGCAGATGTGGGTTTGCAAGCATGTTTTAGTGCAAGAACCTAGAGTCTCTGTATGTCTATCATGTTCTGGTGCTTACTGTTGGTTGCCCTGGTGTGAATGTCATGGAGGAGGGTGGAGGTGTGCTCTTTGAATGTGAAGGGCTGGGGTTACAGGCAAGGCCTTTACTATCTCTATCAGTTAGGCAAAAAGAGACACAGGAAGTCCAAAAATGGAAGTAAACACCAGTATGCTTCCCCCAAGCCCAGATGAAAAGAAAGAAGAATGTACCTTATATCTCCACTGAAGTTCCAACAAATCATGTTTTTCTTTTGAATGCCAGCAGCCTTTTCTTGGGGACAATTATCTTCTTACAAATTGCAGACCTTCCCCCTTTTTGCTGTCTTCCCAAATCTGTGGAAGCTGGAGGATTTAGTGTAAGCACTCTGGTCAGCCTAGGGTTGGCCTGTGCATGAGGTTCCTGAAGGCCAGGTTGTTGTAGTAATTATTTAAATCATGGCCTGGGATTTCTACCTTTGGTTATTGAATTCCCAGATTAAAAAACACAGGCAACCTTTATATTTTCAATAAGCCTTAAACAACACAAGAACGAAGCAGCTGCTTACTATCAATGCTATTAGAATGTACTGTCCTATCGACAACCCTGAGTTATTACTTACTCTTTACTATGTTTCATCTGGGCTGCTCTTTTAACTCCAATTGGCCAGCCTTCAGGGCCACCTTCCTATAGCTTAGCTAACCCATGGCCACTTCTCACTCTTCCTCCTGCAGTCTCCTTCCCCTCACTCTTCTTCCCATCCACTAATCCGAAGCCCACGATGTCTAAACCCCACCTATGTCTCTTCTGCCTAGCTATTTACTAATCAGAAATTACTTGGGGGCAGGGTCACTCAGAATCTTTCATGTGGACTCTCATCTCTAGGGCAACCAGTCTTGGGGGCCACAAATTAGCACTAGAATGCAAGCAGCATTAGGCCAACCCACTACACCAGGCTACCATGATCATGTTATGTGTGTAGTGAAAATCAGTCCATCTGTTCCCTGGGCCTTATGTATGCCAGTCATGGATATACTGTGTGCCAATCAGGCACAGTGGATGTGCACCCTGAGGAAGAAATGGAAGGGAGGACACAGCCATAGCTCAGGTTGAACATATTAAAGAAGCAGGATGTAAGATGGATGCCACTAATAGGGTACGTGTTTTATCATCTAGCTGTCCTGCATAGAGCTTCTGGGACAGGGTGGAGGCAGGGTGATCTGGAGCCTCTGAGGCCCTGTTGTGTGAATAGACAAACATCTTCTCAGTCCAGAGTGTCAAATACAACAGAACAATGTATAGCACCGAAAGCCAACTCAGTGAACCAAAGAGTAATGTGATTATGTAATGATCAAGGGTGAGTGGTTGCTTACAGGAGCATAGGCAACCTGTAAGCAGCCATGCCACTGGAAAGCCTCTTCCTAGCATGGATGACAATTTCCCCACAGCTGGGTAGTTAGAGCTGTCCCTTAGTTAACTTGTTAAATATTCCAAAATGAGACAATGTGTATTTGGTATAGTTACCTGCATCTCATAGGGAAACCCAGCAGGGAGTGACTAGCATCTCACCTGAGTGTGTAAGGACACCCCCTCCAGGGTTATATAAGAGAATGTTTATAATCTAGATTTTTTGAGTAATCACAGATGCTGCAGAAGATGGTTGTGGGTCTAAATGTTTGTAGGACAAAGTTCTATAACAGGGCAGGTCAGGGCAGGCCAGGGCAGGCCAGGGCAGGCCAGGGCAGGCCAGGGCAGGGCAGGCCAGGGCAGGCCAGGGCAGGCCAGGGCAGGCCAGGCCAGGGCAGGGCAGGGCAGGGCAGGGCAGGGCAGGGCAGGGCAGGGCAGGGCAGGGCAGGGCAGGGCAGGGCAGGGCAGGGCAGGGCAGGGCAGGGCAGGGCAGGGCAGGGCAGGGCAGGGCAGGGCAGGGCAGGGCAGGCCAGGCCAGGCCAGGGCAGGGCAGGGCAGGGCAGGGCAGGGCAGGGCAGGGCAGGGCAGGGCAGGGCAGGGCAGGGCAGGGCAGGGCAGGCCAGGCCAGGCCAGGCCAGGGCAGGCCAGGGCAGGCCAGGGCAGGGCAGGGCAGGGCAGGCCAGGCCAGGGCAGGCCAGGCCAGGCCAGGCCAGGCCAGGCCAGGCCAGGCCAGGCCAGGCCAGGCCAGGAATTTGCATGATCCTCTACATTGCATGAATTCTTTGGAAGCATCACTGCTGTGGATCCCTGACATAAGGGAACCACACATAACTGCAATCCTCTCAGGATGCCAATCTACCCTGGTGACCACATCCACAAGAACCACAAATCCCTCTGTACCTTTGTTCTGGGGTGTGACTATTAATGCTTGAGTGTCAAAGACCAGCTTTGATACCAGGGCTGAACTAAGGTTGGTGATTGAACTAAAATAGCTGCCCAAAGCTTGTGGCTCCTGGCAGTTCAGCTCTCCTTTTGCTCTTCTGAGGTCAGAGCTCCTGTCTTCTGACATTTAACACTCTTTTACTGTACTGGGGCTTCTGGCAATTGACTCTTTCTGGTAGCATCAGGGGATTGCAAAAAGAAACTTAGTTACTTGAGCTGGCCCTTCTCTGTGAACAGCAAGAAATGGTAAACTCTTTTAACTCTTTAGGGGCTGGTGAGAAAGAAAAGAGAGAAAATCCTGTATCATACACACTAGATGAAGCAGAAAGGGGCTCCAACAAGTTTTATCTTTGTTTTCAGCATTTATAGCTTTCAGACAACAGTTCTCTATGTAAGGAAAATTACCTCACAGATAAAATGTTACACAAGAGGAAGTTATAGCAGGATGTTGATAATAAGTTAAAAAGCAATAGATTTAAATATTCATATATGCTGGGCAGTGGTGGCACACGCCTTTAATCCCAGCACTTGGGAGGCAGAGGCAGGCAGATTTCTGAGTTAGAGACCAGCCTGGTCTACAGAGTGAGTTCCAGGACAGCCAGAGTTACACAGAAAAACCCTGTCTCAAAAAACCAAAAAAAAAAAAATTCATATATAAGTCAAGCCTTGCTTTATCATGGTGCACACCTGTAGCCTCCTCCTTGGACCTGACCTAATATGATTTTTTCCCTTAATCATAAATGTGTCTTAAGCTTATTTCTCTTCCTAGTGATATTTACATGCTTGTAGTGAATGAAAGCTCATTGTACACCTTTACATGCAGCTTTTACTTACTGGTCCATGAAGAGGGGTACATGCTTGATTCTAACTTCATTGTCTTTCTGGGAAAGTAACTAAAACCATCTCCTCAGACTTTCTATGCATTATTCTTGTTTCCTAAAATTATTTGAACCAAGTCAGGAATACTATAAAATCATTAATTCATATAAACAGAATTATTACATGAAAGTACATCTTTATATTGATTCTGCAGGAAATCTGCCCAACAGAGTGGGGAAAAATTCAGGAAACAGTAGGTAACATCAGATATGAGGGTACAGAAATGGCAGGCACATCAGCAGCAAGAAGCAATCCTGGGACAAAGTCCCTGGGGTCTATGCCCATTCAGAGCACACCCATCACAGCTATGCGAAGTTGTGGGCCACTCCAGGAAGCTCACTTGCTTGCCACAGCCTTTCCTTCATTGCTCTCACAAGTTGGAACATGGGTGGGAATAATTACTAATGCCCACAACTCCCCAGCACACTTACCCCCCAGTGAAACCTGACTGGCTTTGTTCCATCAGTCGAGCATCCTGGGACTTAAACAGTGGGCAGGATGGACTCCACTCAGAGTATCTCCTGATGGAGGAGACTCAGGTAGCTAATTGGTCTCTTTATGGCTGAGAAGAAAGAAGAGGGTCACATAAACAGATGAGATTTCATAGGTAAGGCGGTGGTATTAAGTTCAGGGGCTGTGGTAACTGGCAGGAGTTCTTGCCAAAGCCAAATGGCTACCAAATTTGGGAAAATTTACATGATAGTAAGAAAAACACAATGTCTATATACAAAAAATCAAATGTTGTTTAAAACTAGTGTTAATACCCCTACAATCTGTACAATCCATTGAACAATTACTTGGTTCAATAATCCCTTGCCTTCCTAGTCCACACTCCTCTGTCTTATGTTGTGTTATCCTTCTGACTTTTGTTGTGATACCACTCTGGCTTGTGCTGTGTTTTATTTTGATGCTTCCACCCCACCCAAAAATTTCACTACAAATAACATTAGAGAGTCACTCCAATGACACCTCTCCTTTATAAAAAGAAAAGGAGGCTCTGTGAGACAATGGGCCATGTCAGGAAACTTGGTAAGGTAGCGTGTGTCTGAGACTCTGGAAACTCAGTGGGTACACACCTGAGAGAGACGGTCGGTGCCTCCCTGTTTCCCAAGTTGGTCCAGTCACATAGCTCAAAACAAAGTTCTCCATGCTAATGAGGTACCTAGAGACCCTGAGGGTTTAGGCAATAAGCTTTCCTTCCTGGATATTCCTGCCTGCAAAAAGTATTTAATCTCTGGTCCACCCTGAGAAGTTGGTATGCATCCACTTTCCATGATGAACAGTCAATAAACAGTATAGATAAACATGGACTGTTTTTTTCATCAAGAACCATTGTGGGCAGCATGCAGAAGACCTTCAACTACTGAGCTGCTACCTAAGTCTCCAGCAGAAGGCCTCTCTGCCCACCCAGACAACCACAGCCAAACTAAGGACAATCACTGCTGAGCTAAGCTGGAGCTCACATTTTCCCCAGCCTCAGACTAGAAGCCTTTCTCAGCTCAAGGGCTTCTCTGTTCTTGGCTCTTCTGCTACTCCCAGTGGTGTGTGGGTGTCCAAGAGTTGAGAACCACCACAACTCTGGCCTCATCACAGGCTGAAGGACACTTGACATTTTGACACCTTGTTTTGGCTTCTCTGTGCAGTTTTCAGCAGTGACTGGAGGCTCAGAAGTCAGGAAATACCAGCTTCAGCTTTTCCACATTTTAGACTGCATCCCCCTGCCCCTACCCCCAAGGGGTGCTCAGTGTTTCCCAGAATCCCAGGACCTGACAGCCCCAGCGTGGGATAAGCACAGTCAAGCTACCCATGTTTTGTCTCCTTAGCGGCTGTGCTCAGTGGTGGAGCAGAACGCAGACCCACACATATCTGGCTCATTCAAAGTGAGCCTCAGGGTGTTTGGGAAAATATCAAAGTCTGGTCATCAAGGACAATGGCTACCTAAGCCTGGTTTCTATGAGTACAGCACAGACTCTGCTCTGTGGTATCTCAAATTAGCAGGTTCCCCTAGTGGCACTGTTGACCTCAAACTTTCAGGATCTACTCAGTAGTCTATTTACTCCACTAAGACTTCAGTGGTTCTTTGTTTAGGTGAGACCAAAAAGAATGCTGGCATCTCAGCTGCTGCCCACAGAACAGTAACAATTAACTTATAGGTTGCCAACACCATACCTCTAGGGTCTTGATGGTCATAAGTCTCATAGACACAGACCCCAACTTCTTTAAGAAACCACTTTGTCTGTGGTTTTCAAATACTTCTATTTTGACAGTTGGAGAAGGTGCCTCTCTATCATGGTTCAAGTGGATCCCGAGGAAGTTCTTGTCCTTTTCCTGTAGTCCCAGGTTCTACTTTAGCCTTCTAGGTCTGGTTACCTAAATATTCCTTATGCACCAACTCCATGTCCAAGTCACCCAAGATCTGCAGGCTGTCATGAGATGTGAGCTCCCTGCTCCCTTGAAAGGCAGTTCTGAGAATAGTCCTCTGAAGTCCTAGCAAACAGAGAAGTGTTCTGGACTCAAAGCTCTTTCATCCCCAAGAGAAATGAGGCCTCCAACCAACAACCCTTCTATCTGTACAAGGCTCCCTGCATCCTCTGCTCATTCATCTTATCCTCACAACTTGTTAATCCCCTATGGTGAATTGAATGAGGATGGATCATATAGGCTCATATATTTGAATACTTGGTCACCAGGGATTGCTATCATTTGAAATGGTTAAGAGGTGTGGCCTTGTTTGGAGGAAGTGTATCATTGTTGATGGGCTCTGAGGATTCAAAAGCCTAGTGTCTCCCTGTCTTCCAGCTACCTGCAAATCTGAATACTTTTAGTTACTTCTCCACACTATGTTTGCTTGCATGCTTCTTTGCTCTCCACAATTAAGACTGTGAATTAAACCACTGAAATTATAGTCTGGCTTCAGTTAAATGTTTTATTTATAAGAGTTCTTGTTGTCCTGGTGTCTCTTCACAGCATTATCCTTCAATGTTTAGAAGCAGTAGGTCTGCTTTCACAGGTGTCCAAGGGGTCACTCAGGTGTGCTGTGGCTCAGTCAGTTACCATTACACTGTTCAGAGAACTTGGTAAGGACTGACCAGTTCCTTACTGGTCATTCACTGTGGCCAGTTTTACAGTGGAGTGGATTAAAACCTCATCATTGTTGGAATTTGATAAAGAATACCCATAGCACAGAGGATGAGATGATAGGGATACTTCCCCCAAGAAACTACCGTGCAGATTTCCCCTGGTGAGAAGGAAAGTCTGAGTGAGGACCACAGCCTCTAATGTCAGGAGCTCCTGAGGGTAAGTACAGGAGAAGTGAACTTCTCCTGTATATATTGCATGATCCAGTTGGCTGACATGCTCATTGACACAAAGGAGACCACTGGAGCCAGAGAGTCTTGTGCTCCAGTCTTATGAATTCAGTTCAATATAAGAGAAGGTCAATGAACATTAGATTCATCCTGGAAAAAGAGACAAAGTGGGAACTTGCTGTGTGCCTATCAAAACATGTACTTAAAGAAGTATTCCCTCCATTCTTCATAGTTGGTAGAAGTGCAAACTTGTACAACCACTTTGGAAACCAATTTGACAGTTTCCAACAGAAACTGGGAAGATTTCTACCTCAAGACCCAGCAAGAATGAATGGGGGTGACCTTAGCTGTGACTCACAATATTGGGGATATGGAGCCTGAAGAATCAACCTCTTGTAGCCAGGCAGGAATCCCAGTGGAGCAATACAGACACCAACCCACCCACAAAGGTTTCAACCCCAAATTTATTGTAATACAGGCACAGGAGATAGAGCAGAAACTGAGGGAATGGCTAACTAATAACAGGCCCAACTTGAAACCAATCTCATGGGCAAGCACCAATCCAAGACACCATGGGACCTGAACACCAGGTGTTCTCAGCAACTCTCAGCCCTTATCTGTTTAAAGGCTTGGCTGACATGCTTCATGCCTAACTTAAACTTCTGTAGACATAGGTCTGGACTTCCTTCCTTCAGCTTCCACTTGTATATAATATTGTATAGATATGGTCTCATAAAGTCATTTGATGGAATGCTAGGCCTAAGGCAGTGGCACTGTTTGTGTGGCTTTGTTGTAGTAGGGGTGGCCTTGTTGGAGGTAGTATGCCACTGTGGCTTTGAGGTCTTCTTTGCTGAAACTCCAAACACTGTGAAATCATTCTCCTCCTGCTGTCTTCAGTTCAAGATGTAGAACTTGGCTCCTCCAACACCAAGTCTGCCTGCCTTCTACCAGGTTTCGCACCATGAAGATAAATGACTAAACCTCTGAAACTCTATGCCAGTTACAATATATTTTTTAAAATAAGAGTTGCCTTTGGTACAGGTTCCAAGATGACCTCCATTCTACAGCTGTCTCTCCTGCACCTCCAACAGACTCCTAAACCATATAGGTAAGATTCCCTTACCCCACCCATCTTCCCTGTTCTCTGACCCTTTGGGCAAAGCCAAGCTGCTCTGAACAGCCTGCTATCCAGGGGGACCTCAATCATTCTGCTTCCCCTCCCCCAACTTCCATGAGACCTGAGACTCCTGAACCATACACGTTAGTGTCCCTTTTCCCACTCTGCTGCTCTGCCTGAGCCCCATCATCCTTCTGGTCTGCATTTCCACCTGAACCCATGGCAGATCAGTGTGCTTGACTCTCTTACAGCCTACCTGTCTCACAGAATAAAGGGACAGAAAATTTTTTTCCAAGTAAATGATCCCAAGAAACAAGCTGTTGTCACCATTCTAATATCCAATAAAATAGACTTTCAACAAAAAGTAATCCAAAGAAATGGGGATGGACACTTTATACTCATCAAAGGAAAAAAATCCAACAAAATAAAGTCTCAATTCTGAACATCTATGCCCCACATGCAAGAGCACCCACATTCATAAAAGAAACTACTAAAGCCCCAAACACCGAAGCACACACAATAATACTGGGGAACTTCAACATTCTCACCAGTGGACAGGTCATTGAAATAGAAACTAAACAGAAACACAGTAAAACTAACAGAAGTTCTGAACCAAATGGATTTAGCAGATATCTATAGAACACTTCATCCAAAACCAAAAGAATATACCATCTTCTTAGCACTTCATGGTATCTTCTCCAAAACTGACCATATAGTCAGTCACAAAACAGGCCTCACAAGATATAAGACAATTGAAATAATCTTATACATCCTATCAGATCATGACGGACTAAGGCAGGTCTTCAATAACAGCAGGAACAACAGAAAGCCCACATACACATGAAAGCTGAACAATGTTCTACTCAATGATAACCTGGTCAAAGAAGAAATGAAGAATTAAAGACTTTTTTAGAATTTAATGAAAACGAAGGCACATCATACCAAAACTTGTGGGACACAATACAAGCAGTGCTAAGAGGAAAACTCATAGCTCTAAGTGTCTCTGAAAAGAAACTGGAGAGAGCCAGCACTAGCAGCTTGACAGCACACCTAAAAGCTCTAGTACAAAAGAAGCAAATACACCCATGAGGAGTAGATGGCAGGAAATATTCAAACTCATGGCTGAAATCAACCAAGTAGAAACAAAAAGAACTATACAAAGAATCAAAAAACCAGGAGCTGGTTCTTTGAGAAAATGAACAAGAGAGATAAACCTTTAGCCAGACTAACCAGAGGACACAGAGATAGTATCCAAATTAACAAAATCAGAAAGGAAAAGGGAGACATAACAACAGAAACAGAAACTGAGGAAATTAAAAAAAAATCAGATCCTGCTACAAAAGCCTATACTCAACAAAACTGGAATATCTGGATGAAATGGACAATTTTCTAGACAGATACCATGTGCCAAAGTTAAATCAGGAGTAGATAAACCATCTAAACAGTCCCATAACACAAGAATATACCTTCTTCTCAGCACCTATGAATGCTGGAACCTTCTCCAAAATTGACCTTATAATTGGACACAAACAAGCCTCAATAGATACAAGAAGATTGAAATAATCCCATGTACTAAGTAATCACCATGGACTAAGGCTGCACTTCAATAACAACAAAAATAAGAGAAAGCCCATATACTCATGAAAAATGAAAAACTCTCTACTCAAGGATAGCTTGGTCAGGGAAGAAATAAAAAAAATTAAAGACTTTCTATAGTTCAATGAAAATGAAGGCACAACATAACCCAAACTTATGAAACACAATGAAAGTGGTGTTAAGAGGAAAATTGATAGCACTAAGTGCCTTCATAAAGAAATTGGAGAGATCCTATGCTACATATTTAACAGCACACTTTAAAGTCGTAGAACAAAAAGGAGCAAACATACCTGAGAGGAGTAGATTTGTCAGGAAATAGCCAAACTCATGACTGAAATCAACCAATTAGAAACAAAGAACAATACAAAGAATCAACAAAACCAAGAGTTGATTTTTTTTTTTTGAGAAAATCAACAAGATAGATAAACCCTTATGCAAACTAACTAAAGGGCACAGAGTCAGTAACCAAATTAACAAAATCAGAGAAGAAAAGGGAGACATAACAACAAAAACTGAGGAAATTAAAAAAAATCAGATCTCCCTAGAAAACTCTACACTCAAGAAAACAAACTGAAGAGTCTAGACAAAATGGATGATTTTCTTTACAGATACCACACACCAAAGTTAAGTCAAGATCAAGTAAACTATCTAAATAGTCCTATAACCCCTAAGGAAATAGAAGCAGCCATTAAAAGTTTCCCAAGCAAAAAAGCTCAGGGCCAGATGATTTAGTGCAGAATTCTATCAGATGTCCAAAGAAGAGCTAATACCAATACTCTTTAAACTATTCCATAAAATAGAAACAGAAGAAACTGTCTAATTCATTCTATGAAGCCACAGCTACTCTGATACCTAAACCACACAAAGATACAACAAAAAACAGAACTTCAGACCAATTTCCCTTATGAATATTGATGCAAAAGTACTCAATAAAATTCTAGCAAACCATATAAAAGAACACATCAAAGCTGTCGTTCACCACAATCAAGTAAACTTCATCCCAGGGATGCAAGGATGGTTCAATATATGAAAATCCACCTCTCTCTGTTTGCATTTACTTGCCTGTATGTCTTCTGGAATCTACAGAAGACCAGCTGAAACAACTAGCCTTGTGGGACAAAGTAACTACCAGATTCTTGGACTTCACATCCACAGCTGCCCATTGTTGGGTTAGTTGAACTACAGACTCCTGCCATCCCTAATGGAGGCACCTGTTCCTGGTGGCGCAGCTCCTGGTGGCCCACACAGTGCCTGGGGGAAAGCAGCAGGAGGAGGAAGAGTGGAGCAGGTCTGAGAAGTAGAAGCTGTGGCTCACCTGGTGGTGAGCATCTCTAGGAAGAGAAGAAGTCAAGGATCAGCCCAGGAGTAATGGCGTCCAAATCAAACAAGTCATACTGGATTTCAAGAAAGACAAAGATGGGAAGGCCTTCAGAGAAAGTGAAGAAGAATCCCACCTTCTGGAAGAGGTTGAAAACAAGAAGCCTGGGGAAGCTGTCAGAAGGAAAGTCAAGCGATTTGTGCGTAACTTTCGATGGGCCATACCTAATAGACATGTTGGTCACAATGAAAGGGGAGAGGATGTTGGGAGATCTGTAGGGCAGGGGATGGAAGCCAAAAAAGGGTAAGGAGCAGCAGACAAGGCCTTACATATGGGTCCTAACACCGGGACCTGACAATCATTATGACTTTTGCTTCATACCTTGAAATCTAAGATTTTCTCCAAGCTCATAAAATGGCTACTGTTTTACAAGCTTGTATCTAGTAGGGTATTTTTTTCTGTAAATTTTTGGTGTTTCCACTTAGCAGTTTCTACTAAACATTGTTTAATTGTTGCATTCCATTCTAAACATTTCTGTCAGCATTTCTGTCACTATCTTAGAAAAAAATCTTTTTCATAATTTTAAATTAATAAAGCAATTTTAAAAGCAAAAAGAGACAAGAAAAGAAAAAGAAAGGAATTAACAGAAAGCTTGTTGGGGAAGCTGACAGGTTTGTATAGACTTTGTTGTGTGTTAGGCCCATATTGGACAGCTGCCCATAGAATTGTGTGATGGTTCCCCATAGAACTGTGAGGCTCCATCCTTGTTGGCCTCTCTGTGCTGCAGGCCACATTTCCAAGGCAGTTGATAGTAAAACATACTTTACAGAAACGCTAAGAAAATGAAATGTTAGCCAGGCAGTGGTAGTGCCTCACTACAGAGTGAGTTCCAGGACAGTCAGGGCTATACAGAGAAACCCTGTCTGGAAAAACAAAACCAAACCAAACCAAACCAAACCAAACCAAACCAAACCAAACCAAACCAAACCAAACCAAACCAAACCAAACCAACAACAAAAACCAAAAAGAAACAAATGAAATGTTGCCACTGTGGGCCCTTGTAACTCAGTGGCCATTAACTCTTTGTATCATGACCAGTGAGATTTGGTTACTTGGCATGAATCCATCGTATTCTGAGTTGCTACAAAAGCCCAAGCCTTCCTTACCCATAGATAAACTGCTGGCAAATGAGGGGGCACTATATACTGGGTGCTTATATAAAAAGTAGGTTGTTTGTATGTTTGTTTGAGTTATTGCTGCAAAATGAATTATATAAGGAGTTTCTAAACCCAAAATAAAAATTTAAAATATTAAAAAAAGAAAATCCACCAACATAATACACTGTACAAACAAACTAAAGGAAAAAAGTCACATGATCATCTCATTAGATGCTGACAAAGACTTCCACAAAATACAGCAACCCTTCATGTTCGAAGCCTTGAAGAGATCAGGAATTCATGCTGTATACCTAATCATAAATAAAAGCAATATACAGAAAACCAACAGTCAACATTCAATTAAGTGGAGAGAAACTTGAAGCAATCCCATTAAAATCAGGGACAAGGCTGTCTGATCTCTCCCTATCTATTCAATATAGTACTTGAAGTTCTAACTAGAGCAGTTAGACAACAAAAGGAAATCAATGGGATACAGACTGGAATAAAAGAGGTCAAGGTAATACTATTTGTAGATGATATGATAGTATATATAAGTGATCCCAATAATTCTACCAGAGAACTCCTACAGTTGATAAACAATTTCAGCAAAATGGCTGGATACAAAATTAACTCAAGTAAATCAGTAGCCTTCCTATATTCAAATGATAGATGGGCTGAGAAAGAGATTAGGAAACCAATGCTATTCATGGCCAAAAATGTAGCAGAATTTGAAGGAAAGGGCATCCAGTGAGTGACTCAAATTGGAATATATCCCATTGTTGGACACCAAACACTGATACTATTACTGATGCTATGTTGTGCTTGCAGGTAGGAGCCTAGCATTGCTGTCCTCTAAGAGGCTCTACCAGTAGCTGACAGAGACAGATGCAGACACAGCCAACCATTGGACTGAGGGAACACATCCTCTGTGGTTGACAATCATTGCCTGGCACTGCACAAAGAACAGGGGTGAATTTACTATTTTTACTGTTTATACATATCATAATGGCCTAGCCTTCAGGAAGCTAATCCACAGACTCAATCCTAGCACACTTGAATAATTTATTTAAAGCCTCTTGATTCCAATGAGTTTGGAAGAGTTAAGGGAAGAATTGAAGGAGCTAGAACGACAGTGTCAACTTACCTGGACCCCTGGGACCTCCCAGAAACTAAGCCCCCAACTAAAGAACATACACTAACTGGTCTGTGTGTCCCAGCACATGTGTAGTAGATGACTGTCTTGGTTGGTCTCAGTGTAAGAGGAGGCACCTAATTCTGTAGAGACTTGATGGCCCAGGGAAGGAGGATACCTTGGCAGGAGCACTCTCTCAGAAGCAAAGGGGAGAGGGATGGAGTGAGGAACTCTGAGAGGAGGGCTGCAAGAGGACACAACATTTGGAATGTAAATAAATAAAATAATCAATAAAAAGCAAATGAAAACATACTTTGTTTATAAGCCAAAAAAAGTCCAAGCCAGTGTTCAGCCTTTTCAAATAAAACAATCTTTACTCTTTTCTGATGACATTATTCACATACAAAATGCAACCATTTCCTCCTGGGACCATCCTCCCAAACTCATGGAAGACTTTGAAGAAATGACTCAAGTGAGCTAGGATTGAGTCTGTGGATTAGATACCTGAAGGCTAGGCCATTATGATATGGTATAAATGCTAAAAATAGTCAGTGGATTCTCCCCTGTTCTTTGTGCAGTGCAAGACAGTGATTGCCAACCACAGAGGATGTGTTCCCTGGAGCATGGAACAGAAGAGATGAACACAGAGGACTCAACCCCAAGATGAACATGTCCATGGCTCAGCCTTCATATGAAACCTGCCCATGAAGAGCTTAGGAGTCATAGACATGACAAATCTCTTTTACAAGTGTCTGGGGTCAAAGGAGACAAGTTGTCCTTCAGCCTCTATTGTGTCTTTTGTGATTGTTTCCAATTGAGACATAAAAACACTTTTACAGATTCAAGGTAGGACATGGTGAGAGACCAGTATAGAAAGAATTTCATCAAAGTCCAACTTGGTAAAGCAATAAATACTGTGTTTGCTTTCAGTGCATGTGTAAAGCTTTACTTATGGAAAAATGCTTGACCCCAAACCAGCTGCATTCTTGAAAAGCCTCACCACAGTTGATAGAATTTCTTCTAAGATAACCATTAATAATTTATATATTCTAAAGCATCCCCTGAGAGGAGGAGAGTATGTGTAGCTTGGGGAAGAATTACTTACAGCATCTGAGAGTGAATGGAAATTCAGATGAGGGTCTGATGATGTCACTTCCTCCTGTGAAGATCCCTGGACAGACCTGATCTTGAGTGTTTCTTGAATAGCCACAGATGCCCAAACAATGGCAGTTGGTGTTATACTCTGGGGGCAGTGTTCTGCAAAAGGCCATGCCAGGAGCTCTGAACAATCTTCTGCTGTGCAGGAAGCAGTTGGTAAGCCCATTCCTATGGATCCGTAGCATGACAGAATTACCCTGGTGCTGTGAGCCTCTTAGAGCCTCATCTGTTTGGAAACCACACCCCTATATTCAAATGCCCTTGCACCCTACATCTAGGGTGAGAATACTGGTGTTTGGTTTCTTTTAGGTATTTGAACCATGAGTGAAAACCTTGATTGGTTTACTGAATAACCCTATGTGGGGGATGTGGAAGTCAACCTTGTGAAGGAAAAGGTGGGATAGAGAGAAAGGAAGCACCACAGGCTCCTGTGACTCCTCGAATAGTCCTGGATTGCCATATATGGCATTAGCTCTAAGATGGCTCCTGGCATATCAGTGAGACTGCAAAAAGAACCGAGGTCAGGATAGTGTCATTTTCCCCCATCTTTATGGAAGTCCTTGCAGGTGACAATGCTTCCCCAATTCCTTTTGAGTTAACTCATCAGGGAGGGCTTTGTACTGAAGTACAGTGACTGTGGCAAGATACAATTGGCCAAGGATTTAGGGGCCTGGGATTGGTTCATACACTGTATATACACGGTATATAAGCATATGGTCTTGGCAATAAACTCAGTTCTGCACCCCGAGGGTGGTCTCCTGAATTGGATTTCCCATGATTTGTCACATGAATCCATCATGTCTCACATCCTGCCCTATTCTTGATTCTGTTTCCACATCTCTACACATTAGACTACATTTTGAGGCAAGACTTACCTTGCTCTACTGAGAAAACATAAACATGGTCCAATGACATGGTGGACCACACTCAAAACAATCCCTAACAGAGGAGAACAGGCTTTGTACTTAGAAAAGTTCTACCAGAGCCTGGATGCAGAAACAGCATTTATGTATACTGAAGAGATTTCCAACTGATAAAGCAAGAGGCTGAGTTTTCTGCTGTGGAAACTACTGGAGGTTTTCCCTTGATCAGGTTTCATTATAAAGATGAATACTCTTTAGGGGCCAGCCCCACAGGGACCTCAGGGAAATATGAGACTCCTCGTGGATTTCAGTACCATTGCAGTTTGGGAAGCTGGTTACAGGGTGGCTTGTCTGTGCGACAGAGTGGAAGTGAGCTGTATCTAAGGGCCGATGTGTGTATAGCATGCCCATTAGGCTCCATGTGTGTTGACTAAGGGCTGATACTCCACAGTACAGTGTCTCTTATTCTTGTGCAATCAGAGCTGTGTGTCTGGGCTCAATGTGTAAGAGCACCATCATGTTTGTGGTTGGGTTGGCCTCAGTAACTTCTCAGGATCACAGAGGAATGACTGGCCTCCTCTAGCTGTGCCCTCAAAGGTGGGCCAACATTTCATGTTTACATAATTATATTTCATCATCTCTACCATTCATACCTTAGTAACAAAACTTCTTTGGAAGCAGACACTATTGACTAATGCAATGTGATTTACACACACTCATAATGAGATCAATAAAGACTTTTGTGGGAAGTGTAAAAAAATAAAAAGAATATATTCTTATGGGGTACAGTTCTAGTGGTAGACTCTAAGAATATGTAGTGTAACAGTCTGTCCACAGGGCACTAAGATCCCTGCAGGGGTTAAAGTGTGGCTAGGTAAACTGAACAGATCCCCAGTTCTCTTAGCCTCCTTCTAGGTGCCAGCATTCACAGCTGAGAATCCAGGCATGCAGCCTAGTTGGGAAGGTTGCAAGAGCTCTTTGAAGTTCAAAGTGAAGCCTGCAGGACATGCAGGTCAGTGCCAGGGACCACACCTGGGGAGCAGTTAGTGCAGTGTTAGAGATGACAGAGCAATGTGATATCTGAAAGGAAGAAGGCAGCCCTGACAAGGGTTCAGTCCAGAGAGACCACCCATCTCTCTTGGAGAAATCCTGAGATCTTGAGGAAGAGAGAGAAAGAATAGTGCAGTGGAAACTGGATAATAACACTCGGAAGGTTGTGGCCCCTGGAATCTTCTCTGACTCTTGTTATCTTTTCATCTACTGTGGTTTTGTTTCACTTTTTGTGTAAGACACTGAGATATGTTTTAACAATGTCAACACTCTTCTCTTTTCTCCATTTAACTCATGGTAAAAGTGAAAGTGCCACGGTTGATCACTACTATGACTCTTTACCCTTTCTCTAATGTGGTCTCTGGCAATCTTTCTCTCCCTCCCCTGCCATCAGATCCATATTTTCTGCCTTCCAGTCTGTTCCTGGCACAGCTAAGCTACCTCTTCCCCTTCCAGAACCCACTTAATGTTCTGCCCATTTGGATAACTCTTCCACATCATTCACACATGGATCTTTCACATCACCACCTTCAATTATGTATTAAAATGTCCCCTTTGTTCAGGTGATTCTGACAATTTCTTTTTTTTTACAAGGTCACCTTGTGATTTATTTCTGCTCTTCCTCTTTACATATATATGGAAATACTTAAAAGACTCGCTCCTAATGTGTAAAAACAATTTGTAAAAAACAAACATGTGCCCTGACCTAAACAGTATCTACATCCTAAGCATGCAAGTCGAGTTGTACAAGTTCCCTTCTTTTCTCATTAGTGAGCTTATCAAACAGCCTTTTTTTGTTTTGTGGGTTTGCTTGTTTATTTTATTTTTTATTTTTATATTTTATTTACATTTCAAATGCCATCCCCTTTCCCCATTTCCTCTCCCTAGAAAACCCCTATCCCATGCCCCCTTTTCCTTTTTGCTTTTATACAATTTTTTAAATGTTAATCAAAGGCTTTATAAGTTTGGTAATGCTCAATCAGAAGTGTAACCCAATACCAATCCTAGATATATAAACTATCTTTGCCTGGTGGAGACACGTGAACATCTGCCTCCATGTCCTCCTCTCTTTCTCTCTCTTTCTCTCTCATCACTTAGCTTCTCCTCTCCTTCATCTTCTCCTCTCCTTACTCCATCTCTTCCTCTCGGTACTCCTTCCCCCTTAGCTCCTCTTATATATCACCCTTCCTGTTAAAATAAAACTTTTCTCTCAAAATACAATTAGAGCATACTTATTCCTAATTGTACCAGTGAGGTACAAGATAGTCATAATACCCAGTCTAGCATTTTGTTGACTAACTAGAACCTCTGTCATCTCTCCTAACTAAAACACTTAGTTTTGAACCTGGCTTTTTTCTTGGCTTTAGAATGAATGTCAGCTGAAAACCATCCACTCAGATCTTTTCTCTCAAAGTAAATAGCCAGGATTGGCTATGAGATTATAGGTCTTCAACCGTGTCAGAAATCCAGAATGACTGAGTTAACTAAAATTATGGGAAGTACAAAGCATAGCTTCTAAGACTTAGCCAATTTATAGAGACCGCTGAACACCTGGAAAGCCCCTATACTATCAAACATTGGAGCATCAAATCTTCAGCCTTCTGGCCCAGAATCATCTGACAGACCTTAGTGATGCAGAATTATTAAGGGCTGATTACTCTGTCTAGGCAGATATAATCAGTCGACTATTCTGCATGTGTGTCCTTTTCTGGACAGTAATTTGTCTGTAGATGGAAAGAGGCAATTTTTGCCTAGTGGCTCTCACCACACAACTGGAGTAACTCCAAGGATGCTCAATTTCTTCTTAGAATCCATGACAGGAAGCTGCCAGGAGCAGACAGGTCTCTAATCAAAATGAACATTAATATATAAATATTTGTAATGTCAATTTTATGGACTTCTGATGTTTTGAAAACCAACTATCCATGTAAGGTAACCTGGACTGTTGTCTGTTCACTCCTCTCAGCTATTTCTAAATAAAATATGGAAAACACCCTAACAATAATCTCCAAGCCATGAATTTGCTATAGTCCCTTAACTCATAGGCTAACCGTCCCAAATCAGCTAAAGAAGTTAAAGAAGGACTGGGTCTAAGCCTTGTATTCCTAAATGTGTTATACAGGCACAATGCCCATGAGAGTATCAATATTCATCTCACTTTTATATCAATAAGAAGCTCGTACCAATGAAAACCTTAAATTTGAAATCAAAGTAAATTTTGTACCATTAAGAAATTATAACTTCATCTTGATATTAATTATACAGATTTCTACCAATAGGTTATGGCTATGCAATAAGTCCTAGCTAGTTCTCCCTGTTCTAACAAAACCACTACTTTTCCCTAGTATGACAGACTAATATTAACCACCTTAGTCCCCAAGCCCAGGGAATAGGGGCTCTGACTCTTCTTTAACTTCTTCAAGCTGATTACGGGTGTTGAGATATTAGAAGAGGGGTTGGGGGAAAGAGTAAATTGATAAGCCTCTGACGCTGTCTTCACTGCATCCAGATGGAATTCCAGGACATTGGAGGTTTGGGCAGGTCTGCTCAGTATGCTTGATGAGTAGATACACCAAGGCTGTGTATTCTGCAATATACACTTCTCAGAGCAAGTTTTACTATCAAGAAAAAAATTTTTTTTCTTAGAGGGCTGACATTTCTTTAAAAGATGTTGGTTCTAATAACTTTTCTTTTTTTCCCTTTTAAAATTGGTTGTAATATTTACATTTCAAATTTTATCCCCTTATCCCATTCCCCCCACCACCCAGGAACCCCTTATGCCATCCCCCCCCTTGTCCTTCTATGATGGTGTGATTTTTCAGTTTCTATGATGCTGTTTCCATTAACGTAAAATGCCTTCTAAATTTCTAAATCTTTCCCTTTGTGTTATTATATCTCCTATTTTTCTTCTTTTCTTTCTTTTTTCTCCTTTTTTCCATTTTTCATCTCTTTTTTTAAAAAATGGGTATTATATTTACCTTTCAGATTTTATCCCCTTACCCCACTTCCTCCCACCACCCAGAAACCTCCTATCCTATCCCCCTCCTCATGCTTCTATGAGGCAGTGCCTGCACCTACCCCCTACTACTCCTTCCCCACCCTCACATTCCCTCCCCCTGTGTTCATTTTTATGGGACCAAGAAACTTCTATGCCCAACAAGGCCATCCTCCCCTACATATACCGCTGGAGTCATGGGTCCCTTCCTATGTGCTCCCAGGCTGGTGTTTTAGACCCTGGGGGGCTCTGGTTGTTTGGTATTGTTGCTTCCCTCCTGAGGTCAGAAACCCTTTCTGCTCCTTCAGTCTTCTCTCTATGCTGTCCATTGGGAAACCCCTGATCATATCAGTGGTTAACTGTGAGCATCGAGCATCGTCCTCTGAATGTGTTAGTCTTTGGCAGACCTCTATGAAGACAGCTATATCATGTTCCTGACAGCATGCACTTCCAGCTATCCACATCAGTGTCTAGCTTAGGTGACTGTACATGGGATGAATACCCAGGTGGAATGGTTTCCTGATGTCCCCTTCTTCAGTTTCTGTCCCATGTTTTGTTTCCATATTTGCTCACTTGAGCATTTTTGTTACTTGCTCTAAGTAGGACTGAGGCATCCCCTCTTGGTCTTCCTTATTCATGAGCTTCATGTGGTCTGCGGGTTGAGTATTTGCTATTCTAAGCTTTTGGGCTAACATCTGCTTAACAGTGAGTAAATACCATGTGTGTTCTTTTGTGATTGGGTTAACTCACTCAGGATGATAATTTCTATATCCATCCATTTACCTAAAAATTTCTCAAATTCATTATTTGTAATAGCTGAGTAATACTCCATTGTGTAGATGTACCACAGTTTTGTATCCATTCCTCTGTTGAGGGAAATCTTGGTTCTCTCCAGCTTCTGGCTATTATAAATAAGGCTGCTATGAACATAGTGGAGCATATGTCCTTATTATGTTGGAGCATCTTCTGGGTATATGCCCAGGAATGGTATATCTGGATCCTCAGGTAATGCTATGTCCAATTTTCTGAGGAACTTCCAGACTGATTTCCAGAGTGGTTGTACCAGCTTGCAATCCCACCAACAATGGAGGAGTGTTCTTCTTTCTCCGCATCCTGGCCAACATCTACTATCACCTGAGTTTTTGATCTTAGCCATTCTGACTGGTGTGAGGTGGTATCTCAGGGTTGTTTTGATTTGCATTTCCCTGATGATTAAGGATTTTGAGCATTTCTTAAGGTGCTTCTCAGCCATTCAAGTTTCCTCTGTTGAGAATTCTTTGTTTAGCTCTGTACCCCAGTTTTAGTAGGGTTATATGGTTGTCTGGAGTATAATTTCTTGAGTTCTTTGTATATCTTGGATATTAGCTCTCTATTGGATGTAGGATTGGTTAAGATCTTTTCCCAATCTGTTGGTTGCTGTTTTGTGTTATTGACAATGTCCTTTGCCTTACAGAAGCTTTGCAATTTTATGAGGTCTCATTTGTCAATTCTTGATCTTAGAGCATAAGCCATTGGTGTTCTGTTCAGGAACTTTTCCCCTGTGCCTAGGTATTCGAGGGTCTTTCCCACCTTTTCTTCTATTAATTTCAGTGTATCTGGTTTTAAGTGAAGGTCTTTTATTCACTTGGATTTGAACTTTGTACAAGGAGATATAAATGGGTTGATTTGCATCCTTCTACATGTTGACCTCCAGTTGAACCAGCACCATTTGCTGAAAATTCTGTCATTTTTCCCACTGGATGGTTTTAGCTCCTTTGTCAAAGATCAAGTGACCATAGGTATGTGAGCTCATTTCTGGATCTTCAATTCTATTCCATTGATCTTCCTGCCTGTCTCTGTACCAATACCATGAAGTTTTATTACTATTGCCCTGTAGTATAGTTTGAGGTCAGGGACAGTGATTCCCCCAGAATTCTGACAATTTCATTTAATCAACAACCCCATCGTTCCTATAGTTGCTTTTCATCTTGTTCTATTTGGAGCTTCCTCTTGGCGTGTGCTACACTTGTAATAATATACAATTAAAGAATCAGGAGACAGCACACAGTTAACTTAGTAGGGATAGTTTATACAATGGACACTTAACAATACAACTTAAAGGGGATTTAGAGACACTAACTGAAGGTTGCAGGAGACCAGTGGAGGAAAAGCCATTTTGCTGTAGGATAATTTCCAGATGACTGGTTGAACCACAGTGTCAGGAAGATGTTACAGCCAGGGACCTTTGATAAGGCACATGTCAGTTCTCATTTTGTTTTTAGACTCATTGGATCCTTTCACAATCACATGAGCCCCACATAAGATCTCATCTTTTTCTGTGTGTAAATCTGTATATCTTTTATTCCCCTTTTAATCCTAAATCCAAGTTGGAACTTTCTGGATTGTATTAGGTATACAGGAGAAGTGGAGCTTTTCACTTGTTCTAATTGCTTTAGAGAGTGCAGTATTCCACAGTAGAAATAACATGGCCTGCAGATCTTTTGTAGAAGCATTTCATCTGCATAAGGGAGAGACTCTTCTGACTGTTCTTATGCAGAATCTCGTCAAATGACTTTTCAGCCTGGTTGACATGATGCAGAAATTTTCCACTTCAATTGTTAAAATGATTTTTTTTTTTTTTAAAGACAGAGTCTAATGTAACTGAAGTCATCCTAAAACTAAGTATGAATTTGAGGCTGGCACTGAATTACTGATCCTCCTGCCTCTACCTTCCAAGTGTTGGGATTGTGTACTACCACACTATGAGCTCCAATCTTTATTGCATAGAGAAAGAAAGTTTCTACCCTTTTAAGTCTAAATTAATTAAATCCAAGTTTGTATGAAAGAAAATTTTGTTTCTTTTAAGACTAAGCCTGCCTTGTTATTAAGAAAAGACCTGTTCTGTTCCATGGTAAGGAGAATCCTGACTGCTCCTTCTGATCTTTCTGCAGCTTCTTTTTTCCCTTTTCCCTCTGCATTTTGCATATTGCTCCCTTAGTTTTTTATATTACTGCATAGTTTCTAAGTTCTCTGAATTTTCCTTCTAATCTTACCCTTTCCTCCTGCTCTGATGTCACAATAATACTCTTACTCTCAATGCCTTTTTTCCAATGCTATGCCTTTACTTCTAAGTTCTTGCAATCAGTTCTGTCTAAAAAGTTCTCTGGTGTCCTGACTAAAAAGTTATCCTTAGTTCTGTTCTAAAAAGTTATGTTCAGATCTGTCTAAAAAGTGTTTTAACTAAAAAGTTCTCCTCAGCTCAGTTTTGTCTCTTCTCTTTGTCTTCAGTGCTTATAGATTTTTCTGAATACAAGATTACTTGGTAAAAAGTTTATCACAAGTTTGCACATAAATTTAAATCATAAATTGAAATAGACATTTACAACAGAGTATTTGCACCTGGTGAGTGAGATTTGAGGGCATATTTAGGACATGTCAGAGACCTGGTATGGTGGTGTTTCCCAGGAATTAATGCAGGCAACCTTAACTGAGAAGCATAGCACTGGGGATGTGGAAACTGAAGAGGCTACCTCCTGTAGCCATGTGGAGGGAAAAGGACACAATACTACCCACAAAACTTTAGTTACAAAATTTGTCCTGTCTACAAGAAATGCATTTGGCTGGAGCCTGAGGACTCCTAAACTTTGTGTGAAGGCACAAAAGACAGCAAATAGCCAAAACAGTCCTGAGGAACATGGAAAATGTTGCTGGTATCACCATATTGGGTTTAAGGTTATACTAAAGATGCTGGTTTTATACCATAATAACAAAACACCATGTTACTGGCAAAAACTAATCCTCCATGTCACTGTAGTAAAATCGAAAACAAGTACATCATGACAACGCTATGATTTTTGATAAAGATGCCATAAAGCTACACTGGAAAAAAGACAGCCTCTCCACTATGTGTTTCCAGGCATTAGTTGTCCATTTGTTCAGAAGAATACTAGGTATTCATCTCTGCCTGTTCAAATGTCATTCCAATTGGGTCAAATGCTTTAAAATATACACTGAAACTCAGTCAAAAGCACAGACGAGCAATGACAGGGCATGTCTAAGAAGGGGCCCAATAGCTTTAGAAATACAGTGAGACTTTGGTAGTGTGATTATGTTTTAAAAGTTTTTGAAATACAATGACTAAAGAAAAGAAAGAGGGATCACAGAGTGGAATAAATTGTTCCCTAACTGAACAATTGCCAGGGACTTCATATCTAGCCTACATAAAGAATTAAAGACCCTAAATAACAAAATTTCAAACAATCCAATCAACACATGTGCTGATGAAATGAACAGAGAGTTTTCAAAAAATTGTACCATCAATGGCAAATTACAGAATTTAAAATGTCCAAGTGAGGACACTGCTTTATTTTGTCAAATTCAGATGATATGCCTAACAAACATCTGCTAATTGCTTCTGTTCATGGCCATAAACCACAGATGCTGTCAGCATCACCCCAGTGGGAAAATTATTTGTTCAGTGGTTGGTGGCTACTGCAACTCACTACTGATCAGACTGCTGAGAGTGATTCTTGGACTGGTATAGTGGACCAGTATTTATCCATAAAGGAAAGAGCATTAGACACTTGTCTCACTCATTTTTGGCTCAGGGGATGATACAGAATAGGGGCTGGAGAGAATGGAAGAAATTAAAGAAGAGGTGAGGTTCCAGATAGCTATTTCCTCTAGATGGAAATATTCTCTTATGTAAAGAAAGAAACACTCATAAAACTCATAAAAATTACAAGACTTCACAAGAATTTACAAAACTCACAACACTATACAAGATCAAAAACTATACAAGATTGCAGAACTTAAACAATCACTGATAAAGAGACTTCACTTAAGATGTCATATTAATGAAGCTTTCATGGGTATGACTTATGGTAAAATGTGCCACGGAGGCACTTATACCAATGAAAGGAACCTTGCAAATTCCCCCAAGAATCCCCATATCTGGTGGTGCAAACCAGACAGAAGTGTATAGGGAGAGTGGGACCATGCTACTGGATGGGTATAAGAACTGGTGAAGTGAGTAGTGCTCAAACCCAAGAAATCTCAGAGATCTGAGATGGGAGGAATAGAGTTGCCCCTTCCCAGCTGCTAATACCTGCTTTGAAACATGTAGCTGTGAGAAACAACTGAGTGGACCACTGGTACTCAGTCACATAGCATAGCACATGGAGTTCTTCTCCATGCTAATGAGGTATCTCCATTAGCCTTCAAACAATGACAGTCCCTTCCTGTATAGTCTTGTGGCCCTCCACATATATAACTCCTGGTTCACTTCAAAGACAGTATGTAATCCACATCCATCCCCAATAAAGCACTATGAATAAGGAAGAATCAGCTCAGAGAGCTGCTTCATTAAAGACTACTATGGGGAAGGTCTTCACCTAAAGGAGCTGTTACACTAAGACTTTAGTGGAAGAAGACCTTTTTCTTCTGCCCCTCCAGTACTTGGTACTTGCTCCCAATCTTATTGGATCCTGCTTGTGTCAGGCTTTGCTTTCTCTTTTCTGCTTGGTATGCAAGTGTCCTGAGGGAAAATGTAGGTCTCAGACATCCATACCCGACTTCCTCTCCAGGGAGTAAAAAAGCAGCATCCAGGTACCCAGAGAGATCAGGAACCACAGTATTCATCCCCAACCCTACTTTTTTCTTTCTGTCTGGCATGAAGGTGCCCTGGAGGCAAATGTGAACTTTTGACTGCCAAGTCTTGCATGGCCTTGGCAGGGACAGAATGACATGGTTCCTGCCACTGGGACAGAGTCAGTAGGTGTGGGCCTCCATAAGTCTTGATGGCTGCTGTGGGCATAAGGCTTATTTGTATAATAATGTAAATATTTTTGTATTCCTTCCTTCTAACTTTAATGACTCCATGATAATCAGAAACAGCATGAGTCTGAGAGAGGAAGATGTGGCTAATGTCTCAGCAAAATGGAAAATACTGGGACCTTTAGGACAGCTGTAGGCTATAGAAAGAATTCTAAAATATGAATTAAAATATAAATTCTCAACTATGCAAAAATATAAGTATGCAATATGAACTGTATAAGGAGCTTTACAGATCTAAAGGGACAGAAGCAGTTTGTTGGAAAGATATAAAGGCAGGCAGATACAAAGAAAGACAGGTAGATTCATGAGTTTAGGGTCGGTTTAGGACAGGGCAAGGGTAGGCTCAGGTACAGTAGAAATGGTAATTTCAGAGCTGGGTCCCACCCAGCTATCTTATTGTCTGTGCTGAACAGAGGCAGGCACATCTCTGAATTCTTTTGCAATGTTAGAAAAAAAATGTCCTTGCTGTCTTCAAAAAGTCAAGGGGCTAAAGCCATGAAATAAGGATTCAAAGGATGGTCAATAGGAAACCTGGAATAAATAACTGAGTTGATATGTAAATAAAAAATTGGGATTTTGGTCTGCATGAGATGAGATAGCAAAAAGCAATAGCAGTTTTTCATTAGAATTTTTTCCTAGCAAGAGCTGAACTGTCCAGAGATCTCTGGAGATGGAAAAACAGCTCTTCAAGACTTTTTTCTAACAGATTTTCTGATTTTAGTTGGAAAATTCATGGAGAAAAAACCATGAATTTTAATGAATTTTCATAGGTCTTTTACAATCTTTCTTTCTTTCTTTCTTTCTTTCTTTCTTTCTTTCTTTCTTTCTTTCTTTCTTCCTTTCTTTTTTTTGCTATTTGCAACATACACTTGATTGATGGTACACATATGAAGTCTTTGGTGACAAAATTCAAGTCAAAACAAGTAAGAGCTGTGCCAGGAACTGGAGGGCAGAAAGGCAGGAACAGATGGCAGGGGATGAAGAGGAAGATGTCTAGAGTCCAGGTTAAAGAAAGTGAAGAACAAACAATCATAAATTGGGGTGACTGTGGCACTTTCACTTTTACTGTGAATAAATGGAGGGTAGGATGTTGTCTTTTAAAAGACACATCAGTATATTATACAAAGAAAGGAAAGTGATACAAAAATGAAGTAGATGCAAAGATAATGAGAGTCAGAGAATTTCAAAGGGCTGGAACCTTCTGAGTCACTTTAACAAGCTTCCACTCCACTTTTCAGTTTCTTCCTCTCTCTTCCAGAAATCCTCAGTATTTCTCCAGGTGAGATGGGTGTTCTATCTGGAGTGAACCCATGTGGATGCTACTTTGTTCCATTCAGATATTCCATTGTTCTGTCATCTCTTTAGCATCACACACTACTACATAAACTGGATGTTAATCCAGCTTTGAGGTACAGCTGGAGGAAGGCAGTCATTCTTGTGTTCCTGAGAAGACTCCAATCTCAACCACAGCCATGGTTCACTTGAGAACTCTGGGGCCAGACATAGAAGTCTGATTACCCCAAAATAAGAGACACAGTGCTCTGTAGCTCCGCAATGTAGTCAACACACATAGAGCCCAATTATCCAGCTTTATACCTAGTTGCACTTATGTCCACGTCATTTATACTCTGTCCATAGACAAACCACCCTTTTGTCTCAGCCTTCAAAGAGACATTGGGGCTGTGATCCAAAAGAAGCCCCTGTAGGTCCAGTGACTAAAGAACACTCCTCCTTATAACACATTCTGATCCAGGAGTGAAATTTTTTTCCTCCCCCTTCTCTTGTGAATTGGATCTACTGTACAAGTCCTCCATGCTATGATTTTTGTTATCTCATTGTAGCAAAGCTAGCCTTGCTTCAAAATATGGACCATTGAGCATGGATATTCAGGATACTAATTAGGATCCACACTCATTCTCTGAACTCCTAAAGAAGCAAAACAGTAGTAGTCTCATTCCACATATTGGGTGCAAATGGCAGTTGGGCCTTTTAGGCACAGCTCACATGTAGATTAGCCTCTGGGAGGCTCACAGTCCTTGGATAGTTCTGTCATGCTAAGGATCCAGAGCAATGGGCTAATAACTTGCTTCTTGTACAACAGAAGAAGTTACAGAGCTCCTGGAAAGGTCTGTTGTGGAACACTGGTTTCTGGGTATAATACACACAACCTTTGCAGCACCCATGGCCACTCAACAACCTATTGAAATCAGTTCTGTCCAGAGATACTCACAAAAGGTGAAAGTAGCATCATCAGACCACCTCTTGAATTTTCACCCACTCCCTCATGCAGTGTTAGTCACATCTCTCAGTAGTCTCATTTCAGGAGGTATTTTAGGATATATTGATCATTGTGGATTAACTGGAGGAGAAACTCTATACATCTGTGAGGAAGTTGTCATCAACCTATGGTGAGATGTTTCAGTGATGTGCTGGTATGGGGTTACCCATGTGCTGCAAGCAAGCACAGTAATTATTGGTTCAATAAATTGTACTGTGATGAAATTCTACATTCATCTGTCACTGTGACCTATCATGTGTAAGTAGAAGTTTGTTTATATCTCAATAGGAAATGTTCACACATGACACAATAAAGACTTCAAGACACCTCATTTGACTCAAGGCACCCTATGAAGGGTATCTGGAGGGAACACAGTTGTAACTTGGGAAGGGGTTGGATCCTCTGATATCTTCTGTTATCTTCTGTTCTCTCCTCCAGGAAACATTTATCCTGTGGTTGATAATCATTGCCTTGGACTGCATAGGGACATAGAACAGATGAGCTGACCTTTCTCAGTACATAAATCATGTGATGCTAAGTATAGCTGTAAGTAATTTAATCCACAGGTAGAATCCAAGTTCATTTAAGGTATTTCTTCAAAGTCACTTGATGCCATGATGTTTAAAGATGGTCCAAGGAGGATTGGATTACAATTGTACGTAAATGACGTCAGCATAATGGATTGTTACATTCAAAAAAGCCAAACACTTAGTTATTTAGAACTTTAATAGAGATGAAGAGAAAAATTTTCCTGTCTGTTTAGGCTTAAACACAAGTTTGCATTTTTGGTTTTATGTCTTCAGGTCTCTTTTTCCCTGCAGGATATGACTACAAGTAAGCGAATTCTCAGATAGTAAAGGCATCAGCAGCAAAGCCCATCTTCCACATGCATAGGCCACAGTCACTGTTTATGGTCTTGTACCAGAGCCACCATCCATTAGCAGAGGCAGAACCTAAGGGCAGTACTAAGAATTCAGGTTCTTGTAGTGACACACATTGGCCAATATACACATGTATCCCTGTAATCCTCATCAACCTTTTATCCCCTCACTGGTCACCATGCACATTCCTGCCCCTGTCCTTCTCTCCACCTGCCCACTACTAAGCTCAGTGACCTCATGTATCACGGCATACCATGATCTCCATGGAGACTTGTGAGGTGAAGGTGAAGTCCTTTCTGCCTGACAATCAAGGACAAGTCTGAGCATCTGCTTATCAGAGAGCTGGAGCCAAATGAATCATTCTTGACACATAGAACCTGGATCTATCTACCACCTTTATTGAAAACAAAGGAGTGAGGAGGGGTGGGTGTGGTTGGGAGGCCCTGTCCTCTCTGGGTACCAGGAGATCTAACTGCTGTTGCAGAGGGAGAAAGTTCTCTCAGTGCCAGGTTCACACATAGTCACTGCAGGGATTTATCTGTGTACTAGGATTTTTTGTCCGGTTCACAGGAATCTATATGTAGACCCAGAGAAAAGCAATTAGATTGTAGGGTGTTGACATGACCACTGTCCTACAGAAAATCATTAATATAAGGGAAAGTAAGTTAGTAAAAGCTTTTTTATTACCATCATAAGGAGGGTTGATGATGCTTGTTTTGTTCAAGGCTAGTCTGGTCACAAATTCTTCAAAATCCATGAGCAATGTTGAGTCTGCAGTGTAATTGCGGCGACCTACAGGCCAGATGAGGATGGCAAGAATTAGGTGGAAAGGATTCTCTCTATAGTTGCTCACATGTCCCTTGTAGTATTTAGTGACATAGGCAGATTCAAGCAACAGATGGGGTGGTTTCTCACAAAACTCTCTGAGAAGGATGCAGGCCACAAAGGAGCAATCAGGAGGGACTCAAGTTCATGACTTATTTGGGAGGTGTACCACATAAGCACATAGTTGTTTGAAACTGAAGCAGTCAGTGAGTTTTTCTTCAATGGTTTCTTATGAAGGTTCCCAACCACTCATTCATGGAGGGCAGAAAATTATTTCAGAATTTCAGCTACATCAGATCTTGAAGTCAGAGATACCATGACTTACTATATTTATTCCTCCAGGAATTAAGGCAGTGTTTGAATGTGACAGCTTGGGAAGCATGGAGTGGGAAGGAGAGGTATCCACCATTGACTAAATCTCTGCCTCTGTTCTGTTCTCAGGTCCTGTTAGCAGGACACCATCCTACAAGAAGCCCTCTGTAATACATCTTATGCCTCTAAAATGCACATTGAAGAAGACCTCTTGTATTGTCCTTTACCCAGAATAATATTTTATATAAGCAAAGTAGGTGAGCATGTAGAGACATCAACAGGTTTTAGACAGCACCATGGCCCCTGGAGTCCTTGGTTACAATGTGAAGTTGAGGCCAGTGGGCATCAGTAGGTGTTTCTGCTTATGTCTCCATGTCTAGGCCAAGACACCTTACAAACCCCTGTTAAAATCTCATACATATACAGCCTGAAGAGGCTAATGAGGTTAAAAGCAAGAGAAAGAAACGAACATGCACAGGAATGCTGAATTAGAGCAGGGGAGAGAGCCCAATGGAAGACCTTGAGAGGAAAGACCCTGGGGGGGAAACCACTATTAATTTTCTGGAAGTGTTTTGAAGTTTATGAAAACCTTCGGGGATCAAGAAGAGGATAAGGTCTCAGAGGTTGTTGGTGGCAGGTGGAGGACAGGTATTCAACTCTCAGTGGATACTTTGGAGTTGTGTACATTGCATGGCAGTGTCCAAAATGTGAAGAGAGGCAGCTTAGGAATTTAAACCAGAAGAGCTACCTAACCAGTAAAGTGACTAATCTGTCAGATAAATCTCTACATGCTTTATTTTTGGCTTTAAGTCTCTGTCTTTGTCTCTCTGTGTCTGTCTTTCTTTCTCTCGATGTGTGTTTGAACCTGCACATGTCCATGCACTGTTCAGAGGATGATGGTAGGACTCTCCACATTACCTTTTTGAGAAAGAGTATCAAAGCATTTTTTTTGGCTGTGCTAGCTGGTGAACAAGGGATTTTTAGGAATGTGCTTGCATAACAAGCATGCTCAGTAGTGCCAAGCTTTGCATGTTACTTCTGTGTGATATAAGTAGCAGAGAAAGCATTGCTAGCCTCATAGCCAAGACCATGTTGTTATCTCTAACATATTCTGTATGCTGTAAACTGTTCAAGTGAAAGAGAAGGAAATTTCAAGTTTTTTCCTTCCAAGCACTCATCAAAACTAAAACCTGAGTCTTCGTTTAACTTATTTAAACTGGTGATGAGCTGTGGGTATCAGGATCTCAGAACTATGTGGCCATAGGGGAGTATCTTGTAAACAAAAGGGTGTTGAATGGGGTTCTGGTGTTATGGCATTAGCCACTGGAATCCAGTCCTATCATGATACATGCACTGGTCTCCAGTGGATAAGCAATATACCCAGTGACAAAGGATTTCACCTACATTTCTACTCAGGGCAGAGGTGCAACAAAGTTTGACTGAGAGTGAATAAATGATGCTAAGGATGGGTGGATGTGCTTGGATGTAGGTCTTAGACAATAGGAGTGGTCATATGAATGCTGAGGCTGACAAATCCCTCTCACAAAGAGCCAGAAAGCACAGCAATGACTCACAGGCAAGGAGAGGAAAGTAGCAAGCAATTCTGTGCCAGTGCCCCAGGAAGCCATTACCAACATTGGACGCACCCATGAGCATTGCCATCTTCTGGTGTACATCATTGGTTTTACTATTTAAGCAGGCTATACCAAAGTTCTCCCCTCCAATGAAATATATGGCAACATAGTGCCACATCCCTGCAGAGAAAGAACAAGACTTGTAACTGCAATGTATTCCTCAAAAGAGTCTGTGAAATGAAACAATGTAAATATAAAAACCTACACAGAGTGAAGTAGCAAGAATAGTTCTTTGCTTCATTCATGGCCATCTTGAACTCAACACACCCAATGGGTTTCCTAAACATGGAGCAGAATCACTACTTTACACCTGCCCTATTCAGATCCACAGCTCAGTGCACAACAGTCAGGTGAGCCCAGCCCTTCCCCACAATGTGTGTGTGTGTGTGTGTGTGTATTATAAAAGCTAGCCACATTCTCAGGCTTCTCACAAACCTCGTGTTCCCATATTGTGTTCTATGTCACACTAGTATGGAAACCATAGGTACAGATATGTGCACGACTGATGAAAAAAATATACTCTAAGTTCAGAGCAATCTTCCCACCAACCCATTCCAGACCATTTTTTCATGAGGAGGGTAGGGTATGCCCTTGGTCATTAAAGGTTTCACCAAGGGCCTATCTCAAAAGATCCTGCCCATTATTCACCCCCACACTCCTAAATGACTTCAGAACCCACTGAAATCCTGAACAGCCTGAGACTGCCTTTCTACACAGAAGTAAGCTGTGTGGACTCTGATTTCTCAAAGATCTAGAGCACTGTGTTTGGAATGTCCTGTTATTCTCAGTGTGCCCAACTACAAAATGTCTCAGCTGAGACACTGTCTCCTCTGCTAAGGTCAGTTTTCCTGGGAACATCATTTCTGTAGTTACAGAAGTCAACTGATACATTTCTCAGACAGGATAAAAGGACTCCACTCTCATATTCTCCGTTTAGCTGAAGTCAAGGGCATACATGTGGTGAGGATGAGAAGACCATGCAGCTAAGAACCAAGCAGAAAGACTGAGGCCAGGTACTCACGAGATGTTCATCCTGAACTCCAAGTAGCCAATTTTGTTTTTGGCCAAGACAAAGGGTGGCAGCGGGCTTCTCAGCTTTGCTTCTGGGAGAGGAAGATTTCCTGCCCAACGAATTATGTACCAATCTCCTAAAAGCTAGATGGGGGGAATCACCACTGAGGAGGACATGAAGGACAGAGATAGTGTCAGGCAAAAGGATTTTAAGGTTGTAACTGAAGTGGGGGCAGAGGAGAAGTTTAGAAACCATCTCAGTGCATGCTGAAGGATCAGGGAGAGCTTGGTTATGTCCAGCCCCTCTGGATCACTGGATGATTACCTTGTTTCAGACAAGGTTAGGCAGAGATCTCCTGGGAGATGCTATTCCCGGGATTGTATGTGGCCATGGGCCACAAAAAACACTTAAAAGAAATAGAAAAAAAAGTCACCTACAATATAAGTAGAAAAAGATATAAAATGACTGTCCATAGGTAGATAATGCCACTATAAACTTGCTAATATTGGGTCGCTGATAACCATAGCTGTGTGTATCATGCTCCTGGCATCCTCTCTTTGTATCTTTCTACTGTCCAGGACTACTCACTAAGGAGGGAGTTATCAATGCTCTCCCCAAACTCATTTCTACTTATTGGTATCCATGCACCACAGAAATTCTGATGTGCCATTTAAGTGAGATTTATGTGGGATTAAAGGAAGGTCCTGGGGAGTCCAAGCTGACAGATGGAGTCAGTTGGTCTCTATATGTCAGAATGACCAGACATATGCTTTTGTAGCTCATCCTATACCTGTGGATATTATCCACCTTGCAGATAAAATGAAAATACCATATTGGATGGCAGATCCTAGGAAATAACAAGAACTATCTCACCAATGCCCATCAAAGAACTCAGAGTATTATCAAGTTTAGCATCATGATGCTAAAAACCTGGTTCACACATTTAGCCCGTGCAAAGATCTTACCTTGTCTGTTTTGGCACACTGATAATGATTAATAAGGCATCCCACAGAGTGCACAGTCAGGCTTATGGTCAGCAAGAACAGCATCATGGTGCTTCTGTCTACCTGGCCTCTGTGAAGCATATTTATTTTATATTGGATGCCAGACACTCCCATCAGACCTACACAAAGGCTCCATACATGCTGTGAACTGATTGTACTGTTTTATTTGGATCTCTTGTGTGACATAGACATGATAATAAATGAGAAGTCAAGACTGTTGGGAAATTCAGTCAATGCCCCAACTCCTAACCTTTCTTGAACCTTGGAAAGACAGAGATCAACAGTTCTGAGACAGGGTGACAATTTATGTAGGAGACACCTGGCTCTGCCTTTAATAATTTTGAGGAAACCTTTTGGGGAGGGGGATGTGTTATCAGAATCAGAAATTCTGTTGGAGAACCCATAGCCAGAAGGTAGCCAGGGCTCCTGTGTTCCCACCCTTGCATGGTCAGGCCCCATTCCCACCATTCAAAAGAGCTTCCATACCTCTGCATATTCTCAAAACTCTCATATTCAAGTGTAGCCACAATACTCTCTCCATATTGTAATACTGGACAAACTGTTCTGCAGCCACGGCAACTTGAGAGCTGAGCTGCACCCTCTTTCTCCAGCACCCTTTCTTCTGTGCCTTCTCTTCCATGCTGCATTAGACTCAGTAGGACTCTGAAGACTGCCTTACCCTCCACAACCTCATTGTTGTCTCCCTCTGCCTCCTAGGAGCTGGGCTTCAACAATGTCCCCAAATCTAACTCACCTTTTCTTAGATCAACAGCTTTTCCTTTCTCCACACTCCAAGAGAAATTCAGGATCAGAACATGGATTGGAGCCTCTTGGAGGTCCCCACTCTTTTCTTCTCCCTTCTTTTTAACACCACCAAAAATTAGTTGTCCTGCTTTTTGGAGATGTGTTCCAGTGTATATGTAAATGTTTACATTTTCATGTGATGTTGGGCAGCTATATGTAAGAGTGCACAAGTCTGTTTCTCTCTCTGTGGTCAAGTGGATGACTATCTTTCCATGTCAGGGTCTTTGTCTGTGCCTGTGTTGGTGGAGTGTGCACATTGTTTTTATGTGTGTCTATTTTTCTGTGTAAACATATCAGTGTATGCATTCATATCTTTAACTGTATCATCTTTTGTGAATATGTGATCCTTTGTCATAGTACATCTTTGGACTCTCTCTCTCTCTCTCTCTCTCTCTCTCTCTCTCTCTCTCTCTCCCTCCCTCTCCACCTCTGTTTCTGTATGTGCATGTGTGTGGGCATTTGTGAGTGTGTGTGTGTGTGTATGTGCGTTCATGTGAGAGGGTCTTTGAGTGAAAATCATGTGCATCTGTGCATATAGTTTTGTGTTTATGTTCATTTTACCTGGAGGTTTCTCCCAGGCACTTGTATCTGAATACTTCTGCAATCAATAAGAAATATGTGCCCCCAAGTCTCAGGAGAAGACAAGGGATGCTGGTAGAATCCACCTTTGAGTCTTAGTAAATTCTTGAAACTTCATGATGCAAACAAACTAGAGCCATCTGCCATGGTTCAACTGTTTCAGGCACTGTAAATGGATATAAGTCCAATGTATTCACATATGAGAATTCTAAGGAATATGTAATAAAAGAAAATAAAATTTAGAGAAGAAACTAATAAGATTGAAAAGTAAAGAACAAGGCAAACAGTCAAAAAGTGAGACTTAAAAAATGAACAAGTTTGAAGAAAATTAACTAAAATAATCAAAACAAAAAGAAACACAAATTAATATATTACAAAATAAAACAATGATTTTACATCAGATGGTAAACAAAATTGAAAGGATCATTACTTTTCTATGTACTATATCACAATATAATATATCATTATGGGTGTTATCACTAAAGTCAACAGAGAAAAGGGTGTCCATATTCTTCAAGCTTACTCAATAACCAGTTGGAATATCAGCTAGTCAGTAATACAAAAAAAAAGATAAAAGGGCTATAAATAATAAAGAAGTCAAAATGTCAGTATTTGGTAGTGTCTTTGAAGACTCCTGTGGGAAACTCTTAGAATGAATAAACACTTTCACAAAAGCATTAGTTTACAACTAAAAGGTACAAAACAGTAACTTTGCTATGTACTGTATCACTATTACAATAGTGTACACATGGATGACATAATCAGGGAAAACCCAGTGTCATAAGTTCAAAAAATAATAAACTCAGTGCCTTGGAATAAATCTACCAAAAAAGTAAAAAACAAACCAAAAAGTTCTAAAATGAAGTTTTACATGAAAATAGATAAAATGCAAGTTTTTACACTGAAATGTTAAATTGAAGAAGACATTAGGGAATAGAAATACTTCCCATGCTCACAGTTAAGCAGATTTAATAGTATAACAGTTTCTACATTATAAAATATACTATTCACATAAAAGCCATTAACATTTTTCACAGAAATAAAAGCTATTCCAAAATTTATATGGAAACACAAAAGTTTCCATGTAGCCAAAGAAATCCCGAGTATAAGGAAAAACTTCAGAGGCATCATTCCTCTAGATTCCTAGTTACAATACAATAACTGATACATTATGCTATTGACAGCAAATAGAAACATAAACTGAAAGAGAATGTGTAGAGGGCTTTGGAATGGATTTATGACTTGTGACTATCTGATTCTTGACATCTATGCCAACAAACTACATTGGGAGAAAGAAAGTTTCAACAAATGCTGATGGTGACCAGAAAGTCAGGTCTGAGAATGAAAATGGATTTCTACCTCACCCTGTGAGAAATTTATGCAAAGATCTTAATGCACTTTCTGGAACTCTGAAATTATTAGAGAGAGTAAGAAAAGACACTTCAAGAGACGGACATAGGGTGGGGTGTCTGGAAAGGATCTAAAGAAATAAATCCAAGAGTTGACAAATGGAAATGGATGAAACTAAAAACGTTTTCCAAAGTAAAAGCAATATTGGTGAAACTGACTTACAGAATGGGACAGCCTCTGGTAGAAGATTAATATGTAGAATACAGAAAACTCTAAAAGAAACATTAAATACAAACATCTAAACAATCCACTCAATAAATGGGAGACTGGAATGAACACTTATACTTCTTTAAGCTGAAGTATAAGTGTTTGGAAATGTATAACAATACCCATTATTATTTACAATCTTGGAAATGCACACTGAGATCCCATCTTAGTTGCAATGCCAGTTATTAAGGAAACTGGTAATATGAGAATGGGAATCTTTACATACTGTTGATAGGGATGTAAATTAGTCCAATCACTATGAGAATACATATGGAAATTCCTCAGAAAATTGAAGATAAATATGACTGACTGACTTAAGGATTTTCTGTTAAATACACAGAAATACTGGCACATCTGTGTTTATTGCAACAGTATTCAAAGCCCAGTTTTGGAACTAACCTAGTGTTCTTTAACAGATGTTCGGATAAAAGTAAAATAAAGTTATGGACCCTACATTCTATATGGATCCAAACAGCATGCATAAAACATGGCAGGAAGGCAGAGGTGAGCTTGGTGCAAGAGTGGAATAGCAAGAGGGTGAGGTGTGAATACAGAAAAGTTGTCATATGCTTTTATAAAACAGTTCTTTGAGGCCCCTTATGCACAGTGGATACACACCAACTTTATAAGCCATAAATGTAATCAGAAGTAAATGAAATGCCTCAGAAAACAAAATGTCAAAAAGCTAAACTGAGCTTGGTTGGCACCTGGTTAAATCTGAACATGGTCCACCTTTATCCAGAGTACATTGTCTACCTTTCTACCACCAACAAAAATATACTGGGGTAAGACTGTTTTCTCAGCTCATGGCCCTTTCAAGAAACAGATGCAGCCAATGCAGAGAACATAGTTACTGGGATGCCCCAGAGACTGTCAGAACTGAAGAGCTACATCAGGTATAGGTTATTTCTTATTTAGTAGCTATCCTGAGTTGTATGACATGGACACAATAAGTCTAACAGAAAGGAGATATTCTAGCGAACCTACAGCATTGGCCATATTAAAGGATAAAAAACTTAGATTGCTTGTGGAGGAGGGAAAGTATGTCACTATAGAAGCAATGATTTAAGGTCTCAAGCCTGTCCAGGGTGATCCAGATCTTTGCTTCCTGTTGAAGAGAGTTTTCTCCTGGGTGCCTTTAGATCAAGGTGTAGAACTTTCAGTTACCCCAACACCATGCATGACTGCACATTGCAATGCTTCCTACTATAATAATAATGAACTAAAACTCTAAAAATATAAGCCAGCCACAATTAAATGTTTGCCTTTATAAGAGTTGTCTTGGTCATGGTATCTCTTCACAGCAATGGAAACCCAATTAAGACAGGAAGCATGGTGAAAAGAGCTAAGAGGAGACAGGATACTAGCATAGCCCTTGTTATAGGTAATTAAAATGCTGAGAATGCCTGGAGGC
Source organism: Arvicanthis niloticus (assembly GCF_011762505.2). Classification (NCBI taxonomy): domain Eukaryota; kingdom Metazoa; phylum Chordata; class Mammalia; order Rodentia; family Muridae; genus Arvicanthis; species Arvicanthis niloticus. The sequence continues at coordinate 107,756,717 of NC_047663.1, forward strand.
CTGTCTGAAGTTTGGTATGAATATTAGCCTCACAGTTAGCCATTTGTCTGAAGTTTCTTTTGGACCTGAAAATAGAAAACTACATACGGTTGTACTTCTCATCCATGCTGCAATACCCAACATGGGTCTATTAGTAAAATGATTGCTGTGAATCTTGAGAACATTCTGTGGCATATTGGACCTGATTAATATCTTCTTAGCTTTCCAAGACTGACTAGACATTGTCTTGTACATATGTTAGTGGATTTTTAGATATTGAGCACTCTGTGAAAAAAGGCTCACTTATATAATGATACTTAATGCCTTACAGTTTTAGAACAGTATCTGGAATAATAGTTAAAACAGGTTTAAGAGCTGAAATGCAGGGGAAGAGAACATGATTCAGTGGGTAAGGTGCTTTCTAAGCAAGAATTAAGACCTGAAATCACATATCCAACATACATAAAAATGCAGACAAGGAAACATAACATATGCACTCATAACCCCATTGTATTGGAGTGGGGAATAGAGACTTAGAGATTCTGTGGGTTTGCTTGGCAGATAGTTTAGCCAAAACTCTATGTCTCAGGTTCAATGAGATATGCTGCCTCAAAAAATGTGGTGAAGTAAGAAAAAGTAAGACATGCATGTCAAGCAATGGCCTGCATGTAAAAGAAATACTACCTCCATCCCAAAATCAAATATTTTAATGCAAAAAACACTTTGACTTGGAGGAAAAACAATTCTAGGAGCCAAAAAATTTATCTAAAAATCCCAGTGCTACTACTCACAAATCTGTGGGCAAAGGATCTCAGATGCCATGCAGACCATCTTATCTTTGGTGTCTGCAACACATTAACAGACATTATTGCTAAGGATCTTGGATAGGATCACTGTAAGTATGTACTAGGCACTTTCTAGAAACCAGGCTAAAACTGAGCAAAATATTCTCTGAACAGATTAGCCAAGGGCAAGGTGGATGCTGATGCAGGAGAATTATTACCTGCTATCCTGCTTGGTTATGGACAATTTATATTAAACTACTAATAGGTCAGGCAACATTTCTTTCCTAGTGTTGTAGTGGCAATGGTGTAATGTGGACAACTAATCACTTTCTAGTTGAAGGAAAGTTGGCTGCATAGGATACAACTCTTGTCTAGTTCATTGAGCAAAACTATGTGGCTACAAAGATCAAAATTCTACAACTTTGCTGCTTTCTTGGAGGCCTTTTAGCACCAAGGAGTCTAGATAAGCCCCTTGACAACATCAATTCCTTGACAGCCAACTCACCTGAAAGCACACACACAACATAAGTAAATTGTATTCCATACCCTGCTGTCCTGTTTCTCAGCCCACAACTCTGCCTGCAATCCCACAGGTCTGCCTGTACCAGAGATACCAGGATAGCCCCATCCCACAAGACTTTAACTGCCATCTCCACTGAAAGCATCCAAACAGCAGTAAAATGTACCCCATACTCTGCTCTTTATTTTCTTTCCCACAAATATTTTTACTCTATTAGATGGCCTGCTATCAGCAAGGACATACAGGTAAGACTTTGATTCAAGTCATTACCCCCACATTTCCCTATACATCTATCATCCTAATTCTGAACCCAATTCTCATTTTTTTAGTCTACAACCCAGATTATTTTTCTGAAGGCCTGTCAGCACCAAGGAAGCTAGGCTACACTGATACTAGAAATCTAAGTGGAAGGGGTAGCACCCAAAACTCCAGAGACCAGGGAGGTCACAAAACTTCAAGGGAGACACCCTACTGAGTCTGAAGAATAACTACTCATCAGAACCCCAGGTAACTCAAGCCAATATACATAAGGAAACAGAAATCAAGAGGAAAATATCCACCACCCAGGAATTCAACAAAGAAATCAGTATTGAAATCTATAAGTACTACAAATAATAGATGACAAAAGACCAACATAAAAAGAAAGTCAACACTAGCCATATGTGCAATATGACACCACCAGAGCCCAGATATCTTACACCAAGCCTTGTATATCCTAACACAGCTGAAACACAAGAAAATAACCCTAAACTCAATCTCATGAAGATGACAGAGGCCTTTAAAGAGGAAATGAATAAATCCCTTAAAGAAACACAGGAAAAATATGATCAAACAGTTGGGGAAAATGAATAAAACTCTTCAAGAACTGAAAATGGAAATAGAAACAATGAAGAAAACACAAACTGAAGAAATCCTGGAGAAGGAAAATGTAGGTTAAGAGACAGAAACTACAGAGACAAGCAATACCACAGAAAACAAATGATGGAAGATTGAATCTGAAGAATGGAAGATGCAGTGGAATAAATTGATACATAGGCCACAGAAGATCTTCAATTTAAAAAGTTCACAACAGAAAACATTTAGGAAATCTGGGACACTATGAAAAGAACAAATCTAAGAACATTAAGAATAGAAAAAGGAGAAGATTCCCAGTTCAAGGACTCAAAAAATATTTTCAAGATAATTATAGAAGAACATTCTTATAACCTAAAATAAGAGATGCCTATAAACTTGCAAAATATCAATTAGATTAGTCAAGAAAACATCTTCCTGCCACATAATAATCAAAACACTAAATATACAGAATAAAAAAAGAATATTAAAAGAAATAGAAAAAAGCTATGAAACATATAAAGGCAGACCTATCAAAATTATACCTGACGTATAAATAGAGACTGTAAAATCCAGAACTGCCTGGGAAGATCTGTTACAATTTCTAAGAAACCACAGATGCCACTCAAGACTACTATACTCAGAAAAACTTTCAATCACTATATATAGAGAAAATAAGATATTTCATGTCAAAACCAAATTTAAACAATATCTAACCACAAATGCAGCCTTACAGAAGTTACTAGAGGAAAAACTCCAAGAAACAAGTTGGAGAAGCCATTCTAATGTGTAATGAAACAGACTTACAACCAAAATTAAGTCAAAGAGATGGTGAAGGACACTTCATATTCATCAAAGGAAAAATCCACCAAGATGAAGTATCAATTCTGAATATTTATGCACCAAATGTAAGGTAATCCACATTCATAAAAGAAACATAACTAAAGCTTAACATATACATCAAAGCCATTATTAATGGGAGACTTTGACATCCTACTCTTACCAATAAACAGGTCATACAGAAAGAAACTAAGCAGAGAAATTGTGGGAAGTGGCTCCGCTCTCACTATTACAAGGTGGCACTTGGCATAGGCATTGCTTGAGAGAAAAGACAACTCCATATATGGAGTTGTATGTGCTGAGAGGTGTGGTTACCCGATCACCCCACCTTGCATCATTGAGAATGGCCAATCACCAGTGACTTTGTGGCAGCTGCTGATAGGATTAAGTCAATGCTTATAAGGGGCTGCGGGAGCTGGGGAGAGAGACAAGAGAAGAGAAAGAGAGAGAGAGGAAGTACGCTGTACAGGGATAGCTGAATAAACTGCTTGAAGAAGAACATGGTTGCTGTTGCCTTATTCCACAGGTCGGAAGTGGGTAGTGATAAGTGGTGCCGAAACCCGGGATCCACTGAAACTTCTTGGGATGTGTTCAGAACTTCTTGTGGCTTCAGGACAGTCGACTGGGTAAGTTCCCCAGGTAAGTGGGACAAGTTAGGTTCTCGGGTAGGAGACAAGTTCCCAGGTAAGTGGGACAAGTTAGGTCCTTGGGTAGGAGACAAGATAGGTTCCCGATATTGGGACGAGTTGAAAGTGAGAGTTGAAAGTGACAGTTGAGCTGGGCGGTGGTGGCGCATGCCTTTAATCCCAGCACTTGGGAGGCAAAGGCAGGAGGATTTCTGAGTTTGAGGCCAGCCTGGTCTACAGAGTGAGTTCCAGGACAGCCAGGGCTACACAGAGAAACCCTGTCTCGAAAAACAAAACAAAACAAAACAAAACAAAACAAAACAAAACAAAACCAAAAAAAAAGAAACAAACCAAACCAAACAAAACAAAAAAAGAAAGTGACAGTTGAAAGTGACAGTTGAAAGTGAAAGTAGGTTCCCCGTTAGTGGGACAAGTCAGCTCTCGGAAGAGACTATAAAGTTCCCAGGTAAGTGGGACAATGATAAGTTCTTGGTTTAGAGACTATAAAGTTCCCGGTTTTGGGACAAGTTAAGCAGAAAAATCGAAAGGAGTAGAGCTTAAGAAGGCTACTTTGGAAAAGTTCTTACAGGCTGTGGATGAGGTTTGGGTTTCAGGGAAGTATCTTAAGATGGCCAAGGAATGAAGGGTCCAAGTATGATAATGTTAACTGATTTAACTTTTAAAATGGGTGTGATTTTGAGTTGTATAGTTATATTTTTCCTCTGGACAAAAGGTCAATGTATAGGTTTTTCTGGTTACTGGCTTAAGGAAAGGCTAACTTGGGAAAAAAGGTTTTTCTATGAGTTTTTTGATGAGGTCATTAAGGTAGTAGTTATATCTTCCAGAATTATATGGATCAGATATGACAGAGGTAGGCCTCCAGAAGACTAGATTCCAGAGAATCAAACAAAATAATTATCTTGATACTAAAATTTGTTTTGAGATTTGTATATTACAGAATACACAGCTTTGGTGAATGAATCTTATCACCTGAATGTTCACTGATGCCCTGTACTTCCAGCTGGATGCAGTTAACACAGGCATCAGAGGCTTATCAATTTACCATTTCCCTCATCCCTCTTCTAATATCTCAATGCCCATGTTCAGCTTGAAGAAGTTAATGAAGAGACGGTGTCACAATTCCCTGAACTTGGGGACTGAGGTGGTTAATATTAGACTGTCTTTCTAGGGAAAAGTAATGGTTTTATTGGAACAGGAAAGAAGAGGTAAAATTGATTACACAGCTATAATCTATTGGTAGAAATCTGTATAATTGTTACTAAGCTGATGTAAATTCAAGGATTTCATTGGTATAATTTCTTCTATTGAAAATTTGTGGGTACAAGGCTTGTGCGGTCCTGCTTAACACCTGGCCAATATTTAGATTGGAAAGCCTATTTCATAGAATATTCAGCTGAATATGTGGCTCAAAATCAGGCAGCTGGACAGCAACAATGGGATCAGGACATGCTTTTAGGACAAGGTAGATGGACCATCTTGAATATCAGAGAGAAAAAGGATTTTGAAAAGCAGTTGTTCTCTCTCTGGTTTGTGTCAGCAAAAAAGAATGAAAAGGCTGTTTCAGAGCTTTCCTAGGAACAAGAGAAAATTCAGGAGATGTCTTGAGTTTCTCTCTTCCACAGGAGAAATCCTTAGTTCTGCTTTCTCTGTTTATTGTCTTGTCCTTCATGCACCAATGTCCACATGTGTCAATTGTTGTTTGAATGATTGGTGGTCTATGTTTTATGGTGTTTTATGTTTCAGGTTCAAAATAAAAGATCGTTAAAACTGCTTGATCCAGACTTTGATCTAGTTTACCTTGGTTTGAAAGGCAGTCTCAATATGCACAGCAGAGGTTGATAAGTTACCCTACACCTGTAGCTAAGAATCAATCTGAGCTGAAAACATCTTTCCAGGAACTGATTGTCAGCATAAGCTGCTTTTAAAAGGCCCAGCAGCTTTTTGGCTTCTATGATAAAGAAGAGTTGTCTTTCTTAGAAAAATCTCAGCGACAAGGTGCTTTTCTCTTGAAATTATAGCTAGAAAGACAAGAAAATTTTGTTTGGTCTAAATATGAAAATTTGTAGAGAAATAGGAGGACCTTTATCTAATGCAGGGCTAGCCGCTGCTGTGATGCAAATGACTCACAGTACAGGTGCAGCAAATAATAATGCATGCTTTAAGTGCAGGCAACCAGGACACCTGAAGTGTCAATGCCCACAGCTGCAGAGTAATCAGGATCAAAGAAGCCGAACTCCAGGTTTATACCCGAAGTGCAAAAAGGAAAATCATTTGGAGGCACCATCAGCTATGACCCTGTTTAGTACAGTCAGGGATTTTGGTATCATTGCTGCCATCCATGACACCTATTGCAGTGTCAGCTACTGCTGCGACTGCAGAAGGCCAATGTGGCTATGGCCCTGGATACACAGAGCAGATTAATTCTTAATTGAGAGCTGGCATTATGCTGGTGAATCGAAGAGTGGATCTAGTCCAAGAGCAAGTAGACGTGCTCATGGAATTAGCTCAGTTGGGCTGTCAGTGGAAGTATACGGGTCTTTGTTTGACATCTGTAAGATATGAAAATGCAAGTCAAGCAGCTCATTTGTCTAGAAATTTGTCTCAGTATTTTACAGGAAATTGGACTGAAGATTTCGATGGCTTGATGCAGAAGCTGCGGCTGGCCATAGTGCACATGAATTCCACCTGTGTTGACCTGTCTGTTGCTGAGGGCCTGGCCTCCTGGATCCGAACTGCAACGAACCACCTAAAAGAATGGGCGGGAATTGCAGCCCTTAGCTCTTTGCCTTGTTCTTGTCAGTTGCCTAGCACTATGGTCCATTCTGAAGATGTGTATGCAACAGTGCAACACTAATGCCATGATTTTTCAATCATTTACTGCTCTTGAAGGAGGCCAGTCCCTGCAAAGCTGGCTAAGCTATTTGAAGAGCTCTGAGTTGTAACATGCAGCAGGATGTAAGGCGTAGCACCACAGAGGGCGCTGTATGCCCTCAGACATATGTCTGACTGCATACAGGTTTTGCCATAGTTCCTGTCCTTTGGAAAACAGCATTGGGTTGGGTCGCCCATGGTACCCATACTGTAGATGGCAGGTGGTAAAAATGGGGTTGACAATCTCCCTTCAAATACAGGGGGGTCAGACCTCTATGTCCTTCTGCTTGCATAAAACAAAAAAGGAGGAGCTGTGGGTAGCGGCTCTACTCTCACCATTACAAGGTGGCACTTGGCATATGCATTGCTTGAGAGAAAAGACAACTCCATATATGAAGTTGTATGTGCTGAGAGGTATAGTTACCCAATCACCCCACCTTGCATCATTGAGACTGGCCAATCACCAGTGACTTTGTGGCAGCTGTTGATAGGATTAAGTCAATGCTTATAAGGGGCTGCGGGAGCTGGGGAGAGAGACAAGAGAAGAGAAAGAGAGAGAGGAAGTGTGCTGTACAAGGATAGCTGAATAAACTGCTTGAAGAAGAACACGGTTGCCATTGCCTTATTCCGTGGATCGGAAGTGGGTAGCGATAAGAAATAATGAAAAAAGTAGATGTTATTAAACAAATGGATCTAATAGCTATCAATAGAATATTTCACCTAAAGAGAAAAGATTTCTTCTCAGCACCCCACAGAACCTACTCCAAAACTGACTTAAACATGGAGAGAAAACAAGTCTTAACAGATACAACAAGAAAATTGATATAAGTCCATTCCTCATATCAGAGCACCATGGATTAAAGCTTGACATCAACAATAAAAACAGCAGAAAGACCACAATGTTATGGAAACTCAACAATTTCCTACTCAGAGACCACTGGGTCAAGGAAAATATATAGGAAATTAAACATTTCCTAGAATTCAGTGAATGTGAATGCACATAATATCCAAACTTACATGATCCAATGAAATCAATGTGAAGATGAAAATTCATAGCAACTAAGTGTCTTCATTAACAAGTTAGTGAAGGGTGGTGGTGGCGCACCCCTTTAATCCCAGCACTTGGGAGGCAGAGGCAGGCAGATTTCTGAGTTTGATGCCAGCCTGGTCTACAGAGTGAGTTCCAGGATAGCCAGGGCTACACAGAGAAACCCTGTCTTGAAAAACCAAAAAAAAAGAAAAAAAATTCAAAGGGAGACTACCAGGGATATAGAAAACCTGGGAAAGAAATCAGGAGTCATAGATGCAAGCGTCACCAACAGAATACAAGTGATATAAAAGAGAATCTCAGGTGCAGAAGATACTATAGAAAATATTAACACAACTGTCAAAGAAAACACAAATTGCAAAAAGTTCTTAACACAAAACATCCAGGAAATTCAGGACACAATGAGAAGACTGAACCTAAGTATAATAGGTATAGAAGAAAGTGAGGATTCCCCTCTTAAAGGGCCAATAAATATCTTCAACAAAAATTATAGAAGAAAACTTCCTTAACCTAAAGAATGAGATGCCCATAATCATCCAAGAAGCCTACAGAATGCCAAATAGACTAGACCAGAAAAGAAATACCTCCCGTCACATAATAATTAAAAGACAAAATGCACAAAACAAAGAAAGAATATTAAATGCAGTAAGGGAAAAAGGCCAAGTAACATATAAAGGCATACCTATCAGAATTACACCAGACTTCTCACCAGAGACTATAAAAGCTAGAAGATCCTGGACAGATGTCATACAGACCCTAACAGAACATAAATGCCAGCCCAGGGTACTATACCCAGCAAAACTCTCAATTGCCATAGATGAAGAAACCAAGATATTCCATGACAAAACCAAATTTACACAATATCTTTCCACAAACCCAGCATTACAAAGAATAATAGCAGGAAAGCACAAATACAAGGAGGGCAATAATACCCCAGAAAGAGCAAGAAAGTAAGCCTCTTCCAACAAACCCAAAAGAAGATAATCACACAAACAATGCCCCCACTGTTAACAAAAATAACAGGAAGCAACAATCTCCTCTCCTTAATGTCTCTTAACATCAATGGACTCAATTCCCCAATAAAAAGACATATGCTAACGGGCTGGATACACAAACAGGAAGACAAGGGAAAGCCCACACTCACATGGAAATTGAACAATACTCTACTCAATGATAATGTGGTCAGGGAAGAAATAAGGAAAAAATAAAGACTTTTTAGAATTTAATGAAAATGAAGACACATCATACCAAAACCTATGGGACACAATGAAAGCGGTGCTAAGAGGGAAACTCATAGCTCTAAGTGCTTACAAAAAGAAACTGGAGAGGGCACACACTAGCAGTTTGACAACACACCTGAAAGATCTAGAACAAAAAGAAGCAAATACACCCAAGAGGAATAGACAGGAGGAAATAATTAAACTCAGGGCTGAAATCAACCAAATAGAAACAAAAATAACTATACAAAGAATCAATAAAACCAGGAGCTGGTTCTTTGAAAAAATCAACAAGATAGATAAACCCTTAGCCAGACTAATCAGAGGGCAGAGAGACAGTATTTAAATTAATAAAATCATAACTGAAAAGGGGGACATAACAACAGAAACCAAGGAAATCCAAAAAATCATCAGATTCTACTACAAAAGCCGATACTCAACAAAATTGGAAAATCTGGATCAAATGGACAACTTTCTAGATAAATACTAGTTACCAATGTTAAATCAGGAGCATATAAACCATCTAAACAGTCCCATAACCTTGAAAGAAATAGAAGCAGTCATTAAAAGTCTACCCACCAAAAAAAGTCCGGGACCAGATGGTTTCAGTGCAGAATTCTATCAGACCTTCAAGGAAGATCTAATACCAATTCTTTTCGAACTATTCCACAAAGTAGAAATAGAAGGAACACTACCCAATTCATTCTATGAAGCCACAATCATACCTAAACCACAGAAAGAACCAACAAAGAAAGAGAACTTCAGACCAATCTCCCTAATGAATATTGATGAAAAATACTCAATAAAATTCTCGCAAACAGAATCCAAGAACACATCAAAACAATCATCCATCATGATCAAGTCGGCTTTATCCCAGGAATGTAGTGTTGGTTCAATATACGGAAGTTCATCAATGTAATTCACTATATAAATAAATTCTCAACTGAGGAATCTCAAATTGTTGAGAGGCACCTAAAGAAGTATTCAACATCCCTAGTCATCAGGGAAATGCAAATGAAAACAACACTGAGATTCCACCTCACACCAGTCAGAATGGCTAAGATTGAAAACACAGGTGACAGCAGATACTGGCGAGGATGTGGAGAAAGAGGACCACTCCTTTGTTGTTGGTTGGATTGTAAGCTGATACAACCACTATGGAAATCAGTCTGGCAGTACCTCAGAAAATTGGACATAGTATTACCCGAGGACCCAGCTATACCACTCCTGGGCATATACCCAAAAGATGTTTCAACATATAACAGGGATACATGCTCCACTATGTTCATAGAAGCCTTATTTATAATAACCAGAAGTTGGAAAGAACCCAGATGTCCTTCAACAGAGGAATGGATACAGAAAATCTGGTATATTTACACAATGGAGTACTACTCAGCTATTAAAAACAATGAGTTCATGAAATTCTTAGGCAAATGGACGGATCTTGAGAATATCATCCTGAGTGAGGTAACCCAATCACAAAAGAACATACATGGCATGCACTCACTGATAAGTGGATATTAGCCCAAAAGCTCACAATACCTAAGACAAAATGCATAGACCACATGAAACTAAAGAGGAGGAAGGAAGACCAAAGTGTGGGTCCTTTGGTTTTTTCTTAGAATGAGTAGCAAAATACTCAACCAGAGCTCCCAGGTTCTAAACCTCCAGCCTGAGAACAGAAATGGAGGGACTCATGGCTCCACTTGTATAGTTAACTGAGGGTGGCCTTGTTAGGCAACAGTGGAAGTGGAGGGCCATGGTCCCCAAAAGATTGCATCCATAGTGTTGGGGAATGCAAGAGCAGGGAGGCGGGATTGGGAGAATGGTGGGAGGACACCCTCATAAAAATTGGAAGAAGGTGTATGGGATCAGGGGTTTGGGGGAGAAAGGAAGAGGAGATAACAGTGAAAGGTAAATATGGAAAATATCCAATAAAAAAACTAAACAGGTAATGGTTCTGGCAAAAAAATTTAATATTCTCAAGAGAGATTCAAATCCTAATTTCCCTCAACAATTAATTGATAAAAGAGGAGTAATTTTACAAAAAGTAGAAGAAGCTCTCATTAACTGATATATTATATAGATTGATTAATTTTTGGCTGTTTTATAATAGTCCTTTGATAAAAGATATTATTAATAAAGAATTATATTTCTTTAAATAGTGTCTTCATGACTCTCTGAGGGTGGAAGGAGCATGTCTTGTTTAGTGTTAACTTTCTAAAACTGAAAGCTCATGGCAAATCTGCCGCTGATTGCCTCTGGCATTGCTGAGACCAATAAAAACTATGCCACAACTATGCGGAAGGACCCTTTCACCCTTAAATGGAATGTCCAGGACCCAGTTCCTACATGGGGCCGAGGATTGATATGTTTGTTTCATACCACAGAAGGCACAGCTAAATGGCCACCAAAAAGATTAATGAATTAAATAAATACCCCCACAAAACCAGGCCCAATTATAAATAAGATGAATAATAATTGACATCCAGGGAAGAGAAATTTCCCTGAGAATTCCCTTCTTTTTTCCTTTCCAGGTAAAAATTAATCACCCGTGTTGTCTGCTGTTAGGACTTCTAATCCTGATGCTGGCCTCCGGAGTTATACTACTCAGACCTCCAATGAGCCTTTGACAAGGACATCAAACAGCTATAGACTGACATCACTAATCTGAAGAAATCCCTTGTTTCGCTGTCTGATGCAATTCCCTCAAATTGCAAAGGACTTTATTGGACTTGATTTTCTCTTTTACAATAGTACAGCTCTAGACTGTGTACAGCCCCTAAAGAAGAGTGCTGCTTTTACATAGACAAAACAGGGATGATTAAAGAGGGAAAGAAAAAGGCCAGGGAAGGTCTTGAGAAAAGACAGAGAGAGAAAGAGAAAAATGAGAGCTTGTAAAGAATTGGTCTTTAACCTCTCCATGATTGTTAAGTCTACTTCCTTCCATCTTGGGACCATTAATTAGGTTATTTTTGCTTATTTCCTTTTGTCCCTGGACCTTAAATAGGTTGACTAACTGTGAAACAACAGATAGATAATCCGATAGAAATATCTACTCAGATACATTATCATAAGTTAGCTATGGAGGACCACGAGACTCTAGATGAGGATGTTACTCTATCCAGGGTGCTCCCAAGTCCCATCTCCACCCAACCTAAAAGAGGGGACTTCTGCCCCTAGACCAAGAAGAGAGGGGCCACCCAGAACCTCCTCTCTCTGGGCGATCTGAATTCTTGCTTAGGCTGGGAGGCTAAGCACTGCAAGGGAATATAAATAAAAGTTAAAAATATGTTTCTAGGTTCCCTGAGGGACAAGCCTGACTGCATAAGAGTTGATGTCAAAAGTATCCCCTTTCCAGGAAAAATTGCTTAGGGCACCGCTGCACACCAGAAAGAGCCACTGGCCATGGGGGAGTTCCTGGGTCCCAGCAATTCCCAATCACTCCTTTCTTGGGAGGAGGGTGACATGGCTGCCTCACCTATGATCCTGGGGATAGAGGTCCTGTGTGTCCACCCGCTACTGGGTGTTCTGGAATTGGGTGCAGAGCTGGTGCCTTGGGACTGCTCAGAGGGTACCGGCACAGACCAGAAGATGCAGATAGTGTTTTGATGGCCACATTCAAAAGCACCAGTTAGAAGGTGAATTGTTGAAACTGGTGTGCCTCATCCAATTTGCAAAGCAGCAGATGAGTAGCATTACAAAGATCACTATTAATCAGCTTTTGATTCAATACAAAACTGTTCCCAACATAGGAAACTGTTACTCCAATGACATCTCACCTTTATAACAAGGAAAAGGAGGAGTTGTGCAGCAAGTGGACTGTACCATTATTGGGCCCCTTTATCTCCTCCCCATTCATGTCGGTGGTTCATGGAAGGCAGGGGCAGGGCACCTCCCACTGTGGCCGTCGGGTCCCCTCAGATCCATCAGGCACTCTGCTGCCCCAACTCAGCTCACTCTGTTCTTGATTTCTACTCAACCCTCTTCCCTGAGCTGGAGAGCGTGGCTGGTTCGTTGTGGTGTGGTGCATGCCCTTCCCATGTGGTGTGTGCACGCTCTTGGGCCTCTTTTTAGCCCTGGTTTGGTCCTTGAGGACAAAAACAGAGCCTGGCTCAAGTTTGAGACCTGTCTGGCCCTGCCTCTGCTCAGCTCTTGCTGATGTAGAGCTTTACCATTGGCCCTGTAAGTCACCCCATACCCTATGTTACCCTTCTCTGCCCCCTATGTCATTTCACCCCACAAACCCCTCCTCCCTATGCTCCAAGTTTATATAAACAACATTCAAGTTGAGTTCCTGCTTTGACAAGACTTTTGGCCGGGTGTATTTCTTTGGGCAGCTGACACTCACAATCCCGCTCAGCTCCAGAGAGACCCGGTGGGACCAGGACCTCTCTCTCCTCATACCTGGACCTGACGACATTAAGGAGTTGACATGCCACCAAGAAGAAGAACTGGTAAGTCTGAAGCAGGTTCAAAAACCCTGGGAAATTACATAATTGTGGATGTCAGGCATTGGAACCACCTGCTGTCCAAGCTACCTGTCCTCTAACACATAACCATGACACCCCATTGAGGTGTGGCTATAACAATCAGCCATGTAGGGACAACACTTGAAGTGCTTCCCCATGCAAATAAAGCATCCCTAACATTTCAGACTGAGCCAATGGGAAGCATCTACTCCTGGATTCCACCTTACTCTACAAATGTTTATAAGGTCCATATCCACATGGAATAAAATGCAGAAGTTATTTCATTAAGAATTGTCTGAGGGTGGCTGTTTTATTTATCTTTAACACTATAAGAAAGAGTTTCTCCCCCAAGGCATTCATTGCTGGGCCTTGGGTCCACCCAGCAGGCCAGGCTAGTGCCTTCACTGTAACTGCTTGGGGTTGCATACTGGCTGCAGTTCACCTTCAGCTGTAGATACATCCTGCCACTCCTTTAGTGGCTCTGTGCTATGGCACCTAACCACCCTGGGCTTTGATGGTGGTGGGAGAGATCCTGCTGCCTGCCCATCCTGGGCTTCCCCTTGGAGAGCTGTAACACTTTGGCCATTCTGGTCAGGCCAGAATCCCACAGAACCTTTGGTTCTGGCAAGGCTAGAGATCCTCAGATTGTGTCCTGTCTCCCTCGAGTAGCCTGCCAGCATCCAGGCAGTGAGGCAGACACACATCCTGACACCTCTTCCCAAGTAACTCTGGCTACTATCAAGTTGACATCAAATTAGCTACAACAAGTTGTATCTAAGGCTCCTGGTTAGTAGTCTTTTGTAAATAATAATAACACTGAAAGGACCAGCTGCATCATGTGTACTAGAGATTGTTTACATAATTATAATTTTAATGTTTTTATATTAATTTATTTTATGTGTACAAGTCTTTTTTATACATGTATATATGTGCTACATGTATATATATGACTACTAGGTAGAGGAGGAGGTCAGAAGAAAGAATTGTATTCCCCTGGTCTGCAGTTACAAACAGTGGTCAGCTTCCATATATGTACAGTTAGTGGAGCCCAGGTTTTCTCCAAGAGCTATTCAATGAGCTATTCCTCTATCCACTCATTATTATTGTAGAACCGATTTTTGCATAAGTGTGAATACTCAGATATAGAATAAGCTCAGTTTGAAGCATAAGTGGGTCAGTACAAGTGATAGTGTTTGTAGTGGTTAATGACCAGACCTCATGGTCCTCTTAGAGATGTTGAATTCAGTGTGGGTCACAGTTACCATAACTCTCACTTCTGGTGCTTGCATCTCTCCTTTCTGTGCATCTAGTGACACACTGTGATAGAGCCTGGCTGAGCTGTTAATTACTGAAGCTAGTTAAGGCAGTTCCTGTTTGGATAAAATCAATAATCTAGTGTGGTAGTACATAATCTCAATACTTGGAAGGCAGAGGCAGGAGGATTTGGAGTTTAACGCCAGTCTCAGATTCATACTGAGTTTTTTGGCTAGACTTGCCTACATTAGATTCTTTCTTTTAAAAATACACAACACTTTAACAATTGAAGTAGAAAACTATGCATCATTCAATCAGTCAGTGTTGGAAAGTCATTTGATGTGATTCTTGGTAAAAACTGTCAGAAGAGTCTCTTCCTTATGTTGATGAAGAGTTTCTACAAACGATCTGCAAGTCTTTTTATTTCTACTGCACAATACTATATACTCAGAAGTTTACAGGACAAGTGAGGATGTCTACTCTCCTTGTGAGCACTTATTGCAATACAGAAGGTTCCAACTATAAACTTAAGGTTAAAAGTAGAATAAAAGATATACATATTTGCAGGAAGAAATGAGACCCTATATGGGGATGGTGTGACTGCCCTGTAGAAGGATTCAATGAGTCTAAAAACAAAACAAGTAATGAGAAATGACTTGATCAAGGTCCCCTGCTATAACACCTTCCTGACAGCGTGGTGGAGTCAGCTATGTGAAAGGGATATTACCATAAATGTGGTTTCCTTTAACTTTCAGTGTCTTCAGCTCTTCTTACACTTGTATTGTTAACTGTGTTATGTGTACTGTGTTATGTCTCTGTCTACTTAATTATGTGTCATTGCAAGGGTGACACATACCAAGGGAAATCTCCAAATGGAACAAAGTTGACAGGTACTATAAGAAGGGGTTTGTAGATTACGTGGGATTGTCAGAGTCATCTGCACAAATGGGAATATTTAGACACATAATTGAAGTTGTTGGAGGGAAGGAGTATGAATAAGTGATGTTGAAGAAGACTTCACATGGGAGGAATATTCAGTGTATACTGGAAGAGACAGAGGAAGCTTGGCTGTGCCAGGAACAGACTGGAGGGAAGAGAAGAGTGAACAGCAAAGGAAGAAATAGAAGATGCCCAGAGACCAGGATGGAGAGGGTATAACAAACAGTGATGAATTTTGGATTACTGTGGCTTTTTTATTTTTACTATGAGCAAAATGGCTGCAAGGTATTTGTCTTGGTCCAGACAAACCTTTATCTTAGATAAAAAACAAGTGAAACAAAAATGCAGTACATGGAAAGATAACAACAGTCAGAGAAGATTTAAAATGCTGGAACATCTATCTTCTGAGTGGCTTTTTCAGTTTCCATTGCAGAATTCAGGCCCCTTCTCCCCCCCTCCCAATATTACAATATTTCCTAGGTGAGATGATGTTCTCTCTTGGTGAGCCCTTTTCAGTGTTATCTTCTCCAATCCGGTTAGCTCATTGTTCTGTCATATCTACAGTTACACAACCACAGGAGTGGTCTCTGTCATTGCTCTGTGTGCCATGCAGTTCCTACAAAGGGCTCTTGGCACCTAAGCAGGCAAGCTGCTTGCCTGCATTCTCAGCTGTGATGGCTCTTCACCTAGAAGGTGGTGAAGAGAACTGGGGATTTTTGAAAGGTTGTTCAGCTTGGATTATCACTACAACACCTGCAGGGATCTTAGTTCTCTATGGATAGAGTAGTACCTCAGATGTTGTAACTGCCTCCCACAGAAAGAGACTCAGATGCCCCATAATAGTCAAGATTCATTATTTTTATTCCTATTTTTACATTTTATCTAAAAAAGTCTTTATTGATGCAGTTACATGTGTGTAAATCACACTGCATCAGGCAAAAGCTTCTGATTACAGAGTTGTATTCTTGAAGTGTGAATAATGGAGTCCTAGGAATAGAATTGTATAAACATGACATGTTGACCAGCTTTTTGGAGACAGTTGGCAAAGGCCAGGCATTTTCCTGTGTTACTGCACAGCTATGGAGTCAAACCCCACCACAGTCATGGTGTTCTTTCACCCTCTGGATCAGACATATAGTTCTGGTTGCACTAGAGTAAGAAGCATTGAACTTTGGAGCACCCCAACATAGTCAAAATACATGGAGTCCAGTAAACTATATACATGTGTACTGGCCTTTAGATACAACTCACCTCCCCCTGCCCCACACCCAAGCTGCATTTGGACTACAATTTACAATGAACCTCACAATTTCTTAAGGTCACTGTGGGACTGGTTGCTAAATAGCATTGTTTTATATAACAGACCCTGATCCAGGAGAGACCTCCAGTGAGTTTCTACAGCAGAAAGCTCAGCCTCTTTTTTAAATTTATTTTTTATTGGATATTTTATTTACATTTCAGATGCCATCCCCTTTCCTCATTTCCCCTCCCTAGAAAATATATATTATATGTAATATGTTTTTATTACATATAAAAAATGTAAGTTAAGGGGCTATAGCAAATTCATGGCTTTGAGTTTATTGTTAGGGACTTTTCTATATTTTCTTTAGAAATAGCTGAGAGGAGTTAACAGACAACAGTCCAGATAGCCTTACATGAATAGTTGGTTTTCAAAACATCAGAAATCCACAGATTTGATGTTACAAACATTTCTGTATTAATGTTCATTTTGATTAGAGACTTGTCTGCTCCTGACAGCTTCCTGTCTTGGATCCCAAGAAGAAATTGGGCATCTTTGGAGTTATTCCAATTGTGGTGAGACAGCTACTAGGCAAGAATTGCCTCTTTCCATCTACAGACAAAATATTGTCCAGAAAAGAACACACTTGCAGAATAGTCAACTGATTATATCTGCCAAGACAGAGTAATCAGCCCTTAATAATTCTGCATCACTAGGTCTGTCAGATGATCCTGGGCCAGAAGGCTGAAGATCAGATGCTCCAACATTCTGTAGTATAGGGACTGTCCAGGTGTTCAGTGGTCTCTGTAAATTGGCTATGTTTTAGAAGCTATGCTTTTTGCTTCCCATAATCTCAGTTAACTCAATCATTCTGGATTTCTGATGGAGTTAAAAACTTATAGTCTCATAGCCAATCCTTGCTATTTACTTTCAGAGAAAAGATTTGAGAGGATGGTTTTCAGCTGACATTCATTCTAAAGCCAAGAAAAAAAGCCAGGTTTAGAACTAAGTCTTATATTTAGGAGAGATGACAGAGGTTCTGTTTAGTCAACAAAATGATGGACTGGGTATTAGATCTATCTTGCACCTTACTGGCATAAATTAGTATAGTTATGCTCT
The DNA here is from genome assembly GCF_011762505.2 of Arvicanthis niloticus. NCBI lineage: Eukaryota > Metazoa > Chordata > Mammalia > Rodentia > Muridae > Arvicanthis > Arvicanthis niloticus. The sequence continues at coordinate 107,774,479 of NC_047663.1, forward strand.
AACTGTATTTTGAGAGAAAGTTTTATTTTAACAGGAAGGGTGATATGTAGGAGGAGCTAAGGTGGGAGGAGTACAGGGAGGAGGAGGAGAAGGAGAGGAGGAAAAGAAGGAGAGGATGAAGGGAAGGAGAGGAGAAGCTAGGTGATGAGAGAGAAAGAGAGAGGGGCCCAGACATGGAGGCGGATGTTCAAATGTCTCCACCAGTCAAAGATAGTTGATATATCTAGATTGGGTATTAAGTTACACTTCTGATTGATATTGAGCATTACCAAACTTATAAAGCCTTTGGTTGACATCCATGTGGATATGAACCTTATAAACATTTGTAGAGTAAGGTGGAATCCAGGAGTAGATGCTTCCCATTGGCTCAGTCTGAAATGTTAGGCATGCTTTATTTGCATGGGGAAGCACTTCAAGTGTTGTCCCTACATGGCTGATTGTTATAGCCATACCTCAATGGGGTGTCATGGTTATGTGTTAGAGGACAGGTAGCCTGGACAGCAGGTGGTTCCAATGCCTGACATTCACAATTATGTGAATTTGAGTCTCATGGTCCTCCATAGTTAACTTATGATAATGTATCTGAATAGGTTTTGCTACCAAATTATCTATCTGTTGTTTCACAAAGTTAGTCAGCCAATTTAAAGCCCAGGGACCAAAAGAAATAATCAAAAATAACCCAATTAATGGTCTCAAGATGGAGGGAAGTAGGGTTGGCAACCATGGAGAGGTTGAAAACCACTTTTTGTACCAGCTCTCATCTTTCTCTTTCTCTCTCTGTCTTTTCTCAGGGCCTTCTCTGACCTTTTTCATGTTCTCTTTAACTATCCCTGTCTTGTCCATGTAAAAGCAACATTCTTCTTTAAGGGCTATACACAGTCTAGAGCTGTACACAGTCTTTTCTATTGTAAAAGAGTAAATCAAGTCCAATAAAGTCCTTTGCAATTTTTGGAGATCACTTCAGACAATGAAACAAGGGATTTCTTCAGATTAGTGATGTCAATCTCTAGCTGTTTGAGGTCCTTGTAAATGGCCCATCAAAGATCTGAGTAGTGTAAGTCCGGACCGGAGGCCAGCATCAGGATTAGAACTTCTAACAGCAAACATCATTGGTGATTCATTTTTACTTGGAAAGGAAAAAGAAGAGAATTCTCAGGGAGATTTCTCTTCCCTGGATGTCAATTGTTATTCATCTTATTTATAATTGGGCCTGGCTTTGTGGTTGTATCTGTTTAATTCATTAATCTTTTTGGCAGCCATTTAGCTGTGCCTTCTGTGGTATCAAACAGGCATATCAATCCTTGGCCCCATATGAGAACTGGGTCCAGGCCATTCTATTTAAGGGTAAGAGGGTCCTTCCACAGAGCTGTGGGATAATTTTTATTGGTCTTGGCAAAGCCAGAGGCAATCAGCAGCAGATTTGTCATAAGCTTTTAGTTTTAGAAAATTAAAAGTGAACAAGGCATTATGGAGAGTATTTCTGGGAGACTCCTTCTGGGGGGTACAGTTCCCCCTCTTTTGCTTTTAAAGCCAATTTTTCAGAGTTCTTGTAAAATCAGGGCAGAAGTGCCAGCAGCCACTCCTTCTATACTCAGAGAGTCATGAAGATACTATTTAAAGAAATATAAATTTATACAAATAATCTTTTTTATCAAAGGATTGTTATATCTATGTAATATATTGATTAATAATAGCTTCTACTTTTTGTAAAATTATTCCTCTTTTGTCAAGTAATTGTTGTGGGAAATTAGGATTTGCATCTCTCTTGAGAATATTAAACAGAGACTTAAATTCTTTTGTGGAAAGCTTAAAATAAGATGTTAGCCACTTAGCATCTCCTAGAAACTTTTTAAAAATAATTCAAAATAAGCAAACTATCTTTTTTTTTGCCAGACACATTATCTGTTTTTTTTTATTGGATATTTTACGTATTTACCTTTCAGTGTTATCTCCTCTCCCATTCCCCCCAAACCCCTTGTCCCATACCCACTCTTCCTACTTTTATGAGGGTGTGCTCCCACCATCCTCTCAATCCTGCCTCCTTGCTCTCGAATTCCCCAACACTGGGGAATCCAAACTTTTGGGGACTTTTTAATAGCTGAGTAGTACTCCATTGTGTAAATATACCAGATTTTCTGTATCCATTCCTCTGTTGAAGGACATCTGGGTGCTTTCCAACTTCTGGCTATTATAATTAAGGATGTTATGAACATAGTGGAGCATGTGTAGTACATCTTGAAATCAGGGATGGTGATTCCCCCAGAAGTTCTTTTATTGTTGAGAGTAGTTTTTGCTATCCTGGAGTTTTTGCTATTCCAAATGAATTTTAAGATTTCTCTTTCTATCTCTGTGAAGAATTGAGTGGGAATTTTGATGGGGATTGCATTAAATCTGTAGATTGTTTTTGGCAAGTTAACCAGTTTTAGTATATTAATCCTTCCAATCCATGAGCATGAAAAATCTTTCCGTTTTCTGAGATCTGGTTCGATTTCTTTCTTCAGGGGCTTGAAGTTCTTATCATATAGGTCTTTTACTTGCTTGGTTAGATTCATTCCAAGATATTTTATATTATTTGTGACTATTGTGAAGGGTGTCATTTTCCTAATTTCTTTTTCAGCCTGTTTATCTTTTGAGTAGAGGAAGGCTACTTATTTGTTTGAGTTAATTTTATACCCAGCTACTTTGCTAAAGTTGTTTATCAGGCTTAGACGTTCTTTGGTAAAAGTTTTGGGGTCACTTAAATATACTATCATATCATCTGCAAATAGTAAAATGTTGAATTCTTCCTTTCCAATTTGTATCCCTTTGACTTCCTTTGTTACCTAAGATATTTACTGGCCATCTTATTTGTGAATCTTCACTCTCATCTATACCTATTATCCTTAGGTTTGGTCTTCTCATTGTGTCCAGGATTCCCCAGACATTTTGGGTTAGGAGCTTTTTGCATTTTGCATTTTCTTTGACAGTTGTGTCAATGTTTTCCATTGTGTCTTTTGCACCTGAGATTCTCTCTTTTATTTCTTGTATTCTGTTGGTGATGCTTGCATCTATGATTCCTGTTGTTTTTCCTAGGTTTTCTATCTCCAGGGTAGTCTCCCTTTGAGATTACTTTATTGTTTCTACTTTCATTTTTAGATCCTGGCTAGTTTTCTTTAATTCCTTCACCTGTTAGGTTGTGTTGTCTTGAAATTCTTTAAGAGATTTTTGCGTTTCCTCTTTAAGGGCTTCTACCTGTGTACCCCTGGCTCCAAGTTATGGCTCTGGGGTGTAGGGTAGTGGGAGGGGGTTCTTACCTGGTGCTCTGAGTGCAGTGGCTCCACTAGGATATCTTAGGATATGGTGTCTTCACAGAAGCAGTCCAGCTAAGTGTCTGCCCCAGTCAAAAGGAACAAGCAAGCTCCAGTTTCTTTTCATAGGCACTTAGGGCTATGAGTTTTCCTCTTAGCACTGCTTTCATTGTGTCTTATAAGTTTTGGTATGATGTGTTTTCAATTTCATTAAATTCTAAAAAGTCTTTATTTCTTTATTTATTCCCTAACCAAGTTATAATTGAGTTGAACTTTGTCAGTTTCCAAGTATATGTGGGCTTTTCATTGTTTTTGTCATTATTGAAGACCAGCCTTATTCCATGGTGATTTGAGAAGATGCATGGGATTATTTTAGTTTTTTGTACCTGTTCAGGCCTGTTTTGTGACCAATTTTATGGTCAGTTTTGGAGAAGGTATATACCATGAGAAGAAGGTATATTCTTTTGTATTAGGATGATATTTTCTATAAATATCTGTTAAATCCTTTTGGTTTATAACTTCTCATAGTTTTCTTGTATCTTTGTTTACTTTCTGTTTCCATGATCTTTCCATTGCTGAGAGTGGGGTGTTAAAGTCTCCCACTATTATTGTGTGAGGTACAATCTGTGCTTTAAGCTTTAGTAAAGTTTTTTTTTTTTTTAATGGAAGTGGGTACTCTTGCATTTGGCACATAGATGTTTAGAATTCAGAGTTCAACTTGGTTGACTTTTCCTTTGATAGTATGAAATATCCTTCCTTATCCTTTTTGATAGTGTTAAGTTGAAAGTTGATTTTATTTGATATTAGAATGGCTACTTCAACTTGTTTCTTAGGACCATTTGCATGAAAAATTGTTTTCCAGCCTTTTACTCTAAAGTAGTGTCTGTCTTTGTCACTGTGGTAAGTTTCCTGTATGCAGCAAAATGCTATGTCCTGTTTATGTATCCAGTCATTAGTCTATGTCTTTTTTATTAGGGATTGAGTCCATTAATATTAAGAGTTATTAAGGAAAAGTGATTTTTTTGTTGTTTTTGTTATTAGATGTAGAATTATGTTTGTGTGGCTATCTTCTTTTGGATTTGTTGGAAGAAGATTACTTTTTTGTTGCTTTTAAGGTATAATTTTCCTCTGTGTATTGGAGTTTCCCTCTATTATCCTGGATTAGTGGAAAGATACTGTGTAAATTCGGTTTTGTCATGGAATATCTTGGTTTCTCCATCTATGGCAATTGAAAGTTTTGCTGGGTATAGTAACCTGGCCTGGTACTTGTGTTCTCTTAGGGTCTGTATGACATCTGTCCAGGATCTTCTGGCTTTTATAGTCTCTTGTGAGAAGTCTGGTGTAATTCTTATAGGTATGCCTTTATTTGTTACTTGACCTTTTTCCTTTACTGCTTTTAATATTCTTTCTTTGTTTTGTGCATTTGGTGTTTTAATTATTATGTAATGGGAGGATTTTTTTTTCTTATCCAGTCTATTTGGAGTTTCTACTTTTATGTTTATGTGCATCTTATTCTTTAGGTTAGGGAAGTTTTCTTCTATAATTTTGTTGAAGATATTTACTGGCCCTTTAATTTGGGTCTCTTCACTCTCTTTTATTCCTGTTATTTTTAGGTTTGGTCTTCTCATTGTGTCCTTTATTTCCTGGATGTTTTGTGTTAGGAACTTTTTGCACTTTGCATTTTCTTTGACAGTTGTGTTAATATTTTCTATGGTATCTTCTGCACATGAAATTCTCTCTTCTATCTCTTGTATTTTGTCTGTGATGCTGGCATCTATGACTCCTGATCTCTTTTCTGGGTTTTCTATCTTCAGGCAGTCTCCCTTTGTGATTTTTTTTTTGTTTCTACTTCCATTTTTATGCCCTTCACCTGTTTGGTTGTGCTTTCTTGTAATTCTTTAAGGGATTTTTTTTTTAACTTTCTTTGTTAAGGGCTTCTGTTTAGCTGTGTTCTCCTCAATTTTTTGAGAGTATTATTTATGCTCTTCTTAAAGTCCTCCATCATCATCATGAGAAGTGATTTTAACTCTGAATCTTGCTTTACTTGCGTGATGGGGTATTCGGGACTTTCTATGTTGGAGAACTAGGTTCTGACGATACTATGTACTTTTGTTTGTCGATGCTTTAAGTCTTGTGCTTGCCTTTTGCCATCTGGTTATCTTTAGTGCTACCTGAACTCACTTTCTCTGAGTAGAGCTTGTCTTTCCTATTATTTTGCTTGTGTCAGAACTCCTCAGAATCCAGCTGTCTCTGTGATCCTGTGATCCTGAGATTCTGGGTGTAAGAGCTCCTGTGAGTCAGACTGTGTCTGGGATCCAGAAACCCTTGTGTCACCAATCTCCTGAGATCTTGTGATCCTATGTTCCTATGTTCCTGAGCATGTTAGAGCTCCTGGGAGTCCATTCCTCTCTGGGTTTTTGTGGGATTGGGTGCAGAGCTGACTCTCAAATCTGCTCGTGCTTAGTCACAGTCTTGAAGGAATCAATGACCCTGGCCAGGAGTGAGTTCCTGGGTCCCTGTGGGTCTCAGTTACTCCCTACTTGGGGTGGGTGTTGCTTTCTACTTACCTAACATACTGCTAGGGTTAGATGTCCTGGGAGTTCTGCCTTCTCTGGGTTTTGTGGGATCAGGTGCATAGCCAAAGCTCAAGGTGTGCCCAGTGCTCAGTTGCATACTGGAATGTGGATTTTGGTCTTATGCCTTATCTTGGTCTGATAAAATATCAGACTCTAGCAAAGAAAAGAGTAAAAGTAGCCCATGAGAACCTGCCCTTTATTAAACACATTGTTTTATGCAGCCAACAGTCAAATTTTATACAGTATTCCAAGATTTTAATTCATAATTAATATTAAATGGGCATCAGCTTGACAACTGAAAATATAGCTGTATATATCTAGGAGACTCTCTGATGGCAGATATGCAAAGGCACGTGCTCAAGTCATGCACATTGCCTCTCCCTAAATAGTCAGTCATAAAGCACAGCCCCAAGCATAGCAGGATTCCTTGATGACTCAGAAAATACCATTATGAAATATCTAAATCCTAACTCTGTCAAACAGCAGTTTATACATATCCCTTTTAGGACTTATTTATAAATAATATGACCCTGCTTATGGTAGCAACTGTTTTGAAACATTTTTAATATAAATTATGTTACTATAGTCCCTCACCCTCCACAGGGAAAAGCTATTATGAAACACCACCAAATACTAAACTGACAAATCTTTATCTTATGCTAAGAGGCTACATCTATCTCCTAACATACTATTTAGATATGCTAAATTTAAATAAAAATCATTTAAAAAGATATTTTTTCTGCTGTCTAAAGCATCTGCCCTAAAAGAGACACAACCAAAAATAAATGTTAAATAACAAGAAAAACCCAATGTTAAGACATTGAGGTGAGGCTATGCTTCTGTATTCTCAGAAAAAGAACAAAGTTTCAGGTGCCTTTTGATCTGATATATCTGACCAGGACATCAAGAAACTCCTTAAAAAAATAAACTATCTAAAACATATGACTAGGACATCCAGAGACCACTGGACAAATTAAACTTCTAAAGACATACAAGAAATTCATCAAGAGACATGTCCCAAGACAAAGAGTAAGCTGATAACTTGCAGATGCAACAGAACTTTAACTCATTAAGCCGGGACTTTGGAGAAAAAAAGACTAATTCAAAAATGATATTGTTGTGTTTAATGACTGCCTCAGTCTGTGTGGCAGTGAACTGGGACTGGGGGACCACGTGAAAGAGAGAATTGTGGACAAGGGCACACAAAGAATGACAGCCTGTCTGGAAGTCTAATCAGGCTGTAATTTTAATTTTTTCACATGGGGGCTATATATACATAGAAGCAGGATGTGGGAAGGGGGATGATGTAGGGTCTTCATTTTGGGGGATCACAGGTGTTCTCAGGGGGAGTACAGATGTCTTCCAGAGCAGGATATTGACTTGGTGAAAAGTTCACAGAAGAAGCAGGGCAGAACAGGTCACTATGTACCTGTCCATAAGATCTATTATTCATTTGTTCTTATCTAGGCTGGTACTTTTCCACCAGGAATACCTGTCTACAAGATCTATAGCTATCTGTTCTAGGGTTAGTACTTTCCCACAGAGACCAAGACTTTGTGTCAGTAGGTTGTATGGTTGACTTAGGCCTATGGGTGACCTAGGCCATTAATGTATAAGCAAGGTTGTTCACAACAAATGACTGTATAGTCCTGAAATCTTCAGAGTGTCACATGGTATATCTTTTTGTCCACATATCTTTACTTGGAAACCTTCATTACCTTGAGTCATTGGTCTATTTAGAGGTCTCTGGCTTCTGCTACACCATCAATACTGGATTCTCACAAGGACTCCTCTCAGATATGCCATTGTTGTCCTGTGTCATGGAGATCATACTGACTTGAATCTACTAGTCCAGCCCCTTCACCTGCTCCAGTAGATAGTAGATAGGGTAGATGTTAAGATTGGCCAACTCAAAGCCTTGATCTGGGCCTAGGCAGTATCTGAGTTGGTCAGCATGCCAGCTCTCCTGTGCTCAGTGCTAGGCTGAGTTCTCCAGCACTGCCCCAGCTGGCATGAAGCATGATAATCTCTCCTGTTACAATGTCCTTGAGGTCTGCTCACTCATGATTTTACCACTGGCCCAGATCTACTCTGCTGCCCTGGTGTGGTACAGGTACTGTTGTCTTGAGTTCTTCAGCTGTAGAGGGACTAGGGTATGGTTCCTCTTCTCAGGATCTTAGGACCAGCTCACTTGTGCACTGCAGTTGTCTGTGAGTGAGGGGGAGAGAACATATGTCTCTTATCCATGCCACCCCTTTACAGACAAAGTGTGGGGCTATCTCTAATGTGCTCATGCCCTCAGGTGGCTCAGCTGCACCCACACCACCAGGATCAGCTTTTCTGTAATTCCCAGGTGCATAGTATGAACAGCACTCTCTAGTGTGGTGGCTTTCAGGGGTAGGGGAGCTCACCACAAGGTATCAGGAGGGAGTTGAGACCAGGGCCATCTGTAGGGGGAGTTTCCTTATTTGTTGTTTGGCCAATAAAGGTGACAGAAGCCAATCTCTGGGTGAAAAAGAAGGCGGGATTTCTGGGCAGGACAAAAAGAGAAGGAGAGGATTGGGAGTGGGAACAGATGGCAGGTGGATGAGAAGTTGAGACATGTAGGTTTCTCAGGGCACTGGTAGTTCGTGGCCACCACATTGTGCTTTCGAAGGAGGATGGGACAGGATATTTCTCACCTAGTCTTTGAATTATTTGTTCAGTTTTAAATGATAAAGTGTCCAGTGTTTTTCTTCCACAGGGCTAAAGGGAGCTTAATGAGACCAGAACGATCATTGGTGGAGACAGGGCCAGCCCCGTGGGTGTCCAGCTGGTGGAGAGTGAGGTGTGACTCTGGTGTTCTCAGGAGGAATGAGCTGGATGGATATGGAACCAGCAGCAGTGTGATCTCAGAGATAAGTCATGAACAGACATGGCACTGGGCAAGGAGACCAGGTGTGCATTTTAAAATTACATGCAACAGACATCTGCATCGGTTTTGGTGCTAACAGGTAGTTACATCACCACAGGCTTCAGCTGCCATAAGACTATAGACCAAGACTTGGTCTATGACAGCAGCAGCATGGTGATAGATGCCCACATAGCCCTAGTTGTCAGTGCAGGGCCATCAAATTAGCATGCTCCTCTTGAGCATGGCCCTCAGATACTCACATAATTTCCAGTGGCAGCCCAGCCTTTAGTGGTATCTTGTGCCATATACATAGACACAGAACCCAGCTGCAGCAGCACCACAGACCCAGTCATGACCCTTGGTAACAACCTGGGCTAAGATTTTACCATGGCCTCCTCATATTTTCCTGTTCTTTACCTCTGTTATATCTCAAGTTCCACATTGTTCTACAGTGTGTTAACCCCTAGGCTTTGCTTTTCCTTCTATCTTTTCATCACTTACTCCATCTTTCTTATCTCTATCACACATTCATTCTTGGTAGTAGTACACTGTCAGGTTTTTGGATGTTTTTTTTCCTGCTTCTTTGAGTCAGTGTGACTGTGATCAGGGCTTGAGAATCTTTCTCTGGGCTGCCTGACCAGTACTGGAGAGGGTGCTTGGGGGTCTTTCATTGTTACATGGCCTTTGGTCATGGTATTTTATTTCAGGTAAGAACAATAACTATTGCAGAAACTAACATCAGTAGAGTGGGGCTGCTGCTATGAAGAACCAAATTAAGTTCAATATCTTTAAAAACTTAGAAGATTTTGGGACACTGGAGTAGAAAATTCATTGATCCTATAAACAGCACTCAATGGTACATTCTAATAAAGTCCTGGAAAGCTATAGTTATCAGAGCAATGTGAGCAGTGGAAACCTGGTTCATCAGGCTTACTGTAGACTTCAGAGGGGACCAGGACTTTATTAGAAATGTGCTAACTGACATTCATGTGATATTTGTGCAAAGAATCTGGTTGTATTCTCCTAATCTCATAAAATGTGTACAATGGTAAATTAAGTAATTTATTGCTTCTGGTCTGTGCTTGAGCACTGAGCAGATCTTGAGCTTCAGCTCTGCACCCAATCCCACAAAACCCAGAGGAGGTGGGACTCCGAAGAGCTCTAAGATCAAGAATTGACAAGTGGGACCTCATAAAACTGCATAACTTCTGTAAAGCAAAGGACACAATCAATCGGACAAAGCAGCAACCAGCAGATTGGGAAAATATCTTTACCAATCCTACATTTGATAGAAAGCTAATATCCAAGGTATACAAAGAACTGAAGAAATTAGACTCTAGAAAATCAAATAACCTGATTAAAAATGGGATACAGAACTAAACAAAGAATTCTCAAGTGAGGAAACTGGAATGGCCAAGAAGCACTTTAAAAAGTGTTCAACATTCTTAGTCATCTTAGAATTAGGAAATGCAAATCAAAACAACCCTGAGACTCCATCTCACACTATGTTCATAGCAGCTTTATTTATAATAGCCAGAAGCTGGAAAGAACCCAGATGTCCTTCAACAGAGAAAAAGATACAGAAAATGTGGTACATTTACACAATGGAGTACTACTCAGCTATTAAAAACAATGATTCATGATCTTCTTAGGCAAATGTATGGAACTGGAAAATATCATCCTGAGTGGGGTAACCCAATCACAAAAGAACACACATGGTATGCACTCACTGATAAGTGGGTATTAGCCACAAAGCTCACAATACCTAAGATACAATGTATAGATCATATGACACTCAAGAAGAAGAAGAAAGACCAAAGTGTGGGTGCTTTGGTTCTTCTTAGAATGAGTAACAAAATACACAATCAGAGCTTCCAGGGTATAAACTTCCAGCTTGGGAACACAAAAGGAGGGACTCATGGCTACACCTGAATAAGTAGTTGACTATGACCTTGTCAGGTATCAGTGGAAGAGAAGCCCTTGGTCCCTGAAAGTCTGGATGCTCTAGTGTTGGGGAATTTTAGAGCAGGGAGGTGGGAACTGATGGATGGGGGGGGGGCACACCCTCATAGAAGTAGAAGGAGGGTGGATGGAATAAGGGGTTTTGAGGAAGAATGGGAGAGAGGATAACTTTTGAAAGGTAAATAAAATATTCGATAAAAGAACAGATAATGGATCTGGCAATTGTAGTTGAGCAGTTGAGACTTTCTGTCAACAATTTATTATGGGGTTTTGTTATAATCCTCAAGGACAAGGTATTGTGGAATGAGCCCATGGAACTTTAAAACAATATCTTCATAAAATATAAAAGAGGGAGGTATATACCTGGACACCACAAATTTATTTAAATAATACTCTCTTTATTTTAAATTAAAAAAATTTGAATGCCAAGGAACTTTCTGCTGAGTGTCTATGGCACAACTCAACTAGGCATACTTATGCCTAGGTGAAAAGGAAGAATCCACTTACAGGCATAAGGCATGATCCCAACCAGGTATCTAGTATGGGGAAGAGGGAATGTTTGTGTTTTTTTCTGCAGGATGCTATAGGAGCATGGTGTCTACCATAATGATTGGTGAGACATGCTGATGCTGAGACAAAGAGTAATGCTGACCTGTGAGCTTGCTGAGTGCCCTGTCAAGGGTGACTGGGAAGCTGTATTGGACATATGTTCCTGACTCACCTTTGCTTGCCTATATCCCAGATGTGACAAGCTGCCTTGCCTCAAGTTTTTAGACCTTGTGGGACAGAGAATCAAAAAGAGAAAGTATAATGGCTCTTGTATTTTTCTTAAAGGTTATTTGGACTCAATCATGTATTGATCTCCCACAGAGAGGTCTATGGCCAGCAGTCACATAGAAATAGTGCCCCAGGCTCTCCCACATGTAGATGAGGTATCTCCAAGCTCCCAGACCAAGCCAATAGGAGTTATGTGCTGCCAGACCCTAACCCACCCCTTAACTGTATATGAAGGCCCTATTCAGGAGAAATAAATGTGTGCGGGAATAATCTCATTGTCCAAGAGTTTCTGTCACAAGAGCTGTAACACTTGGGAAGAGATCTGCTCTCCCAAAGCGCCTTCAGGACCCTCCCCTCCTTGCCAGCTAGCTGGCACCTCACCAGCCATTCCCGGACTGGCTCAGTGTAGATGGACAGGTGTAGCACCTGGGAGTGACTGTGAGGCAACAGCAGAAATGCTGGCAGAGCTAGCAGCAGTGGAGGCAGTTCCACCTCCCTGATTGCACTCTATCCCCTTAGTCCAGACTGCTGCACCCATCTGGGCTGGAAATCTACATTGGATGCCCTCTGGAACAGGGACCCATAACTGGAAACCAATGTCTGGCTTGAACAGTGATACAGCTTCAGGAACTGATACTTTGGGAAGGTGAGCCCCCCAACTCTGGAGACAAACAACCTGTTCTTTCCTGCTGTGCTTTCAGTTGGAGCCATGAGTGGATTTAGATAAGCTGAAAAAACAACTAAAGCCTTCTGGCCAGAGCTACTCTATTGTGCTGGCTGAAGGTCTCTCTGGCATCTGTTTAAATCCCAACAACCCTCAATGGGTGTTGGCAAAGACTCTCTAGTTAGACTCTCTTAAAAACAAAAAGAAAAACATGGTAATGTAGCAGCCACTTAAAAGCCACAGGGTGGCTGCCAGTTCTTAAATCTGCCAAAAGGTTTAGTGTTTTGGACCTTTGTGGAATCCCCCAAAGCCAATAGGCCAAGGGAACATTCCCACTGAACAAAGTGTTTCTCCTCTTTTCTGTCATGGGAAACTCAACATCACATAAAAAAATCACCCCATGCTAGGGAAATATGTGCCCTACTAAAATCCCATGGAATAAAAATAGCCAAAAAAGAAGCCTCCTTGTTATGGGAGGAAGTCCTTCAGATATCACCATGCATGGCTGAGGACAATATTTACAGTCCAGACTCATGGAGCAGAATAGTTTTCCTCATAAAAAACAGAGATACCCAAGAAGGAAAAAAAAAAAAAAAAACCCTTGTGATTTTTTGCCGATCTCAGCAGCAATTCGGCAATGTAGAGGGCCATCTAAAACAGGACAGACTGAGAACAAGACAGCTCCTGACCTCCCCCTCAGTCAAATGAACCCAAAGATCAAGGTCCCCCCAAATCACCCTATTTCAGACCTCACAGCCCTTATCCAACTAATAAGAGAAATAAGATCCATCTGTCCACCCCTTTCCCCTTATGCCTTGGAGGAAATGCCAAACAATCTGTCTGCTCCTCCTGCTCCTTCCTCCCCCATCTAAAGGCAAGGCTCCATTAAATACCAAAGGAGCTCTTGTCTGCCTCTCTCCTTACTCCACCAACTCCTATCCAACCAAAGAGAGATAGACCCACTCCCCTTCTCCAAGGTGCAAAAGTGAGAGACCTTCAAAACTCGTAGATAAAACCCTGCCAAATTTCATAGTCCCTTACACTCAACTATCAACCACTCAACAACTCTGCAATTTCCGGGACTCTCTTGCAAACACTAACCCTGCCACCCATGCTACTCAGGAGTCTGATACAGAACTTGAAACCCAAACTGGTTGAGCATTCCCAGTTAATATCAACCTCACTAGAGCTAAACCACTTATCTGGTACCCACTGCAAGCCTCAGACCTAAAAGAACTCAGGCAAGCAGTGAAGGAAGATGGCATTCATGCACTGTGGACAAAATTTCTTCTACAGAGCTATATTGCCAACTTAAACAACCCCCCAAATTGGAGAAATATTTTCTGTTCTACTCTTACTGGCCCAATGTTTCTAGAGTGGGAAGCCTTTTTTTCATGACAAGTCAGGCAAAACTGGGAAAGAGGTGATAACACCCCATTGGGTTTTAATGAACTCTTTGGCCAGGAAGATTTTTCTACTGGACAACAGCAGGCAACTCAGCCAGCAGGGTACTATGAGCGGGTCTGCCTCTGTGAAATACAAGCTTGGGATAGGCTTACTCCACCCTCAGGGGTCACAAGACCCTACCTGCTCCCTGCTTTCTCTCCATCAGAAGCCCACCCAGAGAATCCCTACCTGATTTTATTCTCAGAACTAAAATGAGCTTAGAAAGAAAAATATCCAACCCCACAGCCAGGGACCATCTTCTTAAAACTATTTTTTTGGGAAAGCATGACTTCTGAGTCTAGACTAGCTTGCCAGGGTCTCTGGGAGAGCACCATGATAGGTAGATTGTGGCAAACCAAGAAATAGAAACTCCATCACACCAGGTTGCATAAAGGCTTAGGCATTTGTGGCAGCAGTAAAAACAGAAGGAATCTGCTTCAAATGTGGAAAGGCAGGGCATTGGAGGAATGAATGCCTATAAAACTCTCCTCCCATAACAAATTCTAATCCCTCTAGGCAATCTGTCCCCACTACAAAAAAGGTTTCCACCAGAGGAGGCACTGTACTGTTCTATATGATAAGAATAATAAGCCACTAGAGCCTTTAAACTTCAAATGGGGCAACTCTCAGCCCCGACAGTAAGAGGGACAGCTACTCCCATAGAAGTCTTATGGGTGTCCAGGATCTCAGAAGGCTCACACCCAAAGTTAACCATTAAAATAGATGATAAACCATTTAAGTGTCTTATTGATACTGGGGCAGATTGGACAATTTTAAGACAGCAAGAGATCCCACAAGACTGGCAACTGATCCCTGGGCCCCAGCTCTTCGGCATAGGGGGTACCTCTCAGGAATTCATCACCAAACAGACCTACAGGTGGGAAGACCCAGATGGAGTTACAGGCTTCATACGCCCCCTTTTAGGGAGAGATATCTTACAAGTCTTGGATGTGGTTCTTACCACCCAACCAGAAAGAGACCACGTTAAGATAGAGGATATTACTTATGAAAAAATAGTACCCAAGGAGACCAAAAAAACCTTCCTCCAAATCACCCCCAATTCTAGGGGCTACTGTAAGATTTAATACTCCCTGAATTGATTGGCTCTCTGATGAAGCCATCTGGGTCCCACAGTGGCCTCTATTAAGGGAGAAACTTAGAGCCCTCAGAAAACTGGTAGAGAAACAGTTGTCTTTACAACATGTCTGCCCCTCCCGCAGTCCCTGGAACACCACTGTTTTTGCTATAAAAAGAGCTCAGGGGGATGGAGACAATTGCAAGATTTGAGGGTAATTAACAGTACCATTGGAGTTTGGGGCTCCCTGCAAAGAGGGCTACCCTACATCTCAGCCATTCCTGCCAATGTTCCCCTATTAGGAATAGACATAAAAGGCTGCTTTTTTTCCCATCTGTCTCAACTCCTGGGACTGTGAATGCTTTGCATTCTCAGTGCCGCCCATTAACAACTCTGGCCCATCCTCATAATATGAATGGACTGTTCTTTCCCAAGGAATGGCTAACATTTCTACCATTTGTCATGAGGCTGTAGCCACTGCATTAAAACCCTATTTAGACAAAGGGCTCAATGTCTATGATTACATGTATGACATCCTTGTATGGGGAGACACTTCTACCTCCCCCTCCCAACTTAAGAACCAGCTAATACCTTCCCTATCTGCCCTAGGATTCAAAATAGCCCCTCACAAAATCCAACTTATTTTCCCATTGCATTTTTAGGAATAGAGATCTTCCTTACTTCAATATGCCTCATCAAACCTACCCTTTCCTTTTCTCAAAAGTTAACTCTTGCCTCCCCTAAGAGCTTTTTGGGCAACGTCAATTGGCTTCAACCCTGGCACCACCTTCCCACAAGCACTTTTCAACACCTCTTCAACCTCGTGAAAAGAAATAAAAGTCCCTCCTCACCAAGAACAATGTCTCCATAAGCAGTCCAAGCCCTAAATTTTGTCAATTCAGCCCTAAAAGATACGGCTTTTGGGGTGTGACCCAAAAATACCTATACATCGCCTTATCTTTAACTCCTTCCCTACACTTGTAGGAGCTTTTTTTTTTCAGGGGGTGTTATAATGGCTTCATACCCCAATGGATGATGCACCCTGAATTTTAAATGAAGTGGATACACTCACTAACATGATTAAAGATGGCAGGGATAGGGCCCTACAAACCCTAGGAAAAAAAAACCTTATGTAATTGTCACCCCCTTCTCCCTATCCAACGTTTAGTGGCTAATCAAAAATCAATCCTACTTTGCTATCAGCTTAAGAGGATTCCCAGGACAAATTGACAACCATTATCCTGATGAAAAATGGGTCTCTGCCCTCCTTGTGTTGCAATGGCTATACCCAAACTACTCTCCAGAGAGCCCATAGCAGGAGCCCCCTCAATATTTACAGATTGGGGAAGAGAGAAACTGCAGCAGTAATGTGGGTAGTTGGCTGGGATAAAGAGGGTTCCTCCAGGTGGGAAGTTAGGTGCAGTGGCTGTGGCTATAGTGGCTCATTAAAGGTCTTCTCTTCGGTTCCTCATGGCATGGCCCCAATGACACGAAAGTCTGTGGACTTCCAAAATGGCTTTATTGCCATGATGGATGATGGTTGAATCTGGATGTGCACCCCTGTGAAACTCAGGGTAGACCTGAGTTAAATAGGGAGGAAGAAAGGGGGAGGGTCTAGAGAAGAATGCTTAATTGGCTCCACCCTCTGGTCTTCAGGCATCTCAGTATGTAATTCTTTTTAGGACCTGAGGCCTGTTCCTTATGACTGATGGCCATAGACCTCTCTGTGGGAGGGGCTGTGGAGGGCTGAAGCTAAATGAAAAAAAAAAACCAGGGCCCGGGAGCAGAGCTGAACTCCTGATGTCCAATAAAGGTCCAGGGTTCCAGGCTTATGCTTGACCAAGCATCCAGCCACACCGAGTAATATACTACTTCTATGAGGATGAATCCCCTATCCTCCAATTCAAAGAGCTCCCCCACCACTATTCCCAATATAAAGAACTATATGCCATTTACCTAGCTCTAAAAAAAGTCAAGGGCCCCCTTAACCTATTTTTAGAGATTGTATATGCTGTCAATTTGCTCCCTTGGTTGTCAAGATCATTTGTCAAACTAGATGATAACCCACTTTTTCCTTTACTCATACAGGTGTCCGCCCTCCTAGAGGAGAGAGCCTCCCTCATCTATATCCAGCACATCCAACCTCACGGTCCCCTGCCAGGTCCTATATTTGAGGGAAATGCACTCGCTGACCAAACTGCCTCAACAGGGACATTCATAGCCTCCACTGAGGAAGCAGACCAGTTTTATTCCTGCACACACACAAATATAAAGGGGCTTCATGCTCATTTTCCTCACATCCCCCTTGCTCAGCTCCAAAGGATAATAAAAACACGTGCCTCTTGTGCATTCCTCATTACCAGCCCAGCTTTACAAACCATGGGTACCAATCCCCGAGGCCTCAAATCCAATGCTTTATGGCAAATTGATGTCACCCATATTCCCAAATTCGGTAGACAAAAATATGTTTTAGTCACTGTAGATACTTATTCACATTTTATATGGGCTACAGCCCAGACAGGTGAAAACTCAAAAAGGTTAATTTACCATATGCTCTCTACCTTTGCCATCATCAGCATTACTCAACAGATAAAAACTGATAATGGCCCTGCCTTCACTAGCTCCCAATTTAAAACTTACACACACTGGGAAATTGCCCCATCATATGGGAATTCCCCACAACCCCCAGGGCCAAGGAATAATAGAAAGGACACATTAGACCCTGAAGACCCAACTCCTGAAACAAAAAACCACTAGTTATCCCCTTATGTACAACTAATGATGGCACTGACTGCCCTTAATACTTTTAATATGTACAAAACCTACAAACACCCTATTTCCCTCCATTAGCACACACCAAAATCAGCTCCCCCTATCCTAGTATGATGGTGAGATCCTTTGGATCGAATTTGGAAGAGACCAGACCCCCTTCTTACAACTGGGAAGGGTTTCATTTGTGTTTTTCCACAGGACCAGCCTAAGCATATCTGGATCCCTGTCAGAAATGTCTGACACCATCCCACCAACCAAGAAGATGGCCCTTCTCTCACTGACAAATCAAGATCCAAGGAGGGGGAAGAGAAAGTGAAGGAGACACCATGCCCAGAGAAACAGCAGGATCTCCTAGAAGGACATCTATGACCTGGTGATAGCTGCCCAGGCCATGTGCCCTCCACAAGCCCCCATCTCCTCTATTCTCATGGCTGTTTTTGTCATCTTTTATGCTAACTCTGCTACCGCCCAGCCTCTCCATTGCCTTCCCAAAACCCACCACTGGAGTTTCTATGCTAGGGAAACCCACAACTGACACAAGAAAGTTATAGGAACCCAGGACTGCCACTTGAAGGATGTCGAACCAGGAATGAGATTCCCTTACACCTGGACTCCATCTCCACTATCCCAAGCCCTTTACTCTGCTTTCCTTACCAAAACACAGGTGAATGCCTCCAGGAGATTTCCACATGTGGAGGTTACAGATATTGGAGCTGCAGGATGGAATCCACCAGTCATGATGGCACCATGCTCACCAACCTTAAAACTAATTTTCAGCTTTCCATCAGTGATCCATGGAATGAACATTGGTGATGTGGAGTCATTGGTAAACTCTATCCCAATGGCTATGCCAGATACCCCGTAGCTGACCTATACATCTCCCATAAACTTGTCCCTGCACCCAAATCAGCCTTTACCCATGCTTATATCCAACAGAAAAACCAGTCTTAGGAGGAACTATAAGCTACCCTCTCCTGGCTACAGTACATTCAATATGTAGCAGACCTCCTTCCTTCAATGACCCACCCCAATTCCTCCCAATGCTTTTTCTGTGCCTCTCTCTCCCAACTATTATTAACAGCCATTCTCATTAACTTTTTCCTTTATAATCTCCATGAACCCCTGCCCACAAGGAAAACACAAGACATTCCTCTTTTTTACCTACCCCCACCTCTTTGCCTTGTAGGGCCCTCCTCAAAACCCCAACTCTCATGTGCCTATGACATCACCATTACCAATCAGTATGTGTTAACCCTCCTTCTGTCCTTTGGTAAAAAGACACTACAGGTTCCTATATCAACCCTCATTTTCAGGGTTCCTGTGCCCCTATGATTGTTGTCCCCCAGGTTTATCTCTACGAACCTGAAGAACTTGCCTTTCAGATGGGAGGAAGCTGAAAGAAGAGAGAGATCTTCATGCCTCTGCTCATTGGACTAGGCCTTGCTGTTTCACTTGGTGCTACTGGAACTGCTGGAATAGCCCTTGTCCAAACACAACATCTGGCTGGCGACTTCCAGGACAAGCTTGGCCAGGCAATGACTTCTACTATAGACAGCCTTGAATCTCTTCAATGCCAGATAACCTCTTTAGCAGGAGTTTCAGTCTACATTTGGAAGGCTGGATTTGGACATTTCCAGAGACATATTTGGAAGTTAGCTGCAGTGCTCTATGATGTTATGATAGCTAGAGGTAAAGTTGGGACTGGATCTGGATTTCAAACAAGGGTTAGTGCATGTTTTAAGGCTCTTTTAATTGTCAAGCTAAATTTGGTTTTGTTTCTTCTACAGTATTTACTGTACATTGATGGTATACATTCTAATTGTGTTAGTGTGTTGAAACCTGGCATGTCTGTTATGGGGGTCTATCAACTAGCTTTTGTCTTATTGCCCTGAGTATTAGAAAACCCTGATTCTCTGAAAAAGCTTGAAAGTGTTGAAAGAAGTGAGTTAGGCTTTAAGCAAAAGAAAGAGGGGAGTGAGCTTAATTATTGCTGGTATAAGGGCTTTAATTTCATTAATTGCTAGCACCACTGCTTCTGTAATAGTTTTGATACAAGAATTTAAGACAGCTATTTTTGTTAACCATCTAGCAAAAATGGTACTGATGTATTTAGTATACAAAAGGATTTATATAGGTGTCTAGAACAATGGACTGATGCTCTATATCCTATTCAAATTATCTGAAGGAAGTTCAGGGTTCAAGAGTTAGGAGCCATCTCAAGTGTCATGACAAATATCACTGGAGTAGTGTTACTTCTAAAATTTACAATGACTGTCATTATAATTAGAAAAAGTTTAAAGACACCTGTAGTGTATTTAGCATATTTCTAACACCTCTCTGGGTGCTTTAACTTTGCATAGTGAGATTATGAACTTAAAGAATGCTGCTCTGTTGAGTTTTGATGCTGCAGATAATGCTGATAAAATTATCCATGGCCTGAGCTTAGTATTTCCATTTTGGTCAACCCCCAGGAATGGCATGTATAGCTTGATTATGCTAGCTCTTCTTGTCCTGGAAATATTTTATTCCTGCTCATCATGTTAAAGCTTGTTTCTAAGTACATCAACAGATTGGCAGCCAAAGTACATGACTTGAAACTGAAAATGGACCCTCAGAGTTATTCATTTAACAGGCTGGCAAGCCAAGGATGGGTAATATTCTGCACAGAGACTTAACAACCTAAGACAGAAGTACATTGATTTTGATAGTGCATATTCATGATGGGTAAGGAAGGCATTCTTGTCAGAACAACCTATGACAGGCTCAGACTGGTTTATGCAATAAAAAGGGGGCGATGTGGAGAACTTTTCGTGCTGCCTGGCAGGAATCTGACATTGGCCAAAGACAAGGAAATGGGCTGCTTGGAAGGAATCTGACATATAACAAGGACAAAGAAATGGAGTGCAGGCAGGAATCTGACATTAGGCTGGAACAAAGAAGTAATTTCAGACAGAAATCTAAATCCTAGGCTAGAACAAAGAAGAAATTTCAGGCAGGAATCTAAATCTTAATCTAGAACAAAGAAGTAGTCTTCAGGCATGAAAATGACTTTGGTCTAGGACAGGGAAGTAGGCTCAGATATTTTGTTCACTCTGAGAAGCCCTTAAAAATAGTGATCATAGGCATGATTGTGGAACTCTGTTTATTGTTGTGCATGTTCTTTGACTATCTTGGCTTATTATCTTGCTTGTTTCTTGACTTTTTGCATCTATTCTATCACTAGCTCCTCAACCTAGAACTTGTTGGGGACCGCACTAGCCCCAAGTTGGGGCGGCCAAAATAAATGTTGCAGCCCAGGCAAAATGTTGAGGCCCGGGCCACGTTTGGGCGGCCACTGTATCCCGGCCCAAGCTGCTGCTCCGGTCTGCAGGTCGGGTTTCAGCAAGAGCGAGGGTGAGGCCAGATTTTACCTAATGTCTGAGATTCGTCTCTGATGATCCCTCTATATTCTCTGATCTCTGGTTCTGTCTTTTATAGTCTGACTAATGTCTTCTATCGTCTCTAAGTTACACCTTTAATCATGCCCTTAGGTCTTGTCTCTAACTCTGATCTCTATACTTCTAAGTATACTATTAAGTTACACACCTTTAATCTCACACACCTTTAATCTCACACACCTTTAATCTCAAGGTATCTAAACCAAGATTATTGGAGTGTTCTCAGCTGTTGTAGGCTATTGTAATCCAAGTCTTATGTCAGGGTATATGGCTCAAGATGGCTGCAAAGCTGATAGCCGCTTTCTGCTAAAAGTCGGCCCCCAACAAGAACTGACCTTAATATTCGCATGTAATTTAAATTGTATAAAAGCAAAAAAGGAGAAGGAGGGATGGGGTCAGTGATTAGTGGGGATTGGGAATGGGAAAATGGGATAACATCTGAAATGTAAATAAATAGAATATCAATTAAAATTAAAGAATGAATTGCTAATATAACTTTTGAATGTATACTGTGTGGGCCTGGACAAAGCTTAGAATAATGAAATGACCTTATTGGCAACTTAAATCCATAGAAATAGATTCAAAGAACCATAACCAGAAATAAAATAAATGTAATCAATGATATAAATATAAAAAGGTAATTTATTTGGAGGATTAAATTCTAAGACAGTGTAATATTGAGTTCATTGTTATTTCTGATGGATCTTCTGCATATGAGGCAATGTTAATTCTGCTAACACAGAGTCAGTCATTTCTTTTTCATACAGTAATGTGCACAGGGGAATTGGCTCCCTCCTTTGTGTGATTTGGTGAACATGCCAGCATTTACTCTACAGTTGCAGTTCCCACTGTGTGCCCTTCTTGTTAATGAACTTTTATTTCTATCTCAAGGTTAATCTTATCTCCAAATCAGCTCAAGACAACAGTAGAGGCTGTGTCCTGACCACATGAAACATTCTCTCTTCTGAGCAAGCTAACTCTTCCCATTGCCATATCTCTGTTCTCATTTTCTTATCTACTTCTTTCTAACAAGTTTCTGTGGGCCCTTATGACTCTTTTATTAGTTGAGTCAATCAGTTGTGCAACCTTATGTGTTCTCAGAGTCTAGTAAAGAAAAGAGAGATGAGGAGCTAGGAAAAAACACAGAAAGGCTCTGAATGCTCCACATTCTTCTGGTGCTGTTCCTGCCCAAATTCACAGGGTCTCAAAGGGAGAATGAGGAGTGGCCAGAGTAATGACACAGAAGAAAGAGTTATGCTCAAAAGGATAGAATGTATCACTGTTATGGGGAATAAGACAACTAACCTGTCTCTAGGACTCAAGACAGAGGCAGGAATTTTTGACTATTAGCTTTTACTTGATAAAGTACTTCCCTAGAGGCATGTGGGCAAATATGCACAGCTCAGTCTTGTGATACACCTTCTTTAAAACCCAAGGAAATATGGTTCTATCTATAGTGACAAGCTCGTGTGTCTGGAGTCTGGTACTTATGATATAATCTGACATGTTTCAGTTTCACTGTTGATTGCCACACAGAAATCTCTTAAGAGTTTGTGCCTCCAGCTCTGCTGGTAGAGAAAGATTGTTAACTGTGTAAACAAGATGTGGAGTCACTATTTTATGTCTTTATTCAAAACGGCTTTATGTATGTTAAGGTAGTCACTGTAAAATGGATGGACTCTTGTCTATGCCAACTGTAAAAGTTGATGTTCCTGCAACATGGAGGAACCTAGAGTTTTCCTGCCTGT